>NC_054880.1:33983807-34599384 GCF_018320785.1 Cheilinus undulatus | reverse complement strand
CATTTTAGAGGGAATTAGTGCAGCTTAAATACAATATCAACTAAAATGGCTCTCACAGTGTTGTGTAATCTTTTGCTTTAACAAAGTATTTTGATATGTATTTGCGTTTTTTTTACTGTAAGTGCAATAAGAGGATGGATGCGAGCTACAGCCATGAGCCAGTTGGCTTATAAAGACTGTAAACAAGGTAAAAGGTTTTTCCTGTATGGGAAAAATCCGCCCACATGCTCTTCCAAAAGCTCACTCTACTCTGATAAGGAATAAAACAGAACACAACCACCTGAAGAGGTATCTAAACCTAGTGAAACAAAGCAGATAAATTGTTTGCTCTGCTCAGATTTAGAAGGCCTTGGTTGTAGATTTTCTTTTTTCAGCTTTAGACAGAGCCAGGTTTTCCTGATATTTGGCAGAATTGTGTAGTCGTTACACTTCGTTTCCATCCTCAGACTGACATTGCCTCCATTATAAGAGATTTCCCTAGGGTGGGGGGATTCAATTTTCTCTTAACAACCTCCAGAGACAAACATATCTGCCTCAATCTAATGTCAATCTAACCCTTAACTGGTGTATGCCTTTACCAATATGCTGTTGTTGTTTTTGTTGTTTTTTTCAGTGTGAGAGTGACGTTGAGCGACGCACAACAATTTACAAAGTCAGGGATACTGGTAATATAGTCTAAGCCTTTGGCTCCCAACCTGGGAAGCTCCCAGGGCAGGGGTGTCAAACTCAAGGCCAGGGGGCCAAATCCGGCCCTTGGAACAGTTGTATCCGGCCCGCAAGATCATATGATATTTCTGTTGTAACTGGCCCATCAGTATGCAGATTTCCTTTAGTATTAAAATGTAAACTTATCCTTGAGGATTTGAGATTTTCTTGTTATGTCATAAAATCTGAAAAAGTAAGGAGTAAAAATATTTAGATAAAGAGTCAGGAATGTGGGAAAAGAAATTGATTTGTGTTTAAATTTCATATTTTCAATTTTGCATCTCAATAAGGACTCAAACTTAGGATTCTGGCTTTTTATTTTGTACTCTGAGCATTTCAACTCATAATTTTGACTTCTTATATAATATTTTGAGTTTTTAGATTCATAATTTAATAATTTAAGTCATTTTTTCACATTTTTAACAGATTATTTTGTATTTTATCCCATATTTTTAACTCCTTACTTTGACTTCATAATCCCATAGTTTGACCTTTTAGACTCACAATTTAAAGTTTGGAATGATATTTTGACTTTTAATTTCATTATTACAAATTTTATTTCATATTTTGACCTTTTAAACTCATAATTTTGACTTTCTTTCTTCTATATTTGTCTTTAAAAGACATATTTTTTCCATTTCAATGTCATGTTTTGACCTTTTTGAACTAATAAATGTACTTTTCACAGATTATGAGCCTTTAAACTTATCTTTTTAACTTTTTAAAAAAGGACACTACAAGTTTCTCAAAATCATGTATCATCAGTGCAAAGTTACCAGTGACACAAGGTTGACAGTTTATGGTTAAAAAGGTGACCCTGTTAGGCCCTCAGGTTAGACCTGAATCCAGAATCTGGCCCCTGCTGTGATTGAGTTTGACACTCCCTGTCCTAGAGGGTGCTATGATGAATAAATTCATTATAAAACATTTATTAGATTGTTAATTTAAAGGTATTCTGGTAAGAATAACATCCATCCGTCCATTATCTGCAGTGCCTATAAAAAGTACCCCAACCCTCATTATAATTTTGTGTTTTCAACAACAAAAAAAAAACAACAACTAAAAAGGCCTCTTCAGTGTCACAGTGGAAACAGATTCTACAAAATAGGGGCACCTTTGTCACCTTTGGCTGCAATCGCAGCGCTGAGTCTGTGTGGATAGGTCTCAATCAGGCTTGCACTTCAGGACACAGCAACTTTATTCTTTTTTGCTAAACTGCTCAAGCTCTCTCAGGCTGCATGGGGATTGGGTGTGAAGCACCCTTTTCAAGTCCAGACACAAATCCTCTGTTGGACTGAGGTCTGGGCTTTGACTCAGCCACTCCAGAACATTCCCCCTGTTGTCTCAGAAACATTTCCATGCAGCTTTCTCTTTATGCTTTGGCTCATTGTCTTGCTGGAAAATCTATCTTTTCCCAAGCCGTTGTTCTCTTACAACCTGAATAAGATTGTCCTCCAGGATTTTCCCATATTTAGCTGCATTCATTTTACCCTCTACCTTTACAAGCCTTCCAGGGTTAGCAGCTGAGAAGCATCCCCACAGCACGATGCTGCCACCACAGTGCTTCACAGTGGGATGGTGTGTTTGTGGTGATGTGCAGTGTTTGGCGTCTTGTCTGATAGCCAAAAAGCTCCATTTTGGTCTGATCAGACCAAAGAACTTTCTCCTACTTGACCATGGAGTCTCCCACATGCCTTTTGGTGAGCTCTAGTCCAGATTTAAGCTGAGGTTCCTTCAACAGTGGCTTTCTCTTTGCTACTCTCCCATAAAGCTCTAACTGGTGAGGAACCCAGCCAACAGTTGTTGTACGCAGAGTCTCTCCCATCTCAGCTGCTGAAGCTTGTAACTCCTTTAGAGTAGTCGCAGGTGTCTTGGTGGCCTCTCTCACTAGTCTCCTTTTTGCACGCTCACTCATTATGTTAGGACAGCCTGATCGAGGCAGATTTACACATGTGCCACATTCCTTCTATTTCTTGATGATTGATTTAACTGAACTCTGGGGGGTGTTTAGTGCCTTGGAAATAGATTAAAAGCAGCACTTTTGTGATTCTCCTTCTTTTAATGATTGTGCTAAGAATTTGTGTAAAAAATGCAAATCCTTTGAAAATATATTTTAAAAATTCATAAAAATCTCATATAAAAGGCCCCTTTTTATGTAAAACAAGCCCCCCACCCATGGCTAGCTATGGTCCTGCACCGTAGATCCAGGCAGAAAAAGTTGTTTCCAGATACAAACAACTTCTTCACTGGTTTCTCTGCAGCTCACACGCACACACACACACACGTTTTTCCTGCCCAGAGCTTTCAACTGCTTTTGGACTTCAGTTTCTGACACCCTTTCTGAAGTTCTTAACATCACCCTGACTCATTCTCCTTGATTGCCATCTTTGGTGTGTCTCCTGCTGATGGCAGGCTTCCTAAATATTAATTTAATGCTGTCACTTATAACACCCCCATACTCAAAGGTTGTTTATTATTAGGTTGGAAAAGCCACAATTCGTCTGGCACAATAGTTTAAAGTCTCAGTGTCTTTTCTCAACTTACAAAAAACAAACTCCATCAGGAAGATCTGCAAAGCATTTCATTAAGACACCTCACTCTCCTATAATAATCAATTGTATCTGTACTGTGTGTACTATTTTTGAAGGTTGTTCAATAAACTTATTAGCTAGCCCAAACCCTGAAAAACAGTCCTATACCATCATCCCTCCTCCACCAGCATCCTCCAAACCCAGACTCATCCATCTGACTGCTGACAGAAGAGTGTGATTCCACAGACCATGTTTCCACTGCTCCACTGTCTGTGTTTTTACACAAGTGATTCTCAAGTGGTGGGTCAGGACCCAAAAGTGTGTCACAGTGATCTTTCAGGTGGGTTGCGAATGAGTGCTTGGAAAAAACTGGCAAAAAGTCTATGGTGCACTGAAGCCCTAGGTGGAAATACAGCCATACTTTTTAGAGTTTTTCTCTTTTAACAGTACATTTCTATTTATTCATCTCCCTTTCTTAGGATATAAAAGCTGGTTTTCTCAAGATGACAAGGTAATTCCTCAAGAAATTACTAAATATTTTACACTGTCTTGGGAAAAAAACGTTTGCATCTTGTTCCATCTAAGTTCTTCATTTTTTTATGAAATTTACTGAAGCAGTTGAAAATTTACAGCATGTTTTCTTGTAGATAGTGTTGGTGGGTCCGGATGCATTACAAGTGGAGAGCCTCTGCTTTACATCACTCTATCTGATGCTTGGCACTGGACTTGTTGTCAGGTTTGCATGCAGCTGCTCGGCCATGGAAACACATTCATGAAGCTCCCACTGCAGTTTTACTGTTTACATTAATGCCAGTGGAAGTTCAGAACTCTTCAGATATGGAATCAGCAGAGCGTTGGAGACTTTTACCTCAGCAGTCGTTGACCCCGCTCTGTGATTTTACGTGGTCTTCTGCTTCATGGCTGAGTTGCTGTTGTTCCTAAATGCCTCCACTTTCTGATAATATCATTTACCGTTGACTGTGGAATATCCAGCAGTGAGGAAATGTTTTGAACCGTCTTATGTCAAAGGTGTCATCCGTCACAGTGCCATGCTTGAAGTCACTGAGCTCCTCAGAAGGCTCATTTAGGATCACACATGTTTGTAAATGGAGACTGCATCGCTAGGTGATGATCTTACCTGAATTCAGTAATTAACAGGTGTGACCAAATACTTTTGTCCACACAGTGTGTCACTGTTTTGTGGATTATTAATCATGAAACCCAGTTATCTAAGGCAGAGGTTCTCAATCTGGGGGTTGGAACCCACTAGAGGGTTGTGAGACCCTCAGGTTGTCAGATGCCTGAAAAATCTAAGACTATTTTTAAATTGTTTTAAACTGTAAACTGTATGTTTATAAATTTCATTTTTATGAAAATATATGCAAAACATCAGAAAAACATTGTCATTAGGTGAGATTTATGCTGAAATCAAAGTCATGTTCAAAAAATCAGTAAAAGGTAACAAAAAAAATAATAACTTTATTAATCCCAGAAGGGAAATTCATTAACCTGCCCACAGATTTGGCTGGACCCCTGATAAACCCAGAGAATGGGCCCTCTCCTGCTGTGATTTACTGATGATATAAATGCATTTGCTTTTGTATAAAGTATTTGACTGTGACACATTTTTAATAACGTTTCTCACCCAATTTTGACACAATTTATGTCCATTTTCACCTCTTTAAGACCATTTCTGCCACTTTACACAATTTTTTCCACACTTTAGGCAGTTTTCATCACTTTGTCCACCATTTGTTGCCACTTTTAAGCAATTTGTGTCCCTTATGAACACTTTCTACTATTCTTCTGCCCATTTTTGACACTTCAAAACCACTTCATGCCACCTCCGCCAATTGTTGCCCCTGTTGGCAGAAATTTTCACCTGTTTTTACACCTATTTTTGCTAATTTTATACACATTTTTTTTGCCAGTTTAACCCATTTCTACCACTTTCTGCCCATTTTTCTGCCTCAGTCAACCAATTATGGACACTTAAAATCAATTTTCCCTACGTTTAAATTCCATTTCACCACTTTTTACAAGCATATTAGCCACTTGAAACCCATTCCTGACACTTTTTAATCTCATTTCACCACCTTATAAGGCACTTTTAAACCAATCTTGCGCATATTGTTAACCCCTTTTGTCACTTTTTATGCAAGTTTTTGCCACTTTAACCCATTATTACTACTTCTTTTGCCTATGTTTCACTACTTTTATCTACTTTTTTCTTCTTTTAACCCATTTCTGCCACTTTAAATCATATTTCACCGCCCTTTCCACCATTGTACTGCCATTTTTCACCCTTTTTAATCCTTTTTTTAAGAATAGAGATTTACATTCTTAAGATTGCTGTGTACTGTGGCACAAATTAATAAAAACAATATGTGTTGCTTTGATAATAGTGGTTATTATTCAAGTTAAAAATGTATTATAGATATCACAGATCTCCATAGGCCTGCAGTTTGGCTGGGCCACAGAGAGTTCTACCCTTTATCCCCCTCATGGGTGGCCTTGTCTGCACATGACTATTCTTGAATGGCTTTGTTCAACAACCCTCAGATACAGTGGGGGTCCCTGGGGTCTCTGGCACCTTTATTTTGGGGGTTGTGGGCTGAAAAGCTTGAAAATCCCTGCTCTAAGGTTTATTCTGTACAAGCAAAGTAGACGTCATGATGGTTCCACTTAATATCAAAAAAGACAAGAGAGGTCAGATTTACCCAATCAGGTTTTTTATTTGGAACAGAGTGGCAGATTAGTGATAGGGCGGTGGCGTGGAGGATCCGCCTCCTCTCGCTCACTCAGCCAATGACAGAAACTCAGCCTTAAAAAAATGCAAATGTATAAAAACAGGAATGGGAACAGCAAACATAGAGTCGTGTCGCCTCCATCAGGCTTCACACACAAACGCTCACACATGCATACCTACACGCACACACGTACAAACCCACACACTCTCACACACTCACACACAAACACACACGTCTTATTTGGCTACGCAGGCTTCGATGGGTACAAACACATGTTTAGAAAAGACAGTACGTGTCAAGATCATTCCTGCCTGTGTGAAAGTGGCGTGTTGGTGTCTGTCCGCCTGTCCCGGGGCAGAGAGACGGACAGACAGCGAAAAGACAGTCAGTGTGTGAGAAAGCCACAGAGGGAGCAGCTGCCCCTCATCCAGCAGAGAACAGACCACGTCGACAGGCTAGTCAGTGTACACAAGAGTCTGCTGTGAAATACCAAGGTGAAGCACTCACACAATGACACGCACAGGTGGAGGGCTTAGATGACACACTCGTACTCTCACACACTAGAGAGGGGGCAGGTGACGAACACGCACAGGTGTGGAGGAGGTGTGTTACCTGTCTGTGGAAGAGCACGAGATCTGCTGGAGAAGGTAAACACTCACTCCACCACAGTACATTCCTACTTTAACTCACCCCTCGCTTGCATTCAGACACATTCAGACACACGCACACCCAGACTACTTTAGTATTGACTCCCATGCATTTAGTTCTACAGTACTGAGTATAATAGAAGCTACTAGCCCAGTCGCACTGGTGTGGTTATTGTTACAATCTCTTAGATAGAAGCACAACCCTCCTGCCTCTTCATATTCACACGGTGGACATTTTCCCCTGACGTCACTCAGTGTGGGACGCCCAAGTGTCCTCAAAAATGTCCTAAAATCATAATTTATCTTTCAAATCATTATCATTTGACTGTTTTTTGATTAATCACCTAAATATGGAGGAACATTGGCCTTTATTTGCATCAAAACAACATATTTCACACCCTGCAAGCCAAGCAGCAAATGTATACTTTAACTTAAAATTGGCTAAAATCTAATCGTACCTTTTTGTAACACTACACTTTGCAATAGTAAAGTCATAAACTTGGAAATTAACTTCCTAAGCTAACATAAGGGTAAAAAATTGCTTACTAAGAAGTGGCTGAATGCTAGTATTAGCTGTTTTCTAATGATACATAGCCAGAGGAGACAAATAAGCTTGTTTTAGTGTGAAACTCTGTCCAACATCCGTTCATATTTCACTGTATTTTCATGTGTTTAGTTGTTAAAGGTGCAGTGTGTAGAACATTAAGGACAAGAACCGTTCAATATTTTCACTTATTTGCCGTCACGGGCTGCATGGCGGTGCAAAGTCAAGGCCTTTCTGTGCAGAGTTTGCATGTTCTCTGCATGCAACGGTTCTGTCCAGGTACTCCCACCATCATAGACACGCTTGTTAGGTTAATTGGTGACTCTAAATTGCCTGTAGATGTGTTTGTCTCTGTATGTTAGCCTTGCAATTGGCTGGCGACCAGTTCAGGGTGTACCCCACTTCTCGCCCAATGACAGCTGGGATAGGCTCCAGCAACCCCCCCCCCCCCCCAGGCCCAGAAAGAGAAAAGGAGTGTAAAAAATGGATGGACAGACTGTCATTGAAACGGGGACCCTAACAGCATTGGGTATTGTGTCAAAAGTTTTGCAGAGAGAGGGGGATAAATCAAACACATGGGATTCAGCAATAACAAAAAGGTGGAACCAGTATTGCAAGTTAAGATCCAAAAATCAAATAATTTACAAAACAAATAACCAGAGTTCCCTGGTAAAGCTCATCCTGTGCGAACACATTTTGGAAGTGAATCATATTTTGGATCCACAAATTTTTATTTTACCTTATTTTGTGTATTTTTCATTTTCTATACCAGGAGCTTACTTGGCGCTGTGCCAATTTATTGCTTTTAAAAACATTTCCTGCTGTTGCAGCACCACACTAAAAGTGTTTGAATTTTATTTTGAAGGGCAAAATTTCAAGATACTTGAGTCTGTGAGGTGGACCCTCCCTATGCATGAATAAAGGCTCTTAATTAATAAAAATATAAACAATTTGTACATTCAGATGGTTAAACACTAATTTAAACACAGCACTAAATGCTGCTAGTCTATCACACACTGCACCTTTAATTGAGGAGAAAAACACGACTGAAAAGTTTTAAATCAAGGAAGTGACATCCTGACATCAGAGGCGAATGTCCGTTGTGTGAATACCGTGAATTCCTTTTCCCGAACCCAGTCCTAACCCCCTTTCCCTCCTCAGTTTGACCCTCCCAAAAAGCCTCAGGAGAAGGTGAACCCATTTGCGCTAATTCAGAATCTGTCCTCAATGAAAAAAAAGTTAAAACTTCAGCCAAATTAACGCACGTGGGAGCAACTTCCTGCAAGTGCTCACACTCTCTTAATATTCATTAAAGCCCCAATCGCTTCCCAAAGACCCCCCCCATCCCCCTGACAGAGAGCCAATGGTGGACGAAAAACAAAGTGAGGCATGCAAAAGGTGCGTGGGGGGGTGTTGAGGGTAATATCTGATGACATGACGACTGAACACGAAGTTGTGCTTTTACACAAACAGACCAAACTCTAAACCAACCTGCAACAGATCCATAACTAATCAATAACATATTGAAACCAACTGATCTCGCTCGTATCACAAGTGATCACACTGATGATGATGAGGATGAAGATGGGTCTGAATGATATGATTTACAGTATATTTCAGTCCGTGTGGTGTTTTTTTTTTAAATGCACAGTTTTCTGTCTGCTTGTGTGAGTGTGTGTCTGCGTGCATGTGAGTGTGTGTGTGGCGGACGAGAGCACAGCTCATCTAAGGTGATGATGTGACTGATAAAAACTCTTCATGATCATGCAGATGGTTAGTGATGCCAGAAAGGATACGCAGATATTTACATATAAACTTTTTTAAACTGCTAAATACATATCCTCCTGTTTAAGTATCATTATTATTATTATGGTATCATTATTATTATTATTATAATCACCATCCAGCCCAGAACATCGATATATTATTGGTTATTATTACTATCCGTAACTAGTCTTTGTACAGCTTAGAGGAGCAGACAGGCCGCCAGCTCCATGTGAGCGCGTGCGAACCTTTTTGTGACCATCCAATGTTTCCACAGCGGCTCCTCGACGTTGTGAAACACGCCGAGGTTGATCAGCGTTTTCTGGTTGGCCGAGCACAGAGAGAGAGGTCAGAGCCACCTTCAAGCAGACACAAGCCTGTGTGTGCATGTGTGTATTTGTGTGTTAGCGTGTTTGTGGGGCTGTATAGATTAGCGTATGCGTCTAAGCACCAGAGCGATGGAAGGCACAAAAGAGACCTTTCCTCTCACCTTTTGACCCGTGTGGCTCTGTGCGGCCAACCAGACGCGCTGTGTGTATTTCAGGGGGGACGGGGGGCAGAGCCGAGCCCACCCTTCTGTCTTCTTTTGTGTCTCGCTCGGCTCGCTCTGCCCCTCTCCTCTCCTCTCTTTGCCTTTTCATTGCTCCATTAAAAACAGAGGAGGAATTTGCTTTTTTGTGCTGGAAAACACATAAGAGCTTGTGTTTTGTTCTTTTCTTACAAAATAATCATATCATTACATACAGAACAAGAGAATCTGCAGAATATTAATAACAACATTTACTTTAAAAACATCTTGTGTGTATGTGTTATTTTTTCAGAATATATTTGGATTTTTTTTCCTTTTTTTGTCCTCTTTTTTCGATTTCATTGAAAAGAAAGTTCAGAGTCCGCAGAGAGAAAAGGCGCTCTCAAGTGTTTTGGAGACGAGAGGAGAGAGGGACGAGGAGCAGATGAGGGGGGAGGCGACGAAGAAGAGGAGGAGGAGGAGGAGGAAGAAGAAGAAGCAGGAAGGGGGGGGGTTAGAGTATCTTTCTCTCTTCTCTCTCTCGCTCTGTATCTCTCCCTCGGCGTGCGGTGCGTCTCTCTGTACGAAAATGGGTGTTATGCGTAAAACTCCTCCTGCTTGTCTGGCTTCTGGTAGGTGACGGTGGCCTGTTTGGGTTCCTCCAGCGTGTAGCTGCCCTCGTCCTTCTTCTTCATCCTGTACACCAGCAGCATCACCAGGAAGGCGGCGAACAAGGCGCCCACGACTCCTCCGACTATCACGGCTAGGGAGAAACACAAAGAGACAGGATTCCTTAAAAACTCTCTCAAACATGACTGATCCAACAAACGTAAACAAACACTGAAACACCATTAAAGCCACGGTTACATCCTTCTACAGACTACAACACAACCTTTAAACACTCAGCAAAGCTACCACAGCATCACTAACAGCTAGCTGCTAAGTGCCGAGCGTGGCTGTGCTAACATATGTTTGCAGCTTTGAACTAATTTCTAGCCCTACAGTGCTCCATGGTGTTGTGACTAATGTGACTGTTTGAATCTGACTGTTACACTCTGCATTCTGCACACATCACTAATGAACTGGTGCTGTGTGCAATAGATTAGTGTCTACTTATCAAACAGAAAAAACTCCCCTCCTTCAACTAATTGGTATCGATGCCAAAACAGAGAACAAAGTGTTTATTTTCCAAAATGCTGGAGGAACACTTCGTTTCCATTCACTGCGTGGGAGGTGTTTACTTTGTTTATTCATTTCTGCCAATACCAGAGAGCATAGGCTGGGCTAGTTTTCTTTTCTTTATGCTCCGTCGCTGCACAAGTATTCACCCTCTATGACTTTTCGCACCATTTCTTCTCAGTATAGAAAGAAAATCTAATCAAATTTTACATTACATTGTGCAGTTATAGGAACTTTTACCATCCCTTACTTTACTGTGGAGGACATTTGTGGTACTGAAGAGATGAGGAATGTTAATTTCACTCTTTCAAGTGCACCATTTGCAGTTTCTCATAAAAAAGACATGATGAACTACTTTTCCTTGAATCCATAATATCAGATCTTCATTACCATCACTGACTAAAAAAAAGGCTATTTTTAGCCGTGCTAGTAAACCGAGGCCACAGACGGAAAAACGGTTAGTCTAAAACATATATTCATATTTAAATGTTTGGACAACGACAGGACTGTTTTCACAAAAAATGATTTATTGACTGGGAATTTGGTATAAAAATCACTGTCCTGGGTGGAGGATTGGATCACATGTCTCATAGAGAAGCTGTTTAGTCTAAGTAGATGGCCCTGGTCCAGATCTGGCCAATGGAGCCTTTTCCCACTGTCTCTCTCTTTAGTTTTCAACTCTATCCACTCCGGTCACTCCAATAAAGGCAGTAAAATCCCTGAAATACATCTTAACATCTCAATATCACATTGAAATAAGTATTCAGACCCTTTCCAACAACACTGTAAATTTAGCTCAGGCTCCTCCCATTTCTCTGGATCTTCGCTGAGAAGTTTCTACGTCTTGACTGGAGTCCCCCTGTACTAAATTAAACTGATTAGAAAAGCACACCTTTCTATCGAAGGCCCTAGAGCACAGTGGCCTCCAGAATTCTCAAATGGAAGAAGTTAAGTACATCAAAGACTCTTCCAAGAGTTGGTTGCCCGGCCAAACTGAACAATCAGGAAAGAAGGGTCCCTAATAAGTGAAGTGACCAAGAACCCGATGGTCACTCTGACTGAGCTCCAGGGATCCTGTGTGGAGATGGGAACCATCACTGTAGTCCTCCACTGATCTGGGCTTTATGGCAGAGTAACTAGACAGAAGAATCTCCTCAGTGCAAAACACCTGAAAGCCCTCTTGGGGCTTGCACAAAAACACCTGAAGTATTCAGACTGGGAGAAACAAGATTCTCTGCTCTGATGAAACCAAGGTTGAACTGTTTGGCCTCAATTCTGAAAGGAGGAAATCAGGCACCACTCATCACCTGGCTAATACCATCCCAACAGTGAAGCATGGTGGTGGCAGCATCATGCTGTGGGGGTGTTTTTCAGCAGCAGGGACTGGGAGACTGGTCAGGGTTGATGGAAAGCTACCCAAAAATGGCTGCCCAACCTGACTGAGCTTGAGAGGATTTGCAAAGGAGAACGGCATAAAATTCCCCAAACCAGTTTGTCCCATCTCCACATAGGATCTCTGGAGCGCAGTCAGAGTGACCATCAGGTTCTTGGTCACCTCTTTAAGGCCCTCTTACCCATTGCTCAGTTTGGCTGAGTGACCAGCTCTTGGAAGAGTCCTGGTTGTGCCAAACTTCTTCCATTTGAGAATTCTGGAGTCCACTGTGCTCTTGGGAACCTTCAGTGCAGCAGAAATGTTTTTGTATCCTTCCCCAGATCTGTGCCTGTCAACAATCCTGTCTCTGAGCTCTGCAGGCAGTTCCTTTGACCTCATGGTTTTGTTTTTGCTTTGATATGCATTGTTAGCTATGAGGCCTTCTAAAGAGAGATGTGTGCCTTTTCAAATAATGTCCAATCAATTTAATTTACCGCAGATGGACTCCAGTCAAGGTGTAGAAAGATCTCAGCAAAGGGTCTGAAAACTTATTTCATGTGGTATTTCAGTTTTTTATTTTTAATAAATTTGCAAACATTTCTAAAAATTCAGTTTTCACTTCATCATGATGGAATAATGAGTGTAGATTAATGAGAGAAATCATTTATGCTGTTAAATATGAAAGACTGCTTCTGCAGCATTCTTAACCAGCATTTTAATTCACAAACAAAAGTTGAATCTACTCTCTGATAGTTTTTATTGTGTTTGTGGATCAGAGAGACACATTGATTTCATTTTTAGTCTGCTCATAACCAGCTAGAAACTCTTCTCAGCCTCAACCTCTAATTCAGGTTTGAACCTTTTTTTTCCCTTTGAGCCCCCTTGTATCTAAGAAGAGCCAAGGCCCCAGGACCCTCACCAAAAAAGTGATGAATTTCTGCTGAAAATCAATCTCACTTTTAATCGATTTTACTGTTCAAATCTAAACAGCCCAACTCATATGCTCTAACCTAAAGAACTCTGTCTGACCTATTCATAAGAGTTCATTCATGATTTAAGAAATTATGAGTAACTCTAATTTTAACAGCCTCAAAGCAGACAGAGCCTCTATCCCCCCTGAAATCTCTGGTGCCCTCCCAAGGGGGTCCTGCATCCCAGGATGGGAACCACTGGACTAATTAATGACATGTTTATATGGTTTTATTATTTAGCTTATAGCTAGGCAATGTAGCCAGACAGGGCTGTTCTTTTATATTAAGGGAGGCAAAAGGGGAGAAATTAAGTCTTTTTTTATATATATATAAGAAGTGATCATTTGGTAATCAATACTCAAAGCTACAGACAGGAAAAGTAATCCATTGAAATTTTTGGCTGAAATAACACATTTCCTTTTTCTTGAAATAAACATGTGACTGCAAGCACCTTGCTTTGTTTCTAAACCTAGCACAAAAGTTTAAAAAATTGTGTTTGGTAGATTATTTCTGTTGTAACAATGCTTCTTGTCAATAAATACAGTTGAAAAGCCTGTTTATTTCCGTTTATAAGGAACATGCATTTGTGGGATGAGTAGCAGAGCTGAGTATGTAGGCTGTGTCCATGAAAAATTTGCTGAACAGCTTTATTTGCCATTGCTATTGACTCCTGTGAGCATGGGCCCTGCTACAGTGGTCAGCAGGTGTCTGCTCCAAGAATAGGCATACCTCGTTTACCAGACCTGGATAGGGCAACCTCCGGCTGGTGTTCTGACAAACCAAGTTGCGGCTTTATTTGGAGTGAGTCCTAGTACTATCTCAAAACTGGGGGTGAAGTTTTATGTAAACAGCCAATCAGGGTTAGGATAGTGCAAACCGGACAACCACATTGACTTTTAGAGAAGTTACAAACTACCATTGACCAGCTTCAATATGTTTTTTCGGCGAAAGTTCAGAAAGTTTGCTGTATCTGTATTAATTATTGTATTAGTATATATGTAAAGTACTACATATAAGAATATGAGCCCGACATGTCCACAGACTAATCTAACATCTGTTGCCTCCTGCTCTTTACCGGTGACCAGGAAATCAGCGAAAACCACCGCCAGCAGTCCACCAATCAGAACAGCTGAAGGAGAGACAGAGAGCCAGTCAGGTCAGACAGTTGGCTGCTCCCGCACTTTCTTCAACAGCTCTTTGGGATGAGGAGGTGGGGGTTAGGCTGGGGTAAGGAGGCGGGGGGGTGAACTTGAAAATAAATTGGATTTACCCAGAGGGGAAAATGATGAGAAAAAGAGGGGAGAAAGGAGGGGGGCTGGATAACCCAAGAAGAGGATTGCTTGTTCTCGACGGGTCAAACGGGGCTAAGTAGCACATTCACTTATCGTGATGAATCTGCACAACGTAAGTAAAGGCCGCTTTATCTTAACAGTAGGGAAAGAATACAGGAGGCAACGGGGGAAAGTAATCTGTTGATCTAAGAGGGGACAACCAGGTGGTTTATTTGACAGAAGAATAGAAATGTACAAAGAAAACCGTAGACTTCCATGGGATTTCGTACCTATCAAGACTTCTTTTCTCTCCAGGATGTTCTTCTGTGGAAGCTGGGCAGCAGAGCTGCCTCCATCCACCGTGTTGCCAATCAGATCAGGATCCACTGGCACAATACCTCGACCGAGATCATTACGTCGGTCATCGCGGATCTCGAAATCTCCACTCGGCCCGGCAGCACCCACCTCATTGATTCCCTCCTGAAACAGAGAGAGGGAAAAGTGAGATTAAAGAGAGGAAAACTGACATTGGATGTAATCACATTTGTTCCATGAGTCCGCTTCGCTGAAACTCATCCAAACCAACACAAACTGAGACATTTCCATGGCACATGTTCACGTTTTGAAACAATGAGCCTCTGTATGTTCTGACTGCTGGAAAGTCGCTCATTGTCCAACATGTATACACACTTCATAAAATCTGGCAGCTTAATTACAATGTGGAAAAGCAGACAAATCTAAATACACCATAGTTCTGCTCCAAATAAACAGAGGCAAACCAATCAGTGAAATGACTCTGGTCTGCAAATAATTAAGCTGTCAGTGGTACAGAGGCAGTCAGACAGCAGGGTGGGTATCAAACCTCAATAGTTTATTGATACTGAATTAAATGACTCCATTAGCATAAAGAGCTTCTGTGTTGATGAGTTGATCCTGATTTACATCATATTTAAATTTATAGTCTTGGACTGCTCTTCTCTTCTTGTAGTTCTTGTAGGGCTGATTGTGTTTCACTACAGTTTTAAGTTTAAGGTCCTAGAGCTGTTGGCTGAGCTCATTTTCTACACAGAGCCAGTGTAGTCCAGTTTTTTCAATGCCAAATTGAACTCAGATTCAGCTGTGTTTGTTGTTGCTGCAGCCTCTCTAGGAAAGAAATTCATCTTCTGGAACAGCACTCACTTTCACTGACCAATCAAAATAAAGAGTGGGTGGGGCTTATGATGTCATCTTTGTCCACAACAATGGTGGAGGAGAAGGACACGCCCTTAGTCGACTTTTTGACAGGTGATATTCTTGACTTCACTTCTTACAGATTCACAATAAAAGGAACAAACTGTGATTTGATATCCTAAAAAAATCTTGTCTGTGTTGATGAAACCCTTACATAGATGTTTTTCTTTTGTACCATGGAGAGTCTTAACCTGACACTACAGATAGACTGTTTCACATCTCTATGTCATGGATACAGTTATAGAAAGTGTTTGGGAAGGTGATTGGACAAATGTTCTGTCTGTTACATTCTTGACAGGCCAATCAGAGTGACATGACAAAACTCTAGGGGTGTAACAATCCATTGATGTTTATCAATTCGTCGATTAGTCAATTAAGTGTCCAATCAGATCGACAGAGGGTCAAAACATCGATAAACACGTCACCTTTAAGCTGTGCTTTTATTTTGAAATTTCTCCTGCATATTTTGGACATTTTGGCTCCTATATCAGATCAAAATTGTATCATTTTATGATATCAGAAAATATCGTATCTGTACATAGAATTGATATGTATCGTATTGTGATGAAACAGGTGATTTACATCATTATAAGATACCATATAACATATGTTACCTGGTCCATGCCGCTGACTATTAAAAACAAAATGATTCCCTTTAAGCTCACCTGTGGGGTTGTTGTTGGCTGTTGTGGACGGGTCGTTCTCTCTGATGGCGCCGCCTGAGTGGCTGTCGTCATGGGAACCCTTGGCCTGAATGGAACCCTGGTCCTGACTGTGGTGGTGGTGGGTGCAGCTGTGGTGGGCTCAGGTGTGGTCTCTGCTGTAGTGGCCGTGTCTTCTTCTGTGGTGGTTTCCATGTTGAATCCTGGATAGACCGATGTGGGCTCAGGTGACAGATAGACATCGTCTTCTTCTTCTGTGGTGCTGAGGTCATCAGAAGAGGGCACTGCACTCTCTGAGGGGGTGAGGGCAGGGTTGGTGGTCACCACTGGGACAGCTGCGGGGGATCGTGGAGCAGCGGTGGTCTGAGCCGCGGCCGCTCTGATTCGCTCCAGCTCCCTCTGCCTCTCTCTTTCTTTCTCTCGCTCTCTCTCACGTTCCTTCTCTCTCTCCCTCTCTCTCTCCCTTTCTCTCTCTCTCTCCATCTCTCGGACCCGCTCCCGCTCTCTTTCCCTCTCTCTCTCACGCTCCATCTGTCTCTCCCTCTCCAGCTCCCTCTGCCTCTCCTCCTCTCTCTCTCTCTCCTTCTCTAACTCCCTCTCTCTCTCCTTCTCCAGCTCTCGCTCTCTTTCCCAGAACACGCCGCTCTCTCCGTCGGCCTCCGTGGGCAGTGGAGTGGCGGTCGGCTCCTCTGGGTCAGGGCTTGGCTCGGCCGCAGGTGAGGCAGAAGGAGCAGGGCTTGTGGCCTGTGTGGTTGAGAGGGGGAGGGGCTCTTCTGTGGTGAAGGACACACCTGCTGATGTCGGCCGTATGCTGATGTCAGGGACTGGAGAGGAAAGAAAATGGGATTAAAAATGACTTCATTACAACAAGCAGAAATAAAAAAAAAACACGAACACATCTCACTCAGTCAAGTCAATCCACACACACTCACTGTAAATCAGAGACAGTCTGAAATCAATCCCTCAGACACTCATTCACTGCTCCCTGTACAATAAACACTCAATAATTTACACTCCATGAGCAGTAAATTGAGATTTCAGTCACTGTCATTTGACATCACAGCTAGCAGGTGCAGTGTAGCATGACTACAGGACGGCACAGAGGGACTGGAAACAACACAAAAAGGAGCATGTAAACATGTTTCATCTCATTGTTGAGATTTTTCTACACACAATACCATGGAGGGATTTTATTCTGGTATAGTTAAAAGTGCTGCCGTGATTGTTTTATTGTTGTAAAAGTGCCTAGCATGAAGGATCATTTAATCATGACAGCATGACAGGATGACCTCGGCCTTTAAGTATACCCCTGTGGCCCTGGCAAGGTTGAGAGGCCCTGGAGACCAAAGGGCCGAGATTTTTATACAGGCTTTACCCTACAGGAGCTGAAGCCCCCAGGGGTCCCCGCATCCCAGTTTGAGAACCACTACAGATCATGCAAACGTTAAAGTGTCCGTTATTTCTGGAATAATTTACGAAAAGGTTTTTTCGTATAACAAACAAAAAGACAAATTCATCATTCCCTTAAGTATAAGTCATATTGAATTTGCAATATGAGTTCAAATAATCGCAATTAGAAATTTTTCAAAATTTTTCAGCCCTAGTTTAATCTTCCAAGTATTGTGTTTGTTATAATATAGAATGATTTCTTGCTTGTTGGTTGAGAAATATTTAAGATGAGGAACTAATAATCACATAGAAATAATCACATTTTAAATCGCAGTATCGGGAGGGATTGCAAGTACTGTATTATTTTCCAAAATTGTTCAGCCCTACTCAAGATAAAATATCAGTGGTGTAGTGCAGGATGTACGCAGGTATATGGAGTATACCTTTACTTTTTAGCCCCCATGGAGTATACCCACTTCTTAATAGAGAATATACCTACTTCTGCATGCTACCATTACATCTTGAATCAGCAATTGTGTCCCAAATTTCTGAAAATTTTCATCCACTTAAATTCATTGAACAAAGAATATTGAAGTTTAAAGAACTAAATGTGACTTAACAAAGGGACAAGACAAGCTTGTCATTTTAAACCCTCACTCTAAACTGACACACATGAATACATTGTATTCATTCCATTCCCTATGACAAGGCATACATTTTTTCATGATATTTTGAGAATGAAAAAAATAGTTTTGTTCACAGAGAAGTTAAATGAGTTAGGTATTGAGAGAACAATCAAATACGTACACTTTATCATGCAAACTGTCATCTGTTTTACCGTCCATACATCATGGAGTTTACTGCAGTTTTTTCCAGGCACACCTTTGTGACCTACTAAAAAAAGCTCTGCAACCCACTTTTGGGTCTCAACCCAAGAGTTGAGAGACACTGTTTTAGACTATCTGACTAAATGCAGTGACTTTGTGCTTAATTGGATGTGAAATTGTTCACCTAGCAACATAACAAACATCTGCATTATGGGAGCACAGGGGGAGGATCAATCGGACTTAAGTGGATCAATCCTGCACAATCATCGAAAGTCTTTAAGATGAATAAGGTGAAAATTTAATGTTTAAACTGTTAATGACAGCACATGTACACAAGGCCACAAATTCAAACTGAAGGTTCACATAGATGGGACCTATGACAAGGTGATAGTTTATGATAAACAAAGCAGCCACGATCCTCTCAAGTTACCAGTAGATCCATGCAGTCAGCACACTTTTAATATGAGAGAGCACTGATCTGCACTATCCGTGGTAAACTGAGAAACATTAAAACAGAGGATCAGATTAAGTTGTTGTCTCTTTTTACTCCTGTTTGTGCAACAAAAACAACAAAAGAAAGTTGCTCTGCTTCTGTTTGATTGTTTCTTTAATTACTATTGTTTTAATTGTTCGAGGCATACTCTGTCATTTAGGGTTAAGTATGAATGGTAGTACTAGGGTTGTAATGAATTTTTAAGTTTCATTTCATTTACTATTGTCTGAACTATTTGTACGTGAACTGCTTAATGCTTTGGACACCAGGAAGAGCAGCTGCAGCCATATGCCAATGCTAATGTGGATCCTTCTCAGCAATAAAGAGTATTTCTCTGTTTTGTGTTCGGCGCTGCCCCCTCTCTTTAGTCCGGTCAGTGGGGACCAGGAGCTGTCTTCTTTTGAGGGGGAGGGGATTATTTCTGGGGCATTTTGCCTTTATTTGACAGGACAGCTGAAGAGACACTGGAAATATGGGGGGAGAAAATGTGGGAAGACATGCACCAAACATGTGCTGAGACCGGGCATTGATCTTGTGACGTTGATGACGTCACAAGATCAGTGCCCGGGTGGGGGAAGTCTTTTAGTGTACACCTCTGTAGTACGAGACTGAAGGTCAGTGCACACTGAGTCTGTTACTTTTGGATGCATTAGACCCTTTATTTATTTATTTTTAATGCAATCGAGCCTTGCACACAGAGTCTGATGATTTTTCTCTTCATTACAAAAATTCACAGCATGAAGCAAAATGGCCTCCTACTGTGGAGAAGACAAGGTGGTTTTGTAACTCCTTTTCTCCTTAAGAAAGAAAAAAGAAAACTGGGTCCATCCACTCCTGATAAAGCCCTTCATTTGATGAAGCCTACATTTATCTCATGTAGGACGTGATACCCATGATCAGCTGACAGCCAGCTGATCCCAATTATCGTCTCCCAGCTCTCACAGTCAATCACAGCTCTTTCTCTTAACACAGCTGTTTATTTAAATATGAAGTACTTCTCACTAATCACTGCTTGCATTAATGCTGATGCACCACACTGCTGCTGCTGGCAAAGCTTCACCTCCTCCACCCCAGCCTCCTCCTTTATAGCATAAAGCTTGTTTCACCCTCATATTCAGATTCAGATGGATGAATTGCTTTTGAACTTATTTCATTGTATTCAATATGCATTGTTATAAATGTATCTATCAATATGAGGGTTTCTGGTCATGCACTCCCTGGAAAGTCAAAGCATGCTGCTAGACTAACCCAAGGAGAATCTTGAGAGCAGAGTCAAGTAAAACTGTACAACTTTGCAATAAAATGGTTGAATGAATGACGACAGAGTTCCTGATTGTATTCAGCTTATTTTCAGGAGCTCATGTGTGTTGATCTTTATCTCTTATATTTTTGTATTATGTTTGATAGTTGATATCCTTGCATTACATGGCCAAAGCACAGAGAAGCTCCAGTGTGAGGAAGAGAGAGAGAAATGAGCTGCAGCTGCTGTTCTGACTAGTCAATCACCCATTTAGACAGATGCAAAAAAAAACTAATGACAGACAAAATTTATCTAGTCAGTTTGAAAAATGATAAACACAATATAAGTTTGTATCTCTTTCTAAAAGAAAGATGAAAGAAAGGCCTGAGTAAGCAAAGGCCTTGAGGATAACGCAGGGAGAAGATTACCAATAACAACATAGAACAACAAAAAAAGAGAAAATCACACTTTTTAAAATTGTTTTCACATTTTCGTTTTAGATTTCATTTACTTGTAATTAAATCAAATGTCTAAAACAGCTACTCATCCAAAAACAAACATAGCTTAAGCATCAATGTGCAGTATAGGCAGTTTGTTAAATCTGCATCCTCTCAGTGTCCTTACATCCTTCCAATGAACGTAAGTGTCATTGAGCCTCCAACAAAGAGGACACCAGCAGATACTAAAGGGCCTTTCATATATTTCAGACAAGGACACTGGCTGGATTTACATGGTAAAGACTTCTTTTGAAAACCCCTTCTCTCTGTTTTGAACTTCTATCCACGCTGACACTTTTTGCCCATAAATTAAACTTGTTAAGAAATCTCTGGAGTGGGTGTATTTGAAAGCACCTATCTGAGTGTGGACAGCAAGCTTTTGAAAAACACTGCTGTAAGATGAAAGCAGGGAGCTCAAACAGGTGTAAAGCATAGAAAATGTACTGGCCTTTCACAATGCACAGGTAGAAAGGCTGGGACCAGGTCGACTTTAAGTACAGAGCTCAAGGTCTTACAGTCCAGTATCACTTTTCCATGCAAGCTTTGACACGTCTTTAGTAAAACAGACTTCAATGAAGGTAATAGTGGCTATTAGATGGACTAGGTGATACACTATATGGACAAAAGTATTCGACCACCTGACCATTACACCAACAAGGACAGTAATGACATTGTATTCAAAATACATGTACTTTAGTAGGGAGAGGCCTCTCTTTTGCCGCTATAAAAGCCTCTACTCTCCTTGGAAGGATTCCCACAAGATTTGGAGTGTTTGTGTGGGAATTTGTGCCCATTCATTCTGTAGAGCATTTATGAGATCAGGCACTGATGTTGGACCAGAGGGCCTGGCTCTCCAATCTAGTTCATCCCAAAGGTGATCAGTGGGGTTGATGTCAGGGCTCTGTGCGGGCCAGTCAAGTTCTTCCACACTGAACTCATCAAACCATGCCTTTATAGTCCTTGTTTTGTGCACTGTGGCACAGTCATGTTGGAATAGAAAAGGGCCTTCCCCAAACTGCTGCCACACCGTTGGAAGCATAGCATTGTCCAAAATGTCTTTTTATGCCGAAGAATTAAGATTGGCCTTCACTGGAGACAAGGGGTCTGGCCAAACCCCTGAAAAACAGCCCCATACCATTATCCCTCCTCCACCAAACACCACAGTTGACACAATGTAGTCAGGCAGGTAACGTTCATCCGTCATACTCCAAACCCAGACTCACCCATCTGACTGCTAAACAGAGAAGTGTGATTGGTCACTCCACAAAACACGTTTCCACTGCTCCACAGTCCAGGTCGATGGCGTGGATGAAATTTCACCAACTTTGTTATTGCAAAGTTGGCATCCATCACAGTATCATGCTTTAAGTCACTGATCTCTTTAAAATGTCCCATTTAGGATCACATATATTTGCAAGTAGAGACTGCATGGCTAGGTGCTTGATCTGTGGCAACAGGTCTGATTGAAACACCTGAATTCAATAACTGATATTTGTGGCCTTATACTTTTGTCCATACAGTCCATGTGCATTGAGCTTGATGTTAACACATTTTGGATATCACCATTGAAGGAGGGATATTTTGGGGCAAATGATCCATTTTACTTGAGTTTTCTCATGCTTTAGCCTTCCCAGCCCATTTAAACCAGCCATCCCTAGCAGAGGGTTAAGTCTTCAAGCCACAGGCAAGGTAACAACAACAGAATGTATCACTGATATCAGGTTTACTGTGTTTTCAGACATGACAAAGCTTTTCTGGATCTAAAGTAGACACGATAGGAAATGCTCTGAGCATTTCCTGCGACTGACCTTTACATGCAGAAGCAGCAGCACGGCCCTTTAAAGAGACAATCACTTAAAATGCCGATACAGCCAATCACACAGCTCGCTGTGTTTGTTTTGTCAAATGACTTTAGCTTCTAAACTGTTGATTTTATTGACGACTTGCTGCAGCAATCAGTGCTGCAATCAAACCCTTATTTTCTGCTCATTTAGCCTTGTGACAACAGAAACGGGAAGATATGCAAATAAGAGCAGCAACACTTCAGCTGCATTAAAACACGGATAAATTGGCTGTAATCTCCTTTTATCAGGTGTGTTTTTTCATTTGACAAAAATGACGTAAAAAGAGCTGATGTGGCTGCACATAAACAGCATTTTTTTAAGCTTACTGAAGAGAAGAGAAGAGAGGAGAGGAAGAAAAAGAGGAGCAGAGATGACTGTGCTTACTGATTCATCTTCTTCTTAAACCTCATAATAGCATTATTATAGCACCTTTCATTTTGTTATTGCAGTGACGCTCCGTGGCTTGAAAGAGAAGCAAATTGAATTTACAGGCACAAAGACATGAAGCCTGACAATAGAGCTGGAGAGGATATCGAAATGTGCAGTCGAACAATGCAGCTTCAGTTAAACTTATTAGACGCCCTAAAATGCTACATTCAGAGGTAAAATGCACATCCGTCTGCTCAGAATGAGCTCTCCCTTCTGAATCAGACGGCTCCGTATCACCCTATGAGATAAAGCAATTTGCCGGGCCGCTGTTTTCGACCACAGGGGGTGCCTCTGCTGCACTCTCCTGCTCTGAATCGTAATTTATTTGGAGTGAGTCTCTCCACTAGCGCAGCGTCTGACTGAGGGCAGCCCCCAATGAGTCATGCTTAATAAGAAGAGCCACATTCAAGCTTCAACAGCCAGATCAGAAAATCAGGCTGAATTACACCAATGTGATTTACGTTAAGTAGGTAATTCCTCCTCATGCAGACAGCCAGCTCGCCCTGTTGTAGGCAGAGAGGCTAGTAAATAGTTGCACAGGAATGCTGGTGTGCGTGTGACGGCCTAATCTGTATGCACTGTAATCTGATTACAGCAAATAAGATCTGGGTGAATAGAGCCCGGGTCGCTGCTTGTTTGCAAGGGTGTGTCCGTGTTTAAAGGTGTTTCAAATAAATCTGAATCAAAACCTGTCTGTCGAGCCAAGCGAGGTGCTTGTATTGTGCGTCTGCGCTGCCTTTGTGTGTAATCTGGCGAGCAGAGCGGCCATAACTCGAGGACATTGGAGGTGGGGGGGTTGGGGGTCTTCAGGGTCAGCAGATTGAAACCCAGCAGCTGTCGGGTTTGAAAGAAGCAGGGCGTGTGTGAAACCTCACACACACATTAGGAAACACACACTTACAGCCAGAGCCGGAGCCTGAGTAGAGATCCTCGTCGTCGTAGAATTCGTCTCTCGTCGAGCCTTCATCGTCGATCGACGGTGACCAAGTCTGTCCCTGAGAGAGACAGAGAGGGAGAGATGGATTAGAGAAGGGCAGAGCTGTTTGTCATTTCATTTATATGAGACACCACTTTGGCGGATTACACACACGCTCACACGCACGCCACTGTGTTTTAGAGGGTGCTGCATTATGTGTGGACAGGGTAACATCTGTCCGTCTGTGACTCTGTGGAGGAGCATAGTTAATGAGTTGATCTAAAGCTGGGATTTTGGCAGAGAAACATCAAAGCTTTAAAGGAGAGAGGGGTTTCATTCAGTCTCTGCTTACGTGTCCGTTACAAACACTGCTCAGCCTGTAAAGTAGCTGAGGATGGAGAGCCAGCTCCCTTTGAACTGCACAATTTATTCTATCATCAATTAATCTGTGAAGTGTTTCATCATTCATTAATTTATTCCTTGGCTAGAAAATACAGAACTTTATCCATTTAACTCCTCCAAAACCAAAGGTAGTATCTTTAAATGTGGAGTTTTGTTCAACAAATTTAATAAAATCCCAAAAAGGTCAATAATTTCAATCATAAACAGCTTAGAAAATACCACAGTCAAAGGTTGGACATAAAAAATTAGAGGTATAGAGTAGCCAATGGATAAATGGTTAACCAGCTAGTGTACCACTGATCACCAACTGGAGGCCTGGGGGCCACATCAGGCCCCCATAGCTTCCCATCTGGGTCCCAGAAGCTTGATTAAATTCAGAAAAAGTGCTGAGGAAAAAAAATATTGCTATATTTAGGGTGTATTTTCTTTCTTTCCTTTATGATCCCTACAGATATTAAAGCAACTCTAGAAATGAGTGAAATTGAACATTTTTCATAATTATTTATTAAGATGCATGACAAACTTACTCATAAGTTCAGTCTTGATTATACCAGCAGGTTTCTGTGTTAATTTAATAGTTTTTCACTGCCTGAGAATTAAAACAAAATATATTTTTCTTTCATGTGTTTTCCACCAATGAGGACTCAGCAGAGTCACATCAAACTACATGGAAGCCCTGGAAATATGTGGCTCAAATATCTCAATCGCCCCCTTGTGGCTTGCTGCAGTATAGGAATTTAACTGTGTGAATAGCAACTGAGTTCACTGCTAAAGGCTAAAATTTAGTTACATTTCAAAGACTAGAAAAGCACTCAGAGAGCGCAAACCTCCGCCATCAGCCCTATCTCCCAATAGTGAAGAATGCTTTAAAAACATGCCTGGATCCAGACGGTGATCCGGATCACTCCCAAAATGTAATTCGTGATTACTCCCTTCCCAATGGGGTGGAGACACAGTGAGGCAAAGCACTGGCTTCACTACGTGTTGAAGTCATGGCAGAGGTTAAATATTCCTCTATTCCTCCCAGCATTGTGAGTATTCTCGCAACAATTTGCTGTCTTTCTCTCTGTTATGCACCAACTCATCTCCTCAACCGGGCATGTGTCTTTCAAACTCTATAAACTCCAAAACTTTGAATAAGTTACTCATGTCTGCCATCTCCTGGTGTAAAGTGGTAACAGCGCAGACCTCTGCCATTGGCCCTATCTCCCAATAGTACAGAATCCTTTTAAAAATTCCTGGATCCAGATGGTGATCCGGATCACTCCCAAAATCTAATCAGTTCTTCATTATGCCATTTCTGCCATTTCCTGAAAATGTCATCAAAATCCGTCCACAACTTTTTGAGCTATGTTGCTAACAAATGAACAAACAAATGAACAAACTAACAAACCCACCTGATCACATAACCTCCTTGGCAGAGGTAAAAATACAATTATTTAGACAAAAATGTTCTTTCAATGCATCGGCCCTCACAGCGTCTGCTTAGACATAAGATGGCCCTTGTACAAATGTAGCGGAAGACCCCTGCAGTATATCATAGGCTGTAGTCGTAGGGCGGCAGTAGTTCAGAGGGGGTGACAGTAGCTCAGTCTGGAGGGACTTGGGCTGGGAATCGGAAAGTCACCGGGCACACCATATCTGGACTTTGGCCTGGTAGCTGAAGTGATGCCAGGTCACTTCCTGAGCACTGCCGAAGTGCCCTTAAGCAAGGCCCAGAATCCTCAACAGTTCATGGCAGCTCTTCAACGAGGGCAGCAAGGCCATCACTCTGCCATCTCTCCATTAGTGCATGTCATGGGGATCCTGTTTGTGCATGTGTGTTTGTATGTAATTCAGCCTATGTGTGTGTAGCATGTTTAACAATAGAGTGTAAACTGTGAATTTCCCTTCAGGGATTAATCAAGTATGACTTAACTATAAAAGATGGATGACACCCAAAAAGTGAAGACAACAAAAGCTGCAGAAATAGTGATAAACCCTGCCTCCTCAATGTTAACAGATGGAGCAAACTTTAAAAATCCAACTACACATTGGCTAATTTTCACTGAACACTGTTTCTTTTTTTTAAAGGCTGTCCTTATAAGTTATACAAGTCCAAGAGTTTATTTTTCTTGTATGTTTAGTTTACATTAGTTATCTGATGCTATAAAGAAGACCAAAACGCCATTATTGACCGCTCAGTTGACTGATGAGGCTCCTGCTGTGCTGGGCGCACTGGACTAACAGATGGATCTTTGCTCTTTTATCCAAAGTGTTCACTGTTAAGTGTGAGTCTGTTAAAACCACAGCAGGGACTTCTGCACAGCTCTGGCTCCAATTAACATTACCCTTACAACAAGGCAGTGACTTCCATGGGGGTATTTTGCTATTTAAGTGCACGAAAGAACCAACAAGTATCTTTTAACTTCATCCACATATATCATATAAATAGTAAACATACATTTACTTAGCACCTAAACATTAGATCATTTCCCATCACTGTACTACCCCAGATAGAGGAGTTAATGTGCTTTTAAACTTACATTGCTGAGTATCACATTACAACCAGTGGTGCACGTTAAACATTTTGACTTTAAAGAAAACCAGAACGCTGTGCCGTAACGTGCACCATGCTGCGGCATACAAGTATATGTGAGTGAGTTCTTTCCATTCCTGGTTCATTGTTTGACATATAAACCTGGCATTATAAGCAGGAGTTCTGGCATCACACAGACAGTGGTGCATTTAGGGGGACTGGCACAACCCAGGCTATGCTCTGGATGCCCTTGCATATCACCATTGGAAAGTCATCTGTTGAAAAAAAAAAAAAAAAAACAAAGTCCATGCCTTTAGGGCAGAAGAAGGAGTGGATGTTGGGAGTAAGCACAGCCTAGGGTACTGTCTGGGCAGGTAGTAGGGTTGCCATGAGCCCCTGGTCCTGTTGTGGATGTCCCAAGGGCCGAAAACTGCCTGCAGAATCTAGGCCTATCACCAGGGATGAAAAGGCCCAGACAAAAGTAATGCTGTTAAGCTTGACCTTGGCGGCAGAGTAACACACCTATGTGACAACATGTGTGTGTGCACTGTTGGTTTAACCGACCTACCTTTAAACATCCTGACACAATGTTATGATACACCTTTGACCCGCTGTGGCTCTCGGTAGTGCAGCCTATTAGTTACAAGGTAATGTGGCCTATGAACAAACACTAGACTTGACAGCCTGGTTCATACACAGGGAGTCTGAGGCCTAAGTCAGGACGGAGTGCATAATTAAGCCGTTACACCTCAAAGTCCTGGGCTGAATTTCTGTCCCAGAACGTCCCTGACCATGTCTACATCAGCACAACAAATTAGCAGCTGTGTCTTATGGTAACATCATAAACTCTGTGGATACTAGTTCATGAGACAAAACACAAACTTTGCTTTGATATACTGGCTGAAAAGATACAGTTTCACTTCTTTTTCTTTTTTATGAAATGAATCCTGAAATTAACAAAAATGTGGGAACCAAATTTCATGCAGTGAAATCTGTGTGATATCTACAGAGACATTCCAGTCTAAGCCCAAAAATCTTTCTCTCATCTTGCAGCCAGACTAGAAATTAGTAGATCACCTGAGGCATTAAGATCTCAGCCATCTGAGCTCCATGGATAGATGGACCATTTTTCATTACATTATTCATTTATCCACAAGTTGGAGCAGGTATGGCCTTCAGAGTTTCCAATAGCACACTTTAAAAGGCTTATTTTTAACATTAACTAAAGTAAATCTGAGAAAATCCTCTTATTGGAAGCTTTAATAAGTCAACATTTTGCTTCACTAATGACTTTGAATAATTACCTGTTTATGTTATTATTATTGGTAAATCCCTTCATTGTTATTTCAACCTTGTGTGGATTCATGCAGGATTAAAACATCGCTCTACGTCTGAGTTTGAGTAATCGGACTGTTACTGCCTCTGTTGGATCATTTCACAGCATCCTTTCTACTCATCACTCCACCTTAATCTGTTCCTGTTTCATCCATGCCTGTGAGGGGAAAGCGCCGGCTCGCCTGCTGACCTCTGTCAGGGTCAGGTAAGAGAGATTAGTGGCGGATCGTTCAGGGGTTCAAGCTCTGGAGCGAGTGACCTCAGCCTCCGATCGCTGTGAGGCTGAACCCTCCTCCTCGCTCTTCATTCATCTTTCTCTATTTCTGTTCACCTCAGCCACGCATCGCTGCAATGTTTAAACACACACTCCGGCACACATCCATCACTCAGGGTCACTAATACAGCTATCAGATGCACTAAAGAGACGCCGCCCGTGCTGCAGAGCGAGGATGGGTTTCAAACTATAGTCAGAAAACCATGCAGTGTGTCAAGACGACTTAACTGGAGAGAGCATCCATTAAAAGCACTGGCTGCAAAACAGATAAAAAATATCCAAATTACTGCAAAGTTTGGTCTTTCAAACACATCCTCAATTACAAATAAAATACATTTTTTCTCATTAGAGATATACTGCCTCTTCATTGATTATACCCAATAATGTTTGTGCTTCTTCTCCATTGGTGGAATATAATAAGAAGGTTTATCTTTTGTTTAGACTCTGCCACAATTTTACAGGGATCCCCCCTTTATTTTCCTTAATACTTTGCTCCATTCAATTCATCTGATAAGCCACAGTTTCGAGTTAGTTCACAGTTTAAGATTTAATGATGGAGCTGGATCCTTAAAGAAGATGGACTGTGCGCCCGCTGCAGCCAAAAGGAGGTGGAAACACCAACTTTATACCGAACAAGGACATCAGAGACACGGTTTTTATACTTTTCTCCAAAAAAAAGAATTCACCAGCATGGGAAACAAACCAAAGCTTGTCAAACAGATGAGGACTGAATTATTAGTAGTATTTCCTAAGATCTATTAGCTTTTCCAGACACCCTAGTTTTATTGTGCATGCTAACATTATTTTGCTTTGCACAAAGAAAATTATTTCACAAAAACCAAAAACTACCATACTCAATGATGATCCCCTTTAGATCTAACCTTTCAGTTGAGGCATAGCAAACCACTGTTGTTCAATGATGGTCTTTAACTTTGAAATGCTCAAAGCTTGAACAATCAAGGTCAACTGAGGGTTATCTTCAAGTTTACACAGTCTAAAAACTTCAACAAGGGTTTGAGCTGTCACTGGAGAAAGTATCATGGCAAAAACCAAAGAAATCAGTTTAGACTTGAGAAAAAGAATTGTTGATGTTCACAAAGCAGGAGAAGGATCTACAAAGTTATCACAGCATTTCCAAGAGACAACAACTGAAGTGAGAAGGATCATCAAGAAACTCAAAGAGAGCCACACAGTCCAGAACAAGCCTAGCAGAGGTAGCAGGACAAAGATTGTCTAAAGACCCCAGAACAACTGCCAAGACTCTGGTGAAGGACTTAGCCAAGTCAGGAACTATAGTCTCAAAGAAGACCATCACTAGAGCCCTGCACAGGAATGGACCAGGAAAAAGTCCACTTCTGCTGAAGAGACAACATCAAGCCAGACTGAAGTCTGCTAAGGACAACCTGGAGAAAGATTCTGATATAGGAAGCATGTCCTTTGGTCAGATGAGACCAAACTAGAGCTCTTTGGCCATCAAGACGTTGGTCACCCAAAGATCACCCCCCCCACAGTGAAACATGGCAGTAGGAGTATTATGCTGTGGGGATGATTCAGTGAGTCTGGAACTGGGAATCTGGTAGAGGTGGAAGGAATCATGAAGAAAGACATTTAACGTAAGTGATGTTTTAGAAAGAAAAAACCTCAGCAGCTAAACTGAGTCTGGGTCATCTCTTTGTCTTTAACACAACAACAACCCTAAAACATCCATGGCTCCTGGTGAAGAACTACCTCCAGGGGACCAAAGTGAACCTTATCGATCGGCCTGACCAAAACCCTGACTTGAATCCCATTGAAAATCTGTGGGGTGAACTGAAGACCAAAGTTTATGTTAGAAGACCATCAAATCTGGAGGAGCTCGAGAGATTGGCCAATGAAGAATGGACAGGGAGTCCTCAGGTGCAAAGTAAAATAATGTTAGCATCCAAATGAAACTAAGATGTTCCTTGCTCTGTTTAACAGCTTGCCATTGGGGCAAGCAAATTTTACTGTTTTTTAAAGATTATTTGGGGATTTTTGCCTTTATCTGGAGAGGACAGTAAAGTGAATAGTGTAGGAAATCAGGAGAAGCCACAGGTCAGACTTAACCTGCCCACTGAACTAGCTTCACAGGGGCACGACATAACCACTAGGCCGTCTGCACCCCACAAATGTTCCTTTCAATGTCTTTAAACTGGCTTACTCACATGTCTCCAGGCCCATGCAGGTCCCAGCATGGTTACTTCTTGTACATACATCATCACATCATTATACAACAGACATATGGCTTTGTTTACAGGAAGTGCAGTCATGGAGTCAGCACAACGGAGAATAACACAGACATGACTGCCACTTTAATCATGTTGTGGCATGTTTTTGAGTCATTTTGGTCAGACGCAGTGCTCCAACACTCCTGGATTTCTCTATCACGCAGGGCATCAATTCACTTAAATTATATGCTGCAGCCATGTTGCGTTCCTGTTCTTCTGCGTGTGCATGAGCAACCCTATCCAGCTGAAGTCTCCCTTTATCATCCATGCGAGAGCCATAGAAGTGTATCGTGCTTGTAAAGCACACACACTGGACACACAAACTGGACACTGGGCAGTGTTTGGTATGGATCACCAAGTGTGAGATACTCTCCAATTAAATGTGCTGTTTAAATCTAGACTTGTCAGGGATATGTGGCTCCAATAAGTCTAATTAGATATTTCTGACTGGAATAAGAAAATGAACGTGCTGAGATTGGAGTATTTGCAGTTTAATGCAGAACTGAGACAAGAGACAGAAACCTTTAAAAGTCCTTACAGTCAGCTGATCATTTGGATTAATCACTATATGCAGACTTTGTTACATATGTGATATTAGCTATAGCTATAATAGACTCTATAGCAGCAGTGTTTACTTTACTCAACCTTGCTCAAAAGGGACGACCCTTGAGGTTTAAACCTCTTCTCAGGAGACGCGTCTGAGATGTCACCTCTCCAACAGCAGACTGACAAAAAGCACGTCGCTCATGGATGACAGACAGTTACTAAATGGTAATATAAAATAAAAGAGAAGAAACAACAAAGACATAATATGAAAGCATCTTAGGAATAGTAATAGCACTCCTCAGTTTCACAGCTCTTTTTATCAGAGCTTTGAACTCTCAGAGGGAGACAGAGTCATTAAGCTGCAGTTTATTCTGAAGGTTATTTTATGGGCAGGGTGCTAAACGGCAAAAATCAACTCTGGTAGATTCTGAGCAAAAGCCTGAGTGCTCTGACTGGAGTATAAATCATAACAGCTGTAGGAGACTGATGGGAGATTATCAAGATATGAAAGGAATATATCCAAATGCTGCTGTCTGCTTCCACTTAATGAAGATGAGAAAAATCAGATCAGATTGTTTATTTATGAGAGAATGAGGTAGTTTATATACGGTTAGTCTTCCTGTCAATCACAGACTTCACATACACAATACACTAGTCGTGTTTCTCTTCGTCTGCTTTATCTTAAAACTAAGCTTGTCCTGTTTTAGTATTCTCACATCTGCTTTGTGCATTTTTAAATGGATATGCCTGCGTATAACCGTTTCACACATTCAGAGTGATATTGGTGCTGATGTTTGGAAGAGAGCACACAATAATGGAAGATAAAATTGATCAATACTTCTCCACAAATACATTTAAGGCAAAAACACATTTCTAAAAAACAGATCAATGAGTAACAACATCATAAAAATATAGAAAATTGTCATTACATTTGTACAAAAGGCTGTTTGTGCAGACATAATCCTCATCTGTGTACAGGTAGTGAACTAAAATCCTGAAAGGTGCACTCTCATTAATCTTTGTTTTATCGACAGTATGAAAGATGTTTAGCTTACAATGGGTGTAATTTGAGTTTTAAGTTTGGGGTACTCTTCTGCTAACAGTGTATATACACTACATGGTCAAAAGTATTTGGCCACACTTGTTAATTATTGAATTCAGGTGTTGCAATCAGACCCGTGTCCACAGATAAAACTATTACCTAGCCATGTGGTACTGGTACTGTGATGGATGCCACCTTTACAACAAGACAGTTGGTGAAATTTCATCTCTGCTGGATATTCCATGGTCAACTGTAAGTGATATAAAGTGGAAGAGTTCAGGAACAACAGCAACTCAGCTACAAAAGGAGACCACATTAAATCACAGAGCGGGGTCAACATGTCTGTAAGAGTCTCCAACTCTCTGCTGAGTCCTTGGCTGAAGAGTCCTGAACTTCCTCTGGCATTGATGTAAATACTAAATACTACCTGAATCACAACACACATATCAATACCTCATTTCAATACCCTGCCACCCAAAATGAAAGCCAAGAAAATAGTTATGGAATTTGTGTGACTTTTGAGTTATGTTAAACCAGTTTCCTTATCTTATCCAATACTTGACTGGCATCTTATAAAGATATTTTTGTGGATCTTTTATGATAGCCAGACAGTTTTTAGTCTTCCTCCGATTTTCAACACATTTTTTTCTCGAAAAAGTATTGATTCAGGCTAAGTTAGGGCATCAGCACCATATAAAAAGTATCAATTTAGCACCGATATCGGAAAAACCCAAATGATTCCATCCCTAGTCAATAGTAATGGAATTACCCTTCAGTGATTGCAGTGAGCACTGCCCCTTTAAGAAGGCCTCGCTGGTTGTACCAACAGGCAAAGTAGTCTGTACAGCATTATAGTTTTTCTGTGGTATTCAGAGAGTTTTAGTTCAAATGGGCCAAGAAACAACGTTAGCTCAAATGTACGCTCTATTTAATTTTTTTTGAAGCGTTTTGTTTTTCACTCATAAAGCCTTAGTGTGGCGCTATTTTGCAATGCATCATTCAAACGTGTCTTCTTCCTGATCAGCTGTCCTGACTGGGCATACGGGCTACAAAAGAAATTTTCAACAGAGTGTATGTTTGAGCCAGCATTATTTCTTGGCCAATTTTTGCTTAAAACGTGCTATATTATGCAGAGAAACTGTACCCCTCTGTTATGCTGTATAAACTAGCTTCCCTGTCAGGGCAGCCAATGAATTCTGAAATCACTGGAGGCTAGTGCCACTACTATTGCCAAGTACCGTATATGACCCAACCTCAAAAACACCAAAGTAGCCCTTTAAAAAGGCCAGCCTTGGCCTTGGTTTCTTAATTTGTTTTTAATCAAACACTCTTAAACAGAGGCTGCCATCCACTAGAATAAACAAGTACCTAAAAGATGAGACTGCTGTTTCTGAGTCGCCTCCTAAAATATGAAGGCCAATATTATCTGAGACCTTGGAGCTGTGGGAACAATAATACAGTTTTGTTGAGGAGGAAGTAAACATGGGAACATGCTCTGGTTTGCAGGGTGGTATTTCTATTTTTATTTACAGTTAGGAGCTGATTTCTCCTTCCATCACTGCCTTTTTAACCCAGATTCAGCTCAGTGAACACTAAGTAGTGAACTGTTATGATGCAGAGAACAAAGGGCTCCGTTTGGCTCCAGGTACTGGACCAGATTCAGCCGGCTGCTGAAAATGTGACCAAAAACAAACCTATCTTTTAAGCAATCTTAAGCCCATCCTGAGGCCTGGCAGAGCGCTGTCTTCACTAGCCTGTGTGATGCTAATTGTGACACACATAAAAACTTAAACACACACACACACACATAGAGGAAGAGAAGCTCCTCCCCGGCTCCAGACAGAGGAAACCCGATGCCTTTAAAAGCCAATAAAAGCATAATGGAATCTGGAAACCCGAGCATCTCCGTCCATCACGTCTCAGCGTGAGGTGCAGCTGAAACGCTAGATGTACCTCCTGAAAATCAAATTGACTCCGAGTCGTGGGGAGGATGGACACACAGAAGGATGGACAGAGCGAGCCGATGAGAGAGAGCGAGCGAGCGAGAGAGAGAGAGAGAGCTTCACGCTTTGTGTGGGTAAAAGGTTGAGAGCAGAGCTGGCCATGTTGAAGCCTGAAAGTGGCGAAGAGAAAAGACGTTTTGGTGCAAGCATGGTGGGAATGAGTGGATGTGTGCGCACTATTCCAAGGATCAGTTGCTATGGGCAACCTTAGCCCTTCACAGAAATTCCCGTCTCTCTGTGAGAAGCGACCGAACGCATACACAGACACACACTCTTAACACGTTTAAGAGCTCTAACTATGTGAGTGAAGGTGTTATGTAACGTCTAATAAACAACCTTAAAAACCAACATCAAAACAACACTCTCCCTCCGTCGGCCCCTCCCTATCCGTCTCAGCCAGTGTATCCCCGTCCTCGCCCCATTTTCCTTTCATCTCAAACTCTCTGAGTCTTATCTTTAGGCTAGCCCCATGAATTCCCCCTGAAAACACTCACACACTTAAATAAACACACACCCAGCCCCCAGAGCCCACCCGAGGGGGCCCCTTTAACAAGTCCCCTATATACACGGCAGCACCCTCCAGCAGAGGCTAGCTCCACTTTTGGAGCCTCAAACCTGGATGCGTAGTCCCTGCAATGTTTAATCTATGATATTATACGTGTGAATTCACAGCACGGTGGGCAGTGGTGCGTCACTGTATGTAATTACAGCCTGTCTGAATGGGTATAATGACAGGTTTTGTTTTGGTGCATGCGTACATGCAGACACAAAATGCCCCTTAGACGTATCCCAAGTTGTGTATGTGTTTTTATGTGATCCAGTAAGGCCAGCTCTGCATTTATGCCTCTGTTTTCAGCAGCTATAAACAGCCGTACTTTCCGTCTCCTAACCACAATGAGACGCAAGGAGCTCCCCCCTCACCGCACACATAACCCGGGGGCCAAAATCATCTGTACGTTGCCCTCAATTTCCCTCCACCGCTGTATTTTCTTCCCATTCGTTATAAAAGGAAACGGTAAGATGACAGCTTCTGAAAGCAATCCTGGTTTTTGGCAACGTATGAAGCGCTGCCATTGGAGTCATTTTAAAACAATCTGAGAGCGTGGAGTATATAATTATGTATACTTGTGTAGAAAGAGAAGGGGGGGGGGGATCAAATTTGAAGGAAACAGACTAACAATGTTGTTTCTCATGTCCTGACTAAGCAGGTGCATCCTCCTAGGCCAGCATTTGCAAGTAGAAATCTGATCCAAAGCTGACAACAGACTGTTACTGTACATTTCATCCTATAGCCAGGCCTGTCCACAGAACTTGCAGGGCCCCTGAAAAACCCAGGTAATGGGCCGTCCCCAGTTGTGATGATATATCAGTGTATGTGTGTTTGATCAGTAGCATTGGTGCTAGCATCCAGGCTAACAGTTATCTCATTTTGGAGTTATAAAATGTGTCAAGCTATTATTGGGATCTGATAGTGATATATCTTATTAGTGTTACCACTCCATCCATATTTGCTACTTCCTTTTCCAGTTTAAACCGATAATTACTGCTTTTCACCCATTTTTGACATTTATATTTTGCCACTGTTTTGCCATTTTTCACCCAGTTGTGCAACATCTTTCTGAAACTTTTGCTAATTTTAGCCTCTTTTGCCATCTTAGCATCTTTTTGTCCATTTTTGGCCTTTCACTGTCAATTTTTGCCACTTTTGTTTACACATTTATGCTATCTTTAACTGCTTCTTGCCCTTGTTTTGCCACTTTTTGCCAACTTCTGCAACATAGTTTTGCCTATTTAAAAGTACATTTCAGTATCTTTAGAGTTAAGTTGTATGAAGTACCTCGCTGTAAAGGTGGAATTAGCCTCTAAGGGTTTCAGTGGGCATTGCTCTTTTTGGAACGAATCGCTGGTTGCACTGACCAGGAAGCTGGGCTGTACAGTGTAACATATGGGTACAGTTTCTCCACTGAATTTAGGTATAAATGGGCCACAAAACAATGTTGGCTCAAATGTACACACAATCTTAAATTTTTGACACATTTTATATTATACCTAGAAAGCCTCTGTGTTTTGTCATTATTTTGCAATGCAAGATCACGTAACTGGTGGCAAAAGCCTGGGCTGCCAGAGAGTGCCAAAAACACAGAGGCTTTCTGGGTGAAAAATGAATATGCTTTAAAAGTTTTCAATAGTGTGTACATTTGAGCCAACATTGTTTTGTGGCCCATTTTCACCACAAACTTGCTAAATTCCAGGAAGAAACTGTACCCATCTGTTAACTAATATAGCCTAGCTTCCTGCCTGGTACAACCATAGACTGTAAAAAGAATTGGACAAACCCTGTGTGACGTCAGCCGTCTGCTTACAAAAGGCGGCCTCAAGCTGCTTTGGAAGCCAATCCGCGGCGGCTTCCATATTGAAATCGCAGTCTCAACTTAACTTTGGATCAACCTAAAGGCCCGCCCACTAAGCTCGACTTCCTGTCGACTAGCTAGCTAGCATTCTGGTTGACAAAAACGTAGCTTCTGCCTATCGAGCTAAGTGGACACTTGCTGTACTGCAATTTTTTGCACTTCTGCATTGGCTTCATTTTTCAGGACGACTGGAGTTTGCCGCTTGGGTACAACCAGCGAGTCCCTCTTAAAGGAGCAGTGCTCACTGAAATCACTGGAGGCTAATGTCACTACTGCTGCAACGTACCTCATACAGCCCAATTTGAAAAAAACTGAAATATCCCTATAAACCTCCTTTTGCCCATTGTTACACATTTTCGCCACTTTTTTGCAGTTTTCGGACCCTTTGTGCCCATTTTTACCATTTCTCTTTGCCATCTTACCCAATTTTTGCCACTTACTTTTGCCACTTTTTGCTCATTTCTGCAACTTCTTTTTTTGCCAGTATTTGTCCTTTATTGACATTTTTATCAATTTATGCCATTTCCTGCCTATTTTACCAATTTTTGCTACTTTTCCCATATTGTTTTGTCTCTTTTCACAATTATTCCATTATTTTCGAAAAGAAAAAAAATGTCTCAGTTTCTTCAGCTTCATGCATCCTGACATTTCTGTACATTGTGACCTAGCTACAAAAAAAAGGTAATACTGTTTTAAGAAATAAAATATGGTTATCACAACTTTACAATAGGCTGTGATTTCGCTGATCTCCAGTTTGGCCTAGAAAGTCCTCCCCTTTATCCCCCCTTACGGGCGGCCTTGCATACAGCTGCTGCATGTGTGAGAGGAAGAGAGCTCATTTTACAGCCAGGATTTATACCTGAGCTGACAAAGCTGCTGTTTCACAGATTTTAATAAACCACTGAAGCTGATTTGTTCCAGATTTTAATTTGTGCAGAATTCAAAAGAAGTCTCAGAAAGGAAAGAAGAAGGTAGTGTGAAATTAAAGCGGTAATAGGAGGTGTCTGCCGCTCATATATGACAATTATAAGGAAAGAAAACCCTGGTGTGTTTGTTTTGTCTGTAATAACAGTTGGTGCATGCAGCTCAGCTACCACTAAGACGCAGGAAGTCAGATAACAATAGCAGGCAGACGAACTAATTCACAAAACAAGGTCGCACACATCAGGCTGACTAGCAGATGTGTGTGATCCAATGCTTCTTTTTTTTTTGATTCACTAGCTGGTCCGTTCACTTCGGAGATCCCCTTCAGGCTCGTTGTGCAGATAGAAAGCTTCATTGTGATTGACTTCAAATGCATTCCACAGTAACCCGAGAGGCTGCGGCTACTGCTGCACAATGCCTGGCTCACACACGCGCTCATATATGCACACTCATGCGTGTGCATATACAAGCGTTTTAGCTCCAGATCCAGGGCTGCTCTGCTTCCGAGAAATAATCGTTAATTGTGCTTTTTAATATGTGAGATTTTATCAGAGCGAATGTTCTCGGCTGCTGCAGCATCTCGGAGAGCTCAAACTGTGAAGAATGATTTGAATACTCCCTCAGCTTTCTGGCACCATCTGTGAGTCCCACTCCTCGAGCTGTCCCTCCATTTACTGCATCCACAGAGTCAGAGGAGACAGGAACACAATGAGAGAGACACCGAGGTCCTGTCCATTGTGTTCTTTTTTATGGCCACTTTTCTCACCACACTGTCTGTAGGAAGGGAATGAACAGTCTTAAATACTGAATGTTTTCTCAAATCTAATCACGATGTGGAGACATCTGCATCCTATAATTTGTCCTTTTTCACAGTCCTTACCACAAACAGGCTGAAAACAGTATGTTTTTATCCAAACAAGATGAATTCCTCCATTTTCATTGCTTGTTATACAAGATTTTTTTCTGCATTGCCAGAAACAAATCAGAACAATGGCTTCTACCTCCCTGATGTATTACCCTTCAAAATGAAGCATTGGGTTTTAGAATAAAATGAAAGAATAAGAGCCTTGTGCTGGTTAACTTAAGACAAATTTCAACCTCCAAACATCTCACATTTCTCATTTTATAGATTTGAAATACAGTCTTTAACTTGTGATCTTTTATCCCTGAGTCTTTTAATTCTTTAATATATTATTAAAACTTTGATTAAAATCATTCCCTTCTCTTTAAATTCTTTTTTTTTCTGTGTTTTGATGAATCATCTTGCAGTCTGCAGTTCAGACATGCATGTATTTTACAACTTTTATTTTTTGATACAAATGCAGTTGGTAATTTGCAAGAATATGTTGTATGAGCTTATTGAGCAGTAACACTGCAAATCTATTTTTGAGTTTATTTTTACAATACCATGCAATGTGGTGCTTTTTGATACAGTATGATACAATAGAGTGCATATGGAAATAATACACTGGGATAGGAAGAGACAATTCGATATATATGTGTTAGGATAGGACAGATAGTACAATAAAACATGATATGATGTGATATGTGATATGATTCAGTCAGACAGAACGCAATATGTTGTGATACAAATTGATATGACTGCATAAGATGTGCAACAATACTAACTGATGTAGGTTAGGATAGGAGGTCAGGATATGATATGATACAATATGATAGAAGATATGGTACAGTACAATATGGCACAAATGGTACAATACAGAATGACACCATGCTATATTATACCATACCATACACACTGTACTATCCCATCCCATTCCAACCACACCATACTATACCATCCAATTTCATACCATACCATAACATAGCATACCGTACCACTGCATCCTCCCCATACCATCCCATCCAAAAAATTACCATCCCTTCCCAACCAATCCTACACCATCCCATCCCACACCATACCATACCATTGCATCCTCCCCATTCCATCCCATACATCCCATCCCAAAATTTACCATTCCCTTCCCTTCCCAACCCATCCCATCCCACACCATCCCATCCTATCCCATCCCATCCCACACCATACCATACTATACCATACCAAACCATTCCATCCCATATCTTACCATGGCATGATACGAGACAGTATAGTATGGTACAATGTGAAACGGCACAATACAGTAGGTTATGTTGTGTTACGACATGATACATCCTGATGCAACTGAATAAAATACCTAATGATACCAAATATGGTATAACGAGACATGATACCATAAGGTACAGTACAGTACATTATCTTATGGTACTGTACAATACATTAACATATGACAAGACACACTGAGATACTGCACAGTGCAATACAATTCAGTACAATACAACATAATATGATACCATGCCATACCACATCATACCATATGGGGCCACTTTAACTGAGTAGGTAGAGTCTGTTGTCGCGCAATCGGAAGGTCCTACAGTCACATGCTGGGCAAGACATTTCACCCCTATTTGCTCCCACTGCCTTACTGGTTGTATGTAAAAAGGCATAGATGCTAATACTTAAGCAACCTCTGCCATCTGTGTATGGCTGTGGATAGAGTGGGTAGGATTGACCCGCAGTGTAAAAGCACTTTGAGAAGTGAGACAACTAAAAAAGTGCTATACAAGCTCAAGTCCATGTACCATTTAGGATAGGGCAGGATAATATAACACTATAATATATAGTGTTAATGTATATAGTGATAATATATCAGACTTGTGGTCTGATGTATTCTTCACCATGTAGGACTGGAGAGCATGGACTCTGATTTGATCTGATTTAGTGTGGTGCAATATTTGAACAGGGCAGGAGGCAAACACTATTAAAAACATTATGATCCATATACCTCTGTACTCTAAAATCATTCCTGTTTAAATATTTGATCTGGCCTTGAAAGCTGTGAAAATTAACTCCACATCTATAAGAGGCAAATAGTCCAAACAGGGCAAATAAACCTGAAATATTTTAACATTGTTTTCAGTACAACTAAAGATGCTTTTATCCTTTCTCCATATGACGTCAATCAGTTGAATGTCTAAACTTTCACCAGAAACAGCAGAGAGATTGAATGTAAAGTAGAACAGTTTGCTCTTCCTCCTTGATCCGTGGAGCATCTTGCAGCTCGAGGCAGACAGGTTGGTAACCATGGGACCAGTAAATACAGTCTTGAACGCCATGTGGTACTTTAGATAATCATATGTTCAGTATACAGCTCTTAGTGAGGATGACATATCTCTAACACTAGGTGGTCCAAACAAACATTTGGAGCTCATTTAGTCTGAAAACACGGAGCTCTGCAGCCTCATTGAAGAATATGTATATACTCTGTTATAGGCTGTCATTCTTTGACTGGATTTGTTTACCCTTGTCTACCTTACTCAGGGGTCTATTTAAGTGTAAATATATTAGAGAATTGAAAAGCAGAGAAATTACCCTTTTTATGGCAGATATTGCTGATTCTGCTTAAAAATGTCGCCTATATCTTCACTGCTGTGTACTTCAGAGACAGCCCAGCTCAGTTGTGTACCAAGGCCTCTTATGAGTTACTTCACCTGAGTAAATGTGTATTATTGTCACAATGAATGGCTTAAACTTCAATGTGGGTGTCCTGGCTGAGCCGAAGTGCTTCATATCAGACGTTTCAAACGGCTGCTTGAACGCAGCATGACAGTAATAATAATCTGGCAGGAATATGAGACTGAAATGAGGTAAAGTGATCTCTGAGGGCCTCGTCTCTAACCTCCCTGCAGTTTAATTCACTGTAGGTGGAGGTGCCCACGCTTCATGAAGCAGCCGCTGATTCACAGCCGACTCTGCGTCTGCTCCACTCCACGCCCGCCTGACCTGCGCTGATAAGAGAGTGCTGAGTTTGAGCCCTGCTGAAATGGACCGTGGGTAACTCTGCCTGGAAAGGGTCAGACCGCTTGGCATGTGTCCTTCGAGCAATCGCATGTTTACAGGAAAAACTGCAGTCTGTTTACTGTTTGTACTGTTCTTCCCCGACCCTGTCAAAAGTGACCTCTAATCTCCCTCCATCTTCTTCCTCTCCGCTTCGTCTCCCTCTACGCCCTCCACTCTTACCAGCTGGGCAGGTTGGACGGCGGCCAAACGTGGACGCTAACACACTTAGCGTCAGATGTGAGAGATAGAGGGCAGTGTGAGTGAGTGAGTAGGTTACCAGGTGATGGCCTGGTTAAGACACCTGCCACCTTCAGCTGAGATTAGCACAGAAAGCCTCAGCACGGTTACACACACACATTTGGCACGCACACACAGCCAGGTGGTCAGGTGACGAGACGGTATCTTGTAACGATGACGTCAGAATCACGCTCCTGTGAGCCTTAAACAGCTCACACCTGCACGCTACGGCCGAGGGGATCAGAGAAGGCCTGTGTCAGGTTACCTGGGGTGATGTGTGATCCTCAAACTTACTCTCTAATTCAATCGCAGACCATGAACACAACATTACACTTATGTTGTCTTATCATGCTATTAAACACATAGATCCAAACTTGCCTATTAACCAGTACTAGGGTGAATTTTTCTAAAACTACCACAAATATTTGGAAATTTGCTCCTAAAAAAGCTGCCTAATGAGTGTTTCATGGACTACTGCTTTGATTGGTGCGTGGAGATAAACAGCTGGTGGAGTTAATTCTCCAGATGGGCGCCTTAGAGCAAATTCACAAGCTAAAACCACAACATCATGACATAACAGACACTTAGTTAGACCTTTTATAGAAATCATGACGGAAACATGACCATTATGTATTTCTTAAAACTCCTGTAAGGAGTTTTTTTGCCACTTATGAAGCATTTAAATTAACATTGCTTCCACTTTGTGAGCTAATAATGCAAACCATCAGGGACCATGAAAACTATCCATAAGGGGGGGTAGGCCGCCTGTCCACACTTCAATTCCAGAGTGCTTCTTGCAAGCGCTTCTCTTGCTGTGTTACAAAAAACAATTCCAGCTTTCCTTAAGATAGAATCTTAAATGCTGTTTAAAATATCTCTGTGTGCTTCATATTTCCAAATTTCAAGGAAATACCACACAATGTAAAGGACTCCTGTCCTGATACAGGTAACAGCTGCAAACCTGAAAACTACCCTTAAAGAAAAACAGAGTCAAATCAGTTTGTCTGTATTGTCAGAAGTCCCACCCCTTCTTGATTTTGATTGGCAGGTGAGACAGAAGTGACGCTGACGAGTGCAGCACTCTTCTAAAAGACTTTCAACCAAGAGCATATAAGTGCAGCGACAAACACGGCTGACGCTGAGGCTGCTTTTCTGCCCAGGGTGCTGAGCGCTGATAACACTGGTTTTAAATGGGTTCTGAATTTGAAATAAGCTAAAAAAATACAAAAGAAAGAAAGAAAGCCTGCTTTGGACACAGGCCCTTAATAGGGAGAGCTTTCTGGGGCTCTGCCAAACTGGAGGCCATGGAGGTCAGCAAAGTTAAGCTGTAATAACCCTATTTTATTATTAACCACTCTTATCAAAGCAACAAAACATTGATTTTATCTATTTATGCTTCTACAGTACAGCCTTATTCAAAATTTTCTTACCCTTACATACTGTTTGGGTGAATTTTGACCTGTTCTGATATTTGACAGCAGTAAAATTACCCCAAATGTCATTATTTTAGCCAAGTGGTAACCTCCGGTCTTAAAAAATGAAGCCAATGCGGAAGTGCCAAAAATTGCTTTGCCGTGACTGTCCGCTTGAGGCTGGCTGCAGGAAAACCAGAAGTTCCGTCTGTACACATGTTAAACAGCCGGTTTTGAGGCACAAAATAAACTGGTTTACAGCCTGGTTCAAAACACCAAACGTATCTCATTAGCTAGTGTGTTATTGTGCTCCCACTGTACGGGGGGTGAATTTTTTTGCACCACGATCGTTTGGATTATATTTAGGATGAAAGCTGATTGGTGCGTCTCATTTGATTGACAGACAGCTCGGCAGGCAGAGGCTCCATTTCTGTCAACCGGAATGCTAGCTAGCAGGCTGACAGGAAGTTGCGCTTAGTGGGTGGGCGTTACGTTCGGCTGAGACCGCGATTTCAATATGGAAGCCTCCACGAATGGGCTTCAAAAGCCATTTTGGCCCGCCTATTGTAAGCAGACGACTGACGTCACACGGGGTTTGTCCAATTCTTTCTACAGTCTATGATTTTAGCCTGAAATTGGACGACATTTCCAAAAGTGACTCAAAATACACAAAATTGATAACGTTTCAAAAACATTGTTTTTGTGCAGGTGCTACAAATTTTTGTACACTGGGGCTCAAATTTGACCCACATTAAGATGGATTTATGTCTACCATTGTGGTATCAAGAAAATCAAGAAAAATGCTGTTTCTAGTGGTTTTTGAAACTGTGAAACTGTACAGGCCATGTTTGTGTGTATTTTATATGGGACAGCTGTGACAGAGTTCAAGGGGGACCTCAAAACTGCCATGACAACTGTCTGTCCCCCTCACATTTGCCCAGGTTCACGCAGGGACCTACACCTGCTGGTCGTTGAAGGGGCATGGGGGAATCTCGAAACAGTGAAATAGTAAAACAGCATAAGACTGATCATATATGGTGAACAAAGGGAACAGAAGTCATCCAGAGGTCAGGGGGTGCCTTGAAACAGACACAAGATCTGCACCTGCAAGCACAAGCACCAGCAGTATGGAGGATTAAAACAAAATTACCTTTTTGTTGGTAATGTTAACAGTGTGGATGGGCACACTGTAGGATGTGGGGGCAACCATTAGGAATGAATGGAAATAGAGGAAGTCTACTTACATTGAGTCCCACATCTTTATAAAAAAATAGTCAGGATACCAGACTTTGAAATTTCTATATTAATCAAGTAAAAGTCAAACAACATTGAGAACCTGTTTAGTCCGAGGCATCCAGCATCATGTGCCGAGTTCTACTCTGTTTTGCAGTCACAAAAGCCTGCATACAAACTCCTGTTCAATGGCTTTATTCCAAAATTCTGTAGGCAAGGCTTTGGTACCAAACATATCTTAACATTTCTTCTGCAGTATGTGCTGCAATCATTCATAGAGCAATTGTTGAAAACTAAAAAGCGTGGTATCAAAGGTATTCAGTATCCTGTCATCTTTACACCGATCACCCATTAGCTGTATTGCCTTTCCTTGAAGGGTTTCAAGGCCTGAAGCCGATCCCTGCTGTCATTGGGCTAGAGTAGGAGTGCATCATGTATTGTCGCTAGTCAATCACTGCGCTGACAGACAACTATTCGCACCCACGCTTCTACCTGCAGGCGAAATAAAGTCCCCAATTTACCTAACTGGCATGCTGTTGGACTGTGGGAGGAAGCCGTAGTACCTGGAGAGAAGCCCACACCGGCACGGTGAGAACATGCAAAGCACTCTTTTTTTTTTGTGGAGCTTGCATGTTCTCCCTGAGCCTGCGGGGGATTTCTCCTGGTACTCTGGCTCCCTCCCACATGGTGCTTAAGTTAATTGGCAAAAAAACAAACAAGAAATTACACTCAAACACAAAATGAATCCTGTGTTCCAGGTTATATTTCTTAAAGCAAGCCTATTCTATTTTTATATCAAGCTTTCCCACTGTTGCCTGGGTATGCACTGTGCAGCTGAAAAAAAATGAACAAAAGCATAAAAATCTATATCAGATCAGACTTTGTATCAACAGATATTTGATATTGCAGGATAAAAATGTCACTTTAAGACTTCAGACTCTTGCTCAGGGGCCTGTTCGGCGATGCATCCATTTTTTAAGCATCTAATCGAGCTCCTGGATCACAAACCTTCCTCTCTGCTCGCTGCTAAAAGCTTTTGAAACTCAACTTTAAATGCTGATGCTGTTAGGCAATCTAAAAAAACAAAGATAGTACCTTTAAATAAGATGAATGCACACCTTTTTACATATAAATGATGTCTAAAACCCCTCACCCTCAGGGACTAAACCATTCAACATCCATCAGAATGATCCAACGATGTTTTAATGCATACATTTACTGTCAAAGTTTTAATGTCTGTGATGAATGTCTAAGCACTTCCAGCCTCTGGGCCTCTTTTTCAGCAGTAAGTCATGTAAAATAGCTCCCGTTTTTAAAGTCAAATTATCATTTAGTGTCAAGAATATTATTTGCAGTAGAATATGCAGCAGGGGGTCATAAGCAGAGATCAATTTGTGTGTAAGAGGAAGCCTGCAGAGCAATTTAACACTGATTAGCAGTTTAAAAGATGAGAAGTGGTCCTCGAAGCGTTAAATAAAATCAAACAACATTGGGATTAATTGAAAAAGTGCAATAGATGTCAGGAAGGGCTTTCATTTAATAGCTGGATTTGTAATTTCAATGTTGTGATACATCTAAAACTGCTAAAAAATATCCTCGTGGACATGATTTTGTAAGTGGCACTGAGTGGGAAGGTAGGAATGGTAATTTAGCCTCTCTGCCAAACACATTTCTGATCTTTTCCTGCATGTTTGTCTCAGTTTTTTCACACACAAATGCACCCTGTGACCAATGAATTTGAACCGCTGAGGGAAAACTGTAAACATGTTCATGTAAGAGCCAGGAAATGAGTGAAACACTTTTCCTCCCTTCGATATTTTTAGCACGATCAGATTCCTGATAGCGCTAACTGTGGCTGATCCAAATCACGGCCACGTTGGCCGTATTAATTCCCTCCGTACAGAACCTATGGGAGGATGGCGTTTCACCGGCTGGAGTTTGTTATTCCAGCCCTGAAGCTGTCTCCAAACCACAGCTGAAAAGCACTAATATTATCTTTCTGTGCTGAGTTCTGAGGACAGAGATGATCTAAGTGATGAATGCCCCTATGGAGAGGCTAAAAATATGGAGTAAGGTACAGTGGTTTGGTCAGGGACAAAACAGGTGCAGAGAGGAGGAAAAATCCTGCATCTGAATCCCTGAAAGGTAATCCAAATCCCTTTTCATGCACAATCATTTCAATATTTTTCTCGTCTGTGTCAGAACAATACAGCAAAATCCATTTGTGGCAGTTTAGTGTTCTTCCAACAGAGCGTGGCGTAGCGTTTGCTTCATTGTTAGCCCAACGATTAATCATCATTAGGTGGAAGCCTGCCTGCCCGCCCTCTTTTACACAATTGATTCTGGAGGTCATGATGTGTCTCAAAAATGAGAAACTGAGGTTCACTGCCAATAAATCACACAAAAAGTACAATAAAATCAGGTTTCCCTTCGCTGAGTGTGTGGATAATTCCTCCTGTCTACTAACTGGATTGCTAAAGTCATTCACCAGCAGACTTTCTGACCTCTTGCCAACAATAAATATGATTTTTTTTGTTCTGGTTCTCTGCAACTTCCTCCCTAAGAAAGAGCTTTTATGGGAGCTGAAGGAGTCTGTCAATGACGTGAGGGATTCAGATTACCGTCCTACACAGCGAGGATTCACAGGAGACGGTGAATGAGATTCATCCAGCGTTGTGTAATTTCATCCCATTGATATCAGCCTCACTGTTTACCAAGAGCTGTATCAGGTTACGGCTAATGTAGAGCATTTCCTGCTGCTGCTGCTTCATATTAAAAGTGTTTTGAGGAAGACATGAGTGGCTTTATTGTGAAGGAACGGAAAGCACTGATTTGTTAGCAAGACTGCAAGATTGTGACTGTGCATTAGAGAGGCATTAAGAATAGTTATTTAGAGTTATTTATTGTTGCTGACATGATTATGGTATCAATCCTGGTTGAAATAGTGGATTTTTCCCACTCCGCCTTTTATTTATTATCCATCCTGCAAAGCTCCCATCTGAACCATTTAGGCCTGGCTGGAAAGTGACAGGACCAATCAGCAATGAGGGGCAGTACTTTCAGGCACAGCAGAGTCATGACGTAAGCAAGCAGCAACAAGAGGCCGGTGCAATTATGGCGGAAGACATTAGCGTGGATGCTGTTAAGGCGCCAGTTTTATCAGAACTTAAGGACATTTCTTCGTTAAAAGAAGAACAAAGAACAGCATTGTTTTCTTTTGTGACAGACAGAACGTTCACCCAATCACCCTCTGAGTTTTTTTTAAAGGCTCTGCCCTTTCCCAAACGCTGTATCTGAGTGGTTTACCAGTTGGATATGTGAAACAAATCGATCTGGCGTGCCAGGTTAATCAGTAGTAGCAGATATGAAAATCTGATTTTTATTATTTTTTTTTATTTTTACAAATAAGTTAGTGGAGTTTTAGGCTGTTGAATCCTTACTTCTTGTGCATGTGCAGGTCAGGTATGGGAGCATATGCCAGATTGGCACTTTGCTGTGTCTACCTTGGTCCTGTACTGCTACTCTCCTGATGGCCATCCTCCAGGTCCGCACCAAGTCCATGCCCCATCTCTACAGGTATCCTCCCAGCTGACCCTTCCACGCCCCACGCAGCCGCCCCCCGGGTGTCTGGACCAGCCCATCAGAATGTGGGCACCCAGTATGCTGTAAGCTGGATCAGGCCTGGGAAAGCGTGCCGCGCATCCATAAAAGCGTAAGCTGCTGTTCCCGTATCAGACAGCTGGCCCCTCCCATCCCCACTCTTCTGAGCATGTCAGCATTAGAGACAAGGTCTTAACAACAATACCCCAAAATGCGCCAAAGAGAAGTCACAAGGAGCCCAGCCAGTGCTTCTTGCCTTCAGGCCTCACAAGAGTAAAGTAAGGCCAGGAGGACCAAAAGACTTTAGTCCACATGCTCAGTTACTAGGTGCGCCACACTGTTTTTCTCAGCGAACCCATCGCCCCAAGTCTGCAGTTGATACAGTATCAGCCTCGCAGTCAGTGGATCAATGGATTGCGCTGCCAAGGTAGGCAAACTGCTCTCACCTTTCACAAGCACAGATTCAATTGCAGCATCCAAGGTTTCCCCAAATACCTGGATCTTTGTTTTGGCCCAGGAGGCGTGCATTCCCAACCATTCAGCTGCCTCACTCTGCAAGTCAAGCGCCCCCGCAAGGACATGTACAGTCTCTGCAAGGATCACAGCATCATTAGTAAAGTCCAGATCTGGACACCTCCATATGACGCTTCACAATTCCCTGCCCCTGTTACCAGCCCCATTAACCAGTCCATAGCATAGCAGCTAAGGAGCACCATTGTCTCACCCCAAAATCAGCTAGGAAGAAGTCAGTGCACAGTGTCAGTTTATTCATTCTGATGCTTTCTTGGTGTCTGATTTATTGTTGAACTGAAAGATATCATTATTTTGTCATTTTTCATTGAAAAGCTTCGAGTAATTATCATTTAAAAAGATTAATTCATCCGTGTTCAGGGTATGGTGTGAAGCACTTCATGGTGCTTTGATTTGTATAAAAAGTCCTCAAACAAAGTCTGATTAATTCCTTCATTAAAGCTCCTGTAAGCTTGATAAGAAACTAAATCAATATTAATGCCTCTGTACAACCCAATAAAGCAAGCCAGTCAATCAGTGCCATGAATATTATCATCATCGTCATTTCTCAAGATTTATGATGCAGTTCACTAAAATAAAGTTACTAAACTAAAAATGGAGAAGTGCATGACTAAACAATTAGAAGCCATCACTCTCGGTACTCGGGACCTGAATCATGAGTCAGTTACTCAGATTATTGATTTAATATTTTTACATCTGTACTTAAGCTATGACTCAGCTGCCTGCCAAAGGACTGGCTGCAGCCGTGACCAGTGTTAGGCCCAGTGATTGGGGCATACTGTTTGTACTCTGGTGTACTATCGCTACTAATACTGTCATTACCACTGGTACTTTTCATTGTTTATATCCACAATATACTGCTGCTCATACTCATACCATAAATGCTGCACAGTGACTATGCCATATTCTATTACAACCACGGCACTGATATATTATATGTTATATTACTGCACTTTAACACTCTAGGTCAGATACTTTTTATACTACTACATAATGATTAATAAGAGATATTATAATATCTATTATAATATTCATAATACCATCTCAAACTGCTCTGTCTATATTATCTTTATATGCTGCGCTGCCATACTGTACCTGTGACATCTCACTTTTCTGCACCATCCCATCTTCATGCCATACCACTGCTGTGTCCAGAACTAGCTGCCATGTCACTTTACATCAACACATCACCTCAGTTTGTTTTTTATTGCACAGAATGTCGACTGTATACCTTCCCTTTCTTTTGAATTCCGTTTAATATATGCCTCCTTGTCCAATTTGAATCCTTTTGTATTTTTCTACCACCTTCTCTTGTGTTGCTGTTTTACCCCTCTGGGGAAGGATAAAGTATTAACCCATCTAACCCACAGGGAATATCAGAGGATGGCATTGCTAGCATTACTGTTGGCCACACTCTGCTAACCAGTTTGGGGATTACACGTTTAGCTGTGTCAAACACACAGTATGTAAGTTCCTGCCAGCAGGGGGCTCTCTATCAAAACAACAACAAAAATGAGAAGTAGAGATGTGCTGCTCATCTCTGCTGCATACTTCTTGTTATGAACTGAGAACTCTGCTCAATAAAACTGCACTCCGTGTGGTATATGTCTAAACAGTCAAACTGTTTTTGTTTCATGGATGAATTTAACATGTTAAAAGTGGCCTTCCTGGTTAATGCAGCAAACTACTAAAGCATTCTGGTATTGAGGTTTTGTAATTAGTATATAGTCCTTATGGAGTGGGCTGCATGGCAACACTGAGGTTAGGTCTGTTGCCTCACAGCAAGAAGGTTCCCCGTTCAAATCCCAGTCTTTCTGTGGAGTTTGCATTTTATTCCTGTGCATGCATGACTTTCTCCCAAAGTTCAAAGACATGCCTATTAGGCTGCTCTGTGACTCTAAATTGCCCATAGATATGAATGTCAGCATGCCTGTCTCTGACTGGCGACCTGTCCAGGGTGTACCCCTCCTCTTGTCCAATGACAACTGGGCTCCAGCCCTTCACACTGGAGCTGGACAGAGCTGAACAGCACATCTCTACTTGATTTAGAAAGGTCTAGTGGGGCCACACCATTGCACAAGTTTGGGTGTTGGAGTTCTGTGATAACTGTGGTCTATCACAGGTAAGTGGCACAAAACACAGGCAGTTACAAAGATGCAAGTAAGGTTTTCTCTGGCTTGGAAATATTTTACTTAACTAAAGAATGTATACAACATTGGAGTCATGATTTTTAAGATTAATGAAGGCATTTCAGTGCTAGAATTCTGTATAATTTTTTGAATTTATCCTTAGCTTTAGACCAACTAGGAAATTAGAAGCAGTAGGCTTGCCTAATCAGGTGGCGAAATAGGGGATTTTAGTTATTGATTGACTGATTTCCTTTAGTGTTAAACTGCTGTTACTACACAAGAGCTGAGAACTACAAAACCAGTTCTGTATATAAAATCTATAGTTTTATTTTTGTTCTGTTGGAGGCACTAAGTAAAGATTTGTGGTAGTGACATTGAATATTCTGTTCCTGTATGCTGATCAGCTGATCAGGGCTTTGAAGGAGCAGAAACTCGTGCAGCAGCGAAGCGTGTTTAACCTTTAATGTCTCTGTATCTGCGACAAAACGAGCAGCTGACACTGAAACTCGCTGTAGACTCAGCAGGGGTCACATGACCGTGTAGTGACACATCAGCTGGTCTGAAACCGAGTAATGGACTGGAGCTGTTAGATCGCCACACACTCTCTCTCTCACACACACAAAACCACACACTAATGCATGGATGCTGGCAGCTTCTAGCTGTGCATAAAGGGAGGAGTGGGGGTTATGATGGAGGAGGGGTGATACAGAGAGATGTATATCTGTATGTAGGAGCCAGCTGTTACACTAATCTGACAATCCTGCAGGATTACAGACCACATCTCAGAGCTACACACACACAGTGGCACACGGCAGACAAACACACACACGGGGCCCTCTGTGTGGAATCCTCCTCCATTATAGATGACCTTATGAAACATGCATCTCTGACTCAAAGTGTGTGTGTCACTGTCCTGCAGCCAGAAATGCCTTGAGATACGAACACAACTGCCGCTCCCACACTCCACACTACAACGGCGTGCGTTGGCGTGCTTACGAGGGTTTGTGTGTTGGACGGTTTGTCTGTGGTGTTCAGGGAGTGTCTCTGAGAGTGTCTCTGAGTGTCTCCAAGTCTGTGTTGTATTGATGTCTGCTTGAAAATGTTGCAGAGAGCGATGAATGCTGCTCCTTAGCTGGTGGGTCTATGGGTTGCGATTTTGTGGCTGCTTCCATGAAGAGCTGGAGAGAGAGGAGCGGGTGAATGCCGGTTTTTAATGTGTGTGAGCGTGTGCGTGAGTGCATGTGTGTTTGTGTGATTATAGCCTGGCTCAATGGGCCTATTTCTGCAGGGCCAGTGGGAGGGCGTGGCGCCTGTGGCTGAAACTTTTCTCGTGTTTCTAAGGAACTTTTCAAAAGGGCTCAGAAATGCGGCTGCGTGTGAGAGCGAGCGCCCTGCGGACCATGATGCCTTTGTGCTGCAGAGAGCGAGGGAGAGGGCCACTTTGAGTACACTCAGAAACGGTGATCAATGGTCTCCTTTCAGCCCCAAATCGAGAAAACCTTGACACACATGTATGGAGTCATTATTGTTGCAAAACTCAAGAGCACAACATTTTGAGAATTCAACATTTTGAGAGCATGGCATGGACTTTAGGCTCAGATTTTTCTGCACACTTTCCAGCTGACTTCTGTTGTCCAATGTTCATCAACGATAGCGAGAGATAGAGACTACGTTTTTAAAAAGATAAAGACTGATGTAAACGGAGAAAAAGGGAGGCCTAGGAGGAAATAAATGGGAGATTTATCCAGCAATGACAACATTAGTTATTTGATAACACAAACAAAAGTTAGGAAAAAATATACGGGAATTTTAAAAATTGCAGAACGTTAGAAAATGACTGGAAACTGGAAATCAATTATTTTTTGCTGCTGGAAAATACTGCATCCACGAGCTACCGTTTTAATAGCAGCGTAGAAGAACCAACCACTGCAGCAGTAAACAATGGTGGCTGCGTGACCTTTTTTCTTTGATTGTGATCGTTAAAATTCCTTCCAGGCTGGCACTGTCGTACACGACAAGAAGTGACACAGTTTATCAGAAGTTAAATAACTTATGAATTGTTGAGACATATTTTGAGTCAAATGTAGGTCTAAAATAATTTGCTAGTCTGTACAGTCAGAAAGTTCACGTTGGTATCGGACTGGTTCTCAGTATCGGTTGATACCCAACCCTTTGGTATCAGAATCAGTATGGGGAAGGAAAAAATGGTATTGGAACATCTCTAATCTTTACTTGTGTTTTGCACATAGAGGGTTTTGAGCTTAAACGCACTGAGCATCTGAAGTGAAATCTGAGCCCAAACCCAATGAGTCATGCCGCTCCTGAGTTTTGCAGCAGTAATGACTCCATACACATGCAAGAAAAACCCCATCAACATGATGAGAATCACATTACTGCTTCTATGGGAATCACAAGGCTGCATCTATCTGTGTGCTCCTTTTAATACAGTCAGCTCAATCAGGCTAATGACTGTCATGCGACTGTACAGACCCTTAGGAAAGGAACGTCAAGAAGTAAGAAAAAAATCGATGAATGAAAAAAAGGCAGAGCTTTGGTACAAATGGAGAATACTTGAGAGGAAAAGAAAAAGAGGCAATGATGGGATGGATGGAGCCAGAGGCGGAGAGGAAGGAGAACGAGACAGGAGCGTTTTTGTCTTTGATGGCGAGGAGAAAAATCCAATCAGGCCCGTGTAATTCAATCTGCAATGGAGGGATGCACCTTTAGGAGTGTGTGCGCAGAGGGCATGAGGCATATTATTATCATGCCATACCTGTCCTTTTTCTCTCAAACACACACACACAGAGGAGGTAAACAAATTGCAGCTCCGGGGGCATTCCTAAGCGGCTGACCTTGCCACGCTCTTTTGGCTCTTTTTCATTGGTTGACTGACTTTGGGCAAACTGGCAGCCATCCCCGAGCCCTGGAGCCGTTGCCAGGTCTCCGATTGATTCTTCATGTATCATAAAGGCTCCTGATAGCAAACACTAATTACACCGGTTGTGAGATCTGGCTGAGGACTGAACAGAGAAGCTAACAGACTCTGTCTGTCTTAATGCAACACACACAGTCAGTGCTTGTGGCCTGATGACAGATTTATCATGAGGCTCTGATTAACTCAAAGAATCAGTGTCAGAAGACCTCAACCAATCAGAAGCCAACAAGGAAATGAGGCATTTGCTTTATTTAATAAATAGCTCATGATTTGTCTCAGCAGATGTACAAATGTTGCTTTACCTCATCGGCTGATATGGCTGAGTTTATCAGATCCTAGGAGGCAAACATTTCAAATCTGTGATCCGGACAAGTTTTACACCGAGACACCAAACTTTCAAGAATATTTCTATAACTTCTAGAATATAAAACTTTATTATTCTAGGCCTGTAGTCAACCAAAGAAAAACTTTGGTTGACTGACATTACACTCATGCACCGACCAACTGATTGGTCATTCAGGTTAGAACAAAAAAATCCATGACAGGGCCGTCATTGGTAGTCTAAATCAGTGGTTCCTAACCTGGGGTCCGGGACCCTGCCAGATCTCAGGGGTTTGCTCCGAGTCAAAAAAAGATGTACACATATTAAATATGATTAAGCACTGGATAAACCGTTTATATGATGATCTTTTGGCAAGAAAAACACATGTAGAGCCTTTTTCTTAGGGTTTTATCCATTAGACAGTTAAATAGATGTTGATTTTTGACAACAATATATTTACAGTTTTTTCATGTGGGTCTTGGGGGGGCTCAGCTTCTCTTCAATACACTTAGAGGGGGGCTCCAAGGAAAACCAGTTGGTAGCCGCTGGTCAAAATTACCTTAAAAATTAGCATAACAAGCTTTATGGAGCATTATTGATTATTTTAACCTCTTGTACTAAAATAACAGCTGACCCTGAGACGAGCAACGTGCAGCTACCTTTAATTTCTGTGATCATGGCATAACTATGAAGCAAATAACCCACAAAATTCACAAGAATGGCCTGGGCGGATTGTGCCTTTGGCCTCAGCTATCGCCAGCACGGATGCATAGAAATGCTGCTTTTTTATTGTCATGAATGTCCTTAGTCCTAACTTAAAGTTGAGAGACTGTTAGCAAAGCTCCTTACTTCTTACAGAGGCTTATTCAATCCTTGGCTTTTTTCAGTTACTTCAGTGATTATGCTAACAAGGCTAACTGCTACCAAACTAAACACAATAAGGCAGCATAAAGCTCACATAACAAATCTTCTATATGGAAATCTACTATTTGGACAAAAGTATTTGGCCACACCTGTTAATTTTTGAGTTCAGGTGTTTCAATCAGACGTGTTTAATGCAGTGCATGCAGTCTCCAAACATTTTTTATCCTAAAGTTTTGTTCTGAAGAGCTCAGAGACTTAAAGTGGGTACTGTGACAGATACCACCTTTGCAATAACACGGTTTGTTAAACGTCCTTCATGCAGGATGTTCCAATGTCAACTGTAAGTGATAGTATTAGAAAGTAGAAGCATTTAGGAACAACAGCCACTCAGCCACAAAGCCAAACACCACATTAAATCACAGAGCGGGCTCAACTACTGCTAAGCTGCACAGTGCGTAAAAGTCTCCGATGCTCTGCTGATTTCTGGGAGCTTCATGAATGGGTTTCCACGGCTGAACGGCAGCATGCAAGCCTAATCTCACCCAGTCCAATGCCAAGCATCAGATAAAGTGGTGCCAAGCACACTGACACAAGACTGTGGAGCAGTAGAAATGTGTTCTGTGGAGTGACGCTTCTCAAATCACACTTCTCTGTTTGGCAGTCAGACGGTGAGTCTGGGTTTGGAGGATGCTGACATAATGTTACCTGCCTGACTGTACTGTTCCAACTGTAAAGATTGGTCATAAATGCTCTACAGAATGAATAGGCACAAATTCCCACAGAAACACTCTAAAAATTTGTTGAAAGCCTTCTAAGGAGACTGGAGGCTGTTATAGCTGCAAAAGAGGGGCAACTCCATGTTAAAGTACATGGATTTGAATACAATGCCATTACAGTCCCTGATGGTGTAATGGTCAGGTGTCCGAATACTGCTAGCATATAGGCGCTTAGCAACTAATGAAGACTGATGGGCGAAAGCACAAAAGTTGTTGCTGCTCAGACATTTTTATCTCCCATCAGCCCCCACTGAATCACCTCAGCTGTAAAATAAATCTGAAAGCAGCGTCAGGTGTGAGCATGTTCGCTTATCTCTGACTGTAAGCAGCACGCTTAAAGATAGCTCCATCCCTCAGTGGGCGTCATTACTCACTGTCTAATTAATTAAGAGGTGGGTTTAAGGAACTAATGGCTGGTGAATGATCGTTTAATTCATAGATTAGCTCCAAAGTGTTTGCTATAACAATCGTGGTGATCATTAATGCCTTGATACTGTGAGTCTGCTTTAATTAAAATGCGATTGCCGCCCAGCCTATGTGTTAAACCAGTAGAAAAGTGTAACTGGAGGACAGGGAGATTCATGGGCGGTGATAGGATCTTGTTCTAACAGCCTCCGTCTCTCTTCTTCCTCGGTGTAATCCTGTCCAGGTTGTTCTCTCCATACAATCCGTCTCAGCAGCTCTAAGCTCTTTACAGCCCCGCGTTAACCACCAGTCTCTCTCTATCTCTCTTCACTGCTACCATCCATCTCCCTTGCATTTTCTCTTTTTTTCCTCTCTCGTCAGCTCCTCTGCTCTTTTATCATTTCACTCTTCCCCTCCCCATTAATCTCACACGTATTCTGATGAGCAACTCATATCCTTTTACCACTTTCATATATTAACAAATCCTATTCTCTGTCTTTTCTTCGCCACGTCGGCTGCATTTGCTTCAATCTGCTTCCCCTCCTTTTTTTTTTTTTGCCCCACTGCACTTTAGTCTCCAGCCCTCCTTTAATATCACTTCTGTCTGTGATTGCCTCTGACCTCATTCCCCCCCTTTCATTCCCTTCAAATCTCCTCCACACAATATCTAATCACCTTCAAATCTGTCTCTGCACCTTTCTGCTTTGTGCAATTTTTCCGGGGAAACTTTTCCCAAGAGCTGTTAAGTGTAAAGATACAATTTATGCTCAGGAAGCATTACTGTGCTAAATATTTATTTCACAATGAAAGGTTGGAAACTGAACTTTAATACAGGGATACAAACAACAGCGTGTAGCTGTGAGTCAGAGAAAAAATCTCTGATTTGAGTCAGAAATCGTAGTTTTAATGTCTTGTGAGTCAGCTTGATATCAGACTTGGTTAATGATCCAGTGAATATTGTTAGTCTTCATATAATATGTAGTTTAAAGCTCATTAATGAGCAGGCTGATGTGAGAAATGAAAGTTGATGCTGATATAGGTCAGTGGTTCTCAACTGGTGGGTCGGGACCCAAAAGTGGGTCATGAAGCTTTTTAGTGGGTTGTGAGTGTGTGCCAAGGAAAAAAAGTGACAAAAACTCCATCTACAGAAGCCCTAAGTGGACATACAGTAATTTGAAACATGTATTTTTGTTAGGTTTTTCTATGATTACAAGTAAAATTCTGTATTTTTCTCAGTATTCCTGCCTATTTATCTCCCTGTTGTTGGGAAATAAAGCTGGTTTACCCAAGATAATGTGAAAATTCTTAGAGAAATTACCAAACTTCCATGCTATCTTAGGAGAATTGTATAAAATAAGCCTTACACATGCATATTCTTCTGTGAAGTGTGCTTTTCTAACATGTTTGTTTTTCCCCGTCTCTTTTTTCAATAATTTTTACTATTTAGGGCCCAAATATCAACATTTTTGGAGTGTTTTTTGTCTTCATGGTATAATGGTAGCCAAGAATACTGATTAATCAACATTCATGCAGGTCCTGATTTTGCTTAAAGGGGGGGGGGTTTAGCTTCAGTCCAGACTGACCTTTCACTACCTGCAGACGTGAATAGGCTACAGGAGAAATGTTTAAAATGTCCAACTATTTTGGTCAGCATCAAAGAATGCCGTGTGCTGCAAACTCAGCTGTTCTAGACAGGAAGTTGAAGGGTGTATGCAACACAAACTTGTAAGACAGCTGTCTGTCATTGCTTTCATTGTATTTTAGCATTTTTTCTTACTGCAGCACTTTAAATTTGTCTGTTTTTCCACGTTTGGCACACAACAGCAACTTTCATTGGAGCATGTTGCATTTTTTTGCCATGGGCCAATGAAGGTTCACAGGGCACCCATAGACCATTGCCAATGTTCCACTGATGCATTGGTGTATCAGTAGAAATTAATATGCAACATTCAGGAAAATCACTGGGCGTGACCAGGAGGGGGAGAGGAGGTTTATATCCTGCACAGGCCCATAAACACACTGTGTAAGGATCTCCAGCTATAATCTCTGTGCACTAGAGATGTACCAGTATTGTAGATATTGCGCTATCACATTGACAGAAGCACCTCAGACATGTGATGGTTTCAAATAATATGTCTTCAGGGCAAAAAGTGTTTTTTTGTTTTTTTTTTTAGTCAAGCAGAGCACAGAGAAGTAGGAACTACAGTCCCCATTGGCCCTTGTGTACCTATCATCCTTTGCACTACACTCATTGGCTTGATCAAACAGCGTGAAAATGGTGGATACTATGAGCGGTGAGGCAGGGTCAGTCTACGGGGTGACCTGAGCAGCTGAAGTTTTTGAGATTGCTGGGGCTCCAGTGATTTCTAACTCTGATGCATGGAAGCATTTTGGTTTCCTGGTGTCAAGAAATAAGAGAGGAGAAAAGGTGACGGACAAACAAAAACAATATGCAGACACTGCCAGACTGTGGTGACTCACTTTATGGGGAATATGAGAAACATGAGGAGACACTTGGCAAATCATGACCCCCCAACAGATTCACAAAGATGAGAGGAGCAGAATCCGGCCAGGCCAAAAGACTCTTAAAGAAGCATTTGCAATCCCACTCCACCACAACAGCTCAACAGTCACATGTAGTGAAAATCCAGAATGATATCAGATGAGAGCTACACACATCAATGAAGATATCAACAAAGACAACCAAGGTTTTAGAAGGCTAGTAAACACTGGAGACAAAGTATAGCTTCTTAAGTCTAATGCATAACTGCAACACTTTTTGCACATACTGAAATATTTAGAATGCAATTTTTGTTTAATAAATGCTGATGTCACTTTTTTCCAAGTCTTCATTTGTTGTCGTTTTTATTTAATACAATAAAAAACCTGTACCATGGACTTGTTACCAAGGTTCTAGCATGCTGTGAGATTTTGATGCAGTTACATCACTATTTTGCTCACTATCAAACAGCTTCATTATGTTTCCTGTCAGCCAGTATTTCATTCTGCCCTCTCCTGCAGATACAGTGAATATGTAGAGCTGCACATACCTCTGATAAAACAGCAAGTATTCTCATTATAGCATCATGTAGCAGTCTGTTGCATCGTCTGCCAGTTCCTCATTGTTCTTTGTACACCCCCCCACTCGCCGTCCATCTGACAAGGATAGTCTCCCACTGCAGTATGCATGTGTGAACAACTAACTCAGGGAGATTTTAGGTGCACGCCACTAGAAATCTGACAGAAATTTTTTAGGAATGCACATTTTAGAACCAAAACAGTAAGACAATCGCCTTCTTTTTGGTTAGCTTATTCATTCTTTTACAGATTTTATTTTATCATTTGAGAAATTGACCGTCTGAATGTTTAATTTGTCTGCAATAATGACTATCTTTGAGTTTGAGCAGTGAGGACAAAGCCAGCCTTTCATTTTTGATTTTATCAGTTTTATGTGCTTTATAGGCTAAGCAAATTGCTAAATCTTTAATCTACTAGAATATAAGAAAAAGAGGTCGTGACTCATCTCTATGTTTCCATAGACCTCTTGCAATCAAATTAAATGCCTAATCTGAATAAAAATGCTTCATATCAACACTTTATTTGGAAAAAAATCCCCACATTCAGCTCATTTGAAAAGAAATATTAATTTGGTCGAGAGGGCTGGTTGATGCCGCAATGAAAACGCTCAATCTGATCATCTCTCCCAGTTTGGGGTGATTTTTTGTCTTACTGTGCATGTCTGTGCCACGGATGGAACAGAAACACAGCGGTAGCAAAACAAAACTGATATGTTGTCAAGAAATGTGAAACTTTAGAAGAGCTCAGAATTTTTTGATTATATAGAATAAGGTAAAGACACGAAATAGTAGAACAGTCCTCTATTTTGCACGAGCAGAAGTACAAACCAAATGAGCGGGTGCTGGCGGTTTATTTACAACAAAGGTGAAGAAGTATTTCTTCTTCTACGGCACATTTTTGGTAGATTTGACTGGTGGGATGATGATGCATATGTCAGAGTAGTTATATTCAGATCAGAAATACAGTATGATGCATGAACGTGCATATCTCAATCGGATTGCATCTTTTAGCGTCCCTGACAGAGAAGTTTAAATATCCAATCAGAATCAATTCAGTCAGATTGTGAGAAAATGCTCATGTAGGCTATTCCTCTCCTGCTGGGTCTGATGTTCTAATGTTCTATCATGTTTATCTGAATCAGATACAACTCTTGAACCAGAGAAATAATTATCAGGTCTCTTTCACACACTGCTAAATAAACAATACTTTCATGGATACACACAAACACACACAAATGCTCTCAGTGTCAGTCAGCCTTTCAGACTTGGGTCTCTGCGGGCTGAGATTAGGGCTAATCCACAACTGTTGGAATGAAAGATTAAGAATGAATGACCTGCTGCAAAGGTGTGTACGGCTGCGTCTCTGTCTTCACGTATATGTCTGTGCATGTGCGTGAAGAAAGGCCTTACGGAAAAGAGAACCTGCTGCAACCGGCAGGCAATATTACAGGATCCCAAATGCACAGAGACACACAGCTCATTAGCTCCAGTGGCTTGTTCAAACTGAACGCCTTTGAAAGAGCCCTTTAAAGCACCAGGGTTGAAAGGTTTACTTGAGAGAGTCTACACTCACACAACAAGCACGCACGCACTCGCACACAGCAGGTTTCAATGTCTAAATTTTAATTGGATCGATGTTTTTCCCTCATGGCTCGCCGATAATTGAGGGGACACGGGTAACATGTAGGAAGCCTTTTGTTACTAAGTTCCTGTTTATGGAGACAGGCCGAGTAAACGAGAAGCTCCACAGGAGAAGGAGGAGGAAGGAAGAAAGCTGGTGGGTGTAGCGATGGATGGATGGATGGATGGAGAGAGAGAGGAAAAACGTTGCAGCAATGAGCTCCTGACCTCGTTCACTCCTCTGTCGGGACGTTGGGGCTAAATAATTCAAACGCACACACACAGTCACATGCCTCTCGCACACGGTTCTATCTCGCTCTCGTTTCACACAAGCGGCCTCCCTGTGCTCCTTCACTCCCTCCTCTTCCTCTTTTTCTCACGTAAACAGATAAAAACACACACCTATATTGGGCCAATCAGGAGGCTTCATCCTGTTTAAAGCTTGGAGGCCGGATCTATAAATACTCTCTTCCTGTGTCCTTTCCATAGGAAACAAACATAATAAACAATTTCATGTTGAGAGAACAACACTTACAGAGAGACCACATTTAAATATACCTGTTTTAATTCAATAAGAAGAAAAAGTCGTAGGCCTAGAGGTCATGAGGATCACACACCAGTTCTGGGTGACTGAGTTTTAATCATGATGATGATCTTAGCCTCACAAAATCAAAAACAGCAAGATGATCAAAAGTAAATGATTATTGTACCACATGCTGTGATGCACTCATTTTATGTCTGCTAAACAGAGGCGATGCAACCTGTATTTGAAGCTCAGCCAGTACTTCCAGCTAAATGTTCATACTTTTGGAGAACAGTGAATTAAAAAGCACCATGAGGTAGACAGCGTGTTCTAAAGCAGATTCACTGTCTGCATCCTGACTGTCAAATCATGGTAAAAATGTAAGGCATGATGTATTTTTCTAAATCAATTTCAAAGTAAAAGCCCAGTCTGTTTTTTCAATGATAAAGTCACAAAAGTTTAGAGCAGTGCTTTTATTAATCAGCATGGTCAAAGGTTATGATTAGGGATGCACAGATATTGATACCAGTATCAGTGACAATACTAAATCTTAGTACTTGTACTCATAAAACACAGCAGATACTCATGAAACACAGCAGATTCTGCACTCCAGGGGTGTCCAAACTTTTCCCGCTGAAGGCCGCATACAGCCCATACAAGGATGGTGGGGCCACTTTCATATGTCTCACCTTGAGGATAGTACAGTCAGTAAAAACCAATCTTATCATGGCTAAGATATGCATAGTGATTGAGTAAGCTTAGATGGCTTGTTAATGGCTGACAAGGCAAATAGCCAATCATTTTAAGGATTTTAGGGAAGCCAATCAGATTTCAGGAGGCCCTAGTCACCCTTGGCTACCTCTGGTTCTGCCCCTAGCACACCATCGGTCCTGCTATTTTTCTTTGTAATCCATCAGGGCATTATAAATCAAAATATTTTTCTTATTTTGGTTGCCAATATGTTTTCCATTTACAGTGTTGTCTTTGTTCAGTCCCCCCAAAAATTCAAATCAATAAATTCTTCTTGTCAAAATGTTTGTTTACATCAGTAACATGGTAGCACTGCCTTGTGCTGAAACCAAAAAGTACAATACAGTCAAGCACAGGCTTCATGTTCAAATGTGGACCGTATTTCATTTAATGTTTATGCCAATCAAAAATGGACCGCGGGCCACATTTGACCCCTGGGCCATAGTTTGAACACCCCTGCTGTACTCAGTAAGAGAGTATGTAGTCAAAGTTGAAGTCATCTGCAGTTTGGAGATATTCTAACCTAAATGAGGATGACAAAAGTAGAGCAGACTATAAACCATGCACTGATACACCTTTCAAGAGGAGGGATAAGAAACATGTATTAAAATAAAACTTAAAATAATTTCAGAGCAGTTTAGTATTATAAAGCACTCATATTTATACGAGGTATTGGAATGTAAGTGCTCATACTCCTACTTGGTCTGAAAAAAAAACTGTAGCACAGGTGCATCCCTACTTATAATAGTTTGGGATTTTGAATTATTTATTTTTACTTAGTTTTTTTTTTTTTTTATTCAGTTTAGTTTTAATTTGTCTTTACCACTGGCTTGTTAGTTTAGTTTTTATTATTTTTAGGGTTGTTTTTAACAATATGGGATATTTGTCAGGGGTGAGACCTAAAAAGGTCAGAAAAAGTACATAAAAAAACCCCCCATTCAAACAGGCTACTCATTGCCTGTTTTTAATGAAGCCAAGCACGCTTGCATGAGTTTTACACTTCTCCAGATCTGTGCCTGTCAACAATCCTGTCTCTGCGCTCTGAGGCAGTTCTTTTGACTCCATGGTTTGATTTTTGCTCTGATATGCATTGTCAGCTGTGAGGCCTTCTATAGAGAGGTGTGTGCCTTTCCAAATCATGTCCAGTCCGTTTAATTTTCCACAGATGGACTCCAATCAGGCCCAGAGAAATGGGAGGAACCTGAGCTAAATTTTGGCAAAGGATCTGAATACTTATGTCAATGTGATGTTTCAGTTTTTTATTTAAATAAATTAAATTAATGTGTGTAGTTACATTATAATAGAAATTAATATTGTCGACTGTAGCCTCAGGCTGTTACATAAAATAGAAGAAAGTGACGGAGGTCTGAATACTTTCTGAATGCACACACAGGGCATTCATATCAGTATGCATACTAGCAGCTTTCTGCCATGGCGTCAGTGTTAATGGAATAATGACGAAATATTACCCAGCTTTCAAAGAGGATGACAACATAGATAAGACAAAAAATCTATTAAAAATGGGAGTGATAAATCCTGTATCTCCTTGATGAAAAACATGCAGCACAATAGCATATCTGTACATCAAACCTGACAAAAATCGCTTCGTTATCGGAGGAAAAGATGACAGGAAGGTCGTTTGAAAATAGAGACTGTGACGCTGACAGATCAAAGACCGGCAAAGATGAAGTGGTGACAAATTGGGTGACAAAACATCCATACTGTATATCCAATCATGTGCGTGCATGCATCGGGGAAAATCTCACTGTGATTTGTTCTCCTTCAAGGCCTGACCTGGGACTCTAACTGCAGCCAGCACCCCCCACCCCCACCCACCCATGAAGGAGGCCGTTACTTTCACAAATTACTAAACAACAGGCCATTACAATTTTCACGCTTAGAAGATCCCCTCAGTTTACATTTGGCTTGTCCTTGTTCCCATTTTACTTGATCTTTACGTCTTCCTGTAGAGCCTTAAAGACAACCCCCAGGGATTACATTGTCTTTTTCCTCAACAATGCCTTCATTTACAAGCAAACAGACTAGCAGGGCTTTGAGGGAGCCAGGACCATTGAAAGACAATCCCAGTGGAGCGATGGTCGTATTTATAGCCGGTTAGTCCTTAATATCTCAACCTACAGGGCTCAACAGTGTGGTTCTGGGTGTAAAAATCCCTTTTATATTCTCCTTAGTAGACTTGATTATTAGCCATATTATCTGAAATAGACTGACCACGAGCTACCTGGGTGTGAAGCGACATAAATACTGATGTAGACAACTACAGTTTGTAAGATATTAACCTTGTTTTAAGAAAAAGCATAGTTTATTTGCAATGTCAGCGAAAAATACTACACTACCCACAATCCCTGGATGTCACAGCTATGTCTCTGATTGGTGGGGGTTCCAGTAACCATGTAAATGTCTAACGAGCCTGTTAACAAAGGCTGTCAACTGTTGATGAGGACAATACATGCTGCTGCAGTATGAAGAAATAAATAATCAAACTACAATAAAAATGACACGTAAATACAGAAGAAGTCCATATATGATTTGAAAGCTTGAAAAGCTATCATTAGCAACAATTAAATAAACTGCAATGGACTGTGGGATATGTAGTTCCTTTCTCCTTTAGATTTTTCTCTGTTTTCAAACAGTTTTTTTGCAGAATCAAACCTTTTACAGCCAGGGATATTCAGTGAGCTGGCTAGCTTAGTTCATGCTTTAAAAGTATTGTATTAAGGATTTTACAAAATGTCTGTGGGGGATTTAAATGAAAAAAACTCCTGACATATGAAGGGTTAAAGTCAGCTGAGATTTGTTGTCATTGGTGGTCTACTGAAGCAAAACCTTCTACCTTGTTCCAAGGTTTATAATTTGTTACTTTATGTCAGTGTATCACAAAAGCACAGAAGACTTCACGCGCTATTATTTTATAGTCAAATCAATACCTGTCAGAAGTCCATGGATGGTAGTTAAGATCATAAACTGTGATAAAGCAGGTGAAAAATAGCCACAAGTTTCCAGAGCCAAAAACAGATCAATACACAAAATCATAGATCAGAGGAAGAGACTCCGAGAGGGGAAACAGAGAAGGTTTGGCTCTTAGATAATAATTAAAAAAAAGAAACCCAATATAGTTTTTTTTTTTTTTTATGAGTAATCAACGGTAGAGTGATTACAGTATTTGAGAGGAAACAGATGGCGAGTGACTTGCAATAAAAATCCTCACTGGAATATAAGGAGGGTTACAATTCAATTCAAACTACTATATTAATCCCTTTAGGGGTGATTGGTTTGGAGCAGCTTGTTTATAAAAATAGTTAACACAGAGTGGCACGTAGTCAACAAATGTAAGCAGACAAAAAAATTATATAAATACTGTCATTGTATTTGTAAATCTAATGGCTTAGACCAGAGGCTCTCAATCCTGAAACACTGAGAGGTGGTCGGCAGATGCCTTCAGAAAAATAAGGAACATGCTTAAATTATTTCAAATGGTATATTTGACCCCTTTTATAAAACAAAAAACTATACATATATTTCTGTCTAAATGAGATTTTGCATGGAAACTAGATGCATAACGTGATTATTAGAGCAATTTGGAGATTAAAATATGTCAACTTTGTCTGTTACACCTGAAACGGGAAAATATTATAACTTCTCCGCCCTCTACTACAGGACAAAGTGATGAAATTACTTCAGATAACCTAGACAAGCATATTTAGCTAACTCTATTAGCTTCCTATCAGTATACTAATGGACGATCACACTTTGTCAAAGGACTTTGGACACCACCTTCAAAAAAATTTCTCTATTTGGTGGAGTTGTTGAAATTCTTATTTCACCAAATAATCCCTCTTAAAATGTGGGAATTATATTAATATTACAAACCATGAATGAAGTTGTCAACTCTTCCGTTTGGTGAATCTCAAATGTAGTATTAAGAATGAACGATAAATGAAGGATCACATCCCCGATGCATTTAAACAGCCTTAAAACACTGTTACTGAAGACATACATTTCCCTTTGTCACGTTATTAGTACCACAAATGCAGCAACAGGTACTAAGCATTATAGAAAATATCATTTTTAACTTTCAGCAATAACTTTAGCAAGATGTTTGATTTAACAAAAATAAGGCAGTCATTTCTTTCTTTTAGAACCACTGCTGATGCTAAATCACTTCAGTAAGCCCTTGGAAGAATCATGTTTTTGCCTCCCAGTAATAAGGTGGGTATGCACGCAAATTAGCTAAATGTAAAATAAAAGCATGGTCATTTAGTGAAATTTATGCTTTAATCAAGGTGCCGTTTAAAAAATGTAAGTCTGCACATCACCATTCATGAATGTGCATGGCTGTGTTCTATTATGCTTCAATCACCCAGAACCCCGGCTTAGACAAGTGTTTCTCAATCTTTATTCCATTAAGGTAACATTTTAAAATTTGAAAAATTTCAAGTCCGTCAACATGTGCTGATAATAAAACTTACATTTGACGTCCCCGTGAGTGCTGAGAAATATATAGAAATAGAACATTTAAAATTTTAAATAGAATTAACAAGAAAAATCTCAAAAGCAATCTCTAAAAACAATTAAAATTCCTATATTTTAAAGAAATGGCCAAGTAAGCCTTTAAAAAAATACTTTGACATGTTTTACCTGCCTAACAGGGGAACAATGAAGGGTGTTGTTCTGGCCCAGTGTGTGTTGTCATGAGCCTTTATATTTGCTGACCCTGATGCTGACAGGATATCAGGAGAAGGGCATGAGATAGTTTTGATCGTTTATGCTTGGATCACTAATAATATGCATATTCATTGTAATTCTTGGTTGAATTTCAAATACTTTGAAGGCCCCCCTGACAATGCCAGAAGGCACCCCAGGGTGCCACTGCATCCTGGTTGACAAAGGCTGGCGTAGACAATCAGTTTACAACTCCATCTACTAGTGGACAGCCTCGGTCTGTAACTGAATATTATTTGCATTATTGATTCATCCAATTATCTAAATGGGTTTTTTAAGTGTCAGAAATATGTGAAAGTTTCCATAACAATCCACTCTATGAAAGAACAGAGATGCTTTGAAACATCTTTAGTGCATCATAAATGTTCATTAATCACTTAACAGTCAGCTTTACACATTAGCATGTTTGGCAATTTTCTTAAAATTAAATATAGAAAACTCAAACAACAAGTTACAAATCATTCTTCAACAGTCCTTAAAGGCTATTTGAGTACATTTGAATGCTCCTGATGGCTGGTCTAGCTTTGCTGGTAGGCCAGACACCTCATCCTGAGACTACAGTCTTTGTTGCACTGGTTATTGGTTCAGCTCCAAGATCTAATAGCATTTAGTGCCTGTCATCCCTCTCACCCTGCATTTCCATCTGAGAAAACAATTCTATAAAGAAAGATTCACTATAACTAAGAACCCAGTGTTCCTTAATGAAGATCACTGGACTCCAGAGAACAAGTGAACAAGCAGGTAGAATAAATGACCCAATGTGCAGTGAAACATAATCCCCATGAAACGACCACACAGACGGAGTAGAGGATGGAGGGAGCAGAGTGTCGGGGTCAGAGGGAGGCCAGGCTCTGGTCAAGTGTGTAAAGACCAGGCTTATCTCTGCCATGATCCACTCCTATCATTCCCATGCCAGGAAGTCCACATTCCAGCATTCCCATTGGACCCAAGTGAGTTTTAGCAGTACAGGGCCACGCCCATCCAGTCCTTCGTTAACCTAATTAACATGTTGTTATGGAAACGTGAGGACAGAGATACTGATACATACGTAGGTGTGATAGGAGTGAAAGGTGATCTGATAATGGAGAGCATTAGTGATTCAAAACACTCATGTGCTTATTAAAATTATTCACCTTCAATATTCAGTTTTAGTCTCACAGTTACTGAAATGGGGATCTCCTGTGTGAATGTGTCTCAAGTTATTGTGGTATAAGGACACCTGTGTCTGGAACGTCCAGTCACAGGTTAATCAGTATTCCTGGCTACCATTACACCATGAATACATAAGAACACTCCAAGCAACTCAGAGAAAATGTTATTGGAAAGTACAAGTCAGGGGATGGATACAAAACATTTTGAAAGCACTGAACATCCCCCAGAGTTAAATCCATCATCAAGAAATGGCAGGAATACGGCTGCCTAGATCAGACCGTCCTCACAAACTGAGTGAGTGCGCGAGAAGGAGACTAGTAAGAGAGACCACCAAGACACCTATGACTACTCTGGAGGAGTTACAGATTCAGCAGCTGAGATGGGAGAAACTCTGCATCGACTGTTGGCCAGGTTCTTTACCAGTCAGAGCTTTATGGGAGAGTGGCAAAGAGAAAGCCACCATTGAAGAAAACTCAGATTAAATCTGGACTAGAGTTCACCAAAAGGCATGTGGGAGACTCCATGGTCAAGTGGAAGAAAGTTCTTTAGTCTGATAAGACCAAACGGGAGCTTTCTGGCCATCCAACAAACACACAATCCTCACTGTGACACACGGTGGTGGCAGCATCATGCTGTGGGGATACTTCTCAGCAGCCAGCCCTGGAAGGCTCGTAAAGGTAGAGGGTAAAATGTATGTGGCACACGGGAATAGTTTAAAGGCAACAAGGAGAACTTTCTGGCCAAGTCAAAGCCCAGAAATCAGTCCAATAGAGAATTTGTGGTCACTTATTTTACATTACATTCTTGCTGATTGACATTACATTGTAGAAATCTGTTTTCACTTTGACATTAGAGAGGTTTTTTTTAATTTTTTGGGTCAAAAAAGCAAAAATTGCATTGACCATGTTTGATTTATAAAATCAATAAAAAGGTAAAACATCCAAGGAGGAGAAAACTTTTATAGGCTCTGTATACTCGAAGGTTTGTTGGAAGGAGGCTCCCTGTTTTTGGGGTTTTAAATTATAGCGAATGCTCTGACACACAGCAATCCCAGAATGCTTTGTGGTTATGGGACTCAGCTCTGCATTTATGCTCTCTAATTTAGAGTCCTGTTATAGCCCAACGATACACAAATACACACTCCTAAACACACACTACTGTAAAGGTGAAACACAACCGCTGCTCTCCTCTTCTCGATTGTTCAATTTATTGTAGTGGAAAAATTAGACGACAGCGGAGGGAGAGAACGACGGAAAGTTTTAAAAAAGAGCTGAATCAGAAAACAGAATGAAAAATTGTGAATGAAAGATGAGAAACAGATGATACATGAGGAAAAAGATGAAACAGAATGATAGAGGGGGAAAGGGGGAGATAAAGCAGTGACAGCGGCAGCCATCCTGGTTGTCATGGCGACGGCGGCAGAGAGAGCAGGTAGAGCTCGGTCTCCTGGGATTGAGCAGCGCACACGCCTCCCTCGCCCTCCCCCTCCCTCTCTCTCTTTCTATCGCCATCCCTCCATCTTCATCTCCATCCTTCTGTCCCTTCACTGCCCTCCGACTCCAAACATCCCCCATCTTCTCTTCCCTTCCTCTCCCACTCCTCCTTCCCTCTCCTGATCCCGTCCTTCCTTTATCCTCCTCCTGCTCCCATTTTTCTGTTCTTCGCTCTCTCATCTTCCCTTGCTATCTCGCAGCTATCCTAACTCTTTTTCCATCCTTACCTCTCTCTCTCCCTCTCTCATTATCCTGTGGTCTGCACACCTCCCCTTTTTTTCCATGCCTCACCCCTCCCTCCCTTCTCCTCTTTATATTCATCGACCCCCCCCCCTCCCCTCCTGAGGATACGTATGTATGTCTGTGCAGCACTGCCAAATTACTGTGAGGGAGACTCTATGTGTGTTTAGCCGTGTTTGGAGCCTGTTTTGACCTACCTAAAACACCTCCAGCGTTCTCCGTCTCCCTCTGACTCACTGAATCAACAAAACTGCTGCACACCACCGTTATTCACCACCACTGTGGCTCTGTGTGAGCGTGCCTGTGTGTGTATAATCAGGACTTTAATGTGCATCGATGCATATATGTGAGAAAAGCATGTCTGCACTTGTGTGTGAGTGTAACCGGTCGTGATGAGAGGAGTTTCCAGCCGGGTGGATTCGAGCTCTGGCTGCATTCTTTCTAATTCGTGGGACGACTTGAACACATTCCTCAGGGAAAGTTTAGTGTTGCACAATGTGTCGGAGGCGAGTGATTGAAGAAAAAAGGTACTCTCTAAACTGTGACTGGCTGTGTGAACACAGAGACAAAAAGTACTTCTATCGGCCACATCAGTCTTGGTGTGTAAAGGTAAAGATTTAGCTATACTGCTATTTTTATCTTCCTTACGTGCAGTCGGATACATGAAAGTGCTGAAAGGGTTGTCACGATGCCAGAATTTTAAACTTTAACAGCCAATATGTTGTTTAATACCATGGCAATACCAGGGCATCCAATCCTGAGTAAACATTGCTTTTAATCACCAGAGATCACATGCAAACTCTGGCATCAAAGTAGAGATTGCACTTGTAAAGACTTTGCCACTGTTTTATGCAATGAAGGCAAGCCTAAACCTGCAATTTTGATTGATTCATTCCTCTGCCATGCACCTGTCTTGCGAAACAGAAACCGTTTTTTGAGGTTTCTGTACTTTCAATTTAACATATCCTCAAAAGAGAAGAGCTTTTATCATTTTAAAACAGGGTGAGAAATTAGCACCAGCTGCCAGCCCTAAAGCAGGTGCCATCCATCCATTTTCTACACCCCTTATCCCATTTGGGGTCATGGGAGGCTGGAGCCAGGGCCAGAGGCAGGGTACGCTCTGGAATGGCCACCAGTGAATCGCAGGCTGATCTATGGAGACAAACAACCAGGCATGCCCACACCTGCAGCCAATTTAGAGTCACCAACTAACTCAGCAAGCATGTCTATGGTTGTGGGAGGAAGCTGGAGAGAACCCAGGCATGCATCGGGAGAACATGCAAACTCCGCACAAACTTCAGGAACCTTCTTGCTGTGAGGGAACAGCCTTAACCCCTGCACCGCTGTGCAGGGCTTTAAGCAGTGTCACATGAATTTGCTCAACTTAATGGCCACTGGAGCAGGTAAATAAAAGTAGCCTAACCTAACAGTGTAATTGTGCTGCTTGTTCCTGCTGACTTCATGAGCACAGCCGAGCTGATCTACACGCTCAGTGACCAAAAACCTCCTTGTGTCAGGGCCACGGGCGTAGCACAGGGGGGAAAGGGGTACTGATTACCCAGGCCCACAGTGGGGAGATGCCCTTAAGAAGCCTGCAATGAAGATGTCTTTTTTAAGTAATTTTGAAGTCATAGTTTTAGTCGACAAAATTAACACTGAAAGACTCAAACGTTACTAAGCACCAAGCTCAATGGCTTCAATTTTAGCTCTGCTGACAAAAAATCAGAATATATTAAGGTAAATAAGAAATAGTATATTCCATGCAAACAAGCAATGCTCTCTTACTCTGCATAAGCACATTTTAAATATTGTATGGAAGTCTAAGAATAGTGGTGAAGCTCTCACATCAGTTTGAGGCAGAAAAAGCTCGAGCCAGCTCAGCTCCGATTAACTGGTGTCAGTGAAATGATGGAAAAAAAGATTTCGGCAAAACAGATTCAGGAGATACAAGCTGCAAACTCATGGATGTGAAAACTGTTTGCACTGACTGCATTTTTCAGTGTATTATACTTTGTATCAGGATTGCATTATTTATTAGTGTATCACCTTAACCAGAATTTTAAAAAATCCGAATTTGAACGATTCCCTAAAAAATAAAAACTCTGAATATCTTCAAGATTTATACTCCCAGTCCTGCAATCCCTCCAGAGACTACTGTAGGAGCGGTTTGGGCTACAGCTCTTCTCCAGTCTTGGGTGCAGTTTTGAGACTTCCACTCGGTCTTCATTTACAATGTCCAGCTTTGATCTGAACTGATCTCACACTGATAGTATGTTACAAAAGGAAGGAGCATTGACAGGGATCTCCTGCCTGTGTGGGCTCTTCTTTTCTACTCCAGTCCAAATTGCAGACCATGTCTTGGCCTTAAACTGCAGCTGAATTGTTGAATCTGAGGCGACATCAATGAACTGCTCCTTTTAGAATTCGACATTAGAATTATAAAACAGCACGAGTGTGTTGCTATCATCTTTGGATGAGCATCATGTCTTGATTGGAAACAAGGGTGTCATTTCCACCAGGGGTAAAGAGCTCTAATTAATTAATGAACAGCGATGAGTGATTACAGGTTTTTTTCCCCTCAAGCTTGACTCTCAGGCTGCATTACCGCCTGATTGGTAGAGGTTTTTTCCTGGCATTTGCACTATATTAAATTTGTAAGACAAATTGAATTAATAGCTGTCTTTCGGAGTAGTTCTGTTGAAGAAGTCCAGCATGAATGTTGAAAAAAATCTGAGATAAGACTAAAATTATCAAACTGTAGTTAGACACTAGATTTCTGTGAGGTCTTTTGAGCTCTCATGGGGCGAATAATGGCAGCATCTCTTTTATTCTCATTCAGACTAATGCTTTTCTATGCTGGGCTGAACTCTTGGTTAGTTTCTAATAAATGGAGCTCCAATTTTGCTGCAGATTCACTGCGCCCATTGTTCTTTCAGCACAGTTTGGAGCCGCAGAAATAACAGGTATTGTGGCAATTTCTGCGCCCCTGCACGCTGTTATCAGTTTAATAGTAAATGGAAAACTTCCTCAGAGCTGAATCAAACTTTCTCCACCAGAAAGGAAAACTAATTTCAGTCAAATGCACCGCATCTGCCGAGCCGGTCCTTCCCATGTGATAAGAAAATGCTTTCAGATATGAATGTGTGCACAACCAACACACATACAAAGAAGGGGGAGCGGGTGAGGAAAAAGGGGGAGATGTTTTCTCACTGAAGGATGTCATTATTCCCTCTCTCACCTCCAGACGTCGGGACATCCGGATATGAACCGTGATCCTTTTCATTTCCTCTCTACACTGGAAGGTGACCCCGCACCCTCACTCATCCTTTCACACAGACACCTGAAATACCCCCCCCTCAGCAGGAGTGCTTCTACCTGTGTGAGGGGACTTTGTCCTCCAGGAGAGTGAGAAGGAGCAACTTCCTGTGTCAGATTGCCTCTCACATTCCACACTCTCCCTCAACCCGCCTCGCTCGGGCTATTTTCTCCTTCTTCTCTCTTTCTCCATCTCTCTATAGGGGGCTTTGTCAGCCATCGGACGCACAAAACACTGATTCATGCGCGTTCAACATGATCCCAGAGAACGCCACACTCTTCCACCACACATTAATTCACACGCACACACTTTTTCGAGGAGCAAAGGCTGGCGAGAACAAGTTTTTGGCAGTGGAGATTCACTATTTTTGAGCCCACACACACAGACAGATGGACACCGAGCACGCTCACACACACTCAAGCTAAACGTGGGATACAACAGATGTCTGTGGGAAAAATTGGTCTCCGATGTGAAGTATAGGCGCCCGGATATGATGTCACAGCTCTGATGGCAGGAAATACCCACAGAGACATGACACCAGGGATCACACATGAGAAGAAAGCACACTGAAGGGTCAGCTGGTCCGGAGCCAGGGGCCGTCTAAAGAAAGATCTTGTCAGCAAATGCGTTTGACTGTGGGTCATGCGTGTGCGTGTTTGTGTGCTGGGTTTCTTGAGGTGACTCGTGGAATTACTCCTGCTCCCGTGCCGGGATGTGCGCTACCTATTTGAGCGACAGCGTCCATCTGTGTTCAGCTAACATGGTGTATATTTAAGAGTGTGTGTGTATATGTGTCACACCTGTCTCCATCTGTACACTTCAACACAGATTAGGTCAGCGGGAGGGCCGGGGATCTTTGGCAAAGACTTCAACCGTCTGACCCAGTAATCATCAGCGTGTGGGCGACTGTGTGTGGTGTTTAATTTGTGTGTGAGGTGTAGCGTTGAAAACCCCTGTCGGAGGCGGTGAAGCATCTCAGGAGATCCAGCACAGTGACGGTCCAAGGTGTTGAGATGTTGACAACACAAACACTGAGTCAAAACGTGGAAATAAAGGCAATTAACCACAAATAACAAGCTCCATGAACTCTGCAGAGAGATTTTACCAACCAGAGCTGATTCATTTAGAGTGGTTGGGTTTTTTTGCCAACATTTACAGATTAATAACAATATCATTATTCAAATATGTATTTCAGACCTAAAACTTCAGTCCTTAGAGCACACTTTAAGCACATTTTCATGTTTTGGGAAAAGCACTTTGAAGTTTAAAGCCTGAGAATGAACCACGACAGGTCAGTTGGTACAACTGATAAAACTTCAAAATGTATGAGCACAAATGGCAAAAATGTAAAGTCTTTTACGGTAATATTTACAGCCGAAATATCGGTTTGAAACATCGGCAGAATCTGCAACCAATGTCAGGCTGATAAAATCGTGCATCCCTACTTTAGTGAAATAGGGTTGTAGCAATTCCACATTAATAGCCTCTGATGTTTGCTCCACCTCTGCTACCAAAACAGCTCTCACTCATATTTAAGTGAGGAGCCACAACACAAATCACAACAAGGTGTAATATTTCACATACATTTTGACTGCTGCAGAGACGTTATTCTCTACACATCATGCCAACATTTAAGTTTTAGAATTTACAAAAACTCCTAATTTACTTATTTTTCTATTTTCTTATCAAAAATGATAGTGACATAAAATATATTACTCCCTTCAATACAACAATTCATTCTGAATTTGCAAGATGAGTCAAAACATTTGCAATTGGATGTTTTTTCACAGTTGTTCAGCCCTGGTTATTCCATCTAATATTATGCTGGTGGTAATATGGATGGGTTTATTGCCTCAGTTTGTTGAAAAATAAATTTGATGAGAGACTTTAAAAATAATCACAAAATAAATCACAACACTGGGGAAAAACTGCAGATAGATTATTTCCCCAAATGTTCAGCCCTAAGTAAGACCTAAAATTTCAGTCCTTAAAACACAATTTAAAGATTGAGGATGAAGAAATGAACACATTTACTTTAAAGAGTAAGCAATGATGACAAATAAAGAAAAAGACTTTAGATTATCCAGACTAAAAGTCCCCTGACTTATTTGTATGTATGACCAATATTTACAGCTGATTTTTACGGAGAATTAGGGCCACTGAGAAAACTTTTTTGAGATGCAAAAATGTTTTTACTGGTGAGAAAAAAGTCAGAGGTGTGAGATTAAAGTGAGAATTTAGAAAAAAAAATTGAGTCACATTTACTTTTTCCAGTGGCCTTAATCCCATTAATTAATTCCATTAATTCTGTATATATATATTGTAAATATATTTTCCATATCTGCCAATATATTTAACTTTCTGAGCTCAATCTGCAGTATTGATATCATCTGATAATATCATGCATTCCTAATGTTTTTCTATATTTGAAAATAAAACTTTTTTTGTGCAACTTTTTTAAGTTTGCCTTTAATATTAAATGAATTCATTCCTCTTCTTCATTCCTATCAAAAAGCTTCAAGTATTTTCAGCTCTAGTATTTCTTTTATTATTTAAAGAGCATGGATCTGTGTGATATAACACTTGGTATCTCGCAATTTGACAAACTTGTATTTGAGTCTGTGCTGTTCAGGAATGTTTTGTTTTTTCTGATATAATATTTCACTACTGAGTCATATTTGTTGTTCTTACATGCAACTTATTCCTACAAAATGATATGTTGCTTAAGTTTTTGTGCGATTCAGACAGAGTACTGTGGCTCATTCCTTTCTGACCCACCTGTCTTATAAAGTAGGTGTTATTTTTAAAGCATTGAAAGTCTAGACAATCTTATCACTTATTTGGAATTTTTTAAGGATTTTGTGACACTTTCTTGTTCACGTCTCCTCTTATCTGCTCTTCAGTTTTATTAGTTTTGCTTGCATGCCACATATTCCCAAATCTGAAATATGTTCAACAGAATAAGAACAAAGTACAAAAAAATCGAGGCTCTACGAGCTTATTTCAGTTACGTTTGATCCTCTCTGTGTAGGTTGATGTATGTGCGGCGTATTTACATACTCTAGAAATAGAAACCCGGTCATGATACAGGAATTTTAAACACAGATGAGACCAGTATGCACGAGGTCGTCTGCCGTTTTTGAAGGGCTCATTCCTCGCCAATCCAAAAGCCTTTTTGCTTTGGTACTTTTTTGATGTTTTGAAACACTGGTTCCCAACCCGGGGTCAGGGCACCTCTAAGGTGGGCGCCAAAGATCTCAGAGGGGTGGGGCCTCACCTGCTCTGACATTGTCAAAATTAGATGTGCATGTATATTTATTTTCAATCTTGATTAGAGACACATTGTACGAAAGTTTATTAGGACCACCCTAAAAGAGTCAGAGCAGAGAGGAGCCATACGTTTTTGAGAACAAACTTTTTGAAAGTAAAGTCAGATTTGTACAAGAAGACAACCCAGAATTTTAGAGTTTAAAGAATCGTAATTTTCTCAAAAATTTCAAGTTTATAAAATCATAAGATTATGAAATTTAAAAGTTTTAAATTTACAAGAAATAGTTGCATAGTCAAAGTTTACAGAAATGTCTCTTTTAAGTCCTCATAGACTTACTACTTTTTATACTTGAAAGTTATTTTTTTTTCCTCAAAAATTAGAGTTTAACAATTAAAAGTGGACAAATCTTTTTTGGTAAGGAAGTAGTCCTATCTTGTTATGATTTTGTCAATGAAAACAGTTAAAATTTATGTTTATTTTTTCCAAGCAGGTCCCAGGGGGGGCTAGCTTTTCTTGGATGGGGGGCCCTTAGGAAAAAGGTTATGAACCACTGCTTTATAACGACAATTGCAGTTAGACTGAGATATGTGCTGCACAGAAGCAGACAGACCTCTTGACCTGTTTACAGACCCATGTGGGCCCAAAGGTCAAATACTGCATGCAGACACAGGAGAGGACAACACAAGTGTAACTTTTTAAGCAAAAACAGTTTGAAGTCTTGTCGTGGATTCTGAATTTTAACCCTTTAAAGCCTGAATACACAAATTATAGCCAAAAAAATTCTCATTTTTTGGAACTAAAATGTTTATTTCACTTTCTACTGAAATCCAAAAAAATCCAAATTTCCATAAAATGTAACATATATATTTTTGTATCTCATTTGATACATTAAGTGTTTTTGGTAACTGATAATCCACTTGAGGGCTTTTTTTTTATAAATTATCAGATTGTATTCAGATTTTTTTTTAATAGGTGTCATAAAGTATGTACAGGTATCATAAAAGTATCATAAAAGTACAGATCAAATATGATACAACAGGCTTTAAGGGGTTAAAGCAGTCTACTCTGAAGTCATGTGACTTTCTGTTTAATGCCACATGTTCCTCAATTAAAAAATTAAAGTTACAATCAAAAAAAGTTAAACTTGTTTCCCTTTGAAGTTAGAGCTTCACTGCGTTGGTTCAAGTGAGAGCTTTTTCATTTTTAACATCCATAAACAAAAAAAGGAAAGTTTCTCTGCTCCTAAATCTGAGTTTAAGGGTGGACATACCAGAGTGACATCTCAAGTTTAGAAACCTGTCATAATAATCCAATAAAATCTACAATTTGCAAAGGTGTGACGGGGAAAATTAAACACTCTGAGGGGTCTTTATGGAGAAGTGGAGACATCTTGAGCAAACATGTCTGGAAAGGATCTTTAATTATCATTCCAGTGAAGAAGGACTGGTTGTACTGGGAACTTGGAGGTGAGGGGGTGAACAGGGGGCAGAAGAGCAGCACATTTCTGTCCTACACAGCTGTGTTTGGCTATGAATGGAGGTAATATTAGCATCATTAGTGTTATATAATATTACTATAGTGAGCACCAATAACACAGACAGGGGTATTTTGAAGGATGCTGCATCTTATTGTGTTAGATTCTAAAGTAGTCCTGACTATTTTTAGAGCTTGCATCTTTTTTTCTCTCTGAATGATTCAATGAGCTTCCACACTCCTCTTCCTCCACCTCCTCCTCATAGGATAAATCTGGATTAATCGGTAACGGAAGGTGTGGGCGTGCTATGAGGGGCGCGTGAATCTCGGCGTGGATGGTTCCGGAGAGAGAGAGAGAGGGAGAGATGGGGGGGCTCGCGCATTCCTAATCAGCACCCCCTCCTTCGCGATTCCCGATGACATCATTCCCATCCTCGCCTCCGTTCGTGCACCGCATCGCCGTTAACTTCCCCTTCACCCCACCCACTTTCCACCACACACACACACACACCTCCAGCTTTAACAGGGAGGATGCCCCGAGTCGGATTCCTGCATCCGGATAACAAGGCCTGGGAATTCACGTGGAACTCGCAGGTTGGGTATCAGACCTCCAGTCCTGCAGAGAAACAGTCACACAAACGTCCTGCAGCGCGACTGCCCGGTGATAAAGTGGTGAGAGCCGCAGTACGGCTGGAGCCCCTCAAATTACCGGCAGGATGTGAGCTGGTGACACAGACACCACAGAGCGAGGCAGCGCATAAAGACCCGTAATCAAGCCCAATTAGAGATCACCCGCTAATTACTCATACATGCACACGTGCACGCGCACACACCTCCCGACTCGAGAGGCCACAATAAACCCCGACACCGAGACACAAAGGCGCGTGGATGTGCGTAAAGCGGGGGGTGGGGGTGCACAGGAGTCGCCAGCCCCCCTCGCGGGAGTCACGGCCGGCCAATAAGAGCTGGTAAGTAGGTCGAGTGCAGGATTTCCTACCGATCACTGATATCACCGTCTTATTCACGGTAGCACGCGCTCACACATACATACGAGCAAGATGCACAGAAATGCCTAAGCTCCCGTGTGCACGAGAGCTCCCCGGTTAACAAAGGATTTGATGCTTACCGTGGCGGCGTGAGCAAGCAGCGCCGTGAGCGCGAGGAGCCAAGGCAGCTTCATGGTCGGGGTGCGCGTGAGCAGCCTCCCGGTGCCGCCGCTGCCTTCACGGGGTTCGGGGAGGTGGTGGAACAAAAGCTGCCGCTGTCGGTGTCTCGGTAGTCTGTCCAACTTCACAGCGCGCCGCCCGTCCGCGCGACCATCCGTCCTTCTAGTCGGGCTTTTTAATCCAAGGCTTCACGCGCTGCTGGTCCAGGTCACCAGTTAGTGGCACAATTAGATTAGATAGAGGCCTCTTCTTCTTCTTCTCCTCGGTCCGGTCCTGGGAGTTTTAGAGCTCGAGACCTGATAGATTTACTACAGGGAGACGCCAGACCTCGTCTCTCCCTCTCTCTCTTTTTCTCAGCACACTCACAGCCTCGCTCTCTCCCCCCTCACTGTGTACACACTCTCGGGCTCTCTCTCTCTCTCTCCTCCCCCTCTCCGCTGAGGGCAGGATGTTCCGTATGGCGACGCTGCTTGGCCTGGGAGTCTGGCAGGAGGAGTGGTGTGTGAGTGTGATAGAGACTATGGTGTGTGTCTGCTAAGAGAGGTGGAGGGGGGGGGATCTCCACGAGCAAGGGCGAGGATGCCCCCTGCAGCTCGTTTAGACACCCGCAGCCTTTAAATACACAAACACACTCAGAACACACACTCGACACACATGCAGGAGCAGCAGGGCAGTTATGGCTGCTCCCAGGTTCAGTCTTTTGTTCCCGCTCAGGTGGTTCCGGTTGGCTTCGCGCCATTATTACACACCTTTAGCTTCAATGCTTCAATGCTCTGCTGTGATTGGCTGAGTCATGCTGGAGCCGTTGAGAAAACAAACAAAAATCCCCCACGAGCACACCTGTGCACAGCGAGCTAATGGAACAGGTGTGGCCCTGCAACCGCTGCTCACTCAGGACCAGGGACCTGATCCACACAAAAGGAATCGCACAGGTATATCCTCCTTTAGCAGAGCTCTACACCTGTGCATACCTGTGCATGCAGATGAGGATGACATGATTAGCCCCTGTGAAAGTCTAATTTTTTAAAGTACTTTAATACAGCCTTTCTAAACACCCCAGTGTTATTTTGGATGCTAACATTATTTTACTTTGTTTACAAAAACAAAAATATTTCACCAAACCTACAGGGTCTAAATGATGATCCCTGATGCTGATAGTCAGCTTTGTCTCATTTTTGCTGGATAACAGCCTGCAGTGGTTTGTTGTAGTTTCAGTCTCAGACACATCTCCTGAGGAATCCCGGCCCACTCTTCTCTGGCCAGTCTGGTCCTCTGGACGTACTTCTCCACCAGGAGCCAGGCCCAACCACAGAGTTGTGTGGGCCCCTGACAAACTCAGAGAATGGGCCCTCCCCAGTTGTGATTTGTTGACGATGTCAGAGCATGTGTGTTGGATCAGTAGCATTGGTGCTAGCATCCTGGCTAATAGTTACAGCATGTTGGAGCTGGAGAGTGTCAAGCTATTGTTGGGTTCTGATGTTGGAATTATTTATTCATGCTACTTTTTAACCCATTTCATCACTTTTCTTCATCCATTATTGCCACTTTTTGCCTATATTTGCAATTTTTGCTTCTTTTTTCCCAATTCTACAATCTTTTTGCAGATTTGTTTGTGTTTTAGCTACCTTGTATAATTTTTTGCCAATTTTTGCCACTTTATGGTCATTTTTACCCATTTATGCATTCTTTTGGCCAGTTTTTGCCCTTTTTGCCACCTTACCCCATTTTTACATCTTTTAGCCCATTTCTGTATCTTTTTGCAACTTTTGCTGCTTTTCACCCATTTTAGCCACTTTATGACAATTTTTACACATTTGCACTTTCATGCCACTTCTGCTCATTTTCAGTGGTGGACAGTAACTGAGTACATTTACTTGAGTACTGTACTTGAGTATTTGGGTTTTTTTTGCAAACTTATGACTTTCACTCACTACATTTCAAAGACAAACATTGTACTTTCAACTCCACTACATTTCTAGGAAGCTTGTCGTTACTCGTTCCTTTTAGGTTCAGCATAGCTTTGTAGTCAGATGCTGGTGTTTCACTTTTCTAAAATGCAATTGGCCACACGCTGTGCTCCTCACAGAAGGGAACCAATCACAGTCACCGCTCACACCTGGGATGGATTTTGGAAATAGGCTACATCATCCTCGCTCCGTGTAGCAAGCTCTCCCGCCTTCATTCAAACAAAACTCAGCAATGGAGATGGCAGAAGAAACTCAAGCTGAAAAACCAGCGTACCCATGGCCATATCTCAGCTCGATATTTGAGATTTCAGAAATGAGGAATGATTCATATCATCAAAAATTAAATGACAATAGTTGTCCTTATTGTTTTTTTTTGTTTTTGTTTTTGTTTTGTTTTTTGATTGCATTTTTATGGTGAAGTTTATACAGGTGTTTTTATAGACTTTTGGTAGCAGAGTGGTTCCATGTGTAAGTCAGTACTTTATTAGGTGGTTTCAGAGAGTTACAAGGTTCCGTAAAAGCACTGAGAAAACAATACAGCAATGTACTCATAATAGAAAATGTGCTTTGTACTTTTGAATACTTAAGTATTCTAAAAGTAAGTACTTTAGTACTTTAACTTTAATAAAATTTCACCAAGCAACTTTTACTTGTACTTGAGTAAGATTTGACCACGAGTATCAATACTTTGACTCAAGTACTGGAGTTGAATACTTTGTCCACCACTGCTCATTTTTTGCCACTTTTTAACACATTTTTTTCCCCAGTTTTTGCCCATTTATGCATGTTTTTTTTCCGGTTATTGTTCAGTTCTACTACTTCAATGATTGCTACTTTTCACCCTTTTTTAACTACTTTTTGTACATTTCTGTAACATCTTTTTGCAACCTTGTACCTTTTTAGCCACCTTTTTGTCATTTTTGTCCAGTTTTACCACTTAAGGCTCATTTTGCCTTGTTCTTTTACCACTTCTTTTTGACACCTTACCCCAGGTCTTGCCACTTTTTGTGCTTTTTGTCTCCCTTGACAATATCTCTACTCTCTTCCAAAAAAAAAGTTGTCCCAGTTTCTTCTACTCCTTGTCTTCTGGCATTTCTGCACATTATAGCCTAAATAAAACATATTTATTGTACAACAGCAGAATAAATGGATATAATTGTGAGTTGCTTTCATGAGAGTGTTCACCATTAAAGTTGTAAAATAAATATTTTCATCACAGCCTAACTTTACAGTGGACCCTGATTGTGCTGACCTCCATGGGCCCTCAGTTTGGCTGGGCCCCAGAAAGCTCTCCCCTTTATCCTTCCTTATGGGCGGCCTTGCCAGGAGCCACAAATGTTTGGGGTTGTTGTTGTGTTGATTTGTAGATCCTTCTCCTGCTTTGTGAGCATCAACATTTCTTTTTCTTGAGCCTAAACTGACTTCATGACGCTTTCTCCAGTGACAGCTCAAACCCTTACTTTTAGACTGTGTAAATGTGGAGATGACCCTCAGTTTGACTTTATTTTACAAGCTTTGAGCATTACAAAATTAAAGACCATCATTGAACAACAGTGGTTTGTGCTATGGCTCAACAAAAAGTTCAATTCTAAAGGGGGGTCATCATTTAGACCCTGGTAGTTTTGTCAAAAATAATTTTGTTTCTGTGTGCAAGGTAAAGTATCTGTGGGTAATCCGATGTAAGCCTACTTGTGTATTACCCTACCAAACATTTTAAAGATAGATGCAACAAAAACAGAGCAAAGGAAGAAACTAGTTGCACATTTGACCCAGTCAGTATGAAAGACTACGGAAGCATACTGTTAAGGTGGTTTAAAATCACTGCTTGCAACATCCTCATGTCTTCCACTTGCAGAATTATTGTACACTAAAGAAATCTATGATTACAGCCACCTATGACACACCCTGCCAGACTTTCAAAGTAAGAGTCCTTCTGTTTACATCTCGGCCCACAACACAAAGACACAAAAGGAGGACAGGTAATGGCAGGTTTAGTTTACCCTCCAAAAACACAGTAGGGAAACGGAGTGCAGGATGTTGTTTTAATAAAACTTGTGCTCAACACTGCAGAGTACTCTGATAATCTCTTGGTGCAAACCTCCAGGCCATTACTCATGTGTAGTATAATTATGAGAGTATCAGGTTGTTGCGTGGGCTTACTTTCCCTTTGTTCTCTCTTCAAACACCAGTAGCCTTTCACTCCTGCCCGGGAGAAATGATATGAAAGCTTTCAGTATTGTTCAGCCAGTTGTGAATAATTATCTGGATAATAAATCCAGGAATGGTCTTTGAATCAAACTAATAGCCACTGTTATCTGTTCTCATGACTGAAATGTAAGATGTTCCTAAGTGAGAGCAGGCATTATTGTAACTGATCAACATGGCTGTGCTGTCACTCGGCGGTTTTATGTCATTCTCAAATGCCAGCTCTTTAATGTGCCACACTTTAGAATCATAAGAACAGTGTGATTATTTCTGCCTGACTCCTGCTGTGATGTCACACTTTTATCAAAGCAAAGTTAAATTAAGATAGAAATATACAGAGCCTATAGAAAGCACTGCCCTTGTTCAAGTCAAAATTTAATAACAGTCACATTTGGCTGTAATTGCAGCACTGAGTCTGTGTGGACAGATCTTAATCAGGCTTGCACATCTGGACACTGCCATTTTACTCCATTGTTCTTTGCTAAACTACTCAAGCTCTGTCACCTGTACAGGGATCAGGTGTCGGGTCATTGTACTTCTAGAAAATAAAACTTCTCCGTAGTTCTCTTTCAGACTGAATAAGATTGTCTTCCAGGATTTTTCTGCATTCATTTTACCTTCTACCTTTACAAGCCTCCCACAGTTAGCTGCTGAGAAGCATCCCCACAGCATGATGCTGCTACCACCATGCTTCACAGTGGGGATGGTGTGTTTGTAGTGTCTTGTCTGAAGGCCAAAAAGCACCATTTTGGTCTCATCAGACCAAAGACCTTTGATCCACTTGACCATGGAGTCTCCCACATGCCTTTTGGTGAACTCTAGTCCAGATTTAATGAGTTTTCTTCAACAGCGTCTTTCTCTTTGCTACTCTCCCATAAAGCTTTGACTGGTGAAGAACCTGGTCAACAGTTGCTGTCTGCAGTCTCTCCCATCTCAGCTGCTGAAGCTTGTAACTCTTTCAGAGTCGTCATGGGTGTCTTGGTGGCCTCTCTCACTAGTCTCCTTCTTGCAAGCTCAGTTTGTGAGGACAGCCTGATCTGGGCAGATTTACACGTGCCGTATTCCTTCCATTTCTTGACGATGGATTTAATTGAACTCTAGGGGATGTTGAGTGCCATGGAAATGTTTTTGTATCCATTCCCTGAATTATACTTTTCATTTACCTTTTCGCTGAGTTGCTTGCAGTGTTCTTTTGTCTTCATGGTGCAATGGTAACTAGGATACTGGTTAACCAGGGACTGGACCTTCCAGACACAGGTGTCTTTATACTACAATCACTTGAGACATATTTTTGGTCAAAAAAGCCAAGTTATATTGACCATGACTGATTTATAAAATCAGTAAAAGGGTAAAACATCCAAGGGTGTAAAAACATTTTATAGGTGCGTTTTAAACCACAATCACTCTCCATTAGCAGATCACCTTCCACTCATATCACACGTTTGCATCAGTATGCCTGTAGTGCTACTCTCTGTCCTCATGTTTCCGTAACATGTTAATGAAGGACTGGATGGGTGTGGTCATGTACTGCTGAAACTCAATGGTGTCCAATGGGAATAAGTCACTCATTTTACCCTCTACCTTGGCAAGCCTTCCAGGGCTGAGAAGCATCCCTGCAGCATGTTGCTGCCACCACTGTTTTTATCTAGTTGACATTGCTTTGTAGAAATCTGTTTTCCATTTGGCATTAGTGGGTATTTTTGTCAAAAAGCCAAATTATATTGACCATGACTGATTATAAAGTAAACGAAAGGGTTAAAATCCTTTTTATAGGAACTGTAAGGAGAACGGTGAGACTATTTCTGCCTGACTCCTGCTGAGCAGTTTGTTTTATCAAAGCAAAGTTAAATTACCATATCAGGAAAATAAAAGAGGCAGTTCCCTTATTTTCTCAGCTTTAAACATCTTTTACTCCCCTGCAGTAAATCCCATGTAACTGCATTCAATGAAGCACACTTGAGACAGTTAAATTTTCAAAGTTTTTTTTTGTTCAGTTTGGTTTTCAAAATAAAGATCACACAATTGTTTAGAGACAATCTACAACAGGAGTTACAAAAAATAGTTGCCCAGGCAATAAGCATACACAGGTTCTGTTAACTATACACATATGGTTACAGGTGTGCTCGTAGTAAATATACACAAGGCTGCTCCAAATGTACACCGCACTGTGGCGGGATGCCTCTCTCACCCAAAAGGACATAGACAGTATGATACAGCACTTACAGCACTAGAGAAATGCCAAAAAACACAGGAATCTCCTCTGTACAATCCGTGGGTTTACCCCTCTGAAAACAGTCATGGGTAATCGAAGGGTTTAAACGAGTAAAAGTTTATCTCCCACCCAGCCAGCATACCCATACACATGACGCATTTCATGGGGTAAAGCATTCCTATAAAAAGATCTTAAAAAAAGGTCAAAAAAAGAGAACGAAAGAAAACCTTTAACATAAACCAGAGACACCACTAAGTCTAACAGAGTGTGTCCAATTGGGAGTCAGTGGGAGATCGACGTCTTAAGTTAAGCAGTGACAAGATAAAGATAAAACCAAGCGTGGCGAATCTTTGTACAAGTACTACGCTGTATAGAAAGGGCTTTTCAAAACAAAAATTTGATATTACAATTTACAATATACAACAACTCATATGTCACAACCAAGGAGGTGAGAATATACACTGAAATGCACAGGTTTTTTTCTAAGATTTTTTTTCCAGAGTGAGCGTTTTTCTTTTTTCTTCTCATACCAAAAAGGGTGGTAAAGCACTTTTACATTACAAGGGTTTACAAATGTACAATTATACAGTCAGAAGTATGTGGTCACTACTAGGATACATTATAGATACAGATTCAACATCAAAAACCAGAAAAACTACAAAGTTTTATATATATATTTATATATATATGCAAAGGTCTACACCAAGTATACACGTTATATTTATAGAAGCAAGACCAGAAAACGAATCTCCCATGCTAAATGATCTGTCTGCTGGTTAGCTGATGCTGCATGTGTGTGTGTTCGTCTATGATTCTGTGACGTCAGACAAATTAAATACTCGATCCATCTCATAGTGGTAAATAGTAAAGATGGGAGGAAGAGGAGGAGTGGGGGGGGCAGCAGGATTGTGTGTGCAGCAGTAGCAAAAAGGTGAAATGATTTTTTTAGTTTATCACAAAAGAGGAAATAAAAGACAAAAAAAAAGAGGGAGCGGAGCAGGTCTCACCTCTCCCCGCTCCCTGCCCTCCTTCCCTCCCAGAGCTCTTAGGGCCGAGGCTCAGGTGGGGGAGGGGCAACAAAATCAGAATAAAAAAACTAAGGCTGCCTGTAGCAACAGGCTCCTCCCGAAGGGTTGTCATGGAAACAGGGGTACGAGGGTACTCGACGTCCTCGGTGAGCAGGATTTGGAGGGGGAGGGGGGGCGTTGGTATGATGATTTTGGAAGGGTCAGACAGGAACAGGAGAGGGGTGGGTGAAGGGAAAGGTGAGGGAGGTTAGGATCAGGTGGTTTTAGGGCAGGGAGGGGGTGGGGGGGTTTACATGATGCCGTTAGGAGGCCCACACAGAGGACCCAGGTCCACGCCGTTCTTCATGTAGTACTTTTCCAGCTTGGCCAGGATGTGTTTGCCATACGTGTACTTCCTCAGGGTGGAGATGTGAGGCCGGATCTGCACCGAGACCAGAAAAAGCACATGATGAACACATGAAAATGGCATTATGGGTAGTAGGATACAGGGGCCTGGAAGTGCAATACAAAATTACAAAGTCTGAAACAAATTTATATTAGAAAACCACTTTTACAAATGACTAAGCAAATATAATTTTTTTTTAAACAAAGGAAAAGAGGAAAAAGAAAAGACAACTCACTTTTTTTTTTCTTTAAGATTTTTTATAGCCTCAAATTTAAAAAGTCTAATCTAAGACTTTTTAAGGATCTGCAGGAATCCTGTAAACACTCCCACTGTGGATTTCCCTCTCTCCACAACAACAGCAGCCTTGATTTTTCATGTCAACAGCAATCACCATCCTCTAATTTATAGAAAATCAATGATCACTTGTCACTTTGTCAGCTCTGGTGTCATTGCCCAGGAAACCACTGACGTGATTTAAATGTATCGATGAGCAGGTAAATAAAAGGTTAGATGATGGGTCGATGTTTTTTTTTTCCCCACAGGATCTTCCAAAGGTCGATATTTAGTGCTGATTGGTTGATTAAAACTTAATTTATCAAAGATCAGTTGTAATAGTGGCAGATTAAAAGTTCATCAATTTTTTCATGCAGTGTTACCCTAGTATACTGGTTTTAGATCTGATGGGCGGTCAAAGCCCCTTTCACATGTGCACTCATTGACATTTCTAGAAGAGCATAAATGCTGGAGAAGAATGCCTGGAAAGCCAAAGTTTAGAGTTTACAAAAAAATCCAAAACAGGAGAAGACACACAGCTGCCATTATGAGACAATTTCTTACAATGCCAGGTGTAACAGTATCAACACAAATGTAAAAGACCGCAAGCTGGAGAGATAATGCATTTTCATTCTGTGCTCATAAGATTCTCATGTTTGACTTTCCTAAATGTTTCCTGCTGTAGGCTCACAATGGATACCAGCGTGCAGAAATTCAATGAGATAGCAGGCAGGAAAAAAATCAGGATAAAGAAATTCTGTGACATCGCAATTCTGGGAAATTTTCCAGAATGTACCGGTGCATCTAAAAAACTTAGAATATAATGTAAAAGTTCTTTTTTTCTCCCTGTGATTTACATCAGAAGGTTAAACTTCCATATTTTCTAGATTCACCTCATAAAAACTTAAATATTTCCAGCCTTTTTTTGTTTTTATCTTGATGATTACGACTTAGAGCTCATGAAAATAAAAAATCCACTATCTCAGAATATAAGAATATTGTGGAAAAATCCAAATCTCAAAGGTTTCCTAAACCTTCAATCTCTCGCTCTGGTTCAGTACACACAACCACAATCATGGAGAAGACTGCTGCCTGGACAAATGTCCAGAAGACAGTCATTGTCACACTCCACCAGGAGGATAAGCCACAGAAGATTACTGCTGAAAGGTCAGGCTGTTCCCAGAGGCTGTATCAAAGAATACTCATGGAAAGTTGACTGGAAGGGAAAGTGTGGTAAGAAAAGGAGCACAAGCAGCAGGAATGAGTTCAGCCTTCAGAAGACTGTCAAACAAAGCAGATTAAAGAACTTAAGGAAGCTGGACTGAGGCTGGAGTCAGTGGATAAAGAGCCACCACACAGACATGTTCAGGAGATGGACTACAAGAGTTATGTTCCAAGTGTGGAGCCGATCCTGAACCCCAGGTTTCATCAGCAATTCACCAGGGCTAAAGGAAGGGAAAAGAACTGGACTGTTGTGGTCTCAGTGGTTCAAAGTCCTGTTTTCAGATTTAACAAATTTTTGAATTTTATTTGGAAATCAAAGTCCCAAAGTCTGGAGGAAGATCAGAGAGGCCCAGAATCCAAGGTGCTGAATTATGAGCACAAGGATGTTTTTTTTTTTGTTTTTTTTTGTTTTAACTCACAGCAGGGTTATGGCAGAAAAAGGAGCATTAGGGTCATTAAGATGCAAAGGTGCAGTCTGTTCCTATTGTTTAGAGAGGCCCATAATCCAAGGTGCTTGAAGTCCAGTGTTTCCAGTCTCCACAGTCAGTGATGGTTTGGGGTGCCATGTCATCTGCTGCTGCTGGTCCACTGGTCTTTATCAAGTCCAGAGTCAACGCTGTCAGCTGTCTACCAGGAGATTTTAGAGACCTTCATGCTTCCATCTGCTGAGAAGGTTTATGGAGATACTGATTTCCTTTTCACCTGCCCACTGTGAAGCCAAAATTACCAGAAACTGGTTTACTGACCATAATGTTAACTGTGTTTGATTGGCCAGCCACCTGGTCTGACCTGAACCCCATAGAGAATCTCTGGGGAAACGTCAAGAGGATGATGAGAGACAACAGACTCAACAATCCAGACGAGCTGAAGGCTGCTATCAGAGCAACAGAAGATCAACATTTCTTTGTTGTAAATCCTTCTTTGGACTAATGTTTGTGATATTCTTATTAAATAATGGTAGTTTGTCTTAAGGAAAGATGTAAATAATAAGGGTCAATCCAGACTTGTTAAACAAAAATCCAACCCTACATTGGGTCCATCTTTCTAGAACAGGATGTTTTTCTTGTTTAGCCTTCGTATATTCCACAAACATGGTAAACACTCTGAATGACGAGGTTGAAGTTGACGTTTATCATCACAACAAACCTGTTTTTAAAACCCTGACATCTGCCTGCTCTGTTTATAGAAGTAATACCCATTAATGGCTCTAGCTGACACCAATGCCAACATTTTGATGGAACATGTCAGACAGCCCTCTCCTGTCCGCCCACCTTGTGCATTACGATCTTGCGCTGGGTGGGCTCGGCCACGTCGATCATCTTCTGCACCACGTAGTTGGCGTACTGGTCCTTCATCATGGTGTATAAGGCACTGTGGGGGCCCTCGGTCAGGCTGCAAACCTCGTCTATCAGCACCGCCCGCTCCGCTCGAGATGCGTGGGTCACACACTTCTCCACTACGTTACTAGAATGACGAAGGAAGGAAAGCATAAGCACAGAATAAAAAAAGAGTGGAATGACAGAAAGCTTCCTTGAGGACAGAAGATAAGATTGTAAACTTGTGTTTGTGCTGGAATTTACCTTGCAAACTTGTGCTGGCTGAGTCCCAGGACATTGCCTCTGATCTCAGCCACAATCTTGCTCTTATCCTCGGCTCGGCCGTGCTCCAAAACGTGCTGGATGACATAATTGCCATACTGGTCCTAAATAAAACAAAACACAGACACATCAAGTAAAAACGTGAGGGAGCAGCTGGTGCCTGTGACGTCACTTCAAACAGACACGGCATCAAAAATCTGGACAGAGAGGATTTACTTAAGCCAGCATGATGTGTTTGACGTGTTACCTGCACTAGCTGCTCTGTGTGTTGATGGAGCTCCTCCAGTATAGGCAGCGTCTGTTCAGGAAGGCAGTGTTCGAGAATGCGCTGGATGACTCGGCAGCCGTAAGGGTGAGTTGAGAGGGCAAAGACCTGTGAGACGCACATAATTACACATCTTTACTTATTCAGCATGCACACTGAGCGCTCCTGGAGCTGGGCGAGGTGAGCACAGTTTATCTCCGTCCAAACATTGAAACGGTGCAGAGTCGCTCAGATTACCGTCACCAGTAATCACAACTTTCACAAACCCAGCCCACCCCTGAAGGGAAGGTGAGAGCTCATTCCTGACGTGTTTTTCACCCACACAAACAAACCTGAGTCGTCGGGTAGAAAACATGCAGCTGCTCAACATGCAAATGTGTGACAGGCAGAACACGCACACGTCGAAGATTAACATCCTCCTAAAAACTGGAACCTTCCATCAGAAAGGTGCATGCATGAACACACTTAATCTCTCTTTAACACTTTATGTTAATGTAACATTTAGCTGCTGGATAGAAGATGGCTGTCGCCACTGGGCTGAGGGTTTTGTTGCCATGGTAACGTACCCTGTCCCTGGGAAGGACTGAGCACTTGTGTGTCTATGTACTTTGGCGGTGACAATATGCTCGCTGCCTCAAGGAAGCAGCCATGTGCGTGTGCTTCTGAGTTAAATGTATGTGTGGATGTCAGCCAAGCTCTGGCAGGCTTCAGTGATTGAAGTGGAAGTATTTTTAGTGTGTCTATGAGTGTGTGCGTGTCCACAGAGGGGGACCCACCTGTCCCTTAAAGGCGTCTATGATGAAGTGCAGTGCGTGAGGCTGGACGCACTCAATGCACTTCTGCACCACGTGGTTACCGTTCTGGTCCTTCACGCACTTCAACACATGGCCGTCCAGCTCCCGCACCATCTCGCTCTGCAGGGACGGACAGGAGAGGGAGAGGAAGATTGCAGAATGGGACATGTAATTGTTTGTGAGAAGTCAAATATTGCCTGAAAGCATTTTCCAGCTGCTCCTTCATTTTTCACGCCGGCTCACAGGCCAACAAATAACAGCGGGCTGTGAACAGCGGCCCTGGAGAAATCTATCGAGGTCCATTAAGGAGAGATGGATCTCTTTTTCTCTCTGTCACACACTCTCTTACCTTTTCCCCAAACCCTTGAATTTAAGCAGAGATTTCCTGTTGACATTCAGTCACATTTATCCTCACACCTGCAGTTCAACATTTGCATATAAACTGTGCAATCATTAGCCTCATTCATCGTTGATGATAGAGAGCCCGCGAGGAACCTGCTGCTGCACGAGGCAGCTCTATCATAAAAACCTATAATGTAGGCGAAAAATGCCACTTCAGCGTGAGGAGCTGCTCTTTATCGATTCAGCATTGTGCTATATAAACAGAAATTAGTGATCCAGCCACAAAGCAGCCTCGTTCACAGCTGAATTATGAGCACAAGGATGTTTTTTTTTAAACTCACAGCAGGGTTATGGCAGAAAAAGGATCATTAGGGTCATTATGCTGCAAAGGTGCAGTCTGTTCCCATTGTTTGTACATGCAGTAAGGGCCAGCGTACTTACAATGACCTGCTGATCGGAGGGGATGAACTCCAGAGCTTTCTGAATCACCCTGCAGCCGTACATCTGCAGGGCCAGAGACAGCACATGACCCCGGATCCTCTCTGCCAGAGCCAGCTTCTGGTCCAGGCTGCCAAACTGAAAACACACAAACAAATAACACAAAATTTAAGCTCGGGAATCCTCTTATCCATTTGTTAATACATGACAATGCCACCTGCTGAGCAGATTTACTGAGGCCACAAAGAATGGAAATGTACGGCGGGTTTTTGGAGAATGAAGACTGTGATTCTCACATAAACAACAAACATTGTTACAAAAACAGGTTATATAAAATTTAATTAACTTTTGGCCCATAAGTCTTGGCCACTTACTTTTTCCTTGTTGAAGCCCTCAATTTTGCCGCTCTAATGACATGATCCTTTATAGTCCTCACCGTAGCTTTTCAATCAAGCCTGGAACTTTGGTGACTCCCCGGGGCATTTAAAGATTAAATCAACACCAGAAACTCCAAAGATTTAAACGTTTTTATTCATTTTAATCTGTTTTCGATCTTCTATCCTGCTAGCTTAGCATTAGCTACAGTAATGCTTTCACTAAATGAATGTCACATGGGCTGTTTCAGCTAATGGCAGGCTGTCCTGGCATCACAACATGCTTTGCCAAACAGAGCATGTGTATACAATAAGAAGCTGGAGGAGAGGGCCTGAACTAGTGCTGCATGGTTTCAGCCAAAATGATATTTTGCACTACATTGAGATCACAATTATTAATCACTATGATTCTTTTATTTAAAGGGCAATTTTAATTACTTATTTTTAATTCTGAAACCCTTAAATCCTGCAACTAACGTCTTTCCAGGGCTAGACTATGACAAATATTCTGCTCAGGCATTTTCGCGCCCCAACAGCTGCGCTGAAATTTAGTCAAAAATGAAACAGCAGCCTCTGAATTCACCAGCTGCTCCACTGATAGGCTACACAATGATTTTATTAGGGCTGTCAAAAGATTGCAATGTTTAACTGCGATCAATCGCTGAATTTCTGTAGTTAACTGTGATTAATAGAACTCTCTTTATCACATTTTATAAAGTCCACTCTTGTATTGAAAGAGCCTATAAAGCTTTGATTAATCGGGATTAAAAAAATGAGTGCACGTAGGTCCTTGATTGATCCTGATTAACTCTGTCAATCTTGACTGCCCTAGTTTGTACTGAAAAGTACAAAAAGTAAGGAGTGAATGTCAAAGAATTAGACCAAGTGATCAATATTAATCCTAATCTACGAATGGATTTTATTAAAAGTACTTTATATTTTAGCTCACTATGACTGCTTTGGGAAGTAATTTAGTTAAGGATGTTTAAACGGAGATATTTTCCCAGTTAACTGTTCTTTGTTTTATTTGTCGATCCTATACATCTGTATTTTGTACTGTTATGCCTAGTAAACCTTACTTCCCGGTTTGGAAAATGCTCTTATTTTGAACTATAGAAGAAGTTCTGGTTATCACCATTTTAGCAGTAACTTAACTACAACCAAAGAAATGGAAAAAAAGTTTAAAAGTCTGATCACATTCTGATCATACGCAACAGTGGAATCAGGAGTGAAGCTGTTTAAACGCTAGTTTTACTTTTTATTATTTATTTCAGTGTCATTACTGATTAATTTTTACCAACGAAACTGCTGAACAAAGCAAAGACTTTTTAAGACTAGTTAAAGACCTGAGCTGAGAAAAATTAAAACCGTATTTTGTGTGGCAAAGGGTCAAAAATGAAAGGGATGTGAGATTCCTCTCTACATGGAAAAGAGCTGAATTTTCTGGTATAAAGATAGTTGATGAAATGTAGATTGAAGAGATTTTTAGATCAAAAACACACAAATTTGATGATTTTTGGCACATTAAATGCCTCTTTTCTATCAAAATTTAGTAAAGTGATATTTATCATAACATACAAAACACGCATACTCAAAAAAAAAAAAAAGAATGATTGAATTGAATAAACGTAGAAAACAAAGACTGGATAAAGACACGTCCAAGACAAAGTGCCTCTCAAAATTTCAGACCTCTCAGTAGTAAAAATAAAGCCTTTTAAAGACCTGCAGGAACGCTGGTGTGTGTGTGTGTTTATGTATGTGTGCACTCACAGAGAAGAGATGACAGAGGTGAGCAGAATCATCAGATTAAAGTTTTATGCAAACAAACGTTAATATAAGAGAATATTCACAAAACCTGATATATAACCTAACAAGATTTCAGCAGGATAATGCTTTCAAAATTTATATTAAATAGACAACCATGAGGAGTTTATCATGGCCAGAACATGAATATGTATTTAAAAAGTAAATAATCACCCACAGTTGTGTTTCGTTGATCCTGGGATTGTCAAAATCCTGATTGAGATTATAATTTAATTTTTTGTGCCGCTCTAGTCTGAACATGGCCTGGATGACTCATAATGGAGAGAATGAGACACAGAGCCCATGACGTGACCCTCTGTGTCTCTGCAGACAGGAGCTACTTTGAATAATGACTCATAATCAGCCAATATAAAAAACACAAGGACTTTCTTTGTAAAAATGAGAATATTTTGAAGACCTAGTCAAAGAATGATTATTTTTCACTTTTTGGTCTCCAAGAAATGGGAGAACAAGCTTATGCCAAAACCCTTAGTCATTGTTCTGTACTCTGTGTAATGCATAATAATCTTTATGAGTTTTAATTTCCATTTTTTTCTTTTAGCTTTATAGTCCCATAACTTTTCTAAAATTCCAGTGACATTACTGCCGCTCACATATTCTTAAGCCTAGGTCCTGAAGTAAAAAAATGTTTGAGCTTGACCCTGCACCACAGGGTTGATATTTTACAAGCTTTTAAAGACAGTAAGTCCAGGAGAGACTACATAGTTAAAATAAGCTGAGGGCTCAGAGGTTTAATCCAAACACTGACTCAAATCTTTGAAAACGATGACCGACTTTTCATACACACCTCAAAGAACTTCTGAATGACGTAATTTCCAAAGACGTCCACCATGAGCTGGTAAGCTGCCTGCAGGATCTCACTGAAGACGAGCTGACGCTCAGCTGAACTGGCTCGCTCCAATTTCAGCTGAATAAACCTTAAGAGACAGAGAGAATACAAATTGTAGTGACTCATGTGGCGCTCTCCTGAATGGGTTATCTAAATAAACTCATAAGTGTAGCTCCTGCTCTCCCGGACCCTGATTAGAATATAAAGGAGGTTTACAAAGTCTGGATGAACTCAAAGATAAAGAGAAACACTTCAGAAGCTGACAGAGCAATAAAGTGAAACAGATGTGCAAAGACGGAGCGAGGGAGCTGCTCCTATATCTTTAACCTGAGGGAAAAGTCAGACAAAAGGAGACGAAGCTCAGAGAGGAGAAGAGAGGAGCAGTAGCGGGAGGAGGTGAAGTGATGGATGCCAGGCAGAAAGAAGCAGAGATAAAAAAGCAGAGTGATGTAGGAGAGACTGAGGAGGAATATGTCTGGAATGTGCAGACTGGACGTCACGGGTATTTATAGATCATTTCAGAGGGAAAGTTTACATATGAGGTGAAGCCGGTTCAACACAGACAGACCCAGAAACCAGGACCCCCTGAGGTGCTGACAGGGGCCCAGACCCTCAAATTACCACGTCTGGATTATATCAGTGGCTTACAGTATCAACACTGATACCGGAGAACAAACGCTTCAATGGGGTAACACGAGATTCCACTCACGTTCTCAGCTTATACAAAAGAGCAGCCAGAGGCAGACAAGTCTATAGGAGGAAATACTGCGCATGAACCTACAGAAGCGTCCTGAGGGCTCAGACTCAAACATTTCACATCAGGTATGATCACATTGTGTGATGAACATGAAACAACGACCTGATCCTGGTAGTTTTCTAGCACTGCTTCAGTACTGAGGGTGGTATTCAGAAGATTACTTATGATAAAATATACAATACCTGGCTCAAAATAAAATAAAACCAGAATTAGAGCAAGGAATTTGACTCCATGTACTGCAAGGCCATTATCTTTTTAGACAAGTTTGATAGCTGGTGATCATGATTGCTGTGGGGCACAAATGTTTGGTGAGAATGGGCACCATAGATGTAATTTTGACTAACACTCCCCCTGTATTGAAATCATGGGTGGTCTGGTTTAAGGCACGCTGGCATTTATCAGTCAGGAAAATCTAACAAGTGAAAATTTGAGTTTCTGCTGCACCAGTACAGCAGCATCTCCTCTGAATAACCCTTTCAGAAACACTGATCACAATGTGGTTGCTGCCATGATTCATCCAAAATTTATCAATTAACAAAATGTTGTGTAAAACCTGGCTGCTGTTTGGTCTAACCAATCCTCCGTTTTCTTGTCGTTTTTTTTTTTTTTTAACAATGCCACAGCTGCAACCAATTAACATACTTAAAAACCCTGTAAAACTCTCAGCTGTAGCCAAAGATCTTTATATTTTCAATCCAGAGTGCAGAGGTGAATTTGTCATGCATGCATTTTGTTTTCTATGTTAAATGGCTCATACTTGAAATATTCATTCATTACATCTCCTCCTGTTCTGCCCTTCTTTCCTGTCACCAAATTTCTCAAATGCCTCATCTTTTATAATTTTGGGCTCTCTGTGATTCTAAATGTGATACCGTTTTTCACATTTAGAGATTCTGAACTTGGATAAAAACCTGTCTGATGAGCCCAGGAAACACTTTTTAATTAAAAAGCCACTTTCCTTTCTTTTTCTAAACTTTAATGACACTTTACTTTTTTATGCGTTTGTCTTTTAGTTAATTTGATGTCTGGTTTTTATTTGGTCTGGATTTATTCTATTCAGATTTTTGTAGCACTAAAGATTTTACACAAATAAAGTTTATAACCTCTTTGTTTTGTCATCAAACAATCTGACTGCACCCTCTGCACATCTTACATCCATACCATCAAGACACACTCTTGTATACACTAGAAAAATACCTAACAAGAGCTTGTACATATTTAAATCCTATTTTTTAATAATTTTTTCAGTTTGATTATTTTTCATATTAAATGTTTAATTCCTGAACATTGAGTACAAAGCTAACCGGTGTAAAATTGCTTGTTGCATAAGCATACTCGGACAATAAAGCTGATTCTAATTTAAAACTAAATTATACTGTCCCTCAGAATAATATGCAGCAGCAAAATCAACGTTACTCATACTGGATAGGGGCTTTAATTTTGGTTGTTTGTCTTACTTCTCCTCTGATGTTTCAAAGTCCTAAATGGCTCTAACGTGTTACTGTGCGTACCTGCTGCCGTGCTGGTCCTGGCTGAACTCCATGATGTGGCCAGCGATGTCTCTGAGCTGCAGGTTGGGGTAGCGGTTGTTCCTGAAGTCCTCCAGCAGGCGACTCCGGCCTGAAGGCATCACATCCGACATGCCGTAGCGTAGCCGTGACGACGGGAATAGCTGGCTGCTGGGAGAAAAGAGGGAGGAGCCTGAGCTGGCGGCGCTGCGGTACTTGGCCTCAGCTCCTGGGGCTGCAGAGATGAAACGTCCGCTGCCATTGGTCAGTCCTCCTGATGAGTCAGAGAGAATAGAAATAGTGTTAAAGCAGCAAATTTCTAATTCTTCATAAAAATTCAGAGTTCTTTTCTCCATTTAATCCACTGAATGTCAAACACTGCTGCAGTGATTATTTGCATGAGTTCTCATGGATTATTTCTTTAATTGATGACCCTGCAGTATTCAAATATTGAGACAGCATCACGTCTGTCACCTCATACTTATTCAGAACAGAAACAGCACAGGATGGCAGCACCGCCTAAATATAAAAATGGCCTTCACTAGAAAGAGTGAAAAGATGTCTCTTTTGCTAAACTAATGCTGAAAATGCCTTTCAACATGACATTAAATGCTAAATGATAGAAATAACTGCAGCTACACACAACTGTTGAACTGTTTGTTACTTGTGCTAATGATTTTTAAAAATCTTCCACAACATAGAAATGTTTCAGTTTGCGTGAAAGCTTGCCTTCCGTTTCAACTTTCTCACACCACAAACAACAAATGATTAAGAAAACGAGAGGGAAAAGGGAATCAGGTAGGGTGATGATCCTATCCTAACACATGGGGCAGGCTCATCTGAATGAAACGGTGCCAGTGCATCGGCGCTGTCATGCAGAAATTAACTTCTCTTCGTTTCATTCGCTGTGTAGGCTGCATGTAAGTGATGGGGAAACAAAGATGCCGAAATACTTCTTTGTAATGGCATTTTATAACCTTGCAAAGCAGATAGATTTGCCAGACTCCATGCCTGTCATCATGTAAATCCATCTTGCAAAGCTCCAATCTACTAAGCTGACACGCCAGATGGATTTGTTTCACACATCCATCTGGTAAACCTCTCATAGACAGCATTTGGGAAAGGTAAGAGCCTTTGAAAGAAAACTCTGAGGGACTGGATGAACATTCTGTCAAATCTTTACGGGCCAATCAGAGCAACAAAAGACGTGACGTAGCCGCTACCAAGGAGTAGACTCCATAGAGAGCTGCATAACGCGAAACATGGCGATTGTAGGCATGTCAGTACACAACTTTTGTTGTTTTTGACAAGAAAACAACTGAATGCTGTTCTTTCTTCTTCCTTTAACGAAGGAATGTCATCAAGTTCTGATAAAACTGGTGCTTTAGCAGCATCCGCGCTAATCTCTTCCGCCATAATTGCACCGGCCTCTTGTTGCTGCTTGCTTACGTCATGACTCTGCTGTGCCGAAAGCACTGCCCCTCAATGCTGATTGGTCCTGTCACTTTCTAACTGGGCTCAAACGGTTCAGACATAAGCATTGCAAGATGGATTCGCCAGTGAGAAACACAAAAACAGGCAAATCCATCTGCTTTGCAAGGTTACCAATCTGCAACATTTGGGCCAGACCAGGAAGTGGTTTGGACCGATCAGTGTTATTTGAGATGAACAAGGTGACAGTGATAGCTACAGCTGGTAGCAATGACTTCTAGTAGTGTTTAGCTGTTTGCTTGGATGTAGCTACAGTATAGCAGCAATTTTATCAGAACAGAACTCTTTATTAAAACAAGAGCAAAGAGACACAATGAAAACTTTTCAAGACAGAGAAAATGCTCAGGCTCTTCTCCTGACCTGCTTCAACATGTGTTCATGACTCTTACAGGTGGGATTAAGTGGTACTGTAAGCCAGTGGCTACCGTGTAGCAATTAACTCAGATGTAGGTGTAAAAAAGCAGCAGCTTAATCAGACTTCAACCATAATTCTTTATTAAAAAAGCAAAGAGCCACAGCAAAAGCTTCTCCTGGCAGAGAAGATGTTTATGCACATCTCTCGATAGGTTTTGGCTTATATTCAGGCACTGATAAGCTTTGCTTTTCATGAACTATGGAAATGTTAGCTTGTAAAGCTCAGGTTAGCAGTGGGGCTGCACATGTCTACAACCTCATTTTGTCTTGACGCTATGATTGGCCTGTCATGAATGTGGTAGATAGAAAAATAATCCAATCACGATAAGATATCAAGATAATTTTTTGAACAGTCCTGCCCTTCCCAAACACTTTAAATTGAAGACTTCCCAGATGAATGTGAATTAATCCATGACATGTAGATATGAAAAAGTCTATCTGCCCTGTCAGGTTAGCATCTGTTTTCTACAATTTATATGTCCACACATCTGTTATGTCTCAGTGTGAGATGCTTGAATAAACATAATAATGAACTCCACAGCAGACTGTAGATCAGCAGTTCTCACATGGTAAGGCAGGTCTTAGTGTACTTCGGGAAATTGTACAACCATGTGTTATTTCTGAACTATACAAGAAATTAAGGTGAAACTCACTTCTCATTTCCTGAACCATAACCAGCATTAATCAACTGTTTCATCGAAGAGCTCTGGTCAGTGTCTCTCCACAATGTCATTTTTAAAAGCTGCTTTAACTGCAGTTTAACATGTGCATAGGTTACTGAATCATCATCTATATTTTCATTCATATAGTAGCAGCAAATTTCTGTTGGAAATGAAAAACCAATGTCACAGTTGTCCACTGAGACACTTACCGAGGTTAAGGTTAGACGAGGAACTGTGATTGGACAGGGAGGGTGGGGGTGTGAGGGAGTGGGATGGACCCTGGTTGGGTAGGGGCATGCCCACAGGGCCAGGGGAGGGACTGAAGCCCAAGGTGCCGTTATAGAAACCTCCGTGGCCGATCGGGGTGAGGCTGGAGGGCGTGCGTTTGTACAGCTCGTTGTTTCCTGTAAGGGAGTCCCGTCTGGACCCGCTGCCACCACTCGAGTTGGCCACTAGAGGGAGACAAAGATGTAGATGAGACAGTATTCAGAGGAAGAGTGGAACAATTCAAAGTCATCTTTGTTTAACAGCTCAGTTTGGTTTTAGCATTAAATTTCAACCTCCCCAGTAAGACTATGGTAGGCAGGTGTACTCCTACCTGCAGTGCCGAAGCCACCCAGAGTGGCCCCCAGTGTGGCCCCGAGGGAGGAGGAGGCAGGCTGGCTGAAGCCAAGGGAGGCCGAGCCCGGTCCGGGTTGGGCTGAGCCTTGTGAGAAAAGAGAGGAGCTCTGGGACGAGGAGCTGAGGGAGGAGGATCCGTAGAAAGAGCTTCCACCCAGAGCACCGCCAGGGCCGCCCTGCTGCTGAGGCTGCTGGGACGTCATGGCACGAAACGGACCGTTTGCCCCACCGCCAAGACCACCGTTGGCACCACCTGCAGAGGCCGCTGCTGCTGCGACTATAGGAGAGAACAGAGGAAGTGATTTCACAGGTTTGAGTTTTATTCAAGTCAAAACTGATAAAATCAGAAAACAGGCACTCAGAGTTTTTCCATTCGCCCAAATGCCACAAATATTTTCAAAGAGATGTTTTAGTGAGATTTTAATCTAATAACAAATCTTGTGACAACTGTGGGAACTCCTCAAAGAAATTTATGTGCACATGGCATCCTCCCTTGTCCTGCTGGTTTTGGTGAACAAGGACGAAGCAAACCTCCTAAAATCAGAGTATTCTAAAACGGTCTCACCTGCTTGTGCTGCGGAAGGTGATATGATGACTGAGGCGGGGGCCATGAGGCGAACAGGACCACTCCTGGCTCCAGTGTTGACCACAAGGGCTCCTGTCTGATCGTAATAGGCTGCAGGGGCCAGGACTGGGTACCCTGAAGAAGAGACTTCAACATTAATTCCATAACCAGATTCGATATTACATCACAGAAGCTTACATCTCAGAGTGGTTCTTGTTTGCATATTTTGAAACATTTGCAGATATCAGGAAAGTTCAATTGCAGTTTTCAATGTTATTGTTCTTGCAATGAGACAATTTCTCATACTGACCAGGGACTCCTGCTGCTAACCCCTGTCCAAAGGCGAGGGCTGAGTTGACCGCTGCTGCTGCAACCAGCTGGTCATTCTGCTGACCCTGCTGACCTTGGCTGGGAGTCAGAGGTCGCTGGTTGCCTCCAGCCCGCATCACCTTCACAAAATGAGAAAAAAGGGTGTTTTACAGTGAACTCCTGTTATAAAAATGCTAATTATTGGTGTAATATGCTGTATCATGTTTAAATCCTCTGCAGTTAGAGTCTGAAGCAATGTGGCGACCAGCAGAGAGACAAATAGTGGGGTGTAATAAAGAACCAGGATGAGAGCACATTCCTTATGTTAGCTTAAATTTATGAGCAAAGCAAAAGTAAATAACAGAAACAGCATTCGTATGAGGCGTTTCCTGCTGACTGGCTCATAATCTCCCCAGGCGATGCAGAGTTTTCTGCTTATAGATCCAAACAGGGCAGCAGTAACAGTGAATGCACATTTCTACTGGCACATAAGGAGGAGCACTCGCACAGAAACATCTTTAGCCAGGGGCAATATTCATGCCAGTTTCTCTCTTTGGCGAACAGCCGACTGACCTGCTGTTGGTTCTGCTGGCCCTGGCTTGCCGCCTGCTGATTGGCCGAGCTGTTGGCTGCAGCCGCCTGCTGCTGGAAAAGGTTGGCAGGGTAGACCCCCCAGGGGGTAACACCGTAGTACTGAGGAGGCATCACTGCCGGACCTGGACAAAAAAGAAACATTAAATACAGCTGTCTCTCCTCATTGTGGAACGTTAATTATCATGGATGTTTCTGCAGCCATGAAGCCGTTTCTAGACAGAGCTCAGGGTTCAATTTCACACACCGAGTGTTGCTGCTGCTGCCAGTCCGGCTGCGTAGGGGTCTGTCCCTGGTGGAGCAGCACTTATGATGTAAGGATTGGGCACAAATGCTGGGGCCAGACCTGAAAAAAACAGAGTGAAAGAATGACCTAGAGCCAGAAGGCTTCAAATTATACTTAACATTAATTGATAGAATAAAATAGCAAATAAACACATACTTAAGACTCTAGACATTCATGAACAAATGACTTTTGAAAGAAAGAGCACAGCCAGTGCTTGAACAGAGCATTTTAATACTATTTAGGCTTGCGAAACATTGCCTTCCTTTGAGAAACATTAACCCAATTTAATTAGTGACCACAAGACTTTGGTAACTTCTGTGCTCTTGTGCTCTAATATGAAACACTCAAAACTGCAGCAGCCTGTGTCACAAGTGCAGCAAATACAGAGTAATTATGGGATTTATGGGGCGGATTAAGTCTTACTTTTGGTCTGAAGTTTTCCAAGTAAGCTTCTATTCTTCACATTAGTTTAGATTACAGAGTCCTGCAGACATTTCTGTTGTAAAGTTTATGTGATGATGTCTGGTGTTATTTGATGATCAGTTCTCAATTAAGCCAGTGAGCACAACTGTGTAAATTAATATCAATATGCCAAAAACTACAAAGAAAAGACAAATTGTCCTTTAATTTTTGAGAATAGAGAAGGCATATCTGGCATATACGCAAGTGCAACATGCAAGATGCCAGCATGAGCAATGACTTTCAGATATTCAAACAGCCAATATTTTCTTTTAAACCAAGATATCACGCAACTATTTTTTCAATAGAAAAACCTAATTTCATTCCAGTATTTTTTATGGCACCTGGGTGTATTGCGATACTACAGCCGGATGTTGGCTGTAGCACTTCTTCAAGCTGTTCGCCATCACCAAATAAATAAAAGGAAATCAGAAATGTCCAGTGGAGTACACAACTGCCAAGGCCCTTGGTTTGACCGAGCCACAATCATAACAGAAGCAACATGAGAGGAAGTGACGTGCAGGGGTCAGGGAGTGGGGGACAGCCATTAGGAATGAATGTAGTAAGAGGAAAGTTAGAACTTTACAACTCTAAATGGACCTGAAAGCTGAAATAATTGTCAGAAAAATTCTACATACATCAAGTATGATTCCTACACTTAAAAAAGTGATTTTTCCACAGTTTTATCAATTTGCCTGGTGTGGTCACAATCCTTATCACAATCGTCTAGCCAGATGAAGGGAGCCAAGAGTCTATAGTAGTCCAGTACTGAGCTAAAAGGCTAGCTGAGCTTCTTTGACATATAACAGGGCTTGACAGTGGGTGAGTTTCACTCGCATTTGCACCTAAAAATAGGTGTGTGCGAACTGTAAAAAATATTTAGGGGCACATGTGCACATAAAAAAATCAGCCAAAGCAGCCGAAGGAGAGATCCATGGATGAGAGATGCCTCGCTTAGCGTCTGTGTAGCCATGGCAACACATCATAACCGTGCTTATTTATTCGTCTCATGTTAAGGATATGTTGGACAGCTCACCGTCTAGCTGACTGCTCATAATGCCCCAATGCAAGAGCAGAAACCAAAGGACAGCGTAATTCGATGTTTTTTCATTGTTTATGTGGCAAAAAGACCGGCGGAAGGACCTGGATTTCCCCGTTTCGCCTTCTTCTATGCCGGCTTTTCTTCTTGGTCGCCATTTGTTTGTGACAACAGCGCCCTTAGGGGCAGAGGTTGTAGGTCTGGTTTGGTCCGTTTGACCAAGAGCAGTGTGAATGCAAACCAAACCAAAGGAAAGTGCAACAATATAGAAGAGACTACTGCATGTTTTTTTAATGGAGTTCCAGTTAGTGTGGCAGACTATCTGCTGATCGACTTTAAAGAGTCAAGCAGATTTGTGGCTCATGTTTAAAGCTGCAGTTACGCTATATGTTTTAATGTTGCACTTTCCGTTCCAAAACGGACTGAGTCCCCCGGACTATACAAAACACGCAAAAATGAAACCTATCAGTCACTTAGACCAACTCCGACTGAAGTTACCAAATTTAAAGTAAATTTAAAATACCAAAATTAGTAACATTAAAGACAAAATTAAATTGCAATACTTTTTCAAAACTTGATGAATTTACCTTTCTGTACATTTTGAATACAAATTCATTAAATAATTTTGCTTGTCTATTTGCATCATGTTTATTACGGAAAACACATTATTTGATCAATTTTCATTGTGCCCCTAAATGTCTTTATGTGCTCCTAACTTTTTCAACTTAGGAGCACATGTTCACCTTGGGAAAAAAGTTAACGTCAAGCCCTGTATTAAAAAAAAATCCTCATTTTGATACAAACATGGCTTTGATTGAAACGGTGATACAGTATCAACTGAATAAATCTGGTTGCGTAAGCAACCAAGTAAAGACATGTCACTTGCAACGAGTCTGTTCTACTGAACGGCTCTTCAATTTGAGCCACTGTAGCTAGCTCCTGTTTGAGTGCCAGTTTCCTTTCTTCCATCCTCTGTCGTTTAATCCACATTTAAAAAGCCAAACTGGCACCAAATGAGAAGCTGTTTGGGAGCCAAACAACCAGCTCTATTTAGCTGAGCCAAATGATTTGGTTCTCTGAAAAGACACCGATTTCCCATCATAACAAGAGAGACTGGACAGCCGAGAAAGATCAGAATTTAATGAGCTAAACCAAACTGAAACTGAACCAAACCAAACCACTGGAAACAGATCTTGAAAGAGCATTGTGGGACACCGCTCGATAGGCTATATTTCAGGCTATGAAATAATAACGTATAATTATGTAACATTACGACACATGAAGCAAATAGTCGTAACTATTTCTTGAGTAAACCACTGGGTGGAGTGATACAGTGGAGCGGCCATGTCTGGAGTGTAGTTCCGGCTTTGCACTTAACTTTAACCATCTCCGTCTCGTAATGTTCCATTATCATTTCAAAGCATGGTGAATGTGCAGGTCACAACTTGTCCATGAGAGTGTTTTGGAGTTGTTGGATTGTGTATTTGATGAGTTTGATGAGGGAAAGCAAAAATTCCGTCTGCTAACATAGCGTCAGCTGTGCAGCTGGTTTAACGGTCCCCCCAGATCTAGAAACAGCTTGCACCGACAACTAAAGGAAACAAACCTATTACTAAGACTAGAGGAATTATGGCAATGGGCGAATTAACCAAAATGTTGAAGTATCCCTTTAAGAGTGCATCGTACACATCTGATGTTAAAGCAGACAGTCTGTAAAGAAGAGATATGGTGCTGAAGTGGTTTCTCACATGTTCACACACTTTGAGTCAGTTCTTACCGATGTGAGGCTGCTGTGCTGCTGCTAAGGCGTACTGCTGCTGTTGTGCTGCTGTTAGCTGCTGCACGGCGAGGGCGTTGTTCCTCTGAAACAGCTGTGGACAGGACAGTGACAGATAAAGCACACTTTACAGGGTATAAACAGAACATCTGACATCAAATTTAATACTTTAATACCTTTCAGAGACCCTATCAGTACACTTTGAGATGCCACTGCATCTTCAGTTTATAACCAGTTACTGTAGTGACACAATTCTGTGCTTTTTGTGCAGACTGTAAAATAATTGTACAACAAAGTCAAGAAAATGCCTATAATATTTGTTATTGTAGTACAAAAATACCGTAAAGTCACAGCTTGGGGGTCCCAGTCTGGTACAACTAGTCCAACGAATATGTCCTAATCATTTGAGAAGCAAACCAGAGCTGGGTTTTCTAACAACACCTCCACAACACTCTAATTTGCTCTCTGGTGTTATTAAAATATTTGGGCTAGGCCACAAAGTTTCTCATTATTACTTCAAGTTACTCTGCCAGACCAATTCACCCTCATAAGCTCTGAAGACGGTTTGGGAAAAAGATTGAAAAGGGTCATTTAGAGGTTCAGAATGGAGTAAGACATCCCGAAATGTAAGAATGCTGTCAAGGGACACAAAAGTGAGGCTTATCCAGTTTAAAATTCTTAACCACTTTTACTGGAAACCATTTAGGTTACATCGACTGGGCCTTAAAAACACAGCACAGTGCTGGAAATTTCCGGACTCGGAAGGAATATTTCTGCATGCTCTTCAGCAATGCCCAAAGATTAAAAGAATACTAGAAACAAATAAATAAATGTATCATAGATATGACAACAGAACATGTGCATGCTTAAAGCTGTACTGCTGCAAGCTTTGCATATATCTGATTGTTAAAAAAATTGTGAATCATTAAAAAAAGAAAAGCAAACCACCAAGCAAATGTGACGAGGGATTAACCGCTAGCATAGGAGGCAGTAATGTTCTTAATTGATTGCTAACTACAGATAAACAACCAACTAAGAAGAGAAAGACGCCAGTATAACAAAACTCATGAAGAACAAAAGTTTGCTCCTGCTGCAAAAGAAGCAGACAAGTGGGACCAGAAGGCAATTTTTCCTCCCCTCGTCACCCCGCTGTTTTAAAAAAGGACACAAGCACAGACAGGGTCAAAGATATTACTGTTGCTAATTAGGAATGGGCGATGTCCTATTGTTTGCGATATACCGAGAAAAAACTTACCACCGTGAGAAAACGGCGTTCAACAATAATAACGATAAACTATAGTTGATGGCGTATGTGTCTGCGACTGTGGCGCTCACATACATCATCAACTGCGACGCACTCGTAACTCAAGTGCAGAAACATAAACACGGCCGAAGGTGGAGCTGAAACAGAGGATGAGTTTGTTGCTGAAGGAGGAGCTATGTGGAAATGGTTTTGTTAAGAGGAAATCAGAAAGGGAGCAGACAACGATAAACTGCATTGTGTTCTTTATTTTAAGATCCCCTATTCCTCCGTTTTACAGCTGCGGACATTACGCATGGCCCCACCATTTATACAAGGAAACTAGGAGCACTTAGTCTAATATTTAGAAAGATATGAGTAATAAACTCGCATCTAATGCAGATTTTCTATAAGGTTAGCGTAATTTAGCATTTACAACAACATAGAATGTACATGTCACAATAGATAACATGATGCACGTTTATTTTTATCAACGCTGTGGGTTCTGTCTTTTAGGTGCACAGGTGTCTATAGTGCACACCTCACAGACAGACAGAAGTGTATGATGGAGGGACAGATAAACATTAAAACACCACACTGTATGCACTATATCTGAAAATTTGACTATTACTACTACTACCACATTATAAGCTCCAGTGTTATTATCCATCGTGGAATTAATCAAACTCAGTTAAAAATAATGTATCCAATTTACTGATTTTTATTTGTATTAATTCAACAACAAGAGTTTCAACTTGGACTTGCAGTAAGTGACTTATCTCTGTAAAAACAAACATGGTGGAGCCTGGCAGCTCTGCTCCACTAAAGGAACCTCCAGACGTAAAAGAGGATATCAGACTGAATTTTGGATTCAAACACTACAAAGACAGAGGCAAACTGGACATATCCAGGATGGGCCACAAGAAGGTAAAATAGTGATGTAAATACTTCTAGTTTAAGGTCAATTTTTAATGCTAACACTGAAATTTTTAATAATGTACCAAGTTGGAACATTCTTTGTACTATTTCTAACTACGTTTCTCTTTGAATCTCTTAAATGTAGAAGCAACATAGGTTTTTTTTTTTTTTTTTTTTTTTACAAAAATATCCCTACATGAATAGATATCTATTTACATAAATATAGATGTATTCATATATCTTTATTTATATGTAGCTTGTGTAGTTAAGCAGCCAATTTGATATATTTTACCTAGCCAAAAAGGTTGTGTTGAATGGTGCTATTTTTTATCGTGTAGTATATCATTATCGCAATAAATACAGAAAAACATCACGATAAATTTCGTCCATATCGCCCATCCCTATTGCTAATATATTCCAAAGTCAATGCATGGACTGGTAGGAGTAGTAAACAGCAACTACAAGCATGTTTTTGAGCGGTCTGCTCAGACTCCATTACAACGTCCCGTCCCGTGTTTACATTAGAAAGTCTGCGGTCCTTCACTGACATGAGTCAGGATTTGGAGTAACCACAGCACCAGCATTTTACCAACATAGCACACTTGATAAATAATAAATACGATACACTGCTCTTAAACGCAGGAACTTAATTCACATTTTACTTTGTATTTATTATTTTTTTCAAATCAGGTATTAAGCTGTTTTCTTGCATATTTTATGCTTTCCTCTTTTTATGTCTCATCACAGGCTGAACCAACTGTATCACTGATAGTTCTATGTAACACTAGGTTGATGAAAGAATAAGCTGCATCAATCTTAGTTTAAAAAATAGCAATAACAGGAGAGGGAAATATAGAATTATAAATCTGGGACTTTTATGTTCCTCTTTATTAATCGATGAACCAAATTCAATCCGAACCGTGACCTCTGAATTGTCACACCCTTAATATCCATACTGGCAAATATTAGCTCACAAAGTGAACCAGCAGTATCAGCAGATATGAACTTTTGCTGATATCTACAACTGATATTTTGGCTAAAAAATCTGCCTCTATCAGCTGTAAATATTGGCCCAACAAACAAATAAGTTAGTGGAATTTTAGGCTGGAAAAACAGACCTATGTCAGCTGAAGTCTTTGTATTTATTTCTCCTAATTCCTTGAACTTTAAAGTCTGTTTGAAGGACTGAAATTTGTTCTTCCTCAAACTTTGAAATTTTCTAAGGGACTTAAGTTTTTGGTCTAAACTTCATTTAAATATTGATATCTATATATATTTATTAGTAAATATGGCCATATCATATATCAGCAAAATCCAGTATTGTGCATCCCTATACACGAGGAAAAAGCTTCATTGCAAAGCTGCATTATTTACAAAATCCTGCAGATTGTTGATAAGGATAAGTCCCAGCCTCAGCTCCAACACTCTCTCCTCCAATCACATCCTAGAACACTTGATATAACCTTCATTAAATGCACACATCACCAGATCAGATAGATAACTCGCGAGACAGAGACACAGAAGAGCTGCAAGGATGCACGGATAGCTCAACAGGCCAAAACACAAGCGTACAGACTGACATCAGATGTGGAGGAGTTCATCAGAATCTCACTTCAAAGTAAATGTAAAAATAAAAGCAGAAAAACAAGCCTACAACCTCCTCAGACAAATGTAAAAAGTACAACATAGACAAAATTTAGGACCTGAAGATCTGCCATTTCAGACATTTTAATAGTCTTTAAAACCCTGCAGGCACCCTGCTTTAATATCAGCTGAGCTGCTTCAGAGTTAATGGCAGGTGTTGATTATAAAAACAACTGTTGCTTTTACCTGCTGCTGGTTGGTGTAGTCAAATAAGCCCACAGTGGGTGCTGAGTCCATCTGCATCTGGGAGTTGTAGTCAAACTGAAGCGGCTCCATCACTGACTCCATGGGGTCCATGGTGACACCGCCCTGGTCCACACCGGAAAAGTCCTCAGGAGGTTTGGGGCCTCCACCGCCTCCAAGGGGCGTCAGGCCTTCTGCACCTACGCCACCAGGACCGCCGAGCAGGTCAGCCTCAGGGCCAGGCGCCGGCATGTTGCCTGGGGGTCGACTGAGGGAGAGAAAGGGGGAGGAGTTCAGTTTACGTTGACAAAGTTGTCTCACAGACACCGTCTGTCAAGCTGAGTCCTACCCAAACTCTTTGACGTCAACGTCCAGGCCGTTCTGCACTGGGAGCCCGTTGGGGTTGATGACATCACCGATGACATCAGTTTCACCTTCTGTTAACTCTTTCAGTTTCTCTCCCTCAAACGTCGCCTTCGGCTTCTCTCTTTTCTCTTCCTCCACCTCTCCGTCTCGCTGCCCCTGTCGGATAAAAATGAAGAAGAGAAACTCTTGAGTGGTGCTGATGTGTCAACAGTGCCACAAACATTTTGAGTAATGAAACACTGATGGACAGAACCACAGATCGGACTCACATAGGGGCCTTTTCGGAGGCAGGAATCCAGTTTGTCGGCCGGCGAGGAGGACAGGACGTATTCCACCATACTGACTCCCAGACCTCCACTCTCAGAGCGCGGTGACATCACCGAGCCCACCCCGACTTCACCCCCGCCATGGAAACCCTGCCCGGGCCGACGGGACACCATGATTGGCTGAGACACCGAGTGATCTGAAGTGAGAAGAGCAGGGAGGGTTGAATAATGCTCGTGCACAAAGGGATTTACACAAACTGTTAAGTCATAAAATGACAGCTTCCATCACATGAACAGTATTAACATAAAGACATCATTAGAAGCCTTACCTAAATTATTCTAACTGTAACCAGCAGTTTATTACTCTCACACACCTGAATGTTGGTTGTTCCTAGTGTGAGGTCAAAAACCACAGATAAAGGTGCTTCTGGAGAGGTCTGTTTCTATTTTTCCAGTCTTTTCATACAGATCTCCTCTCTGACTTAATTTTACAGTCTTTCAGTAGTTTAAAACTCACTTTTCACTATTACTGTCTCTTTTCTGGGAATATCCATTTCATCATATAACTCAGAGAGATATCCGTTTCTCTTGTATTAGATCACCTTTTAGACTTTTAATGGTACGTTTATTGGCCCTTAAACTTTAATCAGTCTTTTTATAATCCAATAAATGAAATATCACTCCTGATTCTCCTGCTAAGGCTTCTTACATTCATTAGAAACTCAAACTGATGAACCAAAACTATCTAAACTGGACTAAATTTCCACAGTGCCATTTCCCAGTGCACAATAGAAAGAGGATACACTACCACTTCTATCACTACTAATAGACATGCTCCTATTAATCAATCAATCTCTTTTTTTAAATTCATAACCAAAGTTATCTTGACACACTTTACAAGGAGGGCAGGTCCAGACCAGAGGTTATCCACTGGTGGAACTTCAAGACACAAAATCAACTCTTCAATAAGAAATTGTGACCCAAATGTATGATAATTTTCCCCAAACAAGATTTTATTCAAATATTTTAATGTATGGCAACCTCCAAATGTCAGACGTGTTATGGTTACGTTTACTGATTAAAAAAAAAGGAACAAAGTTCCAGATCTATAATTCTAGGAGTCCCTGGTTTATCATTTTAACCATTTTTTGGTAGAGTTTCTCTATGCAGAACTCATTACTTACTCACCTCCAGTTCTGCTCAGACCAGATATAGGTCTGAGCAGAACTGGATTTTGATGTCCATCCCTACTCATAATGAAGGGAGAAATAACTTCACTTTGCTGGTATGATACACCAGCAATCTGAAATCTACTCATCACATGGATGTTACTCCGACATGATTGGTCTGCTGGTTAGCTAATGAGTTAGTAAACTGTTTCTGTGTTTCTGACATCCTCCTATAGGATTGTCTTCAAAAACATAAACACCACTGTCGATACCTGAAGCCCCCCAGGCGCTGTCCCTCCACTGGTCCAGAAAGATCCCCTTTGGTCCATCCTTCCCAGAGTCGTCTGTCTCCCAGAACTTCTTACCAGTTAGCAGCTGCTGTAAAGACACAGAGGAGGAATGTTTACAAAGGAAGGACATAGAAAGTCAGTTTAAGACTGTCTTGGCGAATAACCTTCAAAGACAGAGTCCTAAAATCTCCAACAACCCTCATAATCTCTTACATTTTCTTTGGCTTTTGTGTTTTTCCTGCCAAGCTGTCAGTGCTGCATTGCAGTTTTCAGAAACACACTCAAACACACACATCAGTGGAAGTACTTTGACCCCTGACAGCCCCCCAAACAAACAGGCAGAGTCCTTTCAAACTAGACGAGTGACTAAAGTCTAAAATCAAGTGTCCAAAAGCAGTACTAACCATCAGGGCTCAGTCTTTGTATTTCAAATGTCAGACATTTCAGTGGTTTTATATTTCTGTTTGTTCAGACTCTCACAGAAACTCTGGGTTCTTATCAGGGCTCTGCTCACATTTTTTAATATATTGCTTTTCACTCTTGGACACAGACAACGCCTGAACTTGTTAATCAGCCAGTTAAGAGCATCATCGTCTCTCCAATGGGGAAAAAAAACACATTCCAGTAGTTCAAGGTCTTGACTACCGACATATCATAAAATAGTGCCAAAAATGTTCACAGATGGGAAACACTGACTTCTGACTCACAATTGATTTTTGCACACAGTTGTTGTTGCCCACTTTCACATGAGAAATACTTGAAATTAGCCTTTTCTACCGACTCCTATTATTATTGAAAAGAAATATGTTCATGCTATGGACCAAACTTCACAGAAAAGCAGCAACTGACACTGAAAGAATAAAGCAAACTGTACAGAGCATTGTATACGAGGCTTTTACAAAAAACTCAGGGTCTGAGGCAGCGCTCCTCCAGAATGTACCACCCCAGGTGATCACCCTTACTGTGTGGGAGTCAGCCTGGTCTGTTGCAGCTTCAGGTTTCACATTCATCACCGAGTCACATGAAAAGTTTGGCTACAGCAGACACAAAAGTTTATGCATGATGTGAGGGAGAAAGCATGGATAACGCACCAGATATACAAAATAAAATGACTTGGTTCAAGTTTCAAACCTCTAATCTGAGTCCAAAGACTTTGAGAAAAGTACAAGTCAGGTTAAAGTAGTATATGAGCGATGCAAGTCTGGGGCACGAGGAAAAAGAGCAGATAGAGGAGGAAAAGAGTGGGGCAGTGATACGCTGGAGAGGAGCTTAAACCTGGACCACCTGCTCTGAGGACAACAGCCTTCGTACATTAGATGCAACCTTACTGCTAGGCCAGAAACGCCTCTAGACTACAGGGTTTCTGTTTGTTTATTTTATATGAACAGAAGTTTTTAATAAACACATTATCTATACCAACATACTCTCACAGTGTATTCATTTAGTAGTGTGGCCGTTTTCCACTTGAGTAAGGGCTGAGTTCGGGTTCAGTCCAGGCCTCTTTAGAAATGTCTGTCCAAATTATTCCATAGAGGCCTCTTTGCAAAGCCTTTTTCATTTCAATACAGTTTATTTTATAAAACACTGAAGGTTTGTCCTTAAGCCAGTAGGTCACTGCATCCACAGCGATGAGGCCTATTAAACTTTGTAACCACACTGAGGGCTGAGGGGGTTTTCAGAGATCAGCTGAGGTAATATGGACCTTCACAGAAGAACATCAAAAGACTACAGTTCTGAGCTGCAAATGTAACTGATCAAACACGATTAGTCAGTGGACCAGGGAGCCAGTAACCTATATAGTTAAAATGAGATTTTGGGCTGTAAACAAAAAAAATGTAAATGATTTTAATACATCTTTATAAAAAAATGTGTTTTTGATCTGCACAAATGATCCTTCTATTTAGGCAACAAGAAATAACAGCTATCCATTGCACTGATATTTCCAAAATCTCAAATATTTTTAAAAACAGGGTTTTTCCTGACTCAAATTGAGGCATTCTGATCATTAGCACTCTGACTTTTCTTTCTATGCTCCTCCAGGAGAAAAGAGTGTACATGTTAAAAGTTAGTAACATCAATCTAGTGCAGCGGTGTCAAACTTCCGGCCCGCCAGCAGGTGCAAGACGTTTAGGGTAAAAGATGGACATTTTTTTTAATATTAATTTTCAATATTTACTAACTTAGGTGTTTAAAATACAAATTTCACTCATTTTTCATGATCCAACTATAATATAGAACTGAAATATCATAATACGATGCAATAAATGAGTAAATATGGTACATTGTACTCGCTTTAGAGCTGATGTAGATACGCTAAAATTTCGCATCTAACATCCCTGGTTCAGCTGTTGCTTCACTTTGTTAACTTGACAGCTTCCTCCCTCTCTGTGTGTCAGTAAACCGGGTTTGTGTGCAAGAAGTTTTATTTAAGGTTCATACCTGCCCTAATTCTCAATATTGATCAATATATAATCAGTCTTTGTAATAATATGCTACGGTTTAATCGTTTAAGAAAAGGACATTACTGCAATATTATCTAAACAAACGTTGGACACTACCCAGCATGTGCACATGTGACAGACGGATGGACTGGACAGTGGAAGCGTTCGCATAAATTGGGGTAGCACACCTAATATTCCGATCCCACAGCAGTGGAGAGGAACAAGTGTAAAGAAAGCTGCGTGTTTAGCTTTAAATGCATAGGCTCCTAAAGTTTGTGTCCTTAGCTCACTCACGCACAGAGCACAGCGTTAATCAGTGTAACAATTTCAGTTAATGATGATATCCACCTCATGCAACGCTAGTCAGAAAATGAAAGTTCATGACGTCAGAGTTTTGACAGCTGGGGGAAGTAGAAAAATTTGCTAGTGGCAGCCGCCTTGTAATTTTATATGCAGGAAAAACCCCTGTGTAAAAATAAAACCAATGTAAATGTCACTATCATACTGCAGCCATATCATATCCAGCCACTGAGACACAACAGAGTAAGTATCAGGACTTTGTTGTTCACAAACCTAAAACAAACTTCAGGCACAGGTCCAGCATTAACAGAATGTGTAGACTCTGTTTAATAAATGCCAACAGTCAGTCCAAAGCTTCTCATCTTTCAGAGTTTTTCAGCCAGGAGAAACAAAGCTGACACAAGTCCACAATGCTTCTGACTCAGTGGCCTTCAACCAAGCAACTGATCCAGCTCTTTTCCTGGGATTTCCTGTTTTTCAAGTTTGACTCTGTGAGCAGATCATCATGTGTCTTTTCAGTCAGGTGTCAGAGTCACAAAATATGAGGCAGCTGCTTCTAAAGACAAACTTATGAGCTGAAAAGCTTACTACATAGTTTAAATGTCAAGAAAGAAACAAAAGCATAGGAGTAAATGCTTATTTCAGGTGTTTCCTGCTTCTCTATTTTAAAGAAAAGGCAAGATCACTGGCCATGATGTCTCACCTCTCCCATGGCCCGCCCCTCCAGAGCCAGAGCCTGAAAGTCATGGTTCAGCTCGTCCATGGACCGAACCTGCACAGAGAGAGAATAATGCATGAGAATAAGGCATGCAGTAAATGCAGAGAATGCATTATTCTTTTTGAAAATCTGTACATTGCTTTTGTAATCAAACTGATAATGTTTTCCGTTTCAATGAAGCCAACTAAACTGAACTGAGAGAGAGACGGTAGTCAGACATTAAAGCTAGGAAAAATGACCGCCATCCCATGTTTAACTAACATACAAGCTCTAATCATCTTTGTTAATTAGCAATCATGAATGATTTAGCTTAAATGTAGAAAAGACAATAAAAATTATGCCCTTTATGTCTACAGTTTAGTTTTTAAGACCATTGATGGTCATGTTAAAAACCTATCAAAGCCATTTTCATCAACCTCTGTGCCTTTTCATGAGAGCTAAAACTATATTTTGCAGACAGAGATTTTATTTGTATACGTCTCTGGCTGGATTTGACACTTACATAAGAAAACATTTTAAGAAACTTTTCTATTTCGATACGTTCCTGTGAACTTTGTACAGGCACACAACAGTGCGTGACATAATACAATAACAGCGCCAGCGCTGCAAAAGTATGCTGGTACTTGTGCAACACATATGCACACATGGTGAACAAACACACACCTGGCTGTCATGGATGTTGTCTCCGGTGGGCCAGCGATGTTTGCCAGGTTGTTCTCCGTGCTGCCGCTGGAAGAAATAGTCGACCATGGCATCGTCCTGAGAACGTCCAGCACCCGCCACACCCTGGGTGACACACAGACAGACAAGTACAGGTGGTTATTATCTAAAAAATTACCAACAACAGGAACAGGTAAGTGTCAACTAGAGGTGTCAACTGAAGAAAGAAGTATCAATGAAATGAGTAATTCAGCATCAATTCAACTGTGGTTCCAAACCTTTTCTAGTCATGATCCCTAATAAGAAAAGCTTTGGGGTTCATGATGCCTTTTCTATATTCAAATTTCTGCTAGACTTTCACAAGTCACAGAAGGCCTGATATATAATTTGTAAATAATGAAAGATAATCAGGTAACTTGTGATATTTCTCTCGTTCTGATAAGTCATTTCCACCAAGAGGTCCGGTTCGGTTTACAGTAATTGTTTCCTGACTGATTTCTGCCACTCAGCAGCTGGAACAACAAAGACTCATGTTGCCAGTGACGTAACATGACCACCTTCTACAGTCCACCCACCAAGTGAGGGTACAGGTGTCTGGAAACACAAGCTATTTTGGAGTTCACCCTACCAAACTTAACTCAATCAAACCTGATAGAAACACACCTTGAGTGTCTCTGCTCCTGTTTGTGTAAATTAAACTCCGGTCTAAACGTAGACTATGACACTGTTTCTAAAAAGCATGACCCCAACAACCCATTAAAGCATTCCCTGACAGGACAGAAAGATAAAAAACATGTTTTCTCATTAGATCTAAGTGACTACATCATTTTAATAATCAGTAACAACAGGTTACAGGGGGAGCATTTATCCCTGTGTGATCTCTCGTTCTGTTCATCTCCCTCTTCTCTCTTTACACAGGTGTTTTTGAGGCTAAATGTAAATTAAGGACCTGTTTTTAATGTAAATAAAGTCTTCATTAAAAGCTCAACTCCTTGAAACCACCATTGTAAATAAAGTTTAACTGCCTGTTAAATGAAGAGTAGTTCATATGTACTGTATATTTTGTTGACATGTGAATTTTGTCATGTAGCGTACCTCTTTGATCTTCCTGAATCATTTCTTTTGACATTTATAAAGCCCAGAAATGTTACTAACGTTTGCTTATGACCTTGTTTTTGGTAGTTCTTATAAAGGTAGGTTCAACGGCACTGAAACTCAGAGAATAGACAGTTAGTGGAATCATGACAACGCATGCTGAAGCAGACCATCACAACACCATGCAGGCAAATGTATGAGCCGTCATGCAGTCAGCACAGTGGCAGCCTTACACAGCCTCCTAACAGCTTTATAAGACTAAATATCTCGGACTAATCAAAAATACTTTATTCAATTTTTACAGCAGGAAACGCACTATTTCAGCCAAAAAGTGTTTTTAATACCCATCTTGACGGTGTTCACCATGGTCAGTCCAGATCCTCACCTGATAGAATCTGATTATAGAATCTGTTTATAGAAATGTTTGGAGCCGTAACGGTACATCAAAAAAGACACAAGATGAAGCTGGACTATAACAGTAGATACAACAAGCATTCAGTTAGTGATGAATATATTCTAAACCTCACTCCATTCTCCTCTGATTCGATTACTACAAAAGAAATTTCCACAGATAAAGCCTCCTTATTTTACTCTAAAAATGTACAAGATTAGTGCATCTAACTTTAAAACGTGTCCTAAAATTGTGTGGGAAACACTGGTGTATTATCAAAATTTAAGAAATAATAATTACAAATAATAAAAAAAAGGCTCACAAGAAAAAAAAATCTATCAAAGCTTTTTTGACAGCATATTTTTTTAGCCAGGTGACACAAAATTATCATAAAAACTTTTTGAATCAATCATCCTCTGACTGCAGAAGTCTGAAAGGTTCAAGGCCACATCCTCTTCTCAAAAACTCAAGTACTGAGAAAGAGGGGGGAGAATTTCTTTGTACATAATATGAAGAACTTGCACTGACTTCCTGTCTTACTCACTGAGGGTAAACTCATTATTCCCCACAGGAAACAGTCATTCAAAAACCAAGCAGTATGTACAGAAAACAGCCCGGCTCTGTTATTTGTTTTATTTGAAAATGGAGCTGGAAGTTTAAAGATGACCAGTCAGGCTGGACTGAGCAGTTACTGATCCTTGTTCCTCATTTTCCCCTCAAAGTAAAGTTTAAAAAAATACAGACAGGTATGCACCTCAGTTTTAGAAGTCGCGTTTTCAGTACGTCTTTGGTGCGGTCGCTAATGTAGTAAACACAACCCAGAGTTTCTTTTTCTTGACTGGAGACCTGAAAACTTCCCATGAACACATTGTCTCACTTGCAGCATCTTTAGTTCAGACTCCCAGGCCTACTTTTTTTTTTACATTTATTAGAAATAAAATATATCAAAATAAATGGCATCTAAATCAAGAATTATGCTGCAAACCCCTACCAAGAAGGTCTTGAATAAATAAAGATACTGAAATAAATTATGGAATGGAGTTATCTTTTTATTTACCGATGCCCATTCCTCTAATACTCAAATTTCCCAGCTGACCTTGAACACATTATAATTTGCTAGTTAGCTCATTAAAGGAGCTCATTAAAAGGTATGGTGTGCAATATTAAGCCTAGTAGCTTACAGCTGAACATACTTGGTAAAACGAAACCGTGTTGAAAAATTGATATGGCAATATATCGTCACGTGCATCTTTCCAATATGTGGATCAATATTATATTTCGCATAACCAATATGGACATAAATGCTGTGACAGCAGTTTAAATGTACATTCCCAGGGGAAAGTTGACAAAAAAATCCAGCAGATGGCAGCAGTTGTAAAACTGTATGATGCAGCGCACACCTCTCACTTAACCATAACAAGTTAAAGGTGATACTCAAATCAGGTAAAGTGGACCATAGTCTTTATCTGCTGCCAGCAAGACTAAAAGCAAAGATACTGGATTATTTCTGGTTCCGTCAAACACCCCAAAGGCAGCAGATAGGTGTGAGTCATTCAAGCTGTCCAAACTCAAGGTAAAAAACTCCAACAACACCATTCTTCCTGAACAACAGCAAGGCTAATCTGTGCTGTCCTGTTCAGCAGTGAATGACACTGCTATGTCAAAATTTCCCTCAACTTCTAAACGGGATCAGGAGAACAGCAGTGCTGATAATGAAGACTTCAAGCAGCTTCTTCAGACAATGTTAGTAACGTTCAATCCTCACTCCTCATTCATTACAGAAACAGTGCTGCTGTTTCATGCTGAAGTAAAGCAAAATGTCATTCTTATGCAAATGCAAGTGGGCTTATAGGAAAGTGAAACCAGAATACTGTATGAAAAGCATGAAGAAAAACACCTAGAGAGACAAGAGAGTGCCATTTTAAGTTTAGAAGTTAAGTATTACTGTATTTGCATCCATTAATAGCTAAATAATTTTAAATAGACTATTGAAATTTACTTGGATCTCTGGAGATCTGAATTTAGGTGTTTTGACATTAAGAGCCATAAAACTTTACCTCTCCTCTGTTATCCTCTACAACACAGAACAGGTGGGGAAATCTGTGTAGGACAGCTGTTCTCAACTGGTGGGTCAGGACCCAAAAGTGGGTCACTGAGCAGTTTTCAGTGGGTCACGACTAGGTGTCTGGAAAAAAAAATGGTGCCTAAAGTTCTGAAGTTCTTATTGCATACGCACTGATACCTTTTATTTTACCGTTTCACTGTGAAATTGGGTGAATTTAAATGTTTGATCAATATTTCAACTAATCTAGTTCCTTTTCCTGCAATTAATGGCTACTTCTCCCATGATAATGAAATAATTTCACACGTTCTTTGGAAAATTGGCAAATATTGACACATAATGATGGGGAAAGAGGGTATAAAGAGGGTATAAAATGTGTCTAAAATTGTTGTCCCATTTCTTTTTTATATCAGATGTTTTGGTTCAATCTTGCTCCAAACTGCAGCATATTCAATTAACTAAACATGCACTGAAAATGTTTTGGAAACTTGGGTCATGATTGGTCATAAGACAGACTAGTGGGTCCTGAGTCCAGACCAGTTGAGAACCACTGGTGTAGGATGTTTCTATATGAAAATACCCAACCCCAATATTTATAAGTAGGTCTACCTGAATACAACAAATGTTTGCTTTAATTAACTCAGAATAAGCCTTTTACTCCAACCAAATAACGGATACACATTTTTCAAAATTCCACTGGTTTCCACAAGACAAACGAGAATCACAATCAGGGCTGTGCATGCCTCTGTGCTAAAATGTTATTTCATCTCATAGCACCAGCAGGATGACAGACTGGGAGAGAGGTATATCTATGTGTACTGTCATGCACACATATGTGACTTTAAATGTAACTTTAATTTGCCTCTCAAAGGCTCCAGACTCGACTTGGAGTCGAGATCTGAGACTCGTGCCATTTCCACTCTCTTTATGCTGTATTTGTGGAACATTTTTATGGAGCTGAATGTCAGTCCACCGTGCATAACCCTCTGAACTCGGAGCACGGGCAGCCAACGCTGACAAGATGGCAAGGATGTCACCTGCTGCAGGTGACAGACGGGCCGACTCAAGGTAAACATTACACAAGGAGAGCGCTGCCTGTGAGTGTTTTTATTTAGGCCCATTGGATAGGCCGGTGGTTCTGAACGTGGGGTTCAGGACCCCCCTGGGGGTCACAAGACACTGAGAGAGGTTCGTCAGATGCCTTCCAAAAACCTAAAAGACCTAAAACTTCAAAAGGACTACAACAGCAATGGCGGTGTGAAAAACCCTTATTTGCACCCCTATCTGCTCCGTTTTAAAGTCTTATTTCTAAATCACAACGCTTTCATCATCTTCAAGCACCAACACTCTTATGAAGTTTGGCAGTGTCCTGCAGTTTGTGTCTGAATGTAGTGATGAAACGCCAGCGTCTGCTTTCTCTGCTGCACAGTGTCATTCTCATCCTGGCTAGGGACAGAGTCAGTGGTAGACAGGGCCATTCTGTGTTGGTGCCACTGATGGAAAGTTTTAGTGTCGACTGGTTTTTAAAATATAATCACTAAGAATTATTTTAGGTCATCGAGTTGTTTTAGCAATGCAACAGACAAGTTTTTATCTTGTGCTACAAGACTGTCAACCTCTGTAACACCAGTGCTGTGGACAAAAAGTTAAGGTACAGCCCCGCAATCTAGAACCGATTGTTAGATGTTGCTGATATTCCCAGTTTTACACACTTCACCTTTACCATCTATCCTGCTGATGAGGACATAGCATCATGACAACCTGATGCTTTTTATGTTTATTCTAACACCTTGAAAAGTTTGTTTAACACAACTGGTTTTACAATGACAATAAATTACTTCAAAATGACGCACTACACACCCTGTTTTGTGTGAGCACGCACAGAGCCTGAAGCAGGAAGTCTGAGTTCACAAAGGAAGTTCATAATCAGCTTTATGATAGCTAATATCTCGGACGATGACCTCAGGCTTTATCAAGCCAAGTTTACTCAAAGACAGTCTGGGTAGGTTGAACATTAGCACAGTTTGGCCGCCCAATAATAAAAAATAACCTATCAGATTAGCTGATTCATTCTCTATTTAGGGTTTCAGAGTTTGTGGGAAAAGCTGATGAATGGAAGAGTTTTTTTTTATTTCTTGTGACTAGTAAAGATTTAGTTGTTATGTGGTGTTTTCATTTATTTCCTTCACTTAACGATAAGGAGCTTGGTTCCAGCACGTTGACAGCAACAATGGATATTTTGATTTAATATTTTGTGATGCAAACTATTAACGGGCAGGTTTACTATGGGAATGTTTGTTTAGTAGATTTATGAACTGTGTCAAGGTGTTTGGGTTTTTACCTGCTGGCTGGGGGGTGTGGCCTGAGGGGTCTGCCCAGTTGGAGGGGCATGTCCTCCGCTGCTCAGCACCACAGGCATGCTGGGAGATGTAGTTCTATGGTGGGGGCTGAATGAATCCTGCCAGAGCACTGCTTTCCTCTTCAACACACACACACTGCTCATTCCACCACAGCCTGTCAGGAGAAAAAACACACAAATGTCACACGTCACACAACAAAAATAAATAAGTGACCGCTTAACTCAGTCTATGCAAAACTAATGCAGTATAATGGAAATAAACGTCACTGAAAGCTTCATAAAGATTAAACACTTCTCTTTTAACAAGTGATAAAGAAGATGCTTCAAGGACGTAGTTAAAAAAGGAAATATGCTGCATCTTTGTACGACAAAACTGTCCAATACCTGAAATGTTTTTCAGCATCAACAGCTCAGTTGAAGAACACTGCAGAGTACAGCTCACAGAATGACCATGAACTAAAACAAACAGCTTTCTTTAACAGTTAAATAAGACAGGGACGTAATATCTCTGTATGCTTTACAGCAGGGCTGTTAAGGTGTCAGTTTTGCATGAGTTTAAATGCACTAAACTGTGTATAGCATTTAGCATGCAAACCTCTGCTGTAGCAACATAAGTCCAGTCAAAGTGGAGCAGCAGGTCAACCAGACTTTGTGACTTTGTTCAAATGCACTTTTTAAGGCTTTTTGCCAGTGTGTTTTTAGTGTATAACCCTAATGTTTACGGCACTTTAATCATGACAAACTATGATTCATGTTGTGCAGCCAAACATGAGTGAAGACTGCGTGACAGCAGATTCAAACAAATGGGCCCTCTGATCATTTCCCTCTCCCAAATGGTTACGATCAAAGTTCAGAGAGCTGCTGCTGCTGCTCTGAATGCCAGATACATCAGCTCTCCATCATTTAAAACAAGAGTCTCTATGCTATGGCATGTAAATACAGCTGATAACTTTGTCATAATCAGAGTAGTAGTAGAGACTGAGGGCCATGCGGCAAAATATGAAACCCCAGGCAGCCAGTTCACTGATAAAATGACGTTAGCTTGCTAAAAATGTTCAGTTTCAGTGTCTTTTGATTATTTTAGGAAAGACATGAGCAAACCTTATATTTTAGGCCTTATTTTTTTCTTGTTTACTTTTGCTCCTCCATTTTCTCAGGGAAAAAGCCCAAATGAATGCTAAAGGTTAAACACATTTTGATCAAATCAACTTTGGAGGAACAAAGTCAAACAATCACCAAGTTTGAACTTCGACAGTTTTCAGGCCAAATTACTCATCCTCTATCTTTCAGTTTTATCATTTTGCTGCTTCTACCTCTCTCCTTATGGCCTGTAGCCATTTCTGACTTCCAAAGCTGCTTGTTTTACTGTTTTAGTTCTTATATATAAAAAAAAAAAAAAAACTTTCCATCCTTAACCTTGTTGGTTATGCAACCCATTACACAGCAACTTTAAGGCCTTTAAATGCCAGTTGCAATTTCACATAAACTGACCAGGAGGCACCTCGAAGCAACAGAAAATACTGACCAAAAATGTTTCTTCTTGGGTGTTGGTGGGGCTTAACCATGATCTGTCTCTAAGGGTTGCCCACATCTGACAACTGCAGGCCAAAAAAGACATGCAAAATAAAGCTCATCAAACATTCAGTATGTTAACATGCATTAACAAACATCAGATATTTGTGTTAGACTTAATTTTGGCTTTTAAAAAGCATGTTCATTAGAGATGCTTTTTTTTCCTTGCATGTGTACGACTCAATCAGACCAGACTAGTCGAGGTGTTGTGTACACATGTCAGTCTCCACAGTGGGCTTTGGCCTGGAGTTATAATTGAATAAATGCTAAGCATAAAGAAAGTCATTGTTACGGGCAGCCTTCAAAAATCACCATAAGCTAGTGGAACAGCTTTTATCACATTTGTACCAAAAGTAGGGCTGGGTGATATGGTTAAAAAAATGGAATATCTGATTTTTCCCACACTAAACTCTATTAATGATTTTAATCAATGTTATTTTTTTGTTTTCATATGAAAAAGAAAAATACTCGAACTGGTTTCTTTCATTTTTATCAATAATGATAATAAGAATTACAATAATAATAATAATGTTTTTATAATGTTTATTTGTAACAAAATTGAACTGATTGTTCCTTTAAAGGCTAAAGTGTGAGCTGTAAACTTGTCTTTAAAAGTGCACTGAGGGTTATTTACATGAACATTCAGACTCTGAAAGTTTTTATCTGCTTAAGAAGCAGACAGAAAGTAACGCTAAAGTCTCTCCATGACGTATGCAAGTAAACAAGAGCATCAGAGGAATATTGATTACTGTATCTGATTTCTTGTCATCTCTGCCACAGAACCAGTGTCAGATAAAAATGTTGGCAAGCAGACCAAAACTTCTTTTAATTTCAATTTCTACTGAACGTATTCAGAATGAATGTGATTATTAAAGCTGAGCAGGATGTTTTTCTTTATTTGAGAACACTGTGGTTACCCATTAGCAATATGTAAGAAAAAAAATCGATCATTTTGTTTACAGGGTTCTGATTTATCGATTTAATCAATTTATCACCCAACCCTAACCAAAAGTAAAGCAGAATACATACAAACAACAAGGATACATACAAAGCATATCAGATTTTTTTGTATGTATGATTTTTTTCCACACTGTCCACCCCTACGTAGTATGTAAATATACCGACTGTAACTTCAACACATGAAATCTAAATATTCAACATCAACATTACATCTGTCTAAAAAGGCCTCAACAAAAAATGAAGAGTAACATAATTTAAGTCAGCTTAATATTTGTTAAACTGTAATAGTTTTAGGTACCTCAAATGTGTGTTTCCCAGTCAGTTTTATTCTGAACGTTCACAGAAAAGTAATATTTTGAGTTTAGAGCCAAAGAAGTAAATAAAAAATACTTGTTAATGCCACAACACTCACTTTGTGAAAGAAACTGGTCCTCTTAGTAAAATAAACTGACATAAGGATTATTTGAATTTATTAACCTAATCAGGTTAATCCTCTTCAAGAGCCCAAAGTTCATGATAAAGTTAACAGGTTACAGTCTCATAGGAAACAGCATGAAATGACTCATATGGTGCGTCAAACAGCTAAATAACGACCTGCTTTAAAGCTACTCATTTACTGACTATCTAAAACCAGAGAAGGGATCAACAGTTCAAGACTGGAAAATCATTCAATTAACCAGCCCAGAGGATGGGTCAACCTATCTACAGTCTGCAAACATGTATTCTAGATTAACTCATAAAACATTGAAGACATCATCCTCCTGTTTGTGGCTTAAGTATGATGGATTTAAGTTTCCCACGCTGGGATGATACATATTAGTCAGGTCTCTTCCAGAGTTCAATCATTCTAAAATCTGTGTAAACCTGACTTTAAGTAAAGATGGCAACAAACTTGATTTTAGGTCTGATTGAGCCACCTCAGACAGAATCCCTGCAATAAACAGTGGGAGCGAGCAGACCATAGTTATCACCAACCAGATATTTTATACATCTACGACTCATGAAGATGGCAGCACTCATAAACACAACTAAAGCATCTTCTAAGCCAGGATATCACCCAGGTTCCAGTTTCTTTTTCTTCTTCAGATCAGAGTAGATCAATTCAAAGGTCCGTTCACCTACATTTTGTGTAATAACTGAGAGAGAATACTAAAGAATGGATCTAGGCCCTATTTTTGGTTACAACCCAAGATACCACTAAAATTACATAAGAATGCTGGCAATGTTTGTGTACAGAAATATTACAAAGAAATGTGCAATTCAGATATTGTGCAGGAGCCTGTCTGCAATTTTTGGTCATAAAAAAAACAATGATTAAACACTTCATAATAACAATATAATAAACGGTACAATATCTGTTATTCTCATGTTTGATAGAAACAATAAGTGCCAAAGTTATAAAAGGAAAAAGAAGAATTATAGTCATCTTTTCAACTCAAACGAGACATGCTAAAGTAGCACGTCAATACCTTCACAAAATATGAAGAAGGTGCAGGATAGAGCAGAATACTGGAAAAATCAAACAATGGGATTTTTTTTCTTCCTGCAATATATTCTGCTATTTTTCACAAACAGGGAAAATACACCAGATGCATGCATTGCCTTTTTATTTTAAATTAAACATTTTTCAATGTTATTTACAGATTTGAAACGCACTGTACAGTGTTGACACCTTCACACCAAGGAGGAAAAGAGGAGAGAGACAGCAGGTGGACAGAGTGACTCGTTTTTTAATAATCTTTACGTACCAAGTTGTTGCTTATTTACTTCAATGTTATCGACCTTTCCTACCAACATTAAAAGTTATGTTTAGTCACCCAGGCTAGCCCTGCAAGTGTAACTTATGATCAGACAAAGCCTCTACTACATTTACTGATTTAAAGTAAACAACCAGCACATGCATACCATTTACAGACAGTGTTTTAACAAGCACCAGGACGAGGTGCTGTTGACTGCTGGAATACACTGGCTTCAGGCTGGCCTTGCATTTGCGTAAGTGTATCCGTAACGGCAGTAGCATTATCTGTAACCTGAACTTGCATACACAAACACATACTTGCACGTTTGGTTCTCTGACTGATGGTGATATCAGAGATTTTAACATACAGCAGATAAGTCACAGAGAGGAGAAAACTCTAATGACAAAGAAATGTTAGCCTGAAGTGTTTCACGTGACTTACATCACATGTCCTGCGAAGTGGCTACTGTTCATGTGCACACTGCCTTATTACTGAAACCTAGAAATCATTTGGCCCTACTGCAGAATTTTGTTTTGATTGCTGCTGATGTCACGCTCCGTCCTACCCTGAGTTTCTTTGCTCTACCCCACCATCCGTTTTATTAAGACAACTCCGCCTAGGACTTCTATTTTTGTTTTCTTGGTTAAGACTCAGACTTATTTGATTCGTTTTACTAGCTTTACAGTTTTAAGCAATGTTTATAATGTCATCTTAGCAACCCTACTCACCCACAGTACTGCATACACAATCATCTGCATGTGAATTATGTACAAACAACAAAAGCAAATGCTATTCAATAGAGCAGTACATCCTCCAATTTTTCATATAATAATGAACAGTGTAGTTTACTCTGTCTTGGAGAGGTGCTGATGATACAGCTTTGTGCCCCCTGAGGATGCTACACTTGGAGATATTGAAATTCATTGCATTATTCTGACATTTTTCTCTGATATTCTGTGCAGTCTATTCACATCAGTGTGGGCAGATTTAATATTCATGTGGTAGACAGTGTAGATCAACAACAAACAAAAATTTATTTGCAAAATTGAAAACAAATGCAGATAAATCCCTCTCCAAAAATGACATAACACAACTAAAGGAGTAACTTAGAGACTTGAATCTCAGTCTGTCATTTAGCTAAACTTGAACACGCCAAATAAAGGCTGTCAATAAATTAAGTAGTTTGAAAATGCTTTATATAACACGATATCAAGTGATACGATCTGTTAGATGAGGAGTTCCCAAACTTTTCAGCCCATGGTCCCCAACAAAACTGCATCAGAGACTGGGGACCCCCATCTTCCCTTTAGGGGGATAAAGCACACAATATTGCACAAACTTGCATTTTAGGTAGCTTTAAGGTAGCTTTTAGAACTTTTGCTTGCATTTTAGCACAAGTATCACTTAATAATGCACAAAACTAAATTTTAGCCAATATCTGATGTGCCGATATTTACAAGTTTATTTCAGTCAATACTGATATTGATACAGATATTTAAATGTAGTTCAGACTTAAGACTTCAGTCCTTCAAACACACAATTTAAACTTTTCAGTCAACATGTGATCGAAGCCAAATGACTGGCCAGTTTCATATTTTTGACAGTAAGCTTATACTCTACATAAACAGCTTAGATATACAATACTAAACTCAAAAATATATATATTTAAGTGAAAGTACTGATTCTAAAAACTACTCAAAAGGACAAAAACACAAAGGAGCTCCTAAATTACTTTATTATGAGTCATTGTTATCAGTGACTTTCCAGCCATGCTAAAATTATGATGTTTGAAAGTCTGGTATCGTGACAGATATTGATTTTTCAGGACCGATACGGTACAACTTATTAGTAGGTCATGAGACTGATACAAGTTTATTATGACGTACTAAACATACTTAATGTGGCAAAAGTAGAATTGCATAATAAAAAAAAATGCTGAAAAAAGCGTTTAGCCCTTATCTTTATCAGTATGACAAACATTACAAAACGAAAGCAGCAGCAGGAAAACAAGAAGTGATACCACTGGCTTGCTGTGGCTGTGTCTGAAACCACACTTATTGCTTAATACCTATCCACTAGATCAGGGTTCTCATACTTTTCAGGGCTATGGACCCACTTCCAAAGACCTCCACATAACCCTCACGCTGATTTCTCAGCCTTTCATTGGAAAGAATCTTTAGTTTTGTCCTTAAACTTTGCATGCTTTTTTTATCAGGTGACACTTTAGCTTGGCGGACTTGCTTAACATGAAGATACACGACACATTTTGATCTTCCGTCACTGTTCTCAATAAAACCAAACTCCAGATAGCTTCATCATATTTTCTCAGTTTAACTGGTTTGGGCCAAGCATCACGGGATGATTATTTATCCAGTGTTGTTAGCTTGACCTGTGCATCAAAGGCGTCCTGAGCAAAGGGACTGATGCGTGTTGAATGATAGAACGAGGTGATATGTCACAATCACATCTGAGTTTTTATTGGCCCATAGCACACTTATGTGGGAACCATTGATTAAGTAAGGTTGTTTTATGTGTATGTGTTTTATTTATTTGATTTTGAATGACATGGCATTACTTTAATAATTAATCTTAAATTATTGTGCGGACACAAGTTGCAGCTCCCAGACCCCTGTTTCAGTACTACTGCACTAGATAATGGGCCATCTATAGTGGGCTGTCTATAGTGAGCCGTCTTGAACTATACAGTGGACTCACCGGCACAACATAAAAATGTTTTCCGACAATACTCACAATGAAAACCTTCGTCTTTTATGAGAGAACTCAACCTTCCGTTTCTGCTCAGTAACGTTTTGAGCTGCAACGCATGATGGTAAATATTGTAAGGCTAGTGACCATCAGTTGTTCCCTACTTGTCACAATGCATTGTGGGACAGAATGAGTGAACTATATGGCAGGTACTCATGTTTTTAGCAGTGGTGTTATGCTCTTTCCTAGTTTTTTGTATGTTTCTTTGTCTTCTCAAAAATTAGAGGGCATCATTATCCCCTTCAATACAACAGTTCATATCAAATTCGCAATTAGTCCAAATAATTGCAATTAGATATTTTTTCTAAAACTGTTGAGCCTTAGATGAGGAATTTAAAAATAATCACGTATCAGAATCACCTTCATTGGCCAAGTATGCTTACGCAAATAGGAATTTGTCTCCAGTTAGCTTTGCTCTCAATGCAATTACACATGTAAAAAAAAAAGAACTGAAAAACTGTAAAAAGATAGATTGAAATATGTATAAGCTATTAAACACATATATTTTGGGATAGCCCAAGAACTAAAGACCTTCAGAAATCTGTAAAAATAAAAAATAAAAAAAAGAAAATATTTTCATGGGACTTCACCTGATGAGATTTACAAAACAGATCACAGGTATACATTAGTGATAGCTAGGTTGTTTGCAAAAAAAAAAAAAAAAGATAACTGCACTGGAAACAGACAAAACTACCAACAGTGGCCCAGTGAATGCAGAGACTCAAACAAGTCTACTAAATGGAACAGATGACTGGAATTGTGTCAAATATATTTGAATATGTAAGTATAATATGGGTTGTTGCAAGAGTTAAAGAGCAAACTACTAAAATAAGCAGTGTTACATTATAAACCAAGCTCTGGTGGAAATGTCCATTTTGTAAAATATTTGCAAAATGTAATTTAAACAGTTCCAAAACATAAATATGTACAAGCTCGCTCTTGTAGGTAGTATTTCTAGTATAAAAAAAGTCTGTGTGCAGTGATAGTATGGTTGAAAGATGTGCAAAGGGCTCAAAGATGCTGACAAGACACAATCATATGAAATAAACTGTGATTGCAATATTGGAGGGGGGGAATATAAGTTAGATTATTTCAACCCCAGTGTAGCTATAACAGCTCATCTGTCAAAGTGACAACAAACTTGGATGACACTTCTCTAAACGAGGACTTCTAAAACTTTTCAGCCTGCAACTCCCTACAAAAAAGGTGCCAGAGACCACCCACCCTCACTATCTGAGGGTGGTTGAAGCACAGTTGAACACAGCCATGCACATTCAAGAATAGTTATGTGCATACTTACATTATAAAGATTTGTTTTAAAAAACATTGCTTTGCTTATTGTGTGAATCTCACCAAATGACCATGTTTGTGTTTACATTTAACTAATTTTATGCATGCATTTTTATTAAGAATTTTATTGGGACTGGGTAAAATATACCATTTGAAATCACTGACGTATTCTTTATCTCTGGAAGGCATCTGGTGACCCCCTCTGTGCCTCACAACCCCCAGGGGGGTCCCAGCCCCCAGGTTGAGAACCACTGCTCTAAAACACCTGAACAGAACTAATAGTGCAAATTATTAACATGCAACTAATTATACTTTTTAAACACGAGCAATTCAAATCATGTTCAGAAGTTTTGACAGGGGTGTCCTCTGATACTGTTTACCAAGAATGGCGCCTAATTGGGGGTGTTGAAACAGAAAGGCTGGAGAGGCCCTGTCATTTAATCCTGGTTCAAGGGTGGTGAGCAGATTGTCATCTTGCTCAAACACACATGCAGAATGTGCACAGGCCCATCTCTTTGGTGATCAGGGTCAATGTTGGGCACAACACCCTCAGTGGTTTCCAGCATTCACAGGGATAATTTCTATTTTACAATCTCTATTTATTCAACAAGCCCTAATCTCTGTTAAAATTACAAGTTTCACATTAGTGTTCCTACAGACCACATGGAAATTAAACGCACTTCTTTCACCCGGAGCTAAATACAGCAATTAACTTTGTCAGAGTCTGTCTGCATGTTGGACATCATCAAAAGCATGCAGCTTTCTCTGTAGTCGACTCAAACTACTGTGCAACACACCACCTCCATACAGACACAAAAACACAAGCTGACTGGCTGAACAGTCCCGAAAAATAAAAACAAACTAGCCTGCCAAGTGATCATTCACATATGTGCTCGTGTTTGTTTCCCTGCTCCACTCTTCATTCAGAAACATGGAAATGTTAGCTCGTTTCTCCTCTGCTAAATCAGGTAGAGAAACACCCGGAAATCCACAACACTGTGGCCGATCCCAAAAGCGAGCTGCACACGACCTGTTATGCTACAAGTTCCACTTAGCACGCGGAAACAGGCTCTGTGTTCCCCAATCTAACTGGGTTAATCATTATTCAATACCGGGGATCAATCCACCGCATACCGGGCACAGACAGGGGTGTGACAATACGAGCGAGCAACCTGCAGCTAGCTAACGTTAGGTGTCTCAACACAGACCAAACATCTCCCTCCAAACAGACATGACACAACAAAACCCGAGGAAATGTGGGGAGAAAGAGTGAAAACAAGCTGTCACATTTACCGGGGGTTTCATTTACAAGCACCCGTGTCCACTCGCACCAGTCGGGGATGTGTTACGGAGGGTTCACTGCCCATGTCTACCAACAATAACACGGCCTCCCGACACAAGCACAGCCCGGGAGAACCGGTGGCCAAACTAGGGCTCCAGACCATCTCTGACACAGCCGCAGTAGCCCCGAAACAACATATTCTTGTTATTAACAAACACGCGGGGGGTCTCTACCTGTGAGCCGACCTCGCAGCCCCACAGGTCCCCGTGACGCGGATGCTAACAAAGGCCCGAGAGCTGTCTGGAGCGGAAGACCGACACAACGAGAGGAAGGAGGCGAGCAGCAGAAAGGGAGGTAGCCGCTTCAGCTTCACTAAATAGCCCCCTTTATCCCCTCTCAGGGCGGCTTTAGCGACAATACCCGCCCCGTTGGAAGAATAAACAATGTCCCGAGGTGTCGCGGACCGGTAGCAGGTGATACTCACCGGCGGAGAGGGTGGATGGTCGCGGATTTCGGCCCCAGTTTCTCTCTGACACCCCAGGCTTTCACTCCGACAACATGGCGGCTCGACGGAGGAGCAGGCGAGAGCGCTGCATGATGGGAAGGGATGAGAGAGAGCGTGCGGTTCATTGCGCCAACCGGGAGGAGAGGGAGGGTCATACCGGACGGGTCTCTTTGTTATGTCTCTGGGTTATTTGTACTAAAGGGTGTATTTATATTATCCCAACTTAATTATAGTTATTTATCAATGGTGAAAAAATGAAAACACTCACGTGCTACAGAGCTGAAGTGAGGACGACACTAAAAAACGATGCATGTAGTTTATCTTAATTAGTGAACCTGTGTCACTTACAGCATAAACTATAAAATAAACACCTGTTATCTCCTACTATACGGTGATATTGCCGGTTAAAGTCTTTTGAAACTAGACACAATGTACCGGGGTCTCCCCGGTAACGGGGTGCTTGGCAGCCATGGCAACGTGCTGCGCCACACGGTCAGGGAGTGTGTAGCTGCTGACCGCTCCGTTACACCTCCGGTATGTACGGGAGCGGTGTGGCCCAAAATACCCCCCCTTAATCCCCCCTTAGCATTTTTAAAGTGTGCTAATGGAGACCCCGAGACTGCAGACTGTCGAAAAACTGTCCTCAACCTCGGAGTGAATGACGTAATGCTACAAGCGAACGGCAGCCCTGACAGAAAATCTATTCACATCTACGGAGACGGGGTGTAACACAGGCTACAGACTGCCAGTCAGGGGCGGACTTAGCATTAACATAGGCATGGGGGCCCTCCACATTAACCCCCCCCCCTCCTTTTTAACAATTCTTATTTATCAAAGAAAGAGCAACTAGTAATGTCTTTTAATCAATCTCCACACAACAATAATGTAAGGATATCTGGGACTGTGTTGAAAAATATAAGCATATAAACAGTAAAGTCCCTGGAAAGTGATTTTAAAAAAATCTTTATTTTAGGTTTGTTGTGCTACAGAATATCTTATGAACATCTCTAAGTTTATAAATTTAAGCTTCAAAATCATGAAAATGAGGCAGTGAAATCTGCTCTAGGGTGGTGTGGACATGTCAGTTGAATGAGCTGAAGCCACGCCCACTCATGAGAAACAAAGTGATGCAGTGATGAGAGGATTTTTTACACAAAACCTGGAAGAAATAGAGCTGTGTCCAATAAAAGTTTGCACTTTTTGTCCATAAAGACAATCTTCATAAAACAATAATAAAAGTATCATATTTGGTTTGTAAATATCATTAACGAAAGTAGAAAGCTAATGTTATGCTATATTGAACTACAACACGGTTGACTGATTCTAACATCATCACCCAAGGATACAAAATGTAAGTTTTTATTAAATGACAACTAACCCAAAGCGAAAAAAAAAAAAAACGGCATTCCATCTTAGATTATTTTGCTTTCTGGCATGAGGTCACCGAGGTCCAGACCTCAGTAAAAATTTTAGAGAGAAGAAAATAGAAGAAGCCCAAAACAGCATGTTAAACACATATTAACACACCGGACAGCTTTTATTTTAAAACTGTATGCAGGAAATTATCTGAAGACACCTGGAAGTGTCTAAACTGCCTTATTTCAAAAGAAGAAGAAGAAGTTATCTGACGTCAGGCCTGCCCCTGCCTAGACAATTATACCCAACTGCAGCTGCGGCCACCGTACAAACCACGCCCCCTACAAAACATGCTACCCACAAAATACGCCCACTTCTGTGGGTACGGTACAAACCACGCCCCCTACAAAAAAAACCGGTCCCTACAAAACACGCCCACTTGTATTATTAGCTTAGTTTTAGCATTTTAGTTTCCACTGGTTAGGTTTAGGGGTAGCTCATTGGGGTAGGCGTGTTTTGTACAGGGCGTGGTTTGTAGCTGCTGCAGCTGGACGCAAACTACGCATAGCACATAAGGCCTCAACATCTAGGGGGGGCCTCACTTTGAGCATCTGTTTTCTTCTCTCTCTCTCTGCACAACAGTCCAGTGTTTGTATGATAAATATGATCGTGGTAATGTATATGCAATGTTGACCAAACAAAAACTTTACCTGGTCGTTACTTTAGTAAATCAACCCTCACGATATCTATTTATTCTATTCTATTTGTCTATCTATTAGTTATTCTGCAACCTCTCTTGTCAAAAGTCAGCTCCTATTATCCTTTTGTTTGTGAATTTATGGTAAAACTCCTTAAAGCTCCTGCGCTGGTTCTGACCAGGAATTAATTGACGTTGTAGCACTTCTTCGCGCTGATCAGCTGTTTCAAAGTCAGATCGCGGGTGAAAACAAATAAAAAAAAGATATAATAGTTATGATAATGACACAGAAGCAGAAACATAGTGAGGGAGATACAAAAGCAAAACGGAGGAGCTGCTGTGTCAGGGAAGGGGAGGGGTGCAGGGGTGTATTTGAGGGGGGGTGAGGGGGGCAAGCTCACTGGTTTATGCTAGTTTAATTCTGAGGGAAAACCCCAATAAAACAGCTAAAAAATGTGGGATTAATGTTATGATGAAAATAACTTTAAAAAGTCAGACATTTTTATGACCTTTTTTCAGATAAAAGTTAGTTTTGCTGAAAGACACAGGCCTGTGGTAGATTTGGTATGTTATCCTTGGTGATGACTCATTTACAACTAAGAATGGCATCTTTTATATTCAACTAACTCAGGCTAAATTGCAATTTGCACAGACTCTATGTGTTATTGTAATACCGAGATGATGTGTGTGTGTCATGCCACAGCATAACAAGTTTTCTTATATATATATATATATATATATATAAAATTCTGGACCTCACTAATTTGAAACACTGGCTACAGCCTTGCTTTCTGGTCATGTTTTACTAAAACCTCTCAAAAAGAGGCCAGCATAATTCAGCTAGAACAGACAACAGGATCATGTGGGTGCGTTTGTTTTGTTTGTTACAGTCTCTGAGACACAGAGGGTCAACTTTCTTAAATACACTGCCCCTGTCAGACATGACAAATAGAAAACCAAAATTATGGAGATAATCAGTTTCTCTTTCCTGTGGGTTAGTTTCTGTTTCTGTGAGCTATTACTGCTGGACTTTGGGAATCTTGAGATTTTCCTGACAGCCTATAACATGACCAAGTTTACTTTATATTTCACACTTTTAATGAGAGTGTAAAGCCCTTGAAATTCCACACAGCCAGGATATCAGCTGGTGCAGGAGAAAGGGTTAAGATGATGTCTGTTGTTAATGATGGTAGGTGATTGCCGATCTCTGCCTAATGGTAAATCACCCTCTGCTGGTAGTTATGTACACCACGTTCCACATTATCATGCAAATTATATTTTTCTCTGATTTTCCTAAATAGTTGATGCAAATGACAGTCAGTATATTTTGCAAGGTATCAACCGTTAGAGCATAATTCAAATTTTATTGAACAAACCTCCCAATGATAACTTTTTTTCCAAAAATAAAACTCAGAATTTACTGTTCCACATTATTATGCACAACAGTGTTTCAAAGCATTGTATAGGTTGTAAAGAACTGAAAATGGTCATTTGTTGAATTTGCAGCATTAGGAGGCAGTGTTAATTTTGACAGCACTTTTTAATTTAGTTTTAGTTATAGTCTTTTGCCAAAAATATATTTTAGTTTTAGTCATAATTTAGTCATCTAAATTGTTTTAGTTTTAGTCTAGTTTTAGTTAACAGAACTTCCCAACATTTTAGTCGACGAAATTTACAGTAAATTTAGTCAACTGATTGGATCTCTCCCCAACTTACCCTGCCACCATGCAGCAAAAGCAGTTGTGATTGGATCTCCCCCGTATCTCGTCCCACCTTCACACACAGCCAAAGTAGCTGTGATTTGATATATGCCTAACTTGCCCCTACTTTCTACATGACGAAATTAGGTTTGATTGGATAAAGTCTCTGTCAAACATTTTCGTCTCGTTTTTATTTGTTGACTAAAATGTCAATTAATTTAGTTTTAGTTTTTGTCCATGTGCACTTGTTTTTATTAGTTACTGTCTAGTTTTTGTCAGGGGAAATAAGGCTATTAACGAAAACTATAAAGAAAATAGTTTGTCAACAAAATTACCACTGTTAGGAGGTCATATATACTGAAATCAAAGCTATTTCAATCAAAAACATCTTAACAGGCCAAGTTCCATGTTAACATAGGAGCCCTTCTTTGATATCACCTTCACAACTCATACATCCATTGAACTTGTGAGTTTTTGGAGAGTTTCTGCTTGAATTTCCTTGCAAGATTTCAGAATAGCTTTCCAGAACTGCTGTTTTGATGTGAACTGCCTCTCAACCTTAGATCCATTGCTTGAGGATGCTCCAAAGGTTCTCAACAGGGTTGAGGTCAGGGGAGGATGGGGGCCACACCTTGAGTTTCTCTCCTTTTATGCCCATAGCAGCCAATGACACAGAGGTATTCTTTGCAGCATGAGATGGTGCATTGTCATGCATGAGGACAATTTTACAACAGAAGGCATGGTTCTTCTTTTTGTACCATGGAAGAAAGTGGTCAGTCAGAAACTCTATATACTTTGCCGAGGTCATTTTCACACCTTCAGGGACCCTAAAGGGGCCTACAAGCTCTCTCCTCATGAATCCACCCCCTCCTTGCTGATGTCACAGCCTTGTTGGGACATGGTGGCCATCCACCAACCACCCACTACTCCATCTATCTGGACCATCCAGGGTTGCAGGGTTTGCACACAAACCATCTATGAGTTTAACTGAAAAACATAAGATTGAATTTTATGTTCATTTTCAGGTCTTTCCAGAGATGTTGGATGGGGTTCAAGTCAGGGTTCTGGCTGGTCCCCTCTAGGACAGTCACAGAGTTGTCCCTAATTCTGTAAACCTCTGCTGCAGACTTTCTTATTTTCAAGGGAAACAGACTGAAATAAGGAAGCAAGGGGAGTTTTTCACAGCAAAACCCTTCGTACAGGTCAAATTATGGTAAGGAAAAGAGGCTGTTTTGTCCACAGGGGGCACCATCATCAACCTTTTTTTTGTTGTGGGAATTTTGTTACTTAAGCTTAATTGAAAAGAAGAAAATTACGTTAGACCTCATTTGAGGAAATGGTTCATTTTATCACACGACAGGCATAAAAATGACTACTATGATAAATATCATCATCATAATTGTTCTATTTTTGTATTTCGTAAAGTTGAGCTATCTTTCCATGAAATGCATCCTATTACTTTGATCGATAAAATCCTCCTTAGGCAATACGACCTCAGCAGGCAGCACTATTTCTATAATCTTCTTAACTAATCTAGCACAAATGTGATTCTGTGTGGCGTAATTCCGATATTACTATAATTTAATCAAAGACGGGAATGGAAGCACTCATTTTAATAAACTCTCAGTAATGCTCAGCTAAACGTGCATGGACGCACAGATCGATAGGAGTCAAGTTCAATGTAGAAAGTGGTTTTTATTATTTCAAACTTCAACTTACGCTCATTTAGGTCTTCAGGTCATACCTGTCTCTCTCTTCCTGTGTCCAGACAGCCTACTCAGAGCATGTCACTGCATATATTTTCTTCTCTTTGAGATCGTGCTTCCCCTCTGGACAGAATTAGCTGCTGTGAGTTGGTAAAGGGCAGCATGGATACAACCCAAGAAAGAGAAACAGGTATGAGGAGAAACTCTGATGTGTACAGTACCGTTCTTCACCCAGCCCGACCCCCTAATGCAACCCCCTTTTATTTCTAAATGGAACCAACAAAACAATCATTGGCTGGTTATTTACATGCACAATATCCCCCCCTGATCCCGCCCCCACCAAAAGACACACTAATGCCTGATCCCAAAGCCATCTGCATCCCTAATCAGCGGTATTACATGGAGGGTGGGCCAAATGTATTCTCCTGGGGTTGCTGTTTTAGATCTGAACTTTGGGGGGTGAATCTGGTGATTTTATGTAATTTTCATAATGTCAGCAAACCCTGAACAACAATATAATAATCCCTTTTTTATATCCATTCACTTCTAAAACTGCACTCGTTTCATTATCATGTATTAGTTTTGATGTTACCCATTCAGACTCACTGCTCCAGCACATGCGCTGCTAAAAATAGTCCCACATGAAAGCACTATGCCGTTGTTTGGGTGATATTTGTGAAAAGCTACACTGCCTGGCTATTTTGGGTATTATTTTTCTCTTTTTTTAGTATATTTCTGCAACTTTTTAAAATTAATTTACAGCACAAAGAACAAACAAATGTGTGTAAGAGATATTGTTTGTTTTGCTTGATAAAAATACATAAAACACCCAGCTTGATCCTCCAAACAGCTTTCGCTTTATGCTCTACCAGCCTTGTTTTGCTGCCTCATTGGAGGGGCTGAAGTGTTTTTTTTGCGTGTTTCCACCAACTTTGTGACCAGAACCAAGCAGACCTATTCACTGATTGACCGAAGGACCCTGCTTCCTCATCTCAGAGTCAGAGCTGCTGTCAAATGCTTAAGCCGTTTCAGACTGGATGTGTGAGATACCCGTCTCAGCTGCAACATGGCTGGATTTTCAGTTTGTTTGTTTACAAGTTTGTTTACATGTTTACAAGTCAGGGCTTTCAGACTGCCTGAATGTGTGCCGCATCTTGCATGGCTCAGGTGCAGAGAATTTAGAAAACCGCAGTTATAGAATAAACAGACAGGAAAATGATTAATAGAGAGCCCTATTTACTTTGTCGTGGCAAATACGTATGTTCACAATGGCAGAAAATATTCCTGTTTCCGAACACCCCTGATGAAGGCAAGACCTAAAATACATCTACATATATATGTGCTTTTCAAAATAAAAGCTTCGTTTTTCATTTCTTTAGGGAAATTTCCATCGTTTGTACAGAATGCTTTTATTTTGAAGGGTTCCCCTATACACTGAATCAAGATACATGTAGGACAGTTTATTGAGGTAAAACTTTTGAAGACAGGAGCCAGAGCGGACATGCACACAGCAAAACACCCAGCCAGTCTGAAAGGGCTTTACAGACGGCTGTGTGCTGGGATAATTTGACTCAGTGTTATATGAGTAGTGCTGCGGCTTCTAGAGGTGTCTTTAAACCACTTGTTTTAAGTCCAAGATAGGTAAACAGGGCTTGAATTCCAATGTAAGATTGCAGGAATTGAGCACAAAATATTTAATTCTCTCAAGTCTGGCAATAGAGCTGCACGGCGGTGCTTCATCACAGGGGTTAGGGCTGTTGCAACATAGCTCACTGGTTCACTTCCCGGTCAGGACCTTTCTGTGGGAAGTTTGCATGTTCTCCCTGTGCATGCATGGGTTCTCTCTGGGTCCTCCGGCTTCCTCCCACCACCAAAGACATGCTTGTTAGGTTAATAGGTGACTCTAAATTGGCCGTAGGTGTGAATGTGAGGGCACCTGGTTGTCTGCAGCCCTACGAATGATTGACAACCAGCCCAGGATGTATTGGCCCAATGACAGCTGGGATAGGTTTCTGCCCCCTGTGGCCTCATACAGGATAAGCGGTATAGAAAATAGATGGAAGTCTGACACTCATAATGCAGGACGCATGAATTTACAGTGCCCCTGTATGTTTGCATGGACGATTATAGGACAAACTGGTCGGAAACACGGCTTCAAAAGAGCAACACTCTGGTGCACTAACTCCCACCCAATTTGGCGATCTTGATTGAGAAACCTGAATACTATACTATAACACTATGCTAAAGTGGCTTGTAAAAATGTTGGTAGATTTTTGAATCCACCAGCCAAAGTGGCAGGTAGATGAGAAAGTTAATCTCCAACCCTGTGGCTCTGGAGGAGGGAGAGATGGCTTTGGGAGAGGAAATCGTAAGACTGCTCTAGTTTGACATCACCACACTCTAATACGACAACAGGAACGAGCCGTGCCACTTCTTATTATAGTGACCCCCACCCACAACCCCCGCGCCACGCACGTTCACTCACACAGCCGAGCACCCAAAATAAAAAACAAAGAACACAGGGATGTGGAGTGGTAAAAGTCCAGGGTGCTACCACAAAGCTCCAGCTCAGTCCTGTGGAGTTACACACACATTATCCACACATACACACTTGTGGGAGCGTTGAGAGCTGGCAGTTTAGTGAAGTGTGTCTTCGGTGATTTAACAGAGGTGTCCCCAGCTCCTCCTCCTCCTCCTCCTTCTTCTCCTCACACCACCTGGCATGCTGGTTCGTCCCTGAGCTCCGTACATTCTCATCAGGGCTCTAATTCTCTCTCTCTCACACACACACACACACGTCGCTCCCTCTGGGTGGGGTTAAGTCCGTTCTTCGGATAAACTGTGATACACAGACTGAGTGTAACCAAGGCAACTACTGCCGCTCTCCATCCACAGTGACACTGTCGGGGTTTGGCCTGAAGGGGGCGCTACCAGCAGTTATCCAGCCCTGAGATACAGAGAAAGATCAGATTAGATGTCAGTGTTAGAATAAACTGCTGTATGACACAGATAAGGAAATTATTAGCCCCCCCATGAAAATTCTTCTTTTTTGTTTTTTAAGTGTTTTCCAAGTGCTTTTAAACAGAGCAAGGACTTTTTAACACAGCTTTTCCAAAAACCTTGGCTTTAATTTAGATGCAAACACTGTTATACTTTGGACACAAACAAAAGTACTTGACAAAATCCAAAAACTACTACTACTGTGTTTACATGGACTTGAGTATCCTGGTTTCTGTTTGTGCATGGACCTTTTCAGAAACCGAGATATGCCAGTATCCCGTTTTTGAGAAACCTGGTTTCGCTACTCGTAACTCATAAATAAAACGGGATACTGTGCAATGTCTCCGCCGTATCCCGGTTTCTGACAGCTGCAGACTGCCTGTACAGGCGCGACTTTGATGAAACTGTCACTTCTAGACACTTTTTGAAATCTGTTGGATGTGGGGCAGAGGGACAGCTAGTCCGGTCCTGCCCATAGAGAGAGAGAGAGAGAGAGAGAATCAGGCTTCTGTATCTGCAGCAGATCAGTCTGTGAGAGCTGATGACAGTTTTGTGCCCAAACGCGCTCATATCTCAATAAACGTGAACCGAACTGTTTATTTTACAGCCCTGGATGAAATTGGACTTCAGTTCACGAGTAGCAGAGATTTAGAGGTCTGCGAGCTGAGTATGGAGAGACAGCACTCACTAAGCTTCCTACGATAACATTTCCAGTGTTATTTTCACAGTAAAAGCTTGAGCTGCCTGCATTGGATGGATGGATTTTCACTTTAAAAAAGAAAATAGATCTCGTGTTGTTCTAACCATGTTTGCACACTGATGCTGAAACCTTCATCTGTCCTGAGTGACAGAGCCACAGGCTCATAGCACCAAGCAATTTGCTACAATCGGCTATTTTCACAGTGAAGGCAAATAAAACACAACAGACTCAGTGTGCAAGGTCCAAAAAACACATCAAAGAAAATAATAGACCCAGAGTGTGAAGACCTTTATTTAGCGAATAAATTCACCTGTAGGATTGCTTAACTCTTTCTTTGAGTCTCGGCTAAACTTTCATGGTGATTAATAATATTTATTATCGCCTCATATTCATAAGAATTGGAACGAGGTGAATACCACATCATCTTAAACATGACGATGGCATTTAATAGTGTTAAGCCAGAAAAAAGTTTCAGTTTTTTGTTTGTTTGTTTGTTTTTTTAATAAAAAAAAAATTAAAAATTGTAGTGGTTTGTTAAAAGTAAACATCACAGATCTTACACAGCTATGATTCAGTAATTAGAAACCAGGATACTAGTAGTTCTCATGTGTACAGGGATATTAATAAACAGTTTTATCTGTGCGCATGTAAGCACTGTATCCTGAATATGATGAGAACTGGGATACCTCAAATCCATCCAAGTTTCATACGTGAAAATGTAGGCTCCTGACCCACACATGAAACTGAAAGTTGGGGGAATCTCGGCCCCTGCTACACTGATTTTCATATCTGAGATTAAAAATATTTAAGGATATATGTTTTCATAACTCACGTGTAAAGAGGCTGCAGTTGCAGATGGGAGGACTTCTGAGGAGGCTGGTATCCGTACGAGTCAAAGCCACCGATGAAATCAACTTTAAACAGAGAAACAGGGAGAGATGACATCATTTCACATTCCCTTAAATCTGCAATCTTTTAAAGCAAGATTTGTATTTCAAGATCAGATTCTGTTATGACATAAAAATCTATTGAGGTATTACATGATGGTCTCAGTGTACCTCTACAACACTATAAATCCAGCACAGACTGCAGGTGGAGCATGTGATACATCACCGATCCACTGCTGCTATGTCACTGATACATTGTTCTAATCTTTCTGCATCGATTCAGTGGAACAAATGTGTGGGCCAGAATGGAGCAGCGCTGTCTTTATAAATGCAGACTGCACCTCAGGTTTGAGACCTGCTTTCTTTAAGGTATGATCTAATGTTTGATACATTTATATCCCTGTTTATACGTGTCCATGCTGGAGATCAACAAAGCCAGAGGCATCATGTTTTAGGGCTGTGGTTCATAGAAGTGCAATATCTCAAGAATTATATGAACGATTTTCATCAGACTTTACCCAGACATTCGCCCTGACCAAAGGATGAACTGAGTGGATTTTAGAGGTCATGTATCAAAGGTCAAGGTCAAAGGGCTTGTGTGCACCTCTTACACATAAACGTATTATCTTTGAGGAGGATTTTTATTCAAACTTTGCACAAATGTCCACTCAGACCAAGGATGAATTGACTAAATTTTGGAGGTCATCAGTCAAGGTCATTGGATATTGTGTTCATCCTTTGCTTGTGAAATGAATATCTCATGAGACTTTGCCTTTATGCTCAAAGTCATCCGTAGATAAACTGGTTACATTTTGGAGGTTAAGGGTCATAATAATATTTGTACAGTAGAACCTGACACTATAGTAGTTAGCCCATCTCATGAGGCATAAGTAAAGTAGAGGTCCACATAGACTTGATCTGATTTCCTGTATATTGCACAGGCCACCTGTGCAGGTAGTTTGAGACTCACTTTGCTTTAGTCTATATGCATTATTTTAGTTTTCAATTTTTAATCTGCATTAACAAAAAAAAAACATCAATAGACTATATCATTTCTATCATGCTATTGAACATGTATTAGTGTCAGATGTATGTCTGTTTATTCATTTTATTGAATCTTGTCTGTGTCTATTCTGCAAGTTCTATATCATTGCAATGGTCTATTTTGCAGCTGCTCATAATAAGGATAAAATAGGACGAAATTGTGGCGAAGTCTCATGTATAGAAACCCTTAACAGACATACTGTACATCCACTTATTATATTAGTCCATTATTGCAGTGTCAATTTTGGTTGTTTTCTTGAGATCTTAACTTATTCATGTTGTTATCTTGAGATGAAAGAGCTGTTTTGCCAGTGATAACACGTTAATTTCTCACAATTTCTAGAAAACTACCAAAATGGCATGAATGTCCTCTCACCTCCCAAAGCTTTACTAATGATGAACCTTTTAATAGTGCTGCAGGATTGGTTAGTGATGTGTGATTGCAATTATACTGCACAAAATTGTGATTTGTAATTATGACATAAATTGCCTCATCAGTCTACTTGCTTGGTTATCAATGAAAATGCAGAGAATAATGACATTTTGGAAGTGTGTATTTCTCTACTCAAAACACACACATACAGAGGATTGTCAAAACTGCCAAAAAATCATTGGCTGCCCTCTTCCTTCACTTCAGGACATTGCAAACATCTGTTACTATTCAAGAGCAAAAAACATTATCACAGACATTTCTCACCCTTATCACCTATTCGCCCGTCTGCCCTCAGGGAGGGGATACAGGTCAATCACGTCTCGTACCATCAGACTCTTAAACAGATTCTTGCCGGATGCCATCCACTCTCTAGACCAGTGGTTCCCAACCTTTTTTCCTCAGGAGCCCCCCTACTGGCATCAGAGAAAGCTAAGCCCCCCTCAGGCCCACTCGGAAAAAGTACACATCATTTGAAATTGTTTTCATTGAAAAAATCCCAACATAACAGACCTACATAGACTTGCTCTTCACTAAAGATCAATGCCCAAACTATCCATTATTATTACAGTGCATTAGGACCCCTCTTGGAAAAAAGAAAGACTAATTTCAAGAAGAAAAAAATCAGGTTTAAAAAATGTATTCATTAAAAAATGACTTTAAAAGCGGTAAACGTCCCTAAACCCTGGATAAGGATTTTTAAGATTATAAAGCCCAAAAGTCAAAATCTGACCACTGTTTTCAGTTTGGTTTCATTTACATTTTTGACTTTACACTGTTGTGAAATAAGGATTTAAAAAATTTTTAAACTTAAAAAAAAAAGTTCAATTTAAGACGTTATAAATTCTGAAATTTTGATTTTTTCTTGTAAATCCCAGACTTTTGAAACACTGTAATGTTGTAAATATAAGACTTTATTATCTCAAAAATTTATTTATTTTTTCCAAAACCAATTTTTTCGACCTTTTTGATTAGAAATCGACAGATTCTCCTTATATTTTAATCTTTTAGGTTGGCCCCTATTGTTCATTAGGTTTGTAATTTTTTATTAATTTTTTTTAATGAACATCTAACTTTGACGATGTCAGAGCGGACAGGGTCCCGCGCCCCCCCAGAGGTCCCCTGATTGTGTCTGTTTGGATTACTGAGCGTATTTCTGAGTGTGTAGTTTGGATGTTCTTTGTAGTTTTTTTGCAGGGAGGGGCATGTACAATTTCGTTGTATTTATGCAATGACAATAAAGGCTTCTATCTATATCAAAAAGGATAAAAAATACAAAACCTGAAATTTTCATTGTAATGCTTTGAAAATAAATTCATTTTTTCCAACAAGACTAAAAGTTTTTCCTTTTTTATATAAAAGTACTTCTAAAAAGTACAACAGCGGCACCGCTGTAAACTTAAAGGTCTTTCTGCAGGCATTTTAGTAAAACTTTCAAGAAGAATACTAAAATAAATGCAGCCTTTTATGTGGTTATATTTAGGCTTGTAGTCAACCAAAGAAATAGTTGGTCAGCTGAAATTACACCCACACACCAACCAATGATTGGTTGTTCAGGTAATAATAAACTAAACTAAACTTTCCTTTAACTCAAAAACAGTTTAAGGGTCCTCATTGCACCCTTCTGGTATTCTAAAGGATAATAAAAAATCATCATAACAAGCTTTATAAAGCATTATTAACCTTTTTAACCTCATGATTTTGTACTAAACCTACTGCTGATCAGCATGCACCTTCCTTTAATCATATTTTTTTTCATCAAGACACGATGTGAAATTCATAGGATTATTATTCTTTTTGTTTGGCTGGACTTCTGAGTATCTATATATACACAAAAATTCATGGAAAATGTGGCCTGCCAGAAATTTGGATATTTTCTGCTCCTCAATATGAGGTTGGAAACTTGGCTCAATAACATCACCCTAAATAAAAATAAAAAAAACAAACAAACAAACAAAAAAAAAAAACAGCCCATAGACACTATTTCACCTACAGGAATGAAATTTGGTACACATATTCAGCTTCTCAACATGCACAAAAAGGTCTCCTATCATCATGGTGAATTCCCTACAGGAAGTCAGTCATCTTGAAAAAATGTATGAAATTTTGCCATTTCCTGTGGTACTTCTAGGACTAACTTGTTCAAGGCTGTTTTTATGTGGAATTTGGCTTAAGCATAGAAGAGACATTAATAATCAGAAGTTATGTGGCTTTTGTACAAAACTCAAAGGATGTGCCATGGCGAGCTCTCATATTCTCTATTTTTTTTTTTTAAGAAAAAGGGAGTTGTCATAACCCAGCTGTGCATGGTCCCATCTGAATGAAAGTATTCATATATAATGAGGGTTCAGACCCAAACACACTCTTATGGTAATATTTCTTAAAAATAATGTAGTTGGTAGGTGTGGCTAAATGGCTCAGCTGCACCGCCTATAAAGTTTTAAAGCTTAGCGCCCGCACCACATACAACCTAGAAATTTAAAATTTGGTACACATAATCAGCGCAACAGGACCTACAAAAAAGTCTATGACTCCATGTCATCAAATCAACAGGAAGTCCGGCATTTTTTTAAAGTGGAAAATGAAGCTATTTCCAGGGATCATTGTAGATTTGACTTTTCTAAGAGTCTTACAATTGTCTTGAAGTTTGATCTGCAGCTAGAAGATTTGCTGCTGCTTTGTTTGTGCAGAATACGACCCCTGCCGTTACACAGGGCATGGCTGCAAATTGACTCAGTGCCGTCATAATTTTAATGAAGACAAAGCAATATTTTTATGACCTGCTTTAGTCAGCTACACTGTGCACTTTCATTTCATGTTGGCTGTAACAGACATGACAGATCAGAGAATTTTGGATTTTCTGTGTTCAAAAGATGTCAATGAAACAAAGCAGCTGTGCCACAAGCCCATTGTGCACCAAACTCTGACATGCACGAAGGTGCGCTGACGTGTACATTTCAATGAGATGATAAAGGGACTTAATACTTGTATTTTCTGACCGGTAAATGAAACAGACTACAGGAGTTAATGATTTGAGAGAGGGCAAAGCAGAGACTCTCAGCAGTGCCACTTCTTTACAAACATCCTGCAACTTCGTGTCTACAAGTTATTTATCGCATAACTGCTGTGAAACAACTGGAATAAGACATTCTGGGGCGCAGGTTGCCTAGTGGTTTAAGGCTCACCTCGTGTATGTGGACGGCCCGGGTTCAAATCTGGCCTGAGGCCCTTTACCGCATGTCTCTCCCCCTCTCTGACTCTATCCACTGTCCTCCTCTTTCAAAATAAAAGCACAAAAATGCCCAAAATAAATCTTTAAAAAAAACCAAACATGTTCTGCATCATTTTGTTGGCTCTCTACCTGGATTACCCAGTGCTGCATTGCTCCTCTTTCTTTTGCCTTCTGCACATCTCTCTATTTGCCAGCTGCATGTTTCATTTTCACCAACACAAATGTGCGTCTGCAACAAACCGACCGGATCTTGGTTGGATAAGAGCTCAAAGTGTCAGACCTAATTATGTTATGGCACAGCCTGACATTGTAACTTAAACAAATGCTCATCGAAAGCTTTAGTTTGAACCGTTTCATCATTACAGAGTATAACTGAGACTTACATGACAGTAATGTTCATACTTGCAACAAAACCCAGTAAAAGTTGTAAATATTTCTAATGCATAAATGTTATATAGCATGTTATTATATAACAAGCACACAAACACCACATAAGACGCTTCATCACATCACAGCATGATGCTCCCCTTAACAGGATATCAGGCTAATGATGTCATAAATAGCTCCAGGACTTTATTTCCTCCATTGACTGAGAGAGAATCGCACACAGGAGACACCCGAGGAGACGGACCATTCAGACTCACAGATGGCACAATTGAAAAGACGGTTCGAGCACTCTCAGGCAGACAGACGTACACTTGGAGGAAATATTCCAGTAGACCTCTCCAGTATTCCCTACAGATGGAGCACTCAGATCAGCCACAGGGAATCCTCAGCAGTGACAGAGCTCAGCGTGACTCAGGCAGAAGAAAACAAGGAGCGATAACACCCCAGAGCCATGGATCGCTAACACTAAAGCCCCCGCCATAGTGTGACATAAGTAAACCTGATCGGCTGAATGAGGCGCTACAGGAGGATCAAGGAGCTTTAAAGGAAGACAAAAACACTCACAGCTGTCCTCGTCGTCCTGGAAGACTTTGCTCACGTAGCAGGCATACACGAAACCGAAGAGCTGAGGAGGAGAGATGGTCAGAGATGAGCCAAGTTCAGACAAAGATTCATCAAAACGTTGGTGGGTAATAGTTTAAGAGTGTGTGTTTTTAGATACGTACAGCCAGCAGGACCTGTATGGCTGAACTCAAAACCTCGATGTACTGGTAGTCCAGGAGACACCCGGAGACGGTGATGACATGGTGGTCATCGGGGGCGATGGGAGAGTCTAGCACCGGTGTTACGAGGCAGCCAGGACCGTGCTCCATCCACCACGAGCGATGAAGGGATGTGTTGAACGTCATGATGAAGTCCCTGTCCTGAAAACACGGGCGCACAAATTCACAAACAGAAAACTATTATTAAATATGTTTTCAACAATTAAAATTACAACAGAGAGAAATGTCACACCTTCTTCTGGCCACATATGAAAACTAATAAAACAGAAGAAGCTTCTGCCTCATTTTGAGATGCTGTAAACTCGTCATACTCATGTTACAGGATAAAAATCAGAATAGTTACCAACAGATTTCAGGTGTCCCAATTAGGGGTGGACTGATATTGTTTTTTCAGGGTTGATACTAATTATCAGGAGTTCATGAGGCTGATAAACGATATTTGGAGCAATACACATTTATTATGATGTAAGAAATGTACCTAATGAGCAAAAGTTAAATTGCATGATTAAAAAAAATGATGGAAAATAAATAATTTAGCAACACAGTAGAAACAGGAAAACAGGAAGTGGTTCCATCCATCACTGTGTCAGTGGCACCCAAGCTTAAGTGCTGATTAGATGGTACTCATATGACATGTAGCAAATCAGATTGTGTTGAAAAAAGGACCTTTGGTAAGACTGAAGAAAGTGAAAATGAAGCCAGAGGGGAAACCCACCTTACAGTGCAGCTAAAGTAGCACACTTTATGATTTCATTAACTTTATCAGTAATCTGCAAAATGAAATGCTGACATTTATAATTGACCAAATGTTAAATATCAGCCTCAATAGTCGGTAAAGCAGATAATCGGCCGACCTCTATTCCCAGTGCAAGATGGACCACCGACACATTTCTACTGGACTAAATTAAAGCTAAATACATTTTTACATAGAGAGAGGAGAGTGAGGGCTAGCTTATATAGTGCTTTTCCAGTCATCTGGCTACTCAAAGCACTTTTACACTGCAGGTCACAGCTACCCAATTACACCCTTTCACTCTATTCAATCCACATTCACATGGCAGAGGTTACTGTGGATTTCTGGCCATCAGTAATAGCTAATCTCATTTCTATGCATCCATAGTACCATTTACACATCACCGTTGAAGCAATCGGAGCAAATTGGGGTTAAGTGACTTGACAAATCAACATGTGACTGCAGGAGCTGGGGATCAAACCCACAACCTTCCAATTGCAAGACAACAGACTCTACCTACTGAGCCACAGTCACCCTACAATGTCTAAAAATGTAACCAGCAACAGGTGCTCTCTAGGATGAGAGGACAAGGATAAAAACAGCAAAATAAACAAACAAATGACTTGCCAGATTATTTTCAAAATAGAGTCGATGGAAGAAATAGCAGTCAGAAACTGAGGAAGCGAGGCACTCTGATGCGATTAAAATTCCTTATTAATAGGGATGTCTACACATTTCCACTCGAAGTCTTTATCAGGACATAATAGACAGATCAAGAACAGGTGTTTAAATACAGGTGAGGTGTCATGTGACGAGTCAAACTATTATTTCTAATGCACATATAAAAATCCAGTAACAGTAGTCATTAGGGCTGGGTAATTAATTGAAAGTTAGATTAAACTGTAGTATGTCTGACTGCAATTTTCAAATCAAAGAAGGTGTAATATTTCTTTAACCTGAAATGTGTCAAAATGCCAGTTGAAAGCTTTTTTGCTGCAGAGATGTTATGCCCTACACATCATGCAGTCATTCAAGTGTTATTTTTTATTAGTTTCCAAAAAAAAATCCTACTTCCCTTATTTTTGTACGTTTTCCTAATCAAAATGAGAATAACATAAGAATGATCACTCCCTTCTAAATTACATTAATATCAAATTTGCAATATGAGTCAAAATAATTGCAACTAGATATGTAATGCGTTGGTTATAACATTAAATGATTGTGAAATTAAATGATTGATTGCCTGTGTTTGTTGAAAGATACAAAAGATGAGGGAATCATAAATAATAACATATTAAATTGCAATGTTGGGGGAAAAACTCAATTATTTTCCCAAACTATTCAGCCTTAATAGTCGCCACAAAAAACATCAATATAGACTCTAAAGGAGTCATCATAATCTGACTGCAAGATTAATTGTGTGGAATCAAACATTATAATATGAAAAATGCCAGAAATAGGTAGAACAGGCTGCCTCACTGCAAATAAGAGCGTGAAAAATAGTACACATAACAGAGCACAGAATACAAGGCAGTCACAAAGACAAACACTGAATCACATCTGATGAGGAGCTTAAATGAAAGCAAACCTATGACTGTATAGAACTGTGAAATCAACACGGATCAAAAGGCAGGAGGGTCTAGCATCAAAATAACGCTGTAAAGATCAGCAGTATAACAGTTCAACAGACAGCAAGGTCTCACATCAAATGAAGTCTACTGTCTTAAAGGGATACTTCAACATTGTGGCAAATTCACCCATTGCCATAATTCCTATAGTCTTAGGAATAGGTTTGTTTCCTTAAGTTGTCGGTGCAAGCTGTTTCTAGATCTGGGGGGACTGATATACCAGCTGCGCAGCTTACGCTATGGAGACAGACGGTATTTTTGGCTTTCCCTCATCAAACTCATCAAATACACAATCCAACAACTCCAAAACGCTCCTGTGGACTAGTTGTGACCTGCACATTCACCACACTATGAAATAATCATGGAACATTACGAGATGGAGATGTTTTAAAGCTAAATGCAAAGCCGGAACTACCAAGTAACTACGGCACTGCCACAGGCGCGCACTGTGTCACTCCGCCCAGTGGTTTACTCAGAAAGTAGTGTCGTAATGTTACATAATTATACATTATTATTTCATAGCGTGGTGAATGTACAGGTCATAACTAGTCCACAAGAGCATTTTGGAGTTGTTGGATTGTGTATTTGATGAGTTTGATGAGGAAAAGCAAAAAATACCGTCTGTCTCCATAGCGTTAGCTGTGCAGCTGGTATATCAGTCCCCCCAGATCTAAAAACAGCTTGCACTGACAACTTAAAGCAACTAACCTACTACTAAGACTATAGGAATTATGGCAATGGGCGAATTTGCCAAAATGTTGAAGTATCCCTTTAATAATAAGAGACATGTGAGATGACAGTTAATGAAAGAAGTTGATGCAACACATACAGAACTGGATATCCAACAAGATTTAAAGATAAGGGGAGAAATAAATCTCTCTGTTAAAGCCAGGGAAGGAAGAAGCCCTTTTCTAATCTATTTTTCATATCTTTAATATTTCCGCCTTTTTATATCCACCCTCTGGGGGGTCTGCTGTAGCAGACTTCCAGTTCAGTAATGATGATAATAGCAAAAACATACTCCTCCCAGTGGCTCCCAGTGATTAGCACCAGTGGGGAAGGTTCTGACAGGAATAAATCCTCAATTTAGTAAGTACTGCTTTATTCTTTTAAATCAAGCATCCAGATGAATGGTATTATATGCTGAAAGTTATATATTCAGAAACACCAGAGCTCTGGTACCTGTTGCTGTTAGCCGTTATACCCATAACTGGACAAAGTTAAAAATGCATCATTAACAGCGGCGTTTTAAACATGCTGTTCACTGTCTAAATACACCAGGAATGGGATTATTTTGATATTAATTAGGGGTGCATGACATTATCAGTATGATATCAGTATGTTAGCTTAAAAATTCAAATATCAGTGTTGGCAGGTTTGGAAATTTTTGTCAATATTTAGGCTATAAAAAACTGCCTCTATCAGCTGTTAATATTGGCCGTGTGAACAAGTAAGTAAGTGGAGTTTTATTGTGGACCAACTCACCTACATCAGCTGAAGTCTTACTTTTTTAAAATCGTTATCCCTTATGCTTTAAAGCAGGGCTCATCACCTACTTTGTACAAGGGCCAGCTTTCTTCTTGACAGACACTTTGGGGGCCAGACTTTCAAATTAATTAATCTAAACAGCAAAATATTTTTATTTTCTCTGAAATTTGTGCAATTTTAAGCTTTTAGCACTGAAATCCCCTATACTGCAGCCAGCCAAAATTGAGCAAATGAAGTATTTTAGACACATTTTTCTTTGGTTGTTGTGCTGACCATACTATATTTGATGCTAAAATGCTGTGTTTGATTGGTGGAAAATATGTGCAGGAACCAGGTCTTTGCTGTTGATTCTCATGCATGGATATTCCACTTTCAAAAGCCCTGGCATGGAAATTTGATGTAGTTTTAATGAAGAATAGAATTTCTGTTTATCATGCATGGCTGATAGGTGTTTTCGGAGCTGTTTAAAAGCTGTGTGGATTTTGAAAGAATAACCTAAATACCAGAAAATATTCTTCTCCTCACATCTTCTGAATTTGTTTTTTTTACTTCTGGGCCACAAGTTGATTTAAAGGACTGAGATTTGTTCATCTTTTCCTCCTAAAACTTTAAATTGTGTATTTTAAAGACTGTTGTTTTAGGCCTAAACTACACTTAAATACAGCTGTAGGCTCAGATTAATTTGTAAATATCCCCATATTTGCAAAAATCCAATATTGTGCATCCCTGATTTTAATGCAATAATTCTTGATACAGAATTTGATATTTACAGACCTTTGGAGATGACCAAGTGAACTGTGGATATTTAGTATAGTTCACACATTTAAAGGTGCAGTTTGTAATATTTAGCTTGGTAGCATTTAGCAGAACAAACTTGGTAAACATGGAACATAATATTCATCAGTAGGCCTATCTAAGTTTGTATTGAATCACCTTAAATATATAAGTGTTTTATTTTTCATTAACTTAGAGTACAAATTTTATTCATACATAGGGAGGGTCTCCTCCACATTGGTTGTAAATATCAGCAGAAATGTTCATACTTGCCAACACTAATATTTGACTTTTTAAGCTATAGTACCAATATCATACCAATGATACTGTGCATCCCTACTGTTTTTTATTACCTCACTGATTACCAATGACATATAAACACACAGAGCTCACCTGAGACAGGTTTCCAACCTCCAGGTAGAAGCAGATAATAAATGAGTTCCAGCCGACCCAGAGGACCAGCCATACTGCATACTGCGGGACAAACACAGCAGATCAGACACTGAATGAGAGGAAACACTCACTCATGGTTAACGTGTGACATCAGCAGGAGCATGAAAGGGGCTTCACTCACAAAGATGAGGTATCTGAAGCGAAACTGCACCGTGCCAAACATGCCAAGGATGACGGCCATGATGTGCAGGAAGTTGGCGAGGATGGGGGCCCATTGGTAGCCCAGAAAATCAAACACCTGCCTTTGAAGGGCCGCCACCTAGAGGACGGGGGAGGGGTGATAAATACACACAAACAAACATAAAAGGGGGAAAGATTAAAGGAAAAAGATGCCCCACTAAAGGACGTATGCAAATACAACACACACAAGTGATCCAGGTTTCTCACACACGCACACACACTATGTGACAGGGACACACATATACAGGTCTGCCGCAGTTGTTTCCATGGTAACTGCCTGGAGCACCAGCCAGTCCAGTGACTGTAAAAAGAGGAGCATCCCCCCAAAAGCTCGACCAAACTAATGAGAATCTATGGGTTGAATCCCCCTGCCCCTAAACAACAACCCATCAGCCCTGCACACAAAAGCCCCTGACTTCATGGTCCCACCACAGTCTCATATTACTCTCTTATTACATTGTAGAGGGATAGACTCCAGTTATTTGTAGGAGCAGCTAACTTTAAATGCAGAATGGAGACCAGATGGTGAACATGGCCTGCTTGTCCCTCCTGTGCTTTACATTCATATGGTTTGGTCAGTATGGGTCTGTAACCCCTCTCTCTCTCTCTCCCTACAGACCACCCTGACACCAACTCACCCCCTGCCCTGCTCCCCCTGCTTCAAAGGCACATACACACCCTGGACTGTAATGTGGCATGGCCCCCCAGCAGCTGCAGCTCAGAGCTTTTTCAGCCTGGACAAAAATGTCTGATTACAATGTGCGTGTCTGAAGCACGCTGCTCTAATTATATCTTTGTGCTGAGAGAGGCAGCTTCACACAAACACTCACCAACTGCAGAGAGCAGATCACCAACAGCGTGCATCTTCCGTCGCACTTCCCCATCTTGGAGGGCTCAGGACGCGGCTTGGGGCCGCGGAGGCTCCGGGGGAATGACGGGTCCCCGGTCAGATCCAGACTGCCTGGCCGTCCCAGCTCACACCATTCCCGGCTGAGTAGACGAGCCCAAGGCCGCCTCCTCCTCCTCCTTTACCGCGACTGTTGCTCTCTCTCTCTCACAGTGGGTGACCCATCTCGGCCGCTGGTTTTGTCGGTAAATACCAATCACGGAGGTTTTCAGGAAGGAGAGAAGGAGGAGGGGTCCAGTTCACGCCGGCCTGCTGCGGTCCGACCACCACCGACAACAGAATCACCTCGGCCACACCTTCCGGAGAGGGGACACACAAAGGCACAAAGAGAGACGGAAAGCTGTCATAACCGACCCCGAGCAGCAGACAGAAATGAGCGTCATATGATACTGAATCACACGGGGGCGGCGGGGAGGAGGGAGCCGACCCCGCAGCGTTACTACGGCTAACGTTGGGCTACATGCACTCCTCTACGGACACAAAGCAGCCCGCTGTGACTCAAGGTTTTCTAGGAACGGCACCGTTCTCGTCCCCCCTAAAAAACACCCTCACCCCGGTACTCCGCTCCCCTCTCTGAGGGAGAAAGTAGTCAAGTTAACGGACAGAAAAGCTCACCAGCACCGGTCTCCTTCGCTCCGTCTCGCAGCGTCTTTTGTCAACAATCGGTGCCGGGGCGGGCGCAGGAGGAGCCGGGGGGAGAGAGAGAGAAACGAGGGGGTGGGGGCTCTCAGTCACCGCGACCCCCTCGAGGAGGAGCTGCATGGAATCTGCAGACCCGCGTGCGTGCGCGCGGCCGAGCAACAGCCCCGCGAGGCTTTTGGAACGGAGCACAAAAGAAAGCGGGGCTCGCGCTGTCGATGGAGGCTCAGACTGTATGCAAGTCCGACCTCACCTTTGAGTCCGAGGAGAGGGCACTGATCCACCGCTGCTGGTTTCCTCGGGCTTAAGTTATTCAGAGCAGAATAAACACAAAGATTAGCCCTGTTTATCTCAATTTAGCTCCTCTAAAGTCAACTTAGATATCACTGATGAAGAGGAAGATAGGAGCGCGTGGGCGGTTATCGCGAGGCCATATGACAATCAACGAAAAAGAGCGTTATTATCCTTACTACATCCGATCTGACAATGAAAAGAACCATTATATCAAGCATACACTGACAGTTAGGATTTAAAAAACACTCCTTTCACTGCCCCAGCTTACTTAAATAGCGTTTATAACGTCCAGAACACAAATAGAAACAACATAAGGAGATCTAACACTCAACCCATGATAAGATGCAGATGCGGACCAAATTATTATCCCCCATAAACATTTAATACTGTTTTAGTATAGGTCCTTTGTAGATGACGCCACACATCAATGGAGAACTCCAGATGGGGGGCAAGTAGTGATTTCTGCATAAAGAAACTCTACCAAAATGGCCATGTTTTGAGCAGTTTACGATTATACCTATTGTTCAAAGTGGAAATACAAAAAATACCCAATTTTTGAGCTTTGTTTGCATCTTGAAAGTAGTGAAATATTCTGGCAAAAATAAAAGTTTTAAAAAGTCACAGAAAAAAAGGAAGTAGGCAGGAATTTTTAAAAGCCTCCCTCTAAAGCCTGGATGAGCCATACGTGAGTTCCGTTTCCACAGAGCCCTCTGGTTTGTTTCCAGTTTTTCCTTGTTTTAGCACAATAATCTTTGATCTTACCCGTAATTCCTCAGCTGATGTTTGTCCAGTCTTGCTCATTGTGACGGCTGGCAGCGTTGACTCTGGACTTGATAGAGACCAGTTGACCAACAGCAGCACATGGCATGTCAAACCAAACCATCACTGACTGTGGAAACTGAAAATGCGTGACTTTGAGACCTGAAGGATTCTAGTCCTCTCAGATCTTCCTCCAGACTCTGGGACCTTGATTTCCAAATGAAATTCAAAATTAACTCTCATCTGAAAACAGGACTTTGGACCACTGAGCCCACAACTGTCCAGGTCTTTTTCTCCCTAGCCCAGGTGAGACATTGATGACATATGTGGTTCAGGAGTGGCTCCATACTAGAAACTCCATGCTTGCAGTCTATTTCCTGGACCCGTCTGTGTGGTGGCCCTTGATCCACTGACTCCAGCCTCAGTTCACTCCTAGTGAAGCTCTCCTAAGTTCTTGAATCTTGTATTTGACAATCCTCTAAAGGCTGAGCTCCCTGCTGGTTGTGCTCCTTTCTTACCACACTTTTCTTCAGTCAGCGTTCCACGAGTATGCTTTGATACAGCCTCTGAGAACAGCCTGACCTTTCAGCTGTGATTTTCTGTGGCTTGGCCTCCTTGTGGCAAGACAGTCTAGCTGCAGACCTCCACTCTTGCAAGCTCCACTCTGAGATCCCCTCCACCATCAGAAGGAAGTGACATCAGGATATGAATACTTGCTTAGCTTTAGCTTAGGTTTAGCATTTTAATCTCAACTGGTTTGGTTTGGGGCAGCTCATTGGGGTAGGTGTATATTCGCTACGTTGGGCCGTGCAGTAGCAGACCCCGACATCTATGCTGTATGGGTCTACGCCGGGCCGTGCAGTAGCAGACCTCGGGTCAACGCTATTAAACCCAGATTGGAGGTGGCTTCCACTTCACATTGGAGGAGCTGTTAAGCCGAATGACAGTGGAGGTCTGCAGCTGGACCCCTCTCCCTTGTGGAGGGTGTCAGTGATTGCCACCTGAACATTTGTCAAGGCAGCAGTCTTCCCCATGATTGTGTTTGTGTGTACTGAACCAAAGTGAGAGAATGAAGGCTCAGGAAACTTTTAAAAATTGGACCTTTCCACAATATTCATATATTTTGAGATAGTAGATTTTGTATTTTCATGAGCTGTAAACAGCTCAAAATTTAAGAATTAAAACAAAAAAGTCTTAGAAAGTATTTACTTTGTATGAGATGAATGTAGAACATATTAAAGTTTAATTTTTTTAAGTAAATCACAGGAGAAAAAATAATTTTTATATGATGTTCACGTATGAACTTGCATAAAAGAAACTTCCTTTTCATTTACATTTTAATCATTTATTATTGTGATGTCGCTCTTTTGTTTCTTTTACTTACAGTGTTATTGAAGTTCCTAACTTTGTATAAAGCTTTTTGAATGTGTAATGTTGCATTTCCATGAAAACTCAGAAATATTTAATGCCATTAGATGAAGTGACCTGTAATAAAAGCCCTACTTGGCTACTAACCCCCCCCTTCATTGTTCAACTAGACTGGAAAGTAGCTTCAGTCACAAGCCAGTGACTTCACAGTCCTAATTAAACTGACCTGATTAATTTATCGCTATGGATACAGACTTATCCACGGGCTGAATAGCGCTGTGCTCTTTGAAGGATACTGAGAATGAAATGAACACACCAGTTTAAATTTTAAATCATTTCCCAGTGAAGTTGATTAATGAAAACATTTCCTTTTTGATTCATTGGTGTTATGGCTAATAACAATAAAAACATGACTGATAATTTTAGAAACGTGTTATCAGAATGAATTGTGTTTTTCCCTGAGTATTTTCAATCCCCTACACTCTCTGACTAACTAGGTAACAGCAGCAATCAACAACAGCACAGAGGTACAGGGTTTCTTTTAAAGTAGTCATGCATGATGATCGAAAATAGCTCCTCCAAGCATAATCAGGTCACACTGCTCTCTATTTTTACTCTAAAAAAATCCCAAAATGAATCCATGTTAGTGACAAAAAAGACTTTATTTTACAGAATTGTGAAGTTTATTAAAAAGAAACAAATCGTAATTAAAAAACAGTCATTGTGGAGGTTTTTCTTTTCCTTTTTGACCCGGGGCAGAATAAACTTCAAACACGCATCCTGAGGTCGTTCTGTGATGACGCTGAAGCATGTGAAATTACAGACTCCTAACCCAGTGAACACCACCCATCCATGTTTCAGGCGGGACACACACTCAAAAACACACACTCATCCGGGTTACTCACTCACTCATACTACTGAATCTCTCCCATGTAGAGGCGTTTATCACTGGAGCCAGACAGCACTGTGGAGAGAGAGAGAGAGAGAGAGAGAGAGAGAGAGAGAGAGAGAAAGAGAGAGAGAGAAAGAGAGAGAGAGAGGGAGAGAGAGAGAGAGAGAGAGAGAGAGAAGTGATTAAATTCTTTTTATAAGTCATGATCCTTCAGTGACTAACCAGAAATGTTGGATGATGACACTCAGACGCTCTTAAAATATCTCAAATCTCATCAAAGTGTATTGCACATGAAACTGTGGCTCAGTCCCAATACAGCCCTCGCCTCTGCCACTTCGGCCGGAGGTATATTTGCCGTTTGATCTCGCGTTAGCGTGTGCGTCTGGCTGGGTCATGAGCTTTCCTGTAAACAAACTTATGCGCGATGCAGGTTACAGGAAGACACTGCTAGAGAGCTCAAGCTGTATACAACTGCCTGTATGTGGGCTGTAAACTACAAACATGGCAACACTTGAGGATGTTAATGCAATGGTAAGTGTGAGATCAGCACAAACATAATACTAGAATCACAGTAACATCAGATCAGCTCAGACTGATAACTGGTGGTAAAAACACTGTCTGCAATTTGTTTCTACAACATTTCACCCGTACATGAATGTGACGCTTCTTGTATATCAGTTTAATTAGTGACCTTGTTCACTGGTGACTTTTAGCCAACTGTATTTGTAAATGTGGTTGTTACAAATGACTGATGAATGAATGAGTAACCTTTTGTTTGTTTTGTTAATAAAAAGGGACCTGTCATTAGATATTGAAATAGGTCGCCATAAGCACTAGAAACTAGAGAACAAAGAATTTGTTAACACTGTAAACTATCAGAAATATTCAATAAAGTCCACTTTCTCGTTATTTAACCCGCTGAATGAAGCTGCCAGAAAAAGCTTCTTAAGCCAAGTTACAGCAGCAGAATCACAGGAGGAACAAATGAGAACGTGTTTCAGGCTGACTCAGACTACACATACTATGTTTTGGTCTTTCTTGACAGCAGCAAGTCAGACTATGCAATGAAAATCTTGTCCAGTATTGGCTGACAGACTGGCCACACTACAAGAATGAGTCTGACCACTCATTGTATGCTGACATCACCACTATCTCCACAAATGTGATTGTTTCTTCTTCTACTGCTATTTCTTCTTCTTTTTATGCTGAGGAGGGTGAAGAACATCATGAAAAAGTTCATTGTTTCCCGTGATTTTTATGTCCATTTTTTCTCTGTAAATCCAATTCTATAACCTGACATGGCAGATGGATTTGTTTCACACATCCATCTGGGAAAGCTTAAATAGAAAATGTTTGGGAAAAGGCAGAGGCTTTGAAAAAAACTTGTAGTGTGATTGGATGAACGTTCTGTCTGTCACATCTCTACGGGCCAATCAGAGCAACAAAACACGTAACGTAGCTGCCATCAAGCTGCGCGTGACATGGAAACATGGAAACTAAAGACATGTAAGTACTCGACTTCTGTCTTTTTGAAAAGAAAACTCACTGCTGTTCTTTGTTCTTCCTTTAATGAAGAAATGTCGTCAAGTTCTGATAAAACGGGCGCTTTAGCAGCATCCACGCTAATCTCTTCCGCCAACTGCACCGGCCTCTTGCTGCTGCCTGTTTACGTCACGACTCTGCGGTGCCTGAAAGTAACGCCCCTCGTCGCTGATTGGTCCTGTCACTTTCTAACCGGGCCCAAGTGGTTCAGATGGGAGTTTTGCAAGATGGATTTGCCAGTGAGAAACACGGAAACGGGTGTATCCATCTGCTTTGCAAGGTAACCAATTCTACCCTCTCATATAAACTTTGGTTAATTGTCCTCACTTAACTAAGCTCTTCTAAAGACATGCATGCTTAGTTTCTACTTTCCTTTTATCAGGTTACAGCTCTTTACAACAAGCTTTTTCTAACGAGCTCATCAAATTTTCATGTTGTTTAGCGAAAAGACAATCAAATCTGCAGCTTTTAGCTGGCTTCCTACATATTGCTTAACTTTTAGCATTGATTCAAGGCATTTCAACTCACAATTGGTAAACCTGAAAACAACCTATCTCATTAAACGGTATAATCTGTCTAATTTAGCTATTTTAACACTAAAAACCAAGCCTCTGGTGTTTCCTTTGCACAAATTTTTCACACTAAATTTTTACATTTGTTTCAGTTTTCCAGTCTCCTACAGCACTATTTTTTCAGCATTGTCACCATAACTTAAGTTTTATTTAGCTGCTGTAAAAGCTTTCAGAAAGCTCAGCCATTATTCGTACTCCCCGTGATTTTGATTCCCACCATCTTTAGCAGTTTTAGCAAGCCGTTAAGCTTTTATAGCTAAGGCTTTTCTGATTTCAGGCTGTTATTAGTCCCAGTGCAGCAGTGTTCAACTTTGACACTCATTTCTCACATTTAGCTTCATTTTCCCATTTTTACAATTGAACTCTTACACTCTTCAGCTTTTATGCTATTTTCAGCTATGCTAGTTACTAGTTACTGAATGCCACCACAATAGAAAATAGATTGTTAGTTAGATAAATTTTGTTATCAGATATAGTTTCATTGTCATCAATTTTATATTATCTTTACTTTTAGATAGTATATTTGTATATTTATATGGTAGTATTAAGTGATTGTCAATACTTTGTAAAGATGTTTTGTTGATTATTTTGATGTATTTCACATTGGCAATGTTTTTTTTTCACTATTCAAGCCAATAAAAACATTTTTAACCTTAAAAAAAACAGTAAATACATCACAATACTCTCATCAGAGATGTATTTAATGAAAAAAGCCAAAACTATTACAAACAAGCACGGACACACCTGGCTGGTCATTTTTTGAACTGCAGCACTGATCTTATTTTGATAATTTTTAAAGGTTTAGACACTGACCTCTCAAACAGCATTGTGACATGTTTGTCTCTGTGAAGTGACAATGACACATTGCAATGATGCGAAGTGTTATGGACTATCACGGTTTATCAGTTTGTCTTTCAAACTTGAAGCCATTGACGTCTCTGCTGCAATTTTGATATTACACTTCTTCCTCTACCACACTTGTGCAGAATACATCATTGCGTCTTTGTTATGTTAATTTTTTAAGGATGTGCACAGCAGAGGCTTCAAACTGACACTGGGGATGCTTGGCAGCCATGATGCATCCACATATGAGTAGTTAACAGTAAGTTTTATCTCTGGCCTTAGCCCTACCCTGATGTTTGCATGTCCACGTTTAGGGCTAGGGTGTCCTGATTCTTGCTGGAATGGAGGGGAAGGGTGTAGTGTAGGGTGGCCAGTTCCACAGCACCGAATAGGAGGACACTTTGCAGCACTTGGTGAAGCAAGAACAATCGCAACAAATAGGACTCTAGTGTTTTCCCTGCTACAATACAATTTTGTCCATGATACCGATAGTATCATGATACAGTGATTCTGAAATACTCTATTCATTGAAGGACAGTTTGATCCAGGACCGCCCCTGGCCAAAGTGAGGCCCTAAGCAAACGCTGATATGAGGCCCCCCATCACTGCCGCCACTATCGCCCCAACATACTCACTTAGCAATACTCAAACATGTCTTAAATAACTAAAATAACTAAAGGATATATTACTACAACAATAATAAATACAAAGTAACTCCTTTTTAAATTAGAAATGAATCTCATAATAAAATATCTTAATCTAATGATTTTTCAATGCATTATGCGCCTTTTTTAAACAAGCATGGAAAAAATGAAAACTGAAAAATGGCTTATGGCAGAAATGTTCAATAATGTTGTTGCATCTATATACGTCCATACCATTGACACTACTGGTAAATTAACAGGGTCGACCAATTTTGAAATGGGGAAATTTGTCCATCAAACATGTGACATGGAGCATTTTGAAACAAGGGTTTGGGGCAAAAGAAACAGGACTGAGCCTTTGACTCACCTACGGGCTCCTCTGGGTGAAAGGACACTTCATTGACAGAGCCAGCGTGGCCCGGCAGCTTGTACAGGATCCTCCGTGATGTAGTGTCCCAGATGTACACGAACCTGTAAGAAGACATAAAAAGCTTGATTGAGTCCTTTATCTGAGAACATTCTATGCACTGATTTTTAACCTCCGCATGTCCTGCATCAATTAAATATAAATGCCGCAGAGACATAAAGAAACACTTGTTAAACTGCAGGTGTGCTGTCCATGCCTTGCCTTATTAAATGGCTCATCATCTTGCTGCTCAGAAACGCACCAGCAGCCAAGTGTATGTTTGCTTTTAGTCTCTTAATTCATAATACTTGTTTCCTGTATAACATGAGTTAAACTAAACAGCCAGGTGTGCCAGTACCTGACGTACGGCTTTCAAAATGGCTGTTTTAGTTCTGCTATGCTAAGCAAACTCTCATGCTGAGGAAGCTTGTGATTATGCTAAAGTTTCTCAATGAGTAATAATGTTCTGAAAAACTGCAATCCTGCAAAGTGTAATATCTTACTGTACATGTCTTGTTCCAAACAAATAGATGTAAAAATTGTGAAGGAATAACAATGTGTTTGTAATGGCTGTAAATTTTGATATTATATGCATATCTTGCTAATGATTAGTGATTAGTGAACAAGCATATGCAGGTTGTATATTGTTGCATGCAAACTCCACGGATGTTTTGTGAGGTGAGGAGGGTGAAGTGGTGAGTGTATCTTCATCTTCCTGTGCCCTCATAAAACCTACAGCTGCACCTCAAAAAAATCAGAATATTATGAAAAAGTTCATTGTTTCCTGTGATTTACTTCAAAGTTAAGCTTTTATAAATTCTACCTCACACAAAGGGGAGTATTTGCAGACTTTTTTGTTTTAATCTTGGTGAAAATCCAGCTCATAAAAATCCAAAATCCACTATCTCTAAATAATAGGATATTGTTGAAAAGTCCAATTTGGTTCAGTGCACACAACCAAATCCATGAGGAAGACTGCTGCCTTGACAAATGTCCAGAAAACAATCATTGACACCCTCCACAAGGACGGGTAAGCCACAGAAGGTCACTGCTGAAAGAGCAGGGTGTTCCCAGAGGCTGTATCAAAGCATATTCATGGAAAGTTGACAGAAGGGAAAAGTGTGGTAAGAAAAGGAGCTGAGCCTTCAGAGAATTGTGAAACAAAACAGATTCAAGAACTTTCTGGAGCTTCACAAGGAGTGGACAGACCCTGGTGTCAGTGGATCAAGAGCCAACACACAGATGGGTCCAGGAAATGGACTACAAGTGCCATGTTCTTACTGTGGAGCCAATCCTGAACCACAGATGTTATCAACGTCTCTCCTGGGCTAAGGAGACAAAGACCTGGACCGTTGTGGTCTCAGTGGTCCAAAGTCCTGTTTTCAGATGAAATTTAATTTTGAATTTCATTTGGAAATCAAGGTCCAACAGTCTAGAGTAGGACCAATGAGGCCCAGAACCCCTCAGTGCTTAAAGACCAGTGTTTTCAGTTTTCACTGTCAGTGAAGGTTTGGGGTGCCATGTCATCTTTTCCTGCTGGTCCACTGGTCTTTATCAAGTCCAGAGTTGACGCTGTCAGCCGTCTAACAGGACATTTTAGAGCCACACATCCAAACTGGTTTACTGACCATAGTATGACTGCGTTTAATTCTGACCTGAAACCCATAGACAATCTCTGGGGAAATGTCAGGAGGAAGATGAGAGACACCAGACTCAACAATCCAGACAAGCTGAAGGCTGCTATCAGAGCAACCTGGGCTTCATAACACCACAGCAGGACCACAGACTGATTGGCTCCATGACACGAGCATAGATGCAGGAATTCATGAAAAAGGAGCTCAGACCAAGTGCTGAGTGATAAATGAGCAGAATTAAAGAGAAGGTCAATATTTCTGTGTTATAAATCCTTTACAGACTTATGTTTGTGATATTTTAATACTTTGAAATAATGGATTTTATATTTTAATGAGCTGTAAGCTGTAATCATCAAGATTACAACAAAAAAGTCTTGAATTATTGAAGTCTGAATTATTTCATTTTGTAAGAATTAATCTAGAACACATGGAAGTTTAACTTCTTGAATTAAATCACAGGAATCAATGAACTTTTTCATGGTATTCTTATTTTTTTATGCATCTGTAAATGGGGCACAACCCTATATTTCATCATAGTAAAAATAAAAAAGAGTTTTCCCTGAGCTCAAGGACCTTGAGCATGAGTATGTCCATGTTTGTTTATGTGTGTAAAAATCATTTTCTCCTCTCACCTGTCAGCGGAGCCTGCAGCTATCTTACTGCCGTCAGTCGACCAGGAGCACCTCAGCAGATTCTGGATAAGAGAATTCAGGAACTAATTGAGATGACTGTTTCACATGTGAACACAATTAAGGATTAAAGAGATATCTTATGTGAGAGGGTTTAAGAGAGACGCGATGATATAAAGCTGTGTTAATCTACTTTATTCATCAGCTTGTATTAACCCCACCAGCTGGACTGCAGCGATAGGACACTTTTGAAAAATGTTACACACAGGCTGAATCAGGAGTAGGTGAACTGTAAGCTGTAGACGATGACCTGAACAATAAAAAAGGTCAAAGAGTTTTTTATAAGTTACCTTTTCAAAGTTGTGGACGTTGCCCTGGAAAATCTTCACACATCTCTCTTTGGGTGCAAACGGTCGAACATCCCAAATACGAACTACACATAGAGGCACACAAAAAACAGTCAGAGAAAAAAGTCTAATACTATGCTGTGAAAAAAGTATTGTACTCCTGATCTCTTATTTTTCAGCCTTTTTGTCAGACTTAAATGTTTTAAATGATGACTTCATTTACTAAAGGGAAAAGCCATCCAAACCTGCCTCGCCCTGTGTGGACAAGTCATAACCCCCCCTCCTTTTGAATCCTGAATTAACTATGATTAATCACATATTTTGGAAAGTTGACAAAATGAAATAGATTAAAAAATTTAAAAAAGCAACATATCATGACGCCATCTAAAGAAATTCAAGAACAGATGAGAAACAAAGTCATTGAAATCTGTCAGTCTGGAAAAGGTTACCAAAACATTTCCAAGGCTTTGGGACTCCAGCCAACCATGGGGAGAGCCATTATCCACAAATAGAGAAAACTGTGAACAGTGGCGAACCCTCCCAGGAGTGGCTGGCCAGAAAAAACCTAGAACAACATCTAAGACCGGCAGGCCTCACTTGACTCAGCTATGGTCAGTGTTCATGATTCAACAATTAGAAAGAGACTGAGCAAAAAATGCATCATGGGAGAGTTCCAAGGCCAAAACCACTGCTGACAAAAAAGAGCACAAAGGCCCGTCTCACATTTGACTAAAAACATCCTGATCATCTTCAAGACCTTTGGGAAAATATTCTACCAGAAACTCCTGAAACAGAATGTCTACCCATCAGTTCATGACCTCAAGCTCAAGAGCATTTGAGTTATGGAGCAGGACAATGATCCCAAACACACCAGCATCGTCCACATCTGAATGGACTAAAAAACTAAATGAAGATTTTACCATGGTCTTGGCAAAGTCTGGACTTAAATCTGATTGAGAAGCTGTCCTTAAACAGGGCGTTCATGCTGGAAAACCCTCCAGTTTGGATGAATTAAAACAATTCTACAAACAAGAGTGGGCCAAAATTCCCCCACAGTGATGTGAAAGACTCAATGACAGTTATCGCACACACAGCACAGCTGTTGCTGCCAAGGATGGAACAACCAGTTGGTAGGTTTAGGGGGTAATGACTTTTTCCACACAGGGCCAGGAGGGTCTGGATGGCTTTTTTCCCTTAACAGATGAAATCATTATTTAAAAAAACAACACTTGTATTACTCAGGTTATCTCTGACCAATATTTTTGAAGATCTGAAAAATTTAAGTGTGATAAATATACAAAAAAAATCAGGAAGAGGGAAAACCACTTTTCAAGCACTGTAGGGAAAGGAGAGGCTTTCCATATCCAGCAAATAAACATGCAAAAACCACGTACCTGTGTTGTCCATGGAGTTTGAGAGGAGGTACGATCCCTCAGAGCTAAGACTCAGCCCGGTTACTGAGTCTCCGTGTCCATGCATGTTGTAGATCAGCTTGTTCTGCCTCAGATCCCACACCTGCACAGCATACAAACAAAACAGCTTGGACACAGTTGATATACAAGCCTTTGTGTAATTGAGTGATTGTGTTATTGAGCTAATGTGTCGTTGTCAGATCTGTGGCAATATCCAAAGATGGAGTGCAAGTTGTTGAGTCAGGAAAAAAGAAAACATATGGTCCTACACAAATTCCAACACATGTCAGCAACAGAAATCTCAAAGGAGCCTGCAGCAGGGTTTGTAGAAGAGGAGCGAACAGAATGAGGACAAAACAGAGCGATTCTGGAATATCATTACACAAGTGAAGAAACCTGCTTAGTGAGGGAAGGTTGCACCCGAAACCTGAAAAGGGGGCTCTGTTGTGCAGCATTTAAGCCTGCAGCAGAGTGGAGTGAATGAGTGACAGAGATATGACATTTCTGGGTTATTTTTTGGGTGAAACTAACAGGCACTACGGAGATAACGTCAACAAAAAGACTATGCTTACAGGCAAGCTACAGTAATGATGAATGTCTGCTCATTTAAGAGACATCGGTGAGGATGAGATAGACTAACATCAGTGGTTGACTGCAAATGCTCTCGTTAATGCCCATCTGGAGTTTAAAGCCTTCTTGTGGAAAAACTCCAGTTGAATTTCTTGCACCCTGTCTATGGCAGTCCTTACCACAAGTGATTTATTTTTAATAAATTCCATGCATCTTTTTGAGGACAGCAATCTTAAGTGTTCTGTATTTGCAGGTAGAGTTGTAAAAATTGATTTTGAGACAAAAGCAGTAATAGTTACAGAGAAAAAACAGGTTTATATCATCTAAGATAATGATAAATAGTGATAAGTATGACACATTTACTCAAATCTAAGACCATCTATTAATGGATTATTACTGGAGTATTACTTTTTCTGTCTGTAGAATATTTTTTCTTCAACAGTTTGAGAAGAAATTTATGGTAAAGTCAAAATATTAATAGTGCTTCAGAAAGTATTCAAACCCCCCTTTCAGTTTTTCAATTTTGTTATGTTGAGCTCCATTTAGCTTTCCCTCAACCCTGACCAGTCTCCCAGTCCCTGCTGCTGAGAAACAACCCCCACAGCATGATGCTGCCCCCACCATGATTCACAGTTGGGATGGTATTGGGAAAGTGATGAGCGGTGCCTGATTTCCTCCAGACGTGAGGTTTAGAAAAGAGGCCAAACATTTCAATCTTGGTTTCATCAGACCAGATTATCTTGTTCCTTGGAGTCTCTCATGTGTTCTGCACTGAGGAAAGGTTTTGGCCTAGCCACTCTGCCATAAAGCCCAGGTCAGTGGAAGGCTGAAGCGATGGCTGTCCTTCTGGACCTTTGTCCCATCTCCACACAGGATCTCTGGAGCTCAGTCAGAATAACCATCAGGTTCTTGGCCACCTCTCTTACCAAGGCCCTTCTCCCCTGACTGCTCAGTTTAGCCAGGCAACCAGCTCTTGGAAGAGTCCTGGTTGTGCCAAACTTCTTCCATTTGAGAATTATGGAGGCCACTGTGTTCTTCAGTGCAGCAGAGATGTTTTTGGAGCCTCAGATCTGTGCCTGTCAACAATCCTGTCTCTGAGCTCTTAAGGCAGTTCCTTTGACCTCATGGTTTAGTTTTGGCCCTGATATGCACTGTCAGTTGTGACGACTTCCATAGAGAGGTGTGTGCCTTTCCAAATCATGTCCAATCAATTTAATTCACCACAGGTGGACTCAAATTAAAGTGTAGAAACATATCAGCAAAGATCCAGTCAACTGGGAGGAACCTGAGCTAAATGAACAGTGTTGTTGTAAAGGGTATGAATACTTATGTCAGTGATATTTCAGATATTTATCTTTAATAAATTTGCAAACATTTTTAAAATTTTGTTTTCACTTTGTCATTATGGGGTACTGATTGTAGATTAATGAGAGAAACATACGGATTTTTTTCAAATGTAACATCAGGATGCAACATAATAATAAAATAGAAAAAAGTGAAGGGGGCCTGAATACTTTCTGAATGCACTGTATTCAAGACTTCTTTTTGTTTAATACACATCCTACTGTTTTAAACATCAAAAATATTAAAATGTCAATGTGGCATTTATCAAATCCTTCTGAATAAACCTGATTTTCTAGACATTATCATTTGCAGGATCATTTATAGTAGGGGTCAACTAATATTGACTTTTTGGGCCATTTCTAATATTGATTATTAATAGTTCATGAGACCAGTGACTGATATTAGGAACCAGTATGAATTTAGAGTAAAAAGGAGATTTCAGTAAGTTTCAGTAATTTCTATTTGAGATTTACAACATGTGATATAATATAAAATTTAAAAAACTAGAATAATTCTAACTAAAAAAGATGAAAAAGGCTCACTCGTAGAATATTAGCCAATCAGATATAGGCAAGACAAAAGGCAAACCTTAGAGAGTTAAAACAGAGTCAGAGGAGAGGACAAATGTCACAGCGAAGCCAAAGTAGCACACTTTCCTATCAACTTAACAGTCATTCTGTAAAATCAAATGCCAGTACAGATAACCGGCAAAAAGTCAAATATGGGCCCTGGTTAATCGGCCTGGCCAATAATCGGTTGATGACTTATTTTTTGGGTTCTTTGTGACTGTACCTTGATGTCATTGTCGATGCCTCCTGACAGGATCTGGTCGCTGGTGTCGTTAAAGGTCACAGCCAGCACCTGGTAGGTGTTCTGGAAAGTATGGATCGCCCCTTTCTTACGGATATCCCACAGCTTAAAAGAGGAACACATGGAAAAATAAACACAACCAAATAAGACCAGAGGATAAACTATAGTTAAAATTAAACACAAAAATAAAAAAAAGATCCACACAGATCAGCTGATTTATGTCATAAAACAGAAAGAGGGGGACCACACCTTCACTGTCCCGTCATCACTGCCAGTGCAGACGAGCTGAGGTCCTCTGCGAGCTGGGTAGCACGTGTTAACGAAGGAGGTGTGGCCTTTCAGACGCTTGATCCTCTCTCCGGTTTCACTGTCCCACACGCCCACAGTCTTGTCTGTGCTCGCTGAAAACAGCATGCTGAAAAATACAGAAAGATACTGTCAACCTTTAAGACACATTTAACAATTTATTAACATGAAGTAAGATGTTTGGCACTTTTATTTAAAAAAAAATTTCTCACATAATAAAGAACAACAAAATTGGGAAAGTGCCGCTCTCATTACATCTAAAAAATATTGGAACAAAAGGAAGCCTTGTCTTTGTAGTTTAATAACTGTAAATGTTTAGTTTATCACCGTTCTAAGGATGTTTGTAAAACTACAGATATCTACAGCTAATATTTGCAGCTAACATGAAAGTGTTTCAATAATCATTCAAAACAGTTCCAGGACTATCTGCTACTCTACCTCGAGTCAAGCCTTTAAACTGATGAACATACCTTCCGTCTGTGTTGTAATGCAGCTCCATCACTGCTCCGCTGTGGCCCTTCAGAGTCGCATAATTTTCACATTCTCCATACACGTTCCACAGCACTGGAACACAGCAAATAAACACGGTGTAAAACTAGTTACACTGAAGTAGGTGTGAGAATAATTACTCTTAATAATTATGGTTTTAGTAACATCTTACATATGAGCCTGTCAAATCCAGAGGAAGCTAGAGTGGCTCCATTGGGGTGAAACTTGCAGCAGTAGACCTCGCCTTCATGGCCAGACATCAGCATGATGGGAGCCTGCAGGCTGGAGCTGCGTGGGGGACCCTTCAATAGAGGTTTAAGTCAGAAAAGATGAAGTGTTAACAATAAAATAAAACAAATCAATGAAAGTTGAAGTTCTGGCTGCATTTTTGTTGGACAGTTCAATTTGATATTATTCAGGGTTAGAGCAGTGTGTGCATCAAACAAGTAAAATTACAAACAGAGACGTAGATGACCACTGATAAATGTTGTTTTAAATAGTTCGGGATAGCAGAGTAATGACAAATTAGAAAAGGTTTAATCATGAATATCTGATTCAATTGATTGTACTTTATTTACATGTCAGTGTCCAACTCTCATGGGTTTATAAGACACCAGAAATATAACTACAGTGTCCCAAAATAATCACTTCAGTACAAGCAATCACAAAGTTGCATGACATTTTCCCAGCTCAGTAACAAACAATAAGCTTACATTCTGCCTTTTCTCCCAGGCCTTGCAGATAAAATCTACTATAAAAAAGGTTCCTTTTCAAAACAAATCTCAATTACACTTTTTCACAATTGCGATTTCCCGTTCTCAGAACCAAATGGTCAGTTGCCTAAATGCATTTATTGAATCATTTCCTCTGTTGGCAAAACTTAAAACACCTTTCCTAGGTAGACTCAATTTTCAAAACACATTTGCTGTTTTTTTGCTAACTCTAAACACAACTTCACCCTCTAAAACTCATTTTGCATTGTAATGCAATGTAAAACATAATTATAACAACAATTTAAGCAGTTGTCGCTGTTTAAACACAGCCAATTAAAACTGAAAATACTTGTCTCTAATGATGTGGGATCAGTTTAGGTCAGTTCAGAGAGAAAAAGTGAGTTAAAGTTGACATTAAAGACGGATGGAGACTATCTGAGAGCCTGAAGAGGAGTTTGGGAGGTGGTAGACTATGATGAGGATGAGAAATAAGATAAAATATTCCAAGCAGAGTTAAAAAAAAAATGGAAGGAAGACAGAGAGTAAGACCAACACCAAGAAGAGAAATTTCTATGGATGCATGCTATTGACGGCATGATATTGTTAATGACAGATATGAACATTTCCCTTGATATTTACAACCAATATTTTGGCTATAAAAATCTGCTTATATCAGCTGTACAAATTAATAGTTAGTGGAGTTTTAGGCTGGACCAACAGACGTACATCAGCTGAAGTATTTTTCTTTATTCATCAGCATTCCTTAAACTTTAAAATGTGATAAAGGACGGAATTTGTTAATTTATTCATCATCGGATTACAAATTGAGTGTTTTAAGGACTGAAGTTTAATGTCTGAACTACATTTAAATATCATTATTTGCTAAAACTAATTTATATATATCAGCATACTGGATATCAACAAAAAAATCAATATCGTGCATCTCTCATTCAGGTGTTATCCACTTAATGTTTATTACAGGGGACAATAAAGTGAGAAAAGAGAGGCCATTATTTAAAGCGCAAAGAGTAACGAAGAAGAGAAATATCAGAGCTAACTTAATGTGAAGTCTGGTGTAAAAGGGTAAAAATGATAACCTATCAAGAACTATTTGGCCAAACTTAATATTGAAGTTTTATTTTTTAATGAGACGAGTCACTATACTGTTGTACTAAAATGCGGAAGAATATTTTAAGATGTCCCTTAGTCATCTGAACCTGCAATATATTAAAATAACAAAATAAACTCATGGCAATGATGGGTTTCATATTTTAGTGCTAACTGCATTGTAGTTTTCATTTCCTGTAGAGCTGTAAACTTAGACCTGGCCCTGTAAATATATCTAATTAATGCAACTAAGAATGTGGTTGGAAAATATGCAAATGTAAATCACCATGTAAATACTGTATTTGCCTCTGAAAGTCACTAAAACCCCTTTAACAATCACCAACAGAACATGTTACCCTGACTATAACGCTCCCTACCATGGCCACGAGTTGCTGGGACTGAGCCGCCGCCACCAGCTCCGTCCTGGGCCGCTTCACAGCGGTAGGAACCACCGCCATGTCCGCCGCCCTCTTCATAGGCTCAATCATCTCGACTTATTCCAAAAAAAAATAAACAAAAACAGCTTAATCTGACCGTTTTCTTCTGGAAATAATGAATGGACGTCTTTCGTAGAGGGACGTCGACCCAAACAGCACCAACGAAGAAAAGCTGGATTACTTCCGCTGGCTGAAAGGCTTGTGATTGGTGGAGAGTAACACCGGCCGCTCTGATTGGTCAGAGGGCTTGTTGTCAAACCGAGATGCACCGGAGGTAGAACAAACTGGAACCGCTACGCTAGCACGCAAGGTAATAAATATCATGGTTGATTTCTGCTGAATTTACGCTATATTTGCATTGTTTTCTACTCTGAAATTAAAGCCAAACATTCGGACAGTCAGCCGTTAAAGTTAGTAGTATTTTTGCTCAGGTTAATGTGCAACATAACATTGCTTTAGCATAGCTAGCTAATATTAGCTCCCGTGCTTCTATTGATGATGAGCTCCTCTGTGACTACAGCTTAACTTCTACAGCCCACTGTGGCAAGTCACTGCCAACAGCTCCATGTTATCTTTGTACTAAAGCATTCATGAGCTTTTTTGGGCAGGAAAAAAGACTTCATTTTAAAACAGTTAAGGGCATTTGAACCATAGAAATAATTTTGCTAAACACTGGCTCTTGGTTATGATTTATTTTAACTATTTAACAAGCTGTTAAGGTGCAGTCAGTGTCACAAAAATATTATGGACAAAAGTATTCAGCCGTCTGCCCATTGCACCAACACAGACTGTAATGACATATTCAAATACATGTACTTTAATATGGAGTTGCCCCCCTTTTGCAGCTATAACAGCCTCCACTTTTCTTGGAAGGCTTTCCACAAGATTTGGAGTGTTTCTGTGGGAATTTGTGCCCATTTATCCTGTAGAGCATTAATGAGGTAAGGCTCTGACGTTGGACCAGAAGGCCTGGCTCACAGTCTCCGTTCCAGTTCATCCCAAAGGTGCTGGATTGGGTTGAGGTCAGGGTTCTGTATGGGCCAGTCAAGTTCTTCCACACTGAACTCATCAAACCATGTCTTTATAGTCCTTGCTTTGTGCACTGGGGCACAGTCATGTTGGAATAGAAAAGGGCCTTACCCAAACTGTTGCCCCACGGTTGGAAGCATAGCATTGTCCTAAATGTCTTGGTATGCTGAAGCATTAAGATTGGCCTTCATTGGAGATAAGGGGTCTAGCCCAGACCCTGAAAAACAGCCCCATACCATTATCCTCCACCAAACTTCACAGTTGGCACAGTGCAGCCAGGCAGGTAACATTCTCCCTCCAAACCTACACTCACCAGAACTCATTTCCAGGGTCGGTGTGCTTTACACCACTCCATAATATCCAGCAGGGATGAAATTTCACCAACTGTCTTATTGCAAAGGTGGCATCCATCACAGTACCACGCTTGAAGTCACTGAGTTCTTTAGAACGACCCATTTAGGATTATAAATGTCTATAAATGGAGACTGCATGGCTAGATGATGATTTTATTCACCTGTGGGAACAGGCTGACTGAAAAAGCAGAATTCAATAATTAACAGGTGCAGCCAATTACTTTTGTTAATATAGTGTTCATCGTAGTTGTTACATCTTTATTAATTCACATTTCAGTGAAGAAAGGAAGAATAAAACAAAAAAGAACACAACTGAATCAGTAGACATAGAGTGAGTTATCCATCAGCTCTTACATATCAAACAGTTTATCAATTTTGCAACCACAAAAACTTGTCCTTTTCAGAGTAAAGGATACCTGTTATACGTTAGATTAAGGTTAGGACCGTGCATTTTCTAACCTTTGAGCAATGGTGATCATCTTTCTATTTGTAGTTTTAGTATATTAGATATATTTTTTTATTATTTAAATGCTTTTAACAAACTATTTCTTGCTTGTTGGCTGGATGGCCTCTTTTAAGTCAGTTCAATGTTTTGACTTTTTTTCACTATTACAAGAAGTAACAAACCACAGCTTTTATGTCTTCTCTTGACTCTGTATTCATCATCAGCTGAACAAAACATCCTTAATTTTCAATCTTTTTGTAAATTTTCCAGATCTTCCCATTGATGCCTGTGGTGTACCTCAGCTGTGACGATGTCTGATAGTGATGGCCCAGCACCTGAGCCCGCTGGACTGGAAGGTCTGCCCCCCCTGTACAGCATTTTCAAAGGAGAGGTTGTTTCTGTGCAGACCTATGGGGCCTTTGTCAGACTGTCTGGATACAAAAAGGAAGGTTGGTAAAATGTATTTGACTCATTTATATGTACTCTTTTATTGAAGATATTAAAAGAAATGTTGGATTGTTTACAATAGGGCTGCACAATATATCAATATGATATCAGTATCTGCAGATATGAACATTTCTACCAATATTTACAACCAATATTTTGCCTGTAAAAAAAAACAAAACAATATCAGCTCTAAATAACGTCCGTACAAACACATAAGTTGTGAAATATGTTAGTGGAGTAGAAGTCTGGACCAACAGACCTAAATCAGCTGAAGTCTTTTCTTTTTTTCCTCATCATTCCTTACACTTTAAAGTGTGTTTTAAGAACTGAAATTTGTTTATTTGATCATCCTTTAACTAAATTATGTGTTTTAAGGATGGAAGTTTAATGTCAGAAGTACCTGTAGATATCAGCATATCAGTTTCAGCAAAAATCCGTCTTTGTACAAGGTGTCTAGATGGGAATTCAGGTTTGCATTGCCTTAAAAATCATGAAACATATTTTAAAAATATGCATGAATTGCAAAAATTGAATAAGATGGGTAACCCAGTAAGATTTGAAACCCTTGTAAGATCAAATTATAGAGCCTGAGATGGGTGAAAGCATTTAAGTTTAGAGAAAGAGGAACTTTTTTATAAGGAAAAAAACAGATGAAATGTGGCGGCAGTACCTTGCTTAGTGAGTACCTTAACTACAGAAAAGTTTGTAATCAAGATCAAATTTGTACAAAAAAAGATAATAGTTTCATTGATATACTTTGCAACAAAATAAACATGATTGTTATATAAGAGTCAGTCATCAGAATTCATTTTTACTATGATTATCAGGTGTTGGGGTTTGTATTGCTTAGACTTTGCTTTCTTCTAACCTCCTCTGGCTTTAACAGCAGCATGGCATATAAGAGGCATTCATTCCACAAGTTTTTTAAGGTGCCAGAAATCCTATTCCGAGCTTTCTTGAGATCATCAGTGACAGACTGCTGATTCGTGCTTTATTGTGGGTGTTAGGCATGGTGCTTTAAGACATTCATCAGTTTGTCTGTGGACATAGACTCATTTGAACCAAATAGTTCAAACTTGCTTTTGTTGGTCCAGAGAACTTGTTTTCAGTCATCATAGGTCCAATTTTTGTGTGCTTTTGCCCACTCATTTCTCTTTTTCTCATTTTGGGACAAAGTTGTCTGTTTTTTTGCAGATACACAACCTTTCAGACCAGCCTTCCCAAACGTCTTTTCACATTGTCAGTGATAATGCTTTTGACCTTGTTGATTTCCTCCCATATTTGTGGTGCTGTTTTTGGCTGATCTCTCTTACAGGCGACAATGATATGGTTATCCTCTGCTTTTGTAGTAATGCTCTTTCTTCCAGACCTTTTTCTATCATCATGACTTCCAGTTTCTTCTCGTCTCTTCAGGGTGCAGTGAAATCCTTTGTTTGACACCTGTAGGCATTTTGCAGTTTCTCTTTCAGTGTATCCTTCTTTCCTCATTGTACAGACCCGTACTCTTGTTTCTTTACTTAGCTGTTTCTTTCTAGCCATTTTTGTGGCAGTTTGACAGAAATATGGACACAGTTGAGATTTATTGGGATTTTTGCATGCAAACTCTCAAAAGCCAAAGAGCTAAAGTGAATAATGCAAACTGTGATTTTTTTTTTAATTTTTTTTTAAACTTTTGCACTGAAGTTGTGACTCTGGCAGGTCTTCTCAACCCTAAAATTAAGCCCTTCATTTCTTGTGTGAACATTTATTCAGCAATGGTCTGGTAACATCAGTGCATACCTAAAGGCAAATTGGGGAAAATGGGTGCATACCAGTGAAACCAAAGTCTGATCATGCAGTAAATACGTCTCAAAATCCATAGAATTCATACTGGTTTTTAAGAAAGGCATTGTGAAAAGAAACTTGATGCTGCTTCCAAATGTTTGGCCTGTAAGTGTACATCCCTTGCCAGTCCAAACTTCTGTGTCAGAGATTGGATGATGGCCAGTTCAAAGAGTAAAGCGGAGTCAGTGCAGATAGTGCAGAAAAAAGACAGCAATACACTTAAGTTACATCAAGCAAGTTATTTTTCAGTCAAGAAGAAATAGGGGAGAGATAGTTTTGCTTATAGATTTTTACACAATATTAAGGGTGTCTGCATCCTTGATAAGGCAGCACAACTCATACAAAAATGATGCAGAGAAGTAAGTACAAAGGTTTTATGTTTTAGTAAAATCACCATTATGACTGATATTGAACCCAATTTTTCAGACATTTTCACTTCAGAAATGTGTGTTGGGGAAATGTAGATATAAAATGAAAAAGCAGAATGTATGTTGGGAAAAGAAAATAAGCAAAGAAGCATTTTGTGTATTGCAAGGATATCAGTAAGTAGAATGGAATCAGGAAGTTTTGAAGTCAAACGTTTTTTTGTGGTGCAACAAAGATCTTTGACTCACATGTTAAACTCAGAAAAAGGGAATGAAAGTAGTCTTAGTTTTTCCTGGTTATCTGTCTTTTTAATGAGATCAGCCTTGATTAATAAAAGGCATTAAACCTTAATCCTCGGCTCTAAGAGATGATGCCCAAAGAAGGCAGCTTGGCTTCCTTCCCTCAGCTTTACACAAGCTTCACTCATTACCACCACTAGAGGGCAGACTGAGCCTTGACTAAATGAAGGCATGCCATCCTCACAAACAGTCGGTGTTCAACACGTTATGAATCTTTTTCTCTTTATCTTTAAATAAATTATTAAAGGTAATCTTTCTTTCTTTCTTTCTTCATATTCAGGTCTGGTACATGTGAGTGAGATGTCGGCCTCTCGGGTTGAAAATCCCTCCGAGATTGTGGATGTTGGGGAAAAGGTGTGGATTAAAGTCATTGGCAGAGAGGTAACAACACTCACACACATCTGTAATCACAAACACTCAGACTGGCTGTAGTGTTAGTGGGATGACTGCTGCTCCATCCTCTCTGACAGATTCAAGGGGACAAGGTGAAGCTGTCCTTCTCCATGAAAGCTGTCAATCAGGGAACAGGGCGGGACCTGGACCCGAACAACGTTATGGCAGAGTACATTTCCACACTTTGATCTTTGTCGTGTGTTTGCACGAACAGATGTTGAACAGACGTGATTTATGACCGTGTGTGTGATTGCAGGCAGGACTCAAGGCGACGTAAACAGTTTAGAGATCACACGGGCAACAGAATCACACTGGAGGCTGTTCTCAACACGACGTGCTCCAAGTGTGGATGCAAAGGTATAATACCATGAACCAACTCTGAACTCTATATATTTGTGTAGCATTTAACACAGCTGGCCCAGAGTGCTTCACTAAGAACAGATCATAAAGACAGTAGCTGGCAAAATCCCCAAAGGATCCTAAAAAGGCAAAATTAAAACAAAACTTTTAGGAAGCAACAAAGTAAATCAGTAAAGCTGGTTAAAACATCATTTTAAAACAGGATAAGAATGGCTAGGTTATAAATCCTTCTAAATTAAAAGCCAGATTGGTCTTCAGTTTCTTTTTTTTTTCTTTTTTTAAAAAAAAACAACACAGCTCGCCATCTTAACATCTATATTAGGGTTGTCAAACTTATACATGGTAGGTTAAATTTGATCCAGTGAGACATTCTGCCTTCTGGAAAGAAAGTTCCACCCTCCTCTCCTGATCAGGAGAGCCACATCCATTAAGCCACACCCATTTCCTGAGAGGGGCGGAGTCAGAAAGCTCAGAAACATTTAAAGCCACAGACATAGAAACAGCTCGTTATGAGCAGGGCGGAAACAGAGGGGTTTTTAGACATGCAAAATGTAATACTTCATTGTTTTTCAGCAACAAACTTCTCAGGCATGTTTTAGGGACCTCTGAGACCAATATAAACTTGTCTTAAGAGGGTAAAATATGTGACCTTTAATTTTTTATATGTTTTTATTTTTATTTAGTTTTGACTTTTTTTTGATACAGTTTACTGTTTAGTTTTGGATTCTTGATTTTAGTTTAGGTTTTACTTCATGAAGATCATTACTTTTAGATGTGGTTTAATTGGTCCAAGTGTTAGCTATCTAGTTTGTCTATAATAATGGTGTTGGGACCCAAAAGGGCCACTAAATGTATCCTGTAATTAAAAAAAACAAAAAAACATCACAACACTTTAAAAAATATTCAATTAAAAATATGAACAACCACATCCACTGGCAAAAGACAAGCTGTAAATGCTATGTGCTAGTTTGGGCTTGTTTCATGACCCTGAACAACACTTCCCAGGCCACTGTCTCCACCTGTCCTTCATAGGACCTCACACATAGACGCTGGCCCAGTCTCAGTGTCCACATTCACTGACTTTTAGGCGTGTTCCTGCTAAGTCCTTGAGGGCTCAGGGCTGTCCCAATGTCAAATTCTAAAGTGCATGAGGGATCTCTCACAGACCTTTAGAACCCTTTCTGCACCCTTTCCATGAGCGGTTATATCTGCAGACATAGCCTTGCCCATAGTTAATAGCTTTGTGACGTATAACAGGAATTCCCTGGGGAAGCCAGCTAGTGAACGCGTTTTAAGTGAAGTGAAAAAAGCCAAACAGTAAACAAAAAACATGGAGGATGCAATAAGCATTGACGCCACAAAAAAGAAGAATTTTTCCTGTGAGTATATCAAATAAAACAGCTTTCATGCACTGTGAAAATGGGCCTACAGGCGAGGCATGCTTGTTTTTGTCTTTGTTTTTATCTCTACAAGATGCTGACTATCAACAAAAAACAAAGGGCTGTCCCATTCCCATTTATACCACTTTTAGCCCTTGCAGCCTCATGCACTCAATGACTTTACAGGAGCAGTCAGTTAAGTCCACAGGGGCTCAGGTTTTAAGGAGGAGATTGAGATTCAGCTATGGACAATTTTCTCCTCTCTTCAATTGTTTTTATGTTAGGATGAGCTACTGTAAGAGATGGCCTAAATGTCAGGCTGTTTTTATGCAATGAGCATAATCTGTCTGTCTGGATTTCCTTATGCTGTTAGTTCTTGGTGAAAATCTTGACAGTAACAGGACAACAAATCCTCCTATATCTTTCCTTTTTTGCTGGAATTTAGCTCGAAATTTGTCCTTGAAATTAAGTATTTTTCCTTCATTTTAGGTCACTTCACAAAGGACTGTTTCTCAGCTCCAGGCTTGCAGTACTCTCTTTTGCCAGAAGATGACGATGGAGAGCCACAGCAGCAGACCTCCACAGTTGCAGCACAGCTCGATTCAGACAAAAAGAAGAAAAAGAAAAAGGTAAACAAGCAGTCATTAATGTACCATATAAATGTATTTATTTTCATATCTGTCCTTCTTTAATTTGTCCTTTTTTAACCTTCACATTAAACACCTTTATCGCAGCATCTTTCAGGTGTTTTATATTGATTTTTTTCTGTCCCTCACATGCAGGCATGTTGGTATGGATCTGTTAATGGTTCTCACCATAACCTTTATTTCAGTTCTTCTCCTCCTTTACTGTCTCTTATCTGTGTGTTTAAAACTTTCTCGAGTTACCTGATGCTACAACCCACACATTTCCGACAGTGTCTGTGTCATACTGCATTTCTGCACAGGACGATATGAACAGCTTTTTTTTAAACCCCTTTGTATTTTTTTAAAGGAAGGACAATCTCATGCCAGTGCAAAACAACCCCATTGATATTCTCTTCCTGTCTTCATTCAAGTTGATTTATTTCTACACTCTTGCTTCGTGTGCATTTTTGTCCTCCAGGAGAAGAAAATGAAAAAGAAGAGGAAGAGGGAGAGGAAGGAATCTGAGAGCGACAGCAGCAGCAGTAGTGAGTGTAAAACCAAGAGGAGGCACCGTGACTCAGACAGAGACGACAAAAAGAAGAAGAAACACAAGAAGCATAAATCCCACAAACACAGCTGAGGCTGGCACACTTCTACAGTAACACACACACAGACACAAGAGAGGAAGTAGCTGGTCAGAGACGAGGTGGCAGACTTCCTGCTCTGTCTCTGTCAATAACTGTAGAGAACTGTACTTTTAAGTTATGAATGTTTTATGCCTCTTTATTAAGATATTACACCAAGTTTAAAAAGTCAAAAAGAAGAAAGGTCAGTGCTGTAAAAATCAGGTTATCTGCTCCACTTGTCCTAAAGTAACCTCCAGCTCTCCCACAGAGGGACGGGCTTACACACCATATGTAACAGGAGAGGTGTAAGCAATATGACAGCAAGTGGCTATCCCTCTCTGAATCCACATATTATTTCCAGAGATCTGGTTTCTGACTCTGGGAAATCCATTAAGCTGACATGAAGAGAGGGACTGTTAGAGGGGGTCTGGCATAAAAACCTATGGAGGGTGAAAGTGAAAGAAAAAATAATGATGAAAGTGGAGGTGATAAAAGACGTAAATTTAAAAATTAGGTAAAAAATCATGTAGTGATTTGATACATTTGAGGTTGATTTGAAGAAATTGTTGCAATTTGATGAAAATAGTGGCAATAGTATTTGTTTTTGTATTAGGTGATGAAAATTTTTGTGAAGGGAAATAAAAGCGATAATCCAGTAATTAAGTAATCACTTTTTATCATTTACATGTCATTGTTGTGACTTACACCTAGAAAAAAAATTCATATTTCTGCTCAACTCTGGAATTAAATGTCTGAAACTTCACAGCAGCGATGGAGAGGTTTTAAAGACTTTTTTATTTTGAGGGGATAAATTGATTTTGGTCATTGTTAATATTTACCATTGCATGAAATCTGACCCTGAATTAGAAATACGCTTCATTGTTTTTGGAGTTGAGAAGCTCCAGGTGAATTATACCAATCTAGTGACAAATTAGTGATGTTTTTACAAATAGAAAACCAGAGAAAAACGCCCTCTGCCTGAGATCTAGGCTTGCTTAATTCACCTGGATGTTTCTACTATTAGATAAATTACTGAAAAAATACACCTCCTGTCCAATATCCAGGATGCTTTTGCCAGCTGCTGTGGTCCGTCCCTGTAGGTCAAGAGTGTCTCTGATGGGCTTGCTGGCTCACTTTACCTGGCTAAGCCTGGAGCTTCTCAACTCTAGAAACGATGGAGCATATTCCAATTCAACATCAAATTTGGTGAAACTGTAAATGTTAAAGCCCCTTTGAAGTGAAATCCAAACTTTGTGTCTTTGTGGTGAAGTTGTTCCCCTCTTTCCTGGCTTGGTTTAAATTGAGCATTTGAAAAATAAATTTTCCAAATCCATCAGCCTCGGTGGCCTACATGTCATTTAAAGTATCATCACAGAGAGATTTGTACCAGAAAACAGTAAATTTAATCCATACTTCCATCTCTGGCACAGAGCCAGGCAGCCGCACTCAGACCAGAGTTCACTACAAGGTCAGGGGGAAGGCTAATTGCTGGAGTGCTTGTCTGTTTTTCACTTGAACCAGATGCAGCAGGAACAAACATCTTCTTGCTGAAGGTGTGTTTAATCCCGTTTCACTTGTCTTTAGTTCTGGATCATTAAAAGAAGCAGACTGTGACTGAAAATTAGAAGAGAAAATGAAGCTGAGACTTTTTAGCTTTAAACTGTCATGACATAAATGTGATTGTTTCTCTGGTGGCTGGCACAGAGAGCTGACAGGTCCAGCAAAGCACACAAATGTTTCCTCCAGTCAGGTTCACCCATCAGATTAGCGGGTGTGGCTTCAGCTCATTCGGCCGACACGCCCACACCAACATAGAGCAGATATTATGGCCTCATTTTTCATCATTTTCAAGCTTGATTTTATAAACTTAGAGATCTTTTTCATAACTGAAATTTGGCCTAGTGGTTCATAACAAAGTGGCCTGTCATACAACAAAGATGAAATACAGAATTTTTTATCAGTTTACAGGGACTTTAATAATCACCAACATCAATTTCTGTCTTAAAAATTCCCAGAAGTTAACTTAAGTGATGAACAAGTACCCGAAAGTCTTTAGACACTCTCCATCGCTGCTGTGAAGTTTCAGATATTTTTCGTCATGAGCTCAGGAGCAGTTTGATCTTTTTTCTAGGCGGAATTCACAAAAATTACATGATGAAAATGTCAAGAAATGAGTATTTGATTACTAGATTATCACTCCTATTCAACCACAAACATTTTCATCACTTAATATTTAAATTTACATATATTTTTGATGCTTAATCCATCAGTTCATATATATTTTAATCATTACTTTTTATTTCTTCCACCCGTCATGAAAACCCTGAATGAAACACAGAAACATACAGATGAATATGCACACGTTTAAAGGAAGTGGAAGAACACTAACAGGACGTGTATTACAGCACAAGTGAGCCTGACAGGAACTCAGAGTTTCAGTGATATCCTGAGGTTGTCTGTTCCTTGGTTGTTGTGCATACATGTGGTTTGTGTATCTTGCCTCCTAGGGACTGCTCTCAGCACACATAAGCATCCGTCTTCCTGCATGTCCACTGTTAGCTTCATTAAAAGTGTTTTCATTTGTGATGTGACTCCTGATCTCTTTGTTCTTGGACCTTGAGCTCACAATGTTGCTTGCCCTTGAGGGAAACACAAACATAACTAATGAATTCCTCAGGTTTAGTACACTACAACCTAAAGACTTCTAAGTTAATATTTCAGAGTAAGAAGGCACGTTAACTTGTTTGAATTTTGATCAGGTCATAAAATATAAGGTCAAGCACAAAACAAACAACATGGCTGATTTTAAAAACTCCCTTTCAATGTAAGAAAAGATTAGGCTGCATTAAGGAATCAGCTTCTTGTTTCTTTTGTCCTGTTTTGACTCAGTTCCTAAACCCGTAATTTTACGCTTGTGGAGAAAAAGATTGTTTCCAGCTGCAGCGGTTTGACTTGCATCCAGTTTACTCCTCTGGCAGTGCTCTGAGTTCACCGGTCAGTCTCAAGACTCCTCTTCATTTCCCAACGTTCTCCTTCTGTTGCTTGCACAAGACAGATGTCTTAGATAACTTCAGACATGGCCAGTTGAACTTTAAGCATGACCCTAAGCTTGCACAACCACATGTGGGACTTCTGTAATTGCACATCATTGAAACACCATAAATAGAATGAGCCGGTGGAAAATATTTCTTAAAAAAATCGGCATGCTTTTTTGTCTTGAATTTTAGTGTTTAATTTGACTGCTGGGCATCTGTTTCCACATACAGGACATCCTGGACAACTTTTGCATATCTGTTCTGATGGGTGGGGTCTAACTGCAGACTGTCCATTCTCACAGACTGTTCATCTGAGATGTATCTCTGAATGGAAGTGTTGTAATTTGCAACGTATTTCCAGTTTTAGATTTTTTTTTTTAATTGAACTATATTCATTAACAAAGTGTGGCAGTTTTATTCATGAAGTACCCACATAACCAACATTACAGACTAAGAAACATTTCATAAATAAAACGGAGAAACAGATCAGAGCACTAATCTGGGATAAAATTATGAATACACCTGTTTGAGGAGTAGCTACATGAAGGGTGCCTCCATTACAAAAGCCAGGGTAGCTAAGTTAGCTTTGGTAGCTTGAGTTTTAGCATCAAATAGCTAAAGCTTATGTAGCTACGTAGAAAACATAGCTACATGAGTTTAAACAATCCTAGCTCAAGCTCCCATAGCAACATGGATAACATTGCTACGTCAGCCATAGCAAACGTAACAAAAGCTAATATAGCTCCTTAGCTTAAATAGCTGCCTTAGCTGACTTAGCTTAAGCTAACTAGCTACACATATGTATAAGTACATTCATTAAACGATAACATTTTATAAAAATAAAACAGAAAAGATCATAGTCCTAATCTTGGTTAAGGTTGTGTATAGGTCTGTTTATAGGAGTAGTTACACGAACAGTGGCTCGCTTCAGCTTTGTTAGCTTTTGTCAAAGCTAACATAATGTATGTAACTGATGTTACAACATAAGCCAATATAACAAAGTAAGCTTTGGTGACTTGAGTTTAAGCAAACATAGCTAAAGTTAACATAGCTACATTAGATAACATAGCTACGTAGCCCCTACGTAGCCCTATCTATAGCTAAGTTAGCTTTAGCAATGTGAGCTTTAGCAAACATAGCTAAAGTTAGTTTAGCTGCATAGATAAGTGGCTTGCATAACTGCTTTGTGAGCTTAGCTGTAGCTATGTAGCTCTGCTGTGTAAGCTACGTAACTCCGCTGTGTAAGCTACATAACTCTGCTGTGTAAGCTACGTAACGCCGCTGTGTAAGCTATGTTTCCTCCATGAAAATGTATTCATGAAGGTTAACTTCTTTTCCTGCAGACTGTTTACTCAGCTTTATTAAAAGTTTTGTAATGAGGTCAGATTTTGTAAATTTTACATTTCGGTATCCCAGCTCTTATCTTAACCCTTACCCTGAATGGAAGTTTAATCTGATTTTATTTAGAAAGTTTTAGCGTAAATTTCCATTCTGAAATAGACGGTGTCTAAGAATAACGGTCTGTGAGAAGTCTGCAGCAAGGCTGTCTCGGGGAGTTCTGATTGGAGAACAGTACATGCTCTTCTATATAGTCTTAATTTTTCTTTGTAAGTCAGCAAAGATCCCTAAATTATTACACTACTTGACTTGCAAAACAAATGTGTGAATCAGTTATTCTACACTGATAAACATGTATGTGCCCATGGTTTGTGACATGAATAAAAAGCCCCTATACATAATTTCTTTACACCTTAAAACTCGTGAGGATTTATTTTTTTATATGGTTACAAAACAGAATGAATAGTGATGCCTCTGTGTGATCTAAAAAACATGATAATCAGCAAAAAGATAAATTATTTCTGCATAATTCCTTAATAAGTGTTATTGCTTGGGGGTAGATTCTGAATTAATTGCATTTTTCAAGGGATAACAAAAGTTCTATTAAAGTAAATTGTATCTTGTAATTATGAATTTCTCTCATAACTCATAAAGTTCATGTCTATATGAAGAACCAGTAGTTGGGTTTTATAGCATGGTCTGAACCAAGTTTGTGGCAAAGGTTTACTGTATGGACAACAGTGTTTGGCCACACCTATTGATTATTGAATTCATGTGTTTGAATCAGACCCGTTGCCACAGGTGTATAAAATCCTCACCTCGCCATGTCGTCTCCATCCACAAACATTTGTGATATAAATTGGTTGTTCTGAAGAGATCAGTGACTTCAAGAGTGGTACTGTGAGTGATGCCACCTTTGCAATAAGACGGTTGGTGAAATTTCATCCCTGCTCAATATTCAATTTTTTTTAAATGAATGATCTTGAGTTTTTCTCCTGCTATGTTTTTTTGTATTTGTACTGCTTTTGGTCCTTTATACAAACCTTTACCAAGCTTTCAGGTGTGATTTATAAACCTCTTTATGACAATGTTTGTTCGTAGATCACCTTTGAGAACTAACACGGTGGGCAAATATGAATCCACACACAGCATAGCTGCATGAATTATCACTATAAGGGACTGATAATAGTTGTTGGCAGTCAATAGTGCATGCCCTGACTGTTTCTAATTACCTAACAAACACATGCAAACTGCAGCATTGTGGTTAAAGACATGACTGAAGGGCTTGTTCTTTTCTCCATTGTTTCTAATGGTAATAATCAGTAAAATAACAAAATTATTAAAGTATTAAAAATGTGCAGTGTGCGTCCACATTTCTCCTAAACAAACAAAAAAGTGTGTATTTCAGCTGTGCATATGTCATAAATAGATTGTAGCCATGATCTATTTCTGTTGTGTATATGGCTCATTCTGTCTTGTGACCATTCAGTGTAACCGTAGGAGGTGGCCTGAATCGCCCTGTAACCTTTCACCTCTTCACCCTGATTCCAGTTGGCAGTGTGTCACCAACACATGACGTCCGTCTACTGAAGGAGGGAGCCATCTGAATTTAGAAACCACACTCACACACTGAATGTACGAGTACACAACATACAGAGAACACCTAGTCCAGGCTTTGATTAAACTTTCCCCTCACCATGCCAGACCAGAATGGCATAGTGATGCCAGCAGAAGAACATACACTCCTGATAAATGCTGCAAATTTTTTAACAACCTATCCAGGAAAGGATTGCTCTTGGATATATAATTCACCTAAAAACAGGCCTTTTGTATTTGCACATTGACACTAAACTTCTCCTGCTTGACCTAAGGTAGAAAGGATTTTCATGAGATTATGATGAAGGAAGCAAGCTTAGAAGAAGTGCTGCCATCAGCTACCAACAAAGACAATTATGAGGACAAGCCAATAAAGAGGCCCAGTAAGGCAAGTTTCTTCTCCATCATTGGGGAAAATATGCAGCAAACTACTGAATGATGGGCACCAGAGTGGTTTTAGAGGTACAAGTGTGAATCTCAAAACATTTAATATCATGTAAAATGTCATTTTCTACACTTTTGGATGTTAAACTTCCATATAATCTAGATTCATCTCATAAAAAGTTATATATTTCAAGACTTTTTGTGTTGTAATCTTGGTGAATACAGCTAACAGCTCATGAAAATCCACTCTCTCTAAATATTAGAATATTGTGGATTTGCAAAGGCTCCCTGAGACTTCAATCTCTCAATCTGGTTCAGCTCACACAGTCACAACCATGGGGAAGACTGCTGACAAAAAATGTCAAGAAGACAATCATTGACACCCTCCAGGAGGAGGGTACGCCACAGAAGGTCACTGCTGAAAGGTCAGGCTGTTCACAGAGGCTGTATCAAAGCAGATTTATGGAAAGTTAACTGAAGTCAAAAGTGTGGTATAAAAGCACAACCATCAGGGATGAGCTCAGCCTTCAGAGGATTGTCAAACAAAGCAGATTCAAGAACTCAGGGGAGCTTCACAAGGAGTGGACTGAGGTTGGAGTCAGTGGATGAAGGACCACCACACAGACAGGTCCAGGAAATGGACTACAAGTGTCCTGTTTCTAGAGTGGAGCCAATCCCTAACCATAGGTGTCATCAGTCTCACCTGAGCAAAGGAGAAAAAGAACTGTACTGTTGTGGTCTCAGTGGTCCAAAGTCCTGTTTTCACATGAAAGTACATTTTGAATTTGTAAATCAAAGTCTCAGAGTCTGGAGGAAGATCAGAGAGGCACAGAATTCTTCAGGTCTTGAAGTCCAGTGTTTCCAGTCTCCACAGTCAGTGATGGTTTGGGGTGCCATGTCATCTGCTGCTGTTGGTCAACTGGTCTTTATCAAATCCAGAGTAAATCCTGCCAGCCACCTGCCAGGAGTTTTTAGAGCCCTTCATGCTTCCATCAGTTTACTGACAATGGGGTTACAGTGTTTTATTGGCCAGCCAACTGGTCTGACCTGAACCCCATAGAGGATCTGTCAAGAGGAAGATGAGAGACACCAGACTCAACAATCTAGACAAGCTGAAGGCTGCTGTCAGAGCAACCTGGACTCCATAACACCCCAGCAGGACCCCAGACTAATTGGCTCCATGATACATTACATGGATGGAGGAATTCATTGGAAAGGAGCTCTGACTGAGTACTGAGAGATTTCTGTATTCATTTTGGACTGGTGTTTGAGATATTCTAATATTTAGAGATTGTGGATTTTTGAATTTTATGAGTGGTGGACATAATCATCAAGATTAAAACAAAGACTCTTGAAATATTTCACTTTGAGATGAATCTAGAATATAAGGAAGTTTCAATTCTTGAATTAAATCACAAGAATAAATGAACTTTTTCATGATATGCACCTTTACCTGTGCTCTATGAAGACTAAAAGATAAGTGGGTATAATCCATATTCTCGTGTATACCCTGCACTAAACCACTGGGCACGATACAAACTCACACCGTAGCAGGAGCTATAATTAACCTCCCTAGGAGTCTGTTAAACTAGTTGAGATGGAAACTTTGGTCACATGTTTGGATCTATTTTGACGTCTACAATTGTGTTGCACTTCTGAAATCTGGCTCCCCTTTTGTTTTTTTCTTTAGTCAGCCAACCAAAGCTTAACTTCAGATTAATTATTGGCCTTCCCACTTTGAAATTTCATCTTACTTCATGTTTTATGTGGCCTTAACCTGAATAGTATCTGATGCGATCGACTTTTTGCATTGTGTAGTAAACTGGAATAATGTGTACTGTCCCTCCTGGATATTTGCTCACAACAGTGTTGGTAGACTTCAGGGTAACAGTTAAGTTAATCAAGTTAAGTAAACTTAGTATTTAAAGAGTAAACTTTTTTTAACTAAATGTATGAAAGGGAAAAGAGATAGTACTCAGGACAAAACCATAGTTTTTCTGTTTTATTTGGTAGTGTACACATATTTTAGGCAAACTTTGAAATGTTACACTGTCCAGGTTTATCATGGGCACCATGCATCACACATTTTCTAAAAAAACAAAAGAAATATGCAGACCTGGGATTTTAGAGAAAAACATCAAAAACAACACAATCGGAATTTATTCAGTGTTTCTTACAGTAGAAGGAAAAAGAGGGACATGGAGAAAGGGAAAGGTCGCAGTCAGCAGAAATGTTAATACTGTTTCCACAGCATGAAGGGAAATTAAGGACACTGAACAGGTTTTATTGGCCAGGGCTGAAGTGATGTTAAGTTTTGGGGTAACGAAGCTTCAGGGGATGCAAGAAGATGCTGCAGGAAGGAGCCAGAGTTTGGATTTTTACTCTGCTTTTTCATAGTGACGAGTGCTGACGATCTCGCCGATTGTTAGCGTCTGTAAGACAAAGATAGAGTTAAAATTCAGAAAGCAATCATGTGTTAGAGATTTAATATGGTCATTGTGTTTCGGTCCTTACCAGCGTGAGTTTGTTGCCGTTGACTTCCCTAACCAGACTGGTCTCTTTGCCGTCCCACTTCTGTACGTGAACCAGCTTCCCAGCATCTAATGTTACGATAGACTGAGACAGAGACGGTTTATAAATTCAGTGCTCATGGAAGATCATAATCATCACATGAATTCATGTTTGATTCACTGAATAAAATCAGGACTATTCATTCCAAGTACTAGCTAATTGTAAAGGTCACTCTCATTCTAACTGGGTCTTCACTTGCTGTATTACAGAAGAGGATCTGGATCACTGAAAAAAAAATGAGATGCTAATTTTTTTCCAATTCTAAGAAAAAAGTCAGAATTCTGACTTTATCTGACTCCTGTAATTGGCAGCTTGTCCATCTGTATGTCTGTCTTGATTTGCACACCACACGTTTGCTCCAATTGTCCTTGACACCTCTAAGAAGACCTCTTAGGTGTACTGGTTCAAAACTGTTGCCATAAAAACATAAATATGTACAGATTTTCTATACATATTAACATATTCTATTTACTGTTCACTTCAGTTTCACTCACTTCGAAACACAGCCACATGGAAACATATTTGACACGCCTGGATGTGATGATACACCTGATCCACAACCCCAGACTGAAGTAAGCTCTCTTTAAAGTACCTTTGCTCATATTAAACAATAAAATACAAGACATGTGCTAAACGCTGGTGTGAGAAATCACAGTTACTTTGCTGTTTTTGTCAGTTGTGTCTGGCGGTGCTGCATAAACGTGTTAGATTATGTCTGCCTCTGTAATGCTTTTTTAAAGCTCCACAATAAAGTGTGCAATATAAAACTTTGTAAATAAGTTAAAAGGCATGGCTTTAATGCTGCTTTTATTATGTTGTAGGCCTATCATTGCACACAAGCAATGCCGCTTGGAGTCACTGAGCCATTATGCAGGTTTTTGGGAAAAACACCCCTTTTCATGATTTTTCACCGTGGTGCTTAAGTGAAAACCGTAATATTGCCATTCATTAATTGAACGTAATGTGTGTTGTTCTGAATATTAAACATTGATTGTCAGAATCTGTGCAGGTGTGGACAGCATGCAACTGTGCAAGTGGGTGGTTATGGTCAGAAATCCAGCAGGAGTGGGCGTGCGTGAGATAAAGAAGAGTCCTGCACAGGGCTCTAGTTTTCAGAATTCTGAGTTTTTGTTAGAATTGGAAAAAAAAAAACACCCATTTGCATCCAAAAAATGTTTTCAGTGGCTATTAAATCCTCTTTAGTGCTGTATACTTAATATCCCAGATATTTTTTGCCTGCAGTAGCTAGCTTTAGTAGCAGATTAGGTTTCCTAGAGTAAACATCTGCTGGGCCTATGAACTCAAACACATCTATACCTCAAACAGAGCTAAATGCACACAGGAAACTAGCAGAGTTAAATTCAGCCCTGCCTCAAAATGACAACAGGAAAGTGATACTGAAGCACGCCAACATGCGGTCAGTTCAGGACCAGCCCAGCAAACCTATGGCTATATTTAGTGATGGAGTGTTTTTGTTTTGTACTGATAAGATTGATTTGGGGCTTTTATATCTTTATTGTAGAAATAAGACAGTGCATATAGCCAGGAACTGGGGTGAGAGTGGGGAATGATGTGGGAAAGGAGGCACAGGCCAGACTGAACCCAGGCTGCCTGCTTCAAGGACCAACACCTCTGTACGTGGAGCACCACCCCGTAGCCGGTAGGCTCCTAGTGCCCCGATACAGCTCCTTGTTCTAGGAAGCAGTTCTTTGTTCATAATGTAGAAATATATACAACAATCTAACAGTTACTGGTTTCAAAAGATAGTTTTGAAAAATCTATTCTGTTGTTAGTTTAAATGTGTTGTGATTATTTTTGGTCTCAGAATAGATGTTATCATGTAGTAGTTACTGTTTCCAATTAGTCTTGGAAACACACAGTCTAGACAGCTGTGTGTTTGATAAACCATCCTAGTGACTGTAAAGATCACCATTATCATTGAAAGTTCAACACGTTTGGTGACTATTAGTAAACTCCTACATGCTGCTCTTCCTCCACGTTTGCCCTCTCACCTTGACTTTCCTGTCATCTGCAGTGACTTCATTGAACTCCTCTCCCAGCTTGAAGGAGAGCTCTGTGTTCTTAACTGCACTCTTTGTCTCCACCTTCACGGTGTCGTCTGCCACTGAGATTATGGTGGTGGGCTTGGTCATGTTGCCGAGCTTACGTGTTCCAAAGCCAACACCTGCAGAGAAAAAAAAAAAAAGACACGTCAAATGAACTGAAAACTCTTTTAACCGTTCCGACACACAGAGGTGCTTTAGGCTAATAGAAGTAAGTTACATGCAAATTAGCTCTAACGTAGCGAAAACACCAGAGGCTGATTAAATGCTTCTCTTTATGAGGAGGGCGTTTAGGCAGAAAGGACAGTATAAATGAAGTCATAGCTTTATGATTCAAAGGAAATTCCTCTTCTGCAAAGAAAAAATATGCGTATGTTTTCCTATCAGCCTTGGATTCAAATGGATAATTAACTAATTAATGGCCCTAAAATTTAAGAGTAAAGATGAAATGCATAAAATTTTCACACTGAAATGTCAACATGACTAATAAAAAAGACTATGCCCATTTTATTTGAATTTCAAGTCAAGTACTTCAATAAACAGTTTTCAAAGTCAGAGAAATCTTTTACTTTTTAGCTGTAATGCTGTTACGATAGACATTTCCAATATGCATACAAGATTGTGCTGCTCAGCTCCACCCACATTTCATTTTTACTTGTCAATTGGAACTGAGTTGTTTCAACAAAACTGCACAATGTAATGTGCCTTTACTCAACAGTATACTACCGCTGTGGTTCCATATATGTAATTCACACAATGGAGGAGAAAAGCTGGTAAAAGTAGCTGTCCTCAATCAATCCTGGAATGCTTCACGAGTACCAAGGCCAACCTGCAAGGCCACCTTTAACAGGTTTTCTCCCAAAATGAAATGGCAGTTTATGGTTTAGTATATACAGCTTATGGCACTTAATTTTAAGAGCCCTGAATTCGAGACGGAAAGTAAGCAATGCAGAGCACAGTGCCATTATTCCCTATCTATTATCTTGAGGAATGGGCCAGACCAGTTCCAATATCAGTATAGGGTCTGATATTGACGTTAATTTTATATCGGACATTGGACTGATTGTGCCGAGCAACATCACCGATCCAAATTTTGACGTTTTTGCTGGGCGTGGTAGCATGAATGTGTTGTAAACAATGCGGCTTGTGTAGCAGCAAGCTACATGGGAGAAAGCAGCTCATTCTCAGTCCACCCATCATCATTTTTCACTCAAACACTAAAGAACAGTCAGATAAGAACCCAAACATCATTCGTTAGTGTCTGTGTGGTTAATGTGAAGCACAGTAATGAGGTAAAGGCGTGTTCTCTCCTCTCTAAGTTTAATTTCTGAAGCGAACGTACTCTGTTGTCCTGTCTGGCTTTAATATGAGCTGCAGCAACACGTATTACAACGGACTAAATTGCTGTTTAGAGACGTTTTAACTCAAACAAATTTGTTCATTTGTTAATGATAGCTCTGCCAGAAGGCATGCCTGTACCTGTATGACCCAGGAGTAGCTTGTGTGTGTTTAAATTTAAGTTTACACATATTGTTGCTCTGCGTCACTGTGTTTTATCGATATTTTTTTATACAAGCTGCTGCCAAACCAAATACCCCTGAGGGATTAACAAAGTTGTTGAATTGAATCAAACAAAATCTGATGGCTGCCTCTTCTGGTTAAAGAAATGTTGCAAAACATACATTTCAAAAAATAAAATCATTTTAAATTGTCCATATTTGTATAGATTTTTAATTTCAATGAGGAGTCCCAGAACAGAATTCATCTAATAAAAAGGTTTGAAAACTAACCCCTACCCCAACCCTAACCCTAACCTGAGTTCATATTTGGTCTGATAACAGCATTAGGGTGAGTTTAACATCTACATTACATTCAATGGCAATCAGTTCACTCAGAGACATTTTGCTCTTATCAATCATCGTATGGCTCTGACTTTTCCTGAGTATGCGCTAAAGGAGAAGCCTCGGATCACCACTGTCAATGGGATTCTTCTTCTCGGGTCAATGAGCTTCTGCAACAAGTCCATAACGGAGATGTTGGTTTATCTGACAGGATAAGAAAAACTTTGCTGATAAAGCTGGTAGTAACACTGACTTTTCTGTTGGAAATGTGAAAACTGATATGAAATTTCAAGGCAGTTCCTTTGATATTAGTTGAGAGCAGGTGCCAAATGCCATAAAAGTCAAATGAGTGACACCTCACAGGAAGTGAATGTCACACCAGAGTGAGAAAAGTTTGTCTTCTGTGAATTGCAAAGGGGTTCAAGGCAGTTATACAACAGTTAAGACATTTCCTGTTCTATCAAAGTGATTGCCCACAACTAACATCCCAAAACTTTATTCATATATGTGCTTTAACTGTATTAAATATCTGATATTAGTTATAAATCCAATTCTTCTGTACTTATTAAATAGAGAAGGATTATTAAGTGTCAGTATGGTAACTTAATTTGCCCTCTGGGTCTCCTTCAGCAGTCAAACTCTCTTATCTGTTGGTCTATCGTCCAAACCTGCAGCATGTTCTTCAAACGCTGCATGGTCCCATTGACCTGACTGCCAGTCCAGGCGTGTACGTGTGCCAATGATTACACATTTTCCTTTCAGGGAGTGTGTGTAAAGGATCAAGAGAGTTCATTTCATTGGACAACACTGACTCACGCCCTTTTCTACAACCTACTTTTTGTTTAGGCTGACTATCCAGTTCGTCTCTAAAAGCAAGAGCAGTGACTTTTCCCACAATCAATACAACAAAAAGCCGCTGTATGTCCGTGCTGATGCCTCATTGATCAAGGGGGGTTAGAGGTTGGGGGGTCTCTGGGTACTATGGTGACTAGGGGATAGGTCGATGTTAATATGGCTGTGAGGTTACCCGACACATATCTCCCACGCTCCAGAGTCAAATAGCTAAGTGGCATTTTCCTGGTTGTAAAATCAGAGAGTCTGACCACATCTCACACACATAAACCAAACTAGAAGAGTGCATGTGTGAAATATTTAGAGCCCACTTTGTCCTCACAGTAGCTCCCTGCCCTGGCACAGGGGACGGTTTGGTCAGTGTACTTTATAGCAAACCAATTTTTAATCTGAAATGAGAAATCCAAAATCCAGAAACGAGCTGTTTCCCCAATGACTGTTTAAAACAACACACATAGGCTACTTTCCCTTTTAGGCAGTTCATATTATACTAGGAATCAAAAACGGAACACAAAAAACACGCTTTCGTGTCTGGTTTCTCTCTTTCTATAAAAATATGTTAAGAAGGAAAAAAAAACTGGTTTTCATTTATTCAATTCTTTCTGCAAAAAAGAAAAAAAAAAGATTCGAAAAAAGATAACACTCTTTCTTGTTTTCAATCTGTAGACTCCCAAGTTAATATAAACTCCCTGAAAAAGGCCAGTGTATTTCACGGCCAACTGATATTTCGTTACAGAATCATCAAGCATCCTTCCCAATACCGGCCTTTAAAAAAACTTCCTTAGCTTTTCAGGCAGTTCTTCTGAAGTTTGGATTCAAAAAAACAGAAAACAAGAAATAACTGTTTTTGATTCTTGTGATGTTTCTATTTTAATTTCAACAAAGGAAAGAAATGAAAAACTGCTTGTTTTGGAGTAATACCAAAGACTAGGAGACTGATCTTACATTCTTTTCTTCTTTTTAATCTGAACAACAAACAATTAATTGAAAGAATATATTTCATTTGTTCAATTCTTTTTGGAAAATGAATATTAAAACGGCTCTTTTTTGTTTTCTGCTTTTAGATTCCAAATTTAATACAAACTGCCTGAAAGGGCCAAGGGGTGCTCAGTGTATTTGATAGCCAACAGATTTTCATTTGGAACGCAAAATCCAAAATCAAGAAACAGAAAAAAACTGCCTTTGGTTCTTTAAGGCACTTCAAACATGAGAAAACAAAAAACCCTTTTGTTTCCTAAATAAATAAATAAATGAAAAAGGTATGTTTCTCATCTTGCTGTTTTTGTTCTTAGAAAAAAGGAAAATCACAAATAGAAAATTGGTAATTTCATATTTTTATCCTATATTAGTGCCCCCTGGAGGTGTTGTGAATAAAGAATGGTACTTCATCAGTGTTCTCTTCACCCCCCTGGGTTCAGGAAATAAAAAATGAGAAACTTCATTTTTTGTTTTTCGTTTTTTTTTTGTTTTTTTTTAAGTTGATTTGGATTTCACATTTAAAATTAAAAACCTGTTGGCTGTTCAATATACAGACTCCAAGGCCAGGTTTTTCAGTGTTTTCCTAATTTTAAACAGCAGTATGGAAACAGATTTTGGATTTCTCATTATTAAACCAAAACCTCTTGACCGTATCCTACACTGACCCGTTTAGATATTCCTCCTCCCATAGCCTCTAACAATGAGCAGCTTTCAGCGAGGGTCACCCACATTACGCTCGAGTGTTAGTCTGTGTACTACTGTGAGTGAATGCCTGTGGTTCCCATTCAGTGTTTTTTTCACAGTGGGGGGTTATTCCGTTACTCCACTTAAAAACGGCCCCTCCCGTTTCCAGCGCCGAAGCCATGCGGTTCAACATTCCTCCTGCTTCATCTCCCTCCCTCTCCCCTTTATCTCCTCATCTTTTCTCAGCCTCCATCTTTATCCCTCACATATTTACGTATAAATCTTCCTATATTTATATTCACCAGCAACAGCTCTAAAACACGCTAAACACCAATATTTATGTGTCCTGTAGCTGTAATTTTTGCACGTGCTCGCATGCAGCGCTACCATCGCAGCTTCTCTTCTTTCACGCGCATGCGCATACTGTATCTTTTTTTTATAAGCATTAAAAACACCATCTCTTACCCAGCTCCTTCATGTACTCGTCAAACTTGACGCTTTCCTTCAGGTTCCATGTGCCAACGAAAGCGTCCATGTCTGCAGCAGGGTGGAGGTACAGGCGCGAGAAAGAAACGGTGTGAGGGCGTGAGCGACAGAGAAAGAGAGAGACAGACAGAGAGACGGGGAGAGTGTAGTCAGCGCCACCGGCTGCTGCTGCGAGCCTACTGGCTGGATTTATACCGGCTGTTCGTGACGTCATCAGGCTGAGAAGAGGAGGGGCGGTGGGGGATGATGAACTTGTTCTGCAGCAGTGTCTACCATGCAAATACTATGATTAACTGGAAAACATGAGCTGCTTTTCAGTGGTTTCTTTGCATCGCTTTGTTTTGTCTCAGTAGAGTTATTTTATCTTTAAGCATCTGTCATGTGCGGATATGTTCTATTTTCTAACCCTTTTTATGTGTGAAAGTCATATTATTTTACATAAGATACCCAGGCCTGCCCATAGATTTGGCTGGGACGCTGAAAACCCCAGAGACTGGACCTCCAACTGTGATTTATTGATGATATAAATGTATGTGTATTGAATTAGTAGCATCGGTGGCCAACAGTCCTGGCTAACAGTTACTTCATTTTGGAGCTGAAATGTGTATCAACCTGTTACAGTTTTTCTCAGTGGCTTTGGTACGTTTCTCAGATCAGAATTGAAATTCTCAAAACTACTTGTTCAATCTTCACATCATTGTGTCACTTGTGCACATCAAAAAAGCAGTTTCTCATTTCTTTGAACAAGTTGCAAATGCTTTGGTACATCCATGCAAATGATTATGTACAACTCTCAGCTGTTTCCTACATTACTTATTGCTTATGTCATGTTGATCAAGATGTATTATAATGGGTCTCTGTTGAACAGTCCCACCCCCCACAACATTTAGGCACTAGTTCATCACATAAATCTTTACATGCATAATGGTTGAACATGTTGTCATAATATGTCAGCATATTTCCATTACTGTTTTTCCTAAATCTGTCCTGAATTGGTAAATTGCTCCCAGGTGAATCTTGACTTTCTCTAACGAAGGGAAATGTGTGAAGCAGTAGATCAACCAATGATCAAAGATTTTGATTGAGGAGAATTTGATGATTGAGGAATTTTCTCAGCATGGAGATGGAGAGTATATGATCACCAGCCACATACACAGATGACCCTTCTGGCTGCCATGGATGCAGCGTGTGGTGACATCACAGCCGATACCTGCAGAGGCTGGATAAGACACTCTAAAGATTCTTTCGACGCTGCGTCGCAAGAGAAGATATTCATTGTGATGTGGATGAGAATTTGTGTCCCAACAGAGAGGAACGTCAGGAGGTGTAGGAAGACTGCACTGTTATTCCTACAGTTTTCACTGAGACTGTCCTATGTTCACATTTCTACTTTTTCTTGTTTGTTTTTTCTTTGAGCTATGCAGTGCTGTCTTTTCCTTTCTGTATCACAATGAAATCAATCTCCCACATACACTAAGGTGTAACTTACAATTTACAATAACTGTCATCAAAACTTTAGCCATAGTTTACATCAGAACATCCCTCCAGAGTACACTGTTATATTGACAACATGACTAAGTGATTTGGCTGTCTTATCCGTTCATAATGACACAAGGACTAGTCATTCTGATGGCACTGACATGTTCATTGACACAGATATTTACTTTCGAGAGATTAACTAAGGATTTTGAGCAGGGGACTGGCTTTTACAGGTAATCCATGGTGTTTTTTGCTATTTGTACGATTTGTTTTGAGAAATGCACTTACTGTTTTTCAAATGTCCAGGATGATTCGAGAAATGTACCAAAGCGACTGAGAAAAACTGTAATGGGTTCTGATTGTGAAATTGTTTACTCGTGTTACTTTTTAACCCTTTTCACCACTTTTCCCACCCATTTTCAGCCTTTTTTTTTTTTGCTTTCAGTCACCTTTTCCTTTTTGCCAAATGAACCCGTCTATTAACTCTTTTTGCATCTTTTAACCCATTTTTTTATATTCTTGTCCATTTTGTAACTTTACACCAATTTTTACCACTTTTTGACAATTTTTTTCACTTATCTTGCCATTCTAACCCATATGTGCTTCTCATTTTGCAAAATGTAACCTATTTTACCAGGTTTCCCTATTTTTGACACTTTTTTCCTTTTATCTCATCACTTGCCACTTTTTACCCGTTTTTTTTTTCCCACTTTTCGCCAATCATGCCACCTTTTACCTGTTTTGTAACACAATTGCCTGTTTCTGCCTCTTCTCTGTTCCATTTTATCCTGTTTGCTTTATTGCCAAATTTTACAGTTTTTCCCATTTCTGATATTTTTTAATTTTTTCCTCTTTTACCTGTTTTTGCTGCTTTTTGCCAACTTTTGTCACTTGACAGTCATTTATGTGACATTTTTTGGTCACTTTTTACTACTTTTTGTCCATTTTGTCACTTTTTTGCCATTTCCAGTATTTGCTTCTTTTTCACCAAATTTACCCCATTTTACGCACGTTTCCCCCATTTTGACACTTGTTTCCCCCCGACCCATTTTTTTGGCCACTTTTTCACCCATTCTTGCAGCTTTCATCACATTTATGTCATTATTTGCTACCTTTTACCCATAATTACACTTTTCATCCATTCATGTCACTTTTCACCTGTTTTGCCATTTTAACCCATATGTGCTTCTCTTTTTTGCCAAATGTAACCCATTTTTGCCTGTTTTCCCTATTTTTGGCAAGTTTCCCCTTTTAACTCATTTTTTCCACTTTTCACCCCATTTATGTCATTATTTACCACTTTTTGCCCATTCCTGTCTCCATTTGCCCATAAAATATGGATATCACAGCTTAACTTTACAATGGAATATTTTTCTGACCTCCATGGGCCCCTAGTTTGGCTGGGCCGCATAAAGCTCTCCCCTTTATCCCCCTTATGGGCAGCCTTGACTATACTCTTTATCTATATTACAGGAAATAATCTAATCAAATCTTCCCTGTATTGATTCCAGTTTATCAAATGTGCTGCCCAAGCAAACACAGTCTACTGTAATACAAATATCAGTGAGTCAGAAGTCCATTTGACACTCATTTACATCAACCATGGGCCCTTTCACATAATATTAGCTTACATTATTTACAAATGAACATAGAATATGATACAAAGTTAAGGTTGAAAAGAAAAACATAAAAAAAACATAAAAACCTCACAAAATAACTTAAAGTTAAAGCTTGCAGATTCAAAAACACCTACATCACCTTCTTAATACGAGGGCCTTCAGTTATTTACAGAATGACTGTTCATACGTACAGGAAAGCTATTTTTGTAAAAGAAAACTTTCCATAAACTATTTGATGTTATTTTCAAATAAATATAAGAAAATATAATAGCAGATATAGCTATGCACCTCCCCTTAGATCTTTGATGCCCCCCTTGGGGTCCCACTCCCTCTGTTGGGAACCACTTCCTTGTATTATTGCTAATCATCCTCCAATATCTGGTAAACTGCTCCCTTGTTGCAGTCAGTTTACTCACTGCTTCACATTTATACCAGCTCTGATCCTTTATGCTGGTAAATCTGTGCTGGAGTCTGCAGAAATATCAACTCTTACAGGCTTTATTCATGAAGCATTTATGGACGCTCACACTCCAGCATGGAGAAAGAAGTAAGACAGGGTGGAGACGAGAGCAACTGTTGAGAAGTACTCTGAGAATAAAAGGCAGAGGAATGAAAAAAAAGAGAGGAGGGGGAGGACAAGGAGGGCCGATGAACCGGCCCCCCGCTGTCAGAGAGAGAATGGGAAAGAAAACAGATTGGGCCTCAGGGGAGGAGGGGGATGTAGGGGGGAGATTTTTTCAGGATGGGGGTGGAAGGTCAAAAGAATGTCCCCAGGGTCCTCTCTGCCTGCCTCACTACTTTTTTAACACACTGATCCCTGTTCTTCGGGATTTGTCCACCTGAGTTTGTTTGACTTTAACTGACCTCCGTCTGCTCTGTAGGAGTTCAGGGGCCAACAAGGACACTCTGAGTGGTGTGATGTGGCTCTGTGAGTTTGTTTTATGATTACTTATGAACACAAATGCACGTGGGGAGACTGCTTCTGTCATGAGACCAAGGCGTTGTTGTTGTAGAGTTTATTTCTTTATAACAGCAGAGATATCTTTATCACACAATAGATTGAAAAAGTTGTTTGTTGGTATGGAGGACTTTAATTCAGATTAATTTACAGTTGGCTTAAAAATGCCTTTATCATAAAGGATGAATCAGAAAATGCACCATACAGCTGGTAGGTGGTTTGGGCCCAGCTCCAGAACAGGATCATTCTGGGCCGGCTCTGCACAGCGCCCAACAGTAATAGTGGAAAAGTCTCACAAGTCCTACCCTAATCCAGTGTTTCCCAACAATCCCAACCCCCCACAAAAGGTCAATTATTGCTATCAAAATTAAAATATCTGTTTTGATTCATTCACCAATAAAACCTTAAAAAGACCTTAGTGTGTCTTTTCTTGTCCAAAGACCTTTGTATAGAGACTGAATACCTGTTTGATCATGGTTTTAGTCAGTATGTGCAAATCTAATTTGGCAGCCTCAGAGTAGACAAAGCCTCACACCCACCCCTGAGGTCTTTATGCCCCCCTTAGGGGCGCCCAGACCCCCAGGTTGGGAGCTAATACTCCAAGCTAGCGTAATGGTTGTAGCAGCCAGTTATTAACTTTTCTCTGCAGTCTTGTGACTTTTAATTTAATGCTTGGTAGGAGGGTGATAACACACGTCATGGCATTTAAGGATATCTAATGTTGGTTTAGTGTGAACAAGTAGTTGCAAAAACTAAAGATCAGTTTCTAAATCAAGAAAACCTTCAAACTTGGTTTTATCTATTTACTTATTTGTTTCTTTGAATAGAGGAGACAGATGGAAACTTTAGGAATCTCGAGGGTAATTTAATATTTATTTAATTATCTATATTTAGATAGTGAAGATTTGTATCTATTGATTTGCTTATGTATGTATGTAGTTCATATACAGAGACAGACATATAAGGTGGCTTTATGTTTAAGACTGAGCAGGAATAAAGTGACCGTTACAGTAAATGTGCATAAAGCAGATGATAAAGTTCTATGGTGCTAAAGTGCTGTAAGTTCTGATGTATTGTACATGATTATAAATGTGCCTGTTGAAAATGCACATTTTGCCTGTTTCTTTAAAGTGCTGGTATAATTGGACATAGCCCGAGTGAACAGCATTTGCATACACAGATGTGTTTGTACATGTAATATTGCACCAAAGATGCAAACATAGAGGCATGTCAGTATATACATATAGAGATAATAAAATGGTTAATTCTGGTTTGTCTTTCATATAACCCTTAAAACTTGTTCAGATGGAGCATTCCCTGACTGAGTGGTAAACTGTTCCATAGTGCGCTCCCTTTATGTCATATAGTTTGAAGGTGGAACTCACAGTCAGGTCTCACAGTGGCTCTGGTCAGTCTGATTGATTGAGGATTCACTGATTTCTGTTTGATGCAATCATTAAGTGGAGGTGGTTTTGAAACATCCTCTCTGTGTCTTTGTATGTGCCTCTTACAGATGATGTAGGGTTATTTAGCAAAAACATCTTCAGTTTTTACTGTGGGGTAGAATAACAATTCAGCTAATCTGCCCATCGGCTAATCTGCCTATCAGGACCGTGTGGGCATTGTCTGATTTGATAGGATTCACAGCCGTCCGCCAGTATATGCAAACAGCCCCATGCCTGTCTTCCCATTTCAATTCAAATGCTGCTTTGACACCTGATTGATTGCAGGGCCTTTACTGGGTAAGGTCACTGTTGTTACCATCAACAAATCCCACATAAAGACAAAGAAGCGTGAGCATCGTCTGTCTCTCTGTGCTCACCCTGCTGGTTCTTTAGACCGTTGGATTTTATGATGGAATTATTATGAAGGAGTGTGATATGATACAATGTTTTTTTAATTTTAGATTTAACCTTTATCTTATCAGATGTTTTCTCACTGAGTTACAGAAACTTTTATAGGGGAGTCCAGGCCAATACAGCCACACAACAAACAACAGGCCATTACAACCAAAGATAACATTAAGCAGCATATCGGCAGCAGTCATTGGTAAAACATGCACACACTGGTCAAATGATGAGTTTAAGGTGACTCTAAAGCTCAATAAGATGATGGAACATCTTCCACCAAAGACAGAGAAGGTTTGAGGTTTCATACATGATGTGTCCGTGAGAAAGAAGGTTACAGCTACCTTTAATTTTGTGGGTCAGTGGGGAATAAAAAGTCAGTTTATCTAGAATGGCCTCACAATGTCAGTCATTCTGCTGTATAAGGCAGACCAATTTTCTCATTCAAGATGCAGGGATGCGAAAATCCCAGTATGAAACAAATCAGAAGACAGACTAAGATGAAGTTCAACATTTTCAGTGAGAATAATACAACATGAATATCACTGTAATCAATTACAGACTATAAGATATAATATATATGTTATACAATATGTGACATAGAATATCGCATATAAAACAGTGTGGCACAGTACAGTATGATTGGATGAGGTAAGATAAGATACGATACAATAAGATAAGAAAAGACACAACAAGATACGATATGACATGACACAATATGATACAATAAGATAAGACACGATACGATTAGACAAGACACGATACGATACGATACAATAAAATAAGACACAAGATACGATATGACACGACACAAAACGATATGATAATATGATACAGTAAGATAAAAAAAGACACGATACGATTAGACAAGACACCACCCTATACGATACGATACAATAAGACACGATACGATACGATGAGACAAGACATGACACGATACTATAAGACGCAATACAATACAATAAAATAAGACACGACACGATACCATAAGACGCAATACAATACAATAAAATAAGACACGACATGATACAATGAGGCAAGACACGACATGATACGATAAGACGCAATACGATACAATAAGATTAGACACGATATGATATGAAGAGACAAGACACGACACGATACTATAAGACGCAATACGATACAATAAGATAAGACACGATGTGATACGATGAGGCAAGACACAACATGATACGATAAGACGCAATACAATAAGATAAGATAAGACAAGACAAAATACAATATGACAGGACAGGACAGGACACGATAAGACATGACACAACTTTGCAACCTCCTTGGCGAAGGTAATTAAAGGAAAATATTGAGTCTTATGTTATGACTGTACAGAGTTTTGGTGGGCCTTGGAAGATTTTTAGGTCTCAAATTGAGCTGAAGCATTCTGAAGTTTGGGAAAGGCTGCTGTAGAGTGTGGCAAAGGTTTACCTGCTTCATACTTGTCCCCACAAATAAACATTAAATAATTAAAGCAGCAAAAACTGAAGATGTTTCTTGACAGTGGACAATGACTTATATTTTCAAGAATCCATCTTCTCACAAAACTTTCTGCAGGAAATGTCAGACTATTTTTAAAAAAACATTCAAACTTAACCTAAAGCTGAGATATTCTCACGTAGCCTGAAGTTGTGGGGCTAGGACGACTTGTCCTTCCTTAGGATAAAAGTTCATATAAAAATAGATGCTCAGTAATAGCACACACCATGAACACAGGAGCAGCATTCATTCAAAAACTTGGGCATCGTCTTCTGATGAAATTCCTCCATGTACAGATGGTCTGATGATCACAATCACGAGCATTGAGCTAACGTCCCTTCATAGCTCACATTCAGAAACTTGTACAGGGGAAAAACGTCAATGAGGTTACATCACATCACACCATACACTCCCTGTCCCACTGCCCTTGTCCTCACTGAGGTCTCCTCCATTAGCGTGTCTGAACTGGCATGTGTGTTTGAGTGATGGAATGAATGTGCGGCGTGTATGGGTTTGACTTTTGACATAAACAGGTGTGAGAGAGGGACACATGGAGCGAGCGAGGGAGAGAGAGAGAGGAGGTGAAAGGTTACAATCAATTATCTCCTGACCAGAGTTTTTCCCTGGCTGTGTGTGAGCCAAAACATGGGTGGATGTGGGTTTAATCTTGTGTAATCCTGTGATATAGAGCTCTAGGAAGCCGCTGTGGTCGTATTAAAGTTTGGTTTTCTTGAGGAATTTGAGCCAAGATATTTCCTGAATGTTTCCTCATCCTGAAGGATTGCAGAAGGTGTTAACTGGTGTCATCTGGTACTAAATTAGCACACATGGTAATATCTACAGTACATTAAAGACCAAAGTCTTCAGTGTGTTTGTGCAGGATATTATTGAGCTGAACCTGTCTGATCTTTGTTTACACAACAAAATCAATTTTCCAGACGAGACAGCTGCTGAGGTTGTTGACCTGAGATGTGATCGTGGCCCCTATAGAGTAGGAGAAACACGTAGTCCCTCTGTTTGGCTTCAACACACAAGACTTTACTCAGGCAGACATGTGTGAATGTCTGTGGATTAAAGTGAAGAGCTGACTCTGGCAGAGAAATGCTGCAGAGATTTGTAGTCCCAGACGAGCTAGAGGAAGAATGGGAACGCCACAAACTTAGGAATGTTGATTTGTCTTCCAGCTTTCTTTGGGCTTTCCTCTGCGTCTGTGTGGCTATATGAATATCACAAGTGTATTAACATCTGGTTGCCTCTCCCTTCTGAAACACTCACTTGCTTTTCAGTCATTGTTTCGCACCCTTACACTTTTTCTCTTCTATGCGCTCGTTCTAACATCCTTACAGAATTATAACTGGCTATCAGATCTGCAGTACATGACCTAGACCTGATAGCTAATTCATCAGTTAATGGGTAACCACCAACCAAGGTGACTTTCAATTGTATTGAATTTACAGATTAGCCATAACATTATGAACTATGGATGCACAATACTGGACTTTGTGAATATCAGTTCTGAAACAATATATGGACAAACATATTCAGCTGCCTGACCATTACACCAACAGGGACTGTAATGACATTGTATTCAAATCCATTCATTCTGTAGAGAATCTATGAGGTCAGACGCTGATGTTGGACCAGAAGGCCTGGCTCACAATCTCCATTCCAGTCCACCAAAAAGATGTTCAATGGGGTTAAGGTCAGGGCAAGACAAGTTCTTCCACACCACACTTATCAAACCATGTCTTTATAGTCCTTGCTTTGCGCACTGGGTCACATTCATGTTGGAATAGAAAAGAGCCCTCCCCAAACTATTGCCACACAGTTGGAAGCGTAGCATTGTCCAAAATGTCTTGTTATGCTGAAGCATTAAGATTAATCTTCACTGGAGAGAAGGCACCTAGCCCAAACCCTGAAAAACAGCCCAGTGCCTTTAACCTCTCCACCAAACTTCACAGTTGGCACAATGCAGTCAGGCAGGTAATGTTCTCCAAGCATCCACCAAACCCAGACTCGCCCATCTGACCGCCATGGTCACTCCACAGAACACGTTTCCACTGCTCCACAGTCCAGTGTCAGTGTGCTTTAAAACTCTCCATCCAACGCTTGCCGTTGGACTTGGTGGTGTGAGACTGTCGCCATGGAAATGCATTCATGAAGCTCCCACTGCACAGTTTTAGTGTTAACATTAATGCCAAAGAAAGTTCAAAACTCTTCAGCTATGGAATCAGCAGAGAGTAGGCCACTTTTACACACCATGCTCTTTTGCAGCTGTTGACCCTCCTCTGTGATTTTCCACGGTCTTCTGATTCATAACTGAGTTGCTGTTGTTCCTAAACGCTTCCACTTTCTAGTAATATCTCTTACAGGTGACCGTGGAATATTCAGCATGGACCGTCTTATTGCAAAGGTGGCATCCATCACAGTACCATGCTTGAAGTCACTGAGCTCTTCAGAAGGACACATGTTGGTGAATGGAGACTGCATGGCTAGGTGTTGATTTTATACACCTGTAGGAACACATCTGATTGAAACACCTAAATTCAATAATTAACAGGTGTGGCCAAATACTTTTGTCCAGTTGTTTTGAATATTTTCCTACAGAAGGTAAATGCCAGGTTATTCTTTAATCTAACATGGTGTTTAACCCCAGAGTTGTTTCAATCAAACAAAATTATCTACTCTTTATAACCCATATCATTTACTCCTTTATGAGGCAATCAGTGGAGCCTGTTGCTGTGGTACCAGCTGCTGGCAAACACTGAGCAGCAGTAGAGTAGTGGACCTTTGTGTGTATGTTTTTGTCTAACCTCTGCAGATGGGCACAACATTTGCATTCCTTGACTCGCCTCTGGTGAACCAGCAACAAGGTGAAAAGGATAAAAGAGGAAAAACAGAAGTGGACAGAGTTATTTAAGGACGCCACGGTGAATCAGACAGTCAGATTGCTCTCCCTCTTTTTTTGCAGCGTTTGGAAAGTTATCACCTTTAATCCTGTTTCATGACACAGCATACCATAGAGGGATTTCACAATTTAAGCTCAAAGCATAAACCTTTTTGTTATGTACCCCTAAGATAAACTTCTTATGTTTATATAGTAGTGTCTCCAAGCCACTGACCTGGATCAGCAGTCCTGGGTGTTTCCACCACTTCTGTTTGGACGATGACGACTCCCCCTGCTGGCCAAACAAGGCCTCAAGCAAGATTAACCTTAAAAAGGCCTCTTGGACAACACTCACTATGAACATTACTTTAAGACTTAAAGAGAGACTTTGAGACCTCTCCCACTCCTCACACCTCCATCCCTCTACTATAATCATGTCGGCAGATGAAAAGGCGTCTTTACCTCTAAAGGAAAATATAAAACCATAAATAAATGACACCACAGCTCCCTCAGTGATTCCCATCCAGGATAAGAAGCCGGATCAGGAGTTGTGCTTCCTGATCCAATATTAACTGTAACCTAGGAGACTGAGCCATGGGGGGCAGTGTATTAAAAGATCACCCAGTTACTGTGTGTTTTTGTGTGTGAGAGAGCGAGAGAGAGGGGCAGAGTATTGGATTCCTTCATTGAAACTATGGTTACTTTCTATGAGACCGACATTTCCTCTAAACCCCTCTGTCAGTGCGATTATACACCATAATGTCCCAGCCTGCATGTTTAATACAGAGGGTTTAATGTGTGGGCTGATGCATTTTTAAAACCGTTACTAAGGCTGCAGCTGAAACAGTTAACAGATTTGACTGAGGATGCAGAAGTGAATGTTTTAAACTCTAACAATCTTCTAGATGTACTTTTTTAACACATGCATCAGGGTGTGAAATCAGCACCCACCACCAGCCAAATGCCAGCTTTTCTGAGCAGTGTCAGGTGAATTTGGTCAACCTACCAGCCAAGCAGACCTACACACCCACTGACCACAGAGCCCTACCTATAAACAAAACTGTCCATCTATTCTCTCTCTGACCTTGTCCTGTACATGCCTGAGCCGTTCTAAGAACATCCCACTGTCTTTAATCATGTGACACATGGAAATAGCATTATTATATCCTCCAAAGACCTGAGCTTTTGTTTGGAATTCATTTTTAGTTTCTCAAACTTTTTTGGTTTCACTGGTCACTGAACAGGAATTTCTTGAAAAAACTCCCTTCCAAAATCCACACAAATTCCAAATATTTCATAAAATTATCTAAAATTACTGTCAAGTATTCCATAAGAAATGCCCGAAAATTTCTTCATAAACTTTCCTACAGGTTCAGTTTAATTTTATCATAAAGCTTACATATTCAAATTTTAAAAATCCCCTAAAACTTTTTCACTAAAATTTTGGGGAAAAAATCATGCAAAGTGACACCAAAATTTCAAAGCAAATTCCAAAAGATTAACAATTAAATCCCCCAAAATTCCATGAAAATAACTGAAATATCTACACAAATTCTCTGAAATTGCCATGATCTCCCCATTCCAAAATTCCCAATCAAATTCCCTAAAATTTCCATATATATTCCCCATGTTTCCTAGACTAGGCTAAAAAAAAAAACCCTTCCCAAAAACTTCCAATGATATTCTCCAAAATTTACAACATATCCTTTAACATATCCCTTAATTTCCATCAATATACTTGAAATTTTCCAGAAAAATTCCCTCATATATTCAAACAGAAAATTGTCCCAACATTTTAAGCAAATTATTTACATTTTACTGGAAAATCTGAAAAAAGATCTCAAAAACTGATAGCAAAAATTATTACAATGTTGCAGAAAAGCCAAAATATGATGTCCTTATATGGACATGCGGGGACTTAGGAGGATATATGGACCAAATTACGCTCACTCTTTCCAGAATAACCTTTATTAATCTTGAACATTTAAAACATTCAATGTAGAACATAACAGTCACAATAACTGAAAGATGCACATTGAACCAGGAAGTCCTCTTCCATCATGCTCAGTAAACCATCCATTGTGTGTTGTGGTTGCAGAGTGGACTTATCTAACTGGGTTAGTAACTTCACTCATGGTGCAAAAGTGTCTAATGGCCTAAGGCATTCTTGGAAAACTCAGCAGATCAAGAGTACACTCACACTAGGCAGTCTGTACTTGTACCGTGCTAAAGCCATTTGACCTGCTCCCCAGTCTTTATTTTGGCACACTGCTTAACACATCCTGAGCACAGATTCATCACACACCAACATCATCACACAGAACATCCTCTGATGATGAATTTATTTGTCTAATAATTTGTGAGCAGTTACAAAAAAATATTTCAAGTGGCTGAGTACCTTTGACTTAAAGATAAAAAACAATCCTACAACTGAGTCAATGAATTTACTCATGGCACTCAAGTGTCTAATGCCCAGATGCATTCTGGGAAAGCTTGCAGACTAAGGAATAATTTTCAAATAATTTGAGAGAGAATACATAGAAGTATTGAATAGGCCTACTGCTTACTTAAAACTAAAAATATATTCAATCAACTCAGAAAATAGAACTGAAATAGTTATTTTGGATTTTTAAGTTAACTCAGCTCAGTTTTTAAACAACTTCTACTGAGGGGTCAGTGTTTTGGGTTAGTGTACTCAGTGTTTTTTGTTTGTTGTTGTTGTTTTTTTCAAGAGGGCACCAAAGGGCAATTTGTCAAATTTGTTCATCAAGAGGGCACCACAGAGGGAAATTTGTTAAATCCTGTCATTAAGAGGGCACCAAAGAAGGCAAATAGTCAAATTTGTTCATTAGGAAGGCAGCAAAAAGGCACCCATCAGGGCACTTTGGCTGCCTTCTTTCGAACATGACTTCATCAGGAGGGGCATTTTCCCCCTTGCCCCCCTCTGGATCCGTAAGTGGCCAACAGCCTAATCTTATAAAATTCATTGTATAATTTTCATTCCTGATTTTAATGCCTCAGTCAGAATATAAACTAGTAAAGCAGTAATAATGGAGCAAATAAGTTCCGTTAGTAAAGTTCAGAATAAAATGTCTTTGGTCGACTTTGTTAGCCCTTCTCTTGATTAAAGTACGCTACTGAAACAAAATTGAAATGTTGAGATAACAAAACAACTGCTGTCTTACCCACACACACACACAAAATATGTTTTGACATAACATCTTAACACGGCAAAATGTTTCGTTGTCCTACGTTTTATTTTGGTGACACAATCCTTCGATTTCCGGTGTCTTCTCTTTGTAGAAGCCGTCGAACTTCACACGTCTCCATGGCAACTAGTGTCGCTACTCCAGCTCCGGTCATCTGAGGGCTCATCCCGTTACCGTTTTAGAAGCTGCTAGTCTCGGATAAGATCCAGCCACAACGGAAAATGGAGAAAAAGAGGGAATAACTGGATATTAACGCGATACTTTGGAAAGTCATGACGCCATCACAGAGAGCCCGGTGTGCATACGAGGCGCGTGACGGTAAATGGAGAAATACAGGTGAGTGGTCGGATTTTGAGGATTTAAACGGTAAATGCAATTTAAAACTTTATTTGTGTTGTTATCAAGATAGTATGCATGTGTTTTATTTTATTCTGTATTTAAAATGAGTTCACATAAACTTTTACAGATCTTAAAGATTGTCGAAACTCTGAAAAAAGTTTATATAAATAAGGCTTTGAGAAACGTCTTATTACTGTATTTAACACCCTAAAGGTGGGCTTCATGTTTGAGTCAATTCCCCAATTAGGCCACTCAAAGAGACTCTTTCCCTTAAATAACCCCACACAAACAAAAACAAACGAACAAACGAGTTTAGCTGTAAACTCTTTTAATGCGTACCTAGTCTACAGAGAAGGATTAAATTATTAACCCCCACCCCATTCAATTTAATTTTTTTCTTTCTTTCTTTCTTTTTTTTTCTTTTACGAGCAAGGAATTTCAATACAGCTTCTCCAAACATCCTATTTTTGTTTTGGATGCTAACATTATTCAACTGCAAATATTTAGTTGCGTCTTCTTTTTGCTGTATAACAGCCTGCAGTTGTTTGTTGTGATTTTCAGCAAGTCTCAGTCACGTCTCCTGAGGACTTCCAGCCTATTCTTCTTTGGCCAATCTCTCAAACTCCTCCAGATTTGATGGTCTTCTGGCATGGATCTTGGTCTTCAGTTCAGCCCATAGATTTTCAATTGGATTCAAGTCAGGGCTTTGGTCAGGTCAGTCAATAAGGTTCACTTTGGTCTTCTGGAGGTAGTTCTTCACCAGGAGACAGAAGACAAAGAGATGACCCAGACCCAGTTTAGCTGCTGACTGCTTGAGGTTTTCTTTCTAAATCTTCACATATTCTTCTTTCTTCATGATTCCTTCCACCTTTACGTCACTCCTGGTGCATCCCCACAACTCCCACTGCCATCTTTCACTGTGGGGACGATGGTCTTTAGGTGATCCGCCTCTCCCGTCTTTTTCCAAACATCACCAACGTTTCTGTGGCCAGAGGGCTCTAGTTTGGTCTCATCTGACCAAAGGACATGCTTCTAGTATCAGAATCTGTCTCAGTCTGGCTTGAAGGTGTCTCCTCTGCAGAAGTGGACTTTTTCTCTATCCATTCCTGTGCAGGGCTCTAGTGATGGTCTTCTTTGAGACTACAGTTCCTGACTTGGCCAAGTCCTTCACTAGTGTCTTGAATGTGTGTTTAGACACACCTCTCTCTAGTTTTCTTTCCAGTCTTTGAAATCTCTCTCTCTCTCTCTTGAAAGCTGCGTTAAAATTCCTTGCTCACTTGGGAAATACTTTGGGAAAACAGTTTGTCTTAAGGGGGCTGATAATTTCATCCTCATCTGTGTATTTAATGTAATGCATATTTAGTAAAGGCTGTCTGCCTCTGCTGTGGAAGGCCTGTTTGTTGTTGCAAACTGTGTCAAGTGCCTCTCTCTCAGGGGCCCAGCTGGTGTCTTGTTAAAGTTAAAGATAGGGGTCTTGTGTTTCTGTGTTGTCCTACATCTGGAAACAAAACCAAACAAAAACAACCCCCCAAAGACTGGATGGATAACATCCCGCCGTCTCCCTGGGTGCCAGAAAGTGAAACGTCAAAGATGCTGTGGGTCTCTAATGCTTCATCAATCATGCAGATTCAGCTCTGCCCTAACCAGGTCAAACAAGTGCTTGTTAATTTGTGCATGTGTGTATGTGTGAGCACGTAAAGGTCTGCATGACTTAAGGAAGCTTAAATAATTCACCAGGTGGGGCAAGGTGCCTGAAGAATCTCAAATGGCCCCTTTGCACTCAGTGTGATGGAAAACACTCAAATCTGATCAGTCGGATTTGTTTTCACACACAGGAGCACACACTCACACAGGAGGAGGAAGTGGTGTTGGGTTACTTATGAGTTTTCTTTGGGTACAAGTCTGGGAGACACAATTGAACGATCATATCAGTGATATTCAGTCGGCTACACCGTCAATAATCCGTCTTTCTTTCTGCTACTACAGATCCTCCTGTTCCATCGTTGAAGCATGCAGGAGGTCAACCCCAACCATGGCCTCTTCACCCCCACCCTAAGGTACAGGTCCTGAAGTCCCACTTCCCTCCTCCTCCACCTCCTCGTTCTCACCTCCCTTTTTTCCACACCCGGCACGCAGAGGAGAGCGCTGAGAGGCCACGCTTGGTCACTATCGTCCGTCCCTGTGGTCAGAGTACACTACGAAAGGTGAATTTAATATTTGGTATCTTAAAATGGACCCATGTGATGATTTATTTCTTTACTTGATGGGTAGATAATTTTCTTATACTCCAATAAAATAGTCAGTATTTGGTTGAGAGCTTTACTCTGAAGTTATACACAGTTCATTCATAAAGTATTCAGACACTCCACCTTTTTCAGTTTTCTTATGTTGCAGCCCGATGCTGCGTTCATTAAAGTTCATTTTTCCTCATTAATCTACACTCAGTATCCCATCATGACAAAGGGGACACAGAATTTTAGATTTCTTTTTCAAATTTATTAAAAATATAAACTGAAATATTTAGTTGAAGCACCTTTTGTTGCAATTTCAATATGAAGCAACAAGCTTTGCACACATGGATTTGGGGATTTTCTGCCAACCTTGCAAATCCTCTCAAACTCTGTCAGGTTGGATGTGGACTGTAAAGGTTTCTCCAGAGATGTTAACTAGGGTTCAAGTCAGGGCTCTGGCTGGGCCCCTCTAGGACAGTCACAGAATTGTCCCTAAGCCACCCCTGTGTTGTCTTGGCTGTGGTCCTAGGGTCATTGTCATGTTGGAAGGTGAACCTTTGGCCCAGTCTTCAGAGAAACACCCCCACAGCATGATGCTGCCACCACCATGCTTCACTATTGGGATGGTATTGGGCAACAGTTGAGCAGTGCCTGGTTTCCTCTGAACATAACATTTAGAATTGAGGCCAAACAGTTCAGTCTTTGTTTCATCAGAGCAGAGAATCTTGTTTCTCACAGCCTGAGAGTCCTTCAAGTGCTTTTTTAATGAACTCCAAGCAGGCTTTCATGTGTTCTGCACTGAGGAGAGGCTTCCATCTAGCCACTCTGCTTTAAAACCTAGATCAGTGGAGAGCTGCAGTGATGGAGAGCTGCAGTGATGGAGAGCTGCAATGATGGCTGTCCTTCTGGAACTTTGTCCCATCTCCACACAGGATCTCTGGAGCTCAGTCAGAGTGACCATCAGGTTCTTGGTCTCCTCTCTTACTAAGGCCCTTTTCTTCTCATTGTTCAGTTGGCCAGGTGACCAGGTCTTGGCAGAGTCCTGGTTGTGCCAGACTTCTTCCATTTGAGAATTCTGGAGGCCACTGTGCTCTTGGGAACCTTCAGTGCAGCAGAAATGTTTTTGCAGCCTTCCCCAGATCTGTGCCTGTCAACAACCCTGTCTCTGAGCTCTGCAGTGTTGCTGCACCGGGCCTGAATACTGATGTCAATGTGAGATTTCAGTTTTTTTTCTTTTTCATAGGTTTGCAAAAAATTCTTAAATTCTGTTTTCATGTTGTCACGATGGGTTACTAAATGAAGATTAATGAGGGGAAAGATGAATTTAAAAGACAGTAGCATCAGGCTGCAACATGACAGAACAGAAAAAAGTGAAGGGGTCTAAATACTTTATAGATGAGCTGTATATTTTTTACATGTCTAATAATTTTATTGAATTTTTACTAATTTACTTATGAGTAGGGCTGTCAAGAATAATTGCATTAATCATGATGATTAAGATCTGCAATTAGTACATTAGTTTAAATTTTGTTTAAGTGCATGCTTTATTGTCTCTTTCAACACTCTTTAATTGATGTACATCAGCATCTCCCTGCAGCTACAGTGATGTTAAATAAGTCCACCACTGCTCCTTAATGTCTCATTTCACTTTAAAAACTCAAACAGATCAGTGGACAAGTCAGAAGTCGTCAAATATTTACTTTTTTACTTTCCCCTCATTTCCTGTCAATGCATATCAAGTTCCTTTTTTCTGTGGTTAAACTCACATTATAATCCTAAGTTGACCTATGAAAGCAGGTCTGTATCCAAACAGGAAGTCTTTAGTTTAAGCCAGTAGAAACAAATCAAAAATGGCACAAAAACAGTTTCAAATGCTAAATAGTGGAATTTTAAAATGTAATACTTTTTTTTTGTAGTCACGTGATTTTGATGATGTGGACATTTCCATTGGGGGGCAGGAAGCGTGGGACAGCCATTAGGAATGAATGGGAATGGTGAAAAGTTTGTACTTTACAGCTCTAAATTGACCTGCACTCTGCAGTTATCATCAGAAAATTCTACATACATTAAGTATCATCCCAACTCTTCACTAAAAGTTACCTGATGAGTAACACGAGCAATATCACAAACTACTCAGTCCTGCAGACCCACTTGGGGTGTCTAGCAAGATGAAGGGAGTCAAGAGTCCAGAGGAGTCTAGTACTGAGCTAAGAGGCTAGCTGAGCTTCTTTAACATATAAAAAATTCCTAATTTTTTCAAGAATTTGTTTTTAATTAAAATGGTGATTTGCTATCAACTGGGCTGAATGATTTGCTAAAATAATCTAATTGTGTTTTTTTTCCCAATATTGCAATTGCAATTTAATATGCGATTCTTATTAGGCTCCTCAACTTATGCAGTTTCAACAAATTCAAGCAATAAATCATTCTATACCATAACCTACAATCAGTCAGGAACACTCATCATACATTTAACCATTTTATTGCAAAATGGATATGGATTTTGACTTGGCGGAGAAGGCTCTGCTTTAAAGACACTCCCTGGGTTAGTCAAGCAGCATGCTCTGACTTTTCATGGCTAGAAACCCCCATATGAATAGATACATAAATGACAATGTGCATTGAAAACAAAGAAGTTATTTTAGAAACAATTAATCCACAGTAGCATGAATCTAAATATGACGGTGCAAGAAGCTCTATACTATAAAGGAGGCGGCTGAGGTGGGGGAGGAGAAGCTGGCTGTAAGCTGACCGCAGCTGAGGGTATGAACTAATAACAAGCTTCATCAATATTAGACAGAATTAACTGGTTATTTCTGCTCTTATTGCAAATTTGATACCTATTGCTTTATTGAATGGGATTATCATTTTAATGTCACTCATTTTGACTAAAACAAAAACATACGTAAAACACAAAAAGGAGGATTCTTGTAAACCATTTTTTAAAAAACTGACACTTAAATTATTGCATAATGTACACAAAATCTCTGCTTCTACAAAAATGAATGTATTAAACTGCTATTTTGACAAATTTTAAGTTAAAGTAATATTGCAACTTCTGCGATTTGTAAATTTCAGCAGGCCATACTGCGAGTTAATCTAATTTGCGATTAACTGCCTAGCCCTACTATCAGCAGAATAAAGCTTGTAGGGTGAGAGACCGAGTAATGATGAGCCATTCATGAACGAGCCTGTTCTACTGACCGCTCTTTTACGTTAGCCACTGTAGCTAGCTCCTGTTTGAGTGCCAGTTTCCTTTCCTCCTTCCTATGATGCTATTTAATCCACATTTTAAAAGCCAAACTGGTACCAAATGATGAGCCATTTGGGAGCCAAACAACCAGTTCTACTGAGCTTGGCCAAATGATCTGGATCTCTAAAGAGCTGCTGAAGAAACATGGGTAAGATCAAAGTTTAATGAGCTAAACTATGAAGAAACTATTCTGAACCAAACTGGACTGCTTTGTGAAAACGGACCATTCAGAGTTGTGTGACATCTCTCACCCAGGCTTCAGAAGGAGACTTTTTAAATTCCTGCTTGCTGCCATGTCTCTAGGTGTTTTTTTTTTTTATTTAAATTTTTGCCTGAATTCTTCACTACTTTCAGGATACAAATGTAGCTTAAGAATGAGAAATAATTTCAGTTTTGCAGTATAAATGCTTGGCATTGTCATAAACACCTCTAAATATGGCCTTTTGATGGAGTTTTTCTATGCAGAAATCACTACTTGCCCCCCATCGAGAGTTCTCTGCTTCTACCTGATGTCATCTGCAAAGAACCTATAAAAAGTATGTGATTAATCGCAATTAACAACAGAAATTCTGAGATTAATCAAGATTTTAATCCTTTGACAACCCTACTTATAAGAAATGTTTGGCCATTCATTAACTGAGGTTTCTCAGCATGACAAAAGACAATAGGTAGTGGGATTTTCATAGTTTGGCCTTTATTGACTATTTATGAAAACATTTTTACCACCCAAAAACCTAAATAAAGGGTTCTTATCAGAAAGGGCTTCTTACTTAAAAGAGAGGTTAAAATTTATGGGAAAGAATTGCACAAGAGTGAGAATAACTTTCTCCTTTTTCAAGGTAACAGTCCTCTTGAACCGCAGAGGTGTGGTATCCTTTGAGCAGCTGCTATTGGATATCTCTGAGGCGTTGGGGTTCCCTCGCTGGCACCGAGCCAGAGTCACACGCCTCTACACCACCCACGCACGAGAGGTGAGCTTCAAACGAGAGACACTAAAACATGCTAGTTAGCCTCCGGGGTAAAAGATCCACTCAGAGGCTCCTAATTCACCACCTTCATGTTACTCTCTCTCCTTCTTCTTTGCATGCTGGGATGGTCCCTTGGGGCGAAGTGTTAGGAACGTGAAACATGTATGCACAAACTACAGTAATTAAAGCTGTTGACCCCCGTCATGACAGGACCTCTAGATTACGTAAAGAAGCAGGACACACCCTCGGGCCCTCTTCTGACAGTTAATGATGTGCTTTGGGGTGCTCCCATGCAAATGTTCCGTTAAATTTGCTCAAACAAGTCACCACATGGCACACCTGGGGCTTCAGAGGCTCCTGAAGTTATTTGGCCCCCAGAGCTAAGTCCTATTGTCCCATTGAAGATTTAGGACTGTCATTTTCCTGTTTTGCATGCAAATACTCTCCAAAGCTCTACAAATCAAACTAACAAGCTGGGACAACTACCAAGAATGGTCGTTTCTTCTAGCTTTAACACTTGACAAGCAACAGTGTCATAATCAGTTTCAACTGAAGGCAAATATTTTATTTTTAATAACAGTGAGTTCTGGTTATATTCCAAGCAATATATGTTGGTTTCAGTTTCTTAAATGTATGAATTTGCTGCATTTTATCGTTTGGTTATAAGTCTTTGGAATTTGAATGGTTGGTTTAACTTAGAGGAGTTTTAAGCTTGTTATAAAATAACATTAACTACTCTTTATGAGCTGTAAAAGCTCACAAGACGATCAGCAGAACATCATCGTTTCATTATAGTTATTTTAAAAACCAAAACTGTTGCCAGGGGTGGGTTTCAGACAGTCATTAACATCAAGCCAGAAAAATTGGCTTTTTTTTTTTTAACAACAATTCATGAGCGAAATGTCTGACTGTGAAAGAGAGCAGGAAAGAATGTACAGAGCATATGCATGTGGCAAAATCAGTAATGAGATGGGCAGATTTGTCCACTGGGGGTGCCAAAATCCTATAAATAATATGCAGCTTAAAAGACGACTGTAGCTTAGTAGGTAGAGTTGGTTGAAGGTTCGATCCCCAACTTCTGCACTCACATGTTGATGTCACCTTGGACAACATACTCTATATGGACAAAAGTATTTGGCCACACCTGTTTATTATTGACAGCAGGTTTTCATTCAGACTTGTTGCCACAGGTGTATAAAATCATCACCTAGCCATACAATCTCAAACATTTATGATCCTAAATGGGCTGTTCTGAGGAGTTCAGTGATTTCAAGCGTGGTACTGTGATGGATGCCACCTTTGCAAAAAGATGGTTTGTGAAATTTCATACCTGCTGGATATTCCACAGTCAACTGTAAGTGATATTCTTAGGAAGTGGAAGTGTTTAGGAACACCAGCAATTCAGCCATGAAGCAGAAGACCACGACAAATCACAGAGTGGGGTCAACCACTGCTACGGGGCGTGGTAGGTTAAAGTCACCAACACTCTACTGATTCCATAGCTGAAGAGTTTTGTGCAGCAGGATCTTCATGAATGGGTTTCCATGGCTGAGCAGCTGCATGCAAGCCTCATATCACCAAGTCCAATGCCAAGCGCCAGATGGAGTGGTGAATAGCACTCTGACACTGGACTGTGGAGCAGTGGAAATGTGTTCTGTGGAGTGACCAATCCCACTTCTCTGTTTGGCAGTCAGATGGGCATGTCTAGGGTTGGTGGATGCTGGGAGCTTTACCAGTCTGACTGCACTGTTCCATCTGTGAAATTTGGCAGAGGAGGAATAATGGTAGGGGGCTGTTTTTAGGGTTTGGACTAGATCCCTTATCTCAAGTGAAGGCTAATCTTAAGATATGACTACCAAGACATTTTGGACAATGCTATGCTTCCACCTGTGTGTCAACAATTTGGGGAATGCCATTTTCTATTCCAACATGACTGTGCCCCAGTATTCAAAGCAAGGACTATAAAGAAATGGTTTGATGAGTTCAGTGTGGAAGAACTTGACTGACCCCACTGAGCACCTTTGGGATGAACTGGGACAGAGACTGTGAGCCAGGCCTTCTGGTCCATGACCTCATAATGGCTCTACAGAATGAATGGGCACAAATTCCCACAGAAACACTCCAAAATCTTGTGTAAGGCCTTCCAAGAAGAGTAGAGGCTGTCATAGGTGCAAAAGGGGGCCAACTCCATGTTGAAGTACATGGATTTGAATCCAATTCCATTACAGTCCCTGCTTTTAAAGGTTTAAAACAGACTTCTGTTCCTTGAAAACATTTCCAAACTCAGGTTGTTCATGACTCAGTCTGATTATTCATTCATATCATACAGATTTGATTATTGCTGGACTTCCAAGAAAAGATATTAAGCACTTTCTTTAGTTGCTTTTATTGTATGTTTTTATCTTCTGTGAAGGACATTGAGTTTACCATTGCATGAAATGGGCTATATGAACAAAACTGATATGTACTGAATTCCTTCTCTTATTTTACAGGTTAGGGGAGTCTGTGATTTCTTTAGAGGTGACGTGGCCTTCCTGGCTCTGGGTAAAGCTCGTCCTGATCTGATAAGTGTCCAAGAGGCTCTTGAGGAGTTGTTTCCAGAGCATTCTGACTTCTGCGCTGACGCACTGAGAGCCTGGGAGAAAAGACTGCGTCCAGCACCTGATAAAGCAGCCAAGGCCGACAGCGGCTACAGTGAGGGGACTGACAGCAGTGAGACACAAACAAAACAGGAGTCGGGCCACGACACGAACATACACGTCAAAAATAAAACTAATACAGACGCAAATACAAAACTGTCTCATCATGTAGAGACACAGCAGCCTGAGAAGAGTCAGAAAAAGAACTCTAGTAGGAAACCTGCTCACAGACCAAACCACCTGCAGAAACTATGTGTGAGAGGAGGGGTCAGGACGAGAGCGCCTTCTGTCATTGGTCCATTCAAACATGAGGTAATTCTGAGAGAAGCAGACATACTAGCTCCTAATCTGTGTGAAAACTGCTTAGCAAGGAGAGCCAAACATCAGGCGCCAGAGCGGCTCAACGGAAAGGTCCCTCTTCCTCCTCTGTCCAGGAAGCAGAAAGGAAGTTGTCATACAGAACAGGAAGTGAGAAAAGTGTATGTTCATATAAGCCCTTCTTCTACTCCTCCTCCTCCTCAGCCCATCGGCAAAGAGGAGAAAGTAATTCCTCAGTTACAACTCCTAAGTCCTCTTCCAAATGTGGGGGAGACCTTTAACCTTCCTTCAGACGGCAGTGATGTCACTCTCACTGATATCGAACGTTGCTACGAAATCGGACGCGTTGTTGGAGACGGCAACTTTGCAGTGGTGCGGGAATGCCACCGTCGTGACAACGGGCAACCCCTTGCTGTGAAGATCATCGAACGCTCCAAGCTGATTGGTCGGGAGCACATGATGCAAAATGAACTGAGTCTCCTAGGAAGCCTCTGTCACCCCCGCATAGTGCGGCTGTTCGCACACCACCACACTAGCTCTCACTCCTACCTGGTGATGGAGCTGGTGAGTGGGGGGGATCTGTTCGAGGCCATTAGTGAGAGGGGGAAGTTTCCGGAAGCAGAGGCAGGAGTGATGGTGTCGGACGTGAGCGAGGCCTTGAACTTCATTCACTGCAAAAGTATCGTCCACAGAGACCTCAAACCAGAAAACCTGCTGGTGAGTGTCAGTGCGTGAAATTTATCTGGGAGTAGTTCAGCTTTAAAAGGGCTCTGGTTTTCTTTGGTTGGTAAAATTACATCTTTTTCATATCACCACTGGAGGGCGCCAAAGTTAGTTGTCTAAAAAAATTAGCCATACAGTAGCTTTACATTTAAAAAATTACTTACAATTCATTTCTAATTTAAACAATAATCTATAGCTAAAAGTGACTTTAAAGAAAGAACTTTTTTGGTCTTATTTCTTCCAGATTCACAAGATACACTATGCGGACAAAAGCATTTGGCCACACCTGTTAACTGAATTCAGGTGTTTCAGTTGGGGGGATTTTTCTGATTCTTTGGAGAATTGAGGACAGGCCAGGGGCACATATTTTTGTTAGAAAAGTGTATTTTGTATATGTCCCCTTTAAAAAGGCAAAATAGCCGTAGACCTCTAAGGGTTAAACTTCGAAAATAAAGGATGGCTGTGATCAGCCAGGATTGCCTGGGCCTTTTTCAGGGTCCTAACTGTGTACAACTGCGTTAGATCGCTAAGGGCCAACCCTGAAATTTTACCACAGATTCTTATAATGCCCTGCAATCTGTTACGATTTTTGATACAGAGGAACCCGTACTGAATGATAAAAAATAAAGTTAAAACATTCAATATAATAAGAGTAAAAATTCTTCATAAAAGTATTATCAAATTCTATCAAATGTTCAACAACTTAAATGTATTTCATGAAAAATTGACAGTTTGGAGTATAAATAGAACAAAAGAGATCTTACAGAAGGACAAATATGCATTTGTTTATTTTACTTCATTTTTTTCACAAAAAAATATGGAAATTTGGCTAATTTTTGAGGAATTTCCTAGTTATCTTGGGTAAACCAGCTTTGTAATCCAGGAAAAGGAGACAGATGAGTTGAAATCTTTAGAAAAAGACTAAAATTTACTCGCCATCACAAGAAAACCGTAAAAAAAAGTATAGATGTTCTGTATGTCCACTTGTGGCTTTTTTATATCTTAAACTTTTTGCATGTTTTTCCTGACACTCATTCATGACCTACTGGAAACAGCCATGCGACCCACTTTTGGGTCTTGACCCACCAATTAAGAACCACTGCTGATTGGGCACAAATTCTGACAGATATACTCCAAAATCTTTTACTTTCCGAAAAGAGTGGAGGCTGTTGGCTTTATTTTAAAGTACATGGCTTTGAATAAAATGTCATTACACTGCCTGTTGGTGTAATGGTCAGGTGGCTGAATACTTTTGTCCATATAGTATACTATTAGATGTGATTTATTCCTAGTTGTTCCTTAATTTATGACATAATGTTTAGTGTATTTATCCCACTCTAAGTCATAGTCTTTCCAGACCCTCTTATACTTCAGCTGATCATGTCACATATGACAGTGACACACATTCATCATTCATTGTATTAAAGTGAAGCGTTGTTATGAATGACTGAGCGAGCATTCATTGTGCTTTTAGAAAAAAATACTCCAGATGTGTAATATACAGTCTGTAGTTCCTTTTCTGATTTTGTGTCTTGTTCCCCTCAGATAGAGCGTGTCGGTGCTGACATCTGCAGGTTGAAGCTGGGAGACTTTGGTCTCGCCATGGTTGTTACTGAACCGGTCTTCACCATATGTGGGACTCCCACATATGTAGCCCCAGAGATTCTCTGTGAGTCAGGTCAGTGCAAAACATTTTCCCTTTTAAAGTCCTTATGATGAGATTTAAACTTATAAAACAGACTGAAATTAATGCTGCTGCCTCTGTATGACCTACAGTCAGTGAGTGACTAGAGTGCTTAATCTATAATGCTTTTATTAATTCCAGAACTTGTTGTTGTCACATGAAGTGACTGACAGCATGTACTTGAAACAGCCATTGTTTATCTTCCAAGACATTCCTGATGAGTGATATACAGTATTTGACTGCTTAATGAAATCAGAGAAAGTAAGATAAGATAAGAAAAAATTTTATTGTGAGACAGAAAGACAGAAACGAGCAATATTCTACAAAAGTAAGAAATACAATGTGCAAATGATACTTAAATACAATATAATCAAAATTCAAAACAATAATAACAGTAACAACAATACTATTTACATGTATACACCTACACTTGTGGAAGGACTAAGACCAGATTATAAATAAAAAAAACACACACAGTGTGTATGGTGTTGATGTGAAAGAGGGACCAAAAATTCAAGGGAAAAATAATAATAAAATAATAACAAATTTAAACAAATTCAAAATTGAGTAAATTAGTAAAGAAATAAAAGGTGCTACTTTAGCAGCGTTTCCACCAGGTGGTCCAGTTTGATTGGGTGTGGTTTGGTATTACTCCCAAAAATAGTTGGCGTTTCCACAGCAACCTGCACCCGCACTGGGGGGGAAGACTGTAGAGGTTGGTAATCAGTAGGGAGCAAGCAGGATGTCTCAGCCGTCATTTTAATAACTCCATTTTAATGATGTTCACCATGGTCAGTCTAGATCCTCAGCTGATAGAATCTGTTTATAGAAATGTGTTTATAGACACAACATGAAGCTGGGCTATCACAGCAGAAACAACAAGAATTCAGTAAATGATGAACATAAGAGTAACCTCATTCCATTCTCTTTCCTCTTATCTTAAAAGGAAAATTAGGACCGTAAATTAAAGTGTACAGTAAAATAATATCTAAGACAGTGGCTTCCACACTTTTTCTGTTGGGCCTTTCTTTGGCAGATATGAATACATTTACCCCCCTCCACCATACAAAGCAATGTGAAAAAATGTAAACATACAACAACATTATCAGTCATGATTGTCTCTTACAGACTTTAAAGGGAGTTTTAAAAATTGGACCCCCTGAAGAAGAACAATTTCCTGAAAGTTTTAAGCTTTATATCAAAGTCGCCCAATATTTTCGGTGACTGCTGTGGGCTTGTTTTGTGCTACAGATCTTCGTGAGTCAAGGTGCAGCTGTGAGTTTGTCACTCTGTTCATTTTCAGTGCCCTGGTTGATCTGTATGTTGTCTTGATTGAGGCAACAGCAGAAAAAACTATCTCACACAGGTGAGATGTTGCAAAATGGAGAAGTAAGCCCAGGGGTTCATTTGAAAAGTCAAAAAATACCTCCTAAGTCCTTTCCTGTTCACTTTCCCTTAACCCCAATGAAAAACGTTTCAGGGTTAAGGAAAGGTGGGAGTAAGAGGATAGGAAAGAAGAACAGCGGTGATTAGGGAATCCGACCGCATTTTCCCTAGGCAGTTGTTACAGATGTGTGTCATTCGTTTAAGACTACAATTTAACGTTGATAGTAATAATGAATAATAGTCAAATATTTTCATTTTTACGACTGTATTAAATTTTTTTTTTTTTAATTCCCTACGTATCCATTTTTCTTTAATTCTCTCGTCTCTGTTACTTTTATTAGTCTACTCTGGTTCTGTCTGTCTTTCACCTCATTATGTGAAAAGCTCTATAAACTGCTTCTTGTGTAATTATGATGATAAATACAATAATCACATTATGGCAACATGCCACCTTTATCGCTTGAATTGGTTGTAATTTAAAAAATTTTATCACATTTACTCTAATTTTTCAAACGGACCCCAGGGCTCTCCTGCCCCCTCTCCAGCCTGGCTGAGCAGTCACTGAAAGTAACAAAACCACCATTCATGTCAGTTATTTGGGACCTTTTCCAACTTTTGATCATGGAAACACAAATAAATTCATACTGTGCTGTACCAAACTGAACCAGACTGCTCGGTGGAAACAACCTGTTCACAGGGAGCCACCAAGTTGGTACAAACCTCAAGTTCCCCTACATGAATCTATCATGTTGCTAATTTAATTCTGTTGTGACTCAACAGGTTATGGTGTTGCAGTGGATGTTTGGGCTCTTGGTGTTATTCTTTACATCCTGTTGTGTGGATTCCCTCCATTCCGGAGTCGGGATCGAGACCAGGAAGAGCTGTTCCAGCTAATAAAACAGGGGCAAATCCACTTCCTGTCACCCTACTGGGACCCCATCTCAGAAGGTAAAGAGTACAGAAAGTGTCTGCATAAAGACTGCTTTAAGAAAGCCCATGCAGTCTGACTTATCCGACTTCTTGGGATATGGTAAACATTTTCAATGATGTAAACCTCTGCCCTGTTTGGAGTTAAGATGATGACTAAACAGGACGTTTTTTGGCACTTGATTGAAGATGTAGTGTTAAAATGACAAACTCAAGGCTTTAAAAGAATAGTCTAAGAACCAGTGGATGAAATCATGTTGGCAACTGTCCTCCTCATAAATACAGTTTATGCTGCTGATATGTTGCTTCTTCTCTTGTGTGTGCAGAAGCCAGAGGCCTGGTCCGAGCTCTGCTTCAGTCTGATCCCACAGTGAGGCTGACAGCTCAGCAGACCTTGCTACATCCCTGGGTAAAAGCTATGGTTTCAACCTGCAGGCAGGGGGAGCTCTCAGACAAAACTCAGAGGTGCAAAGCTGCTGCGGGAGCAGGACCAGACAGAGACCAGGGACATGTCCAGACCAATCCAGCAGAAGCTGACACAGAGGAAACACCAAGACGCAGCATCAGTGATGGAAAAATCCCACACGAAGAGATCAGCGAGAGACAGGCTGACATCAACGCAGGAAAAGGAGAAGAAATGCAACAAAAGACAAGTGCAGTTAACAAAATATCCTCTCAGTTCAAAGTGCACACGATGTCAGTGGTCACACCTGATCAACAGAGACCAGAGAGCCCTGCTGAAACACCTGATGGGGGGCACAGCAGACTGGAAAAGCAAGATGAAAGCCCCTGTGAAACTGGCCTGGGTGATGAACTCAGTAAACTCAGTGATCCTAAAGATCAAACTGAACCTTCGGCTGAGATTAAAGGACCTTCAAGTCCAACCAGTCAGGAACAAGAAAACAACAGAGACCTTTAAATGCAGTTCTACCTTAAAACATCAGAACAGTTTTTCTAGGTTCAGATCTCCATCTCTCCTCTCACAGACTATCATAGCACTGTTAACACCCCCGTCCACAACAATAGACCTGACCTCAGTGTCAATCATCTGTGAAACTGTGTGATTATATCAGGATTGTTACTTTCATTGTCCCAGACAATAGCACTGATTTCTCTGCAGTTGATTCTTTGAATGACCTGCAGGAGATGGGATTTACTCTCAAAAGGATCTGATTAATGAAGACAGATACATCTTATAAACTAGTGTATATAATCGATCCTGTGATCATGAAGTGATGTAACTACATAGGTCTGAGTCAGACTAGGAAAGTGAGAAGTAAAGGTCTGTGAAATAGCACTGATTAAGATGGAAACATCAGTCATTGTTCTTATGGTTTAGGCCCTGCTTACAGGAAAACGTTCTGCTTAAGTTTTCCGTCTTCATTTGCAAGTAGTTCCACATGCAGACGGCAATGTTTTTAAAACAATCTCTGTGCACACGAGATCGCAGAACACACCAAAAAGACTGTAGCATACATCCCAGGCCAGTAAAAGGCAGTATGATTTTGCAATTAACCAAAACACGCGCCTGTGTAGAGACCCTTCCTTCCACATGAATTTGTGATAGCCTTACTCACGCATGTCAGTTGACTTCAACCATTGTGTGCAGGTGCGTTTTCAGAAAAGTTTTGCCTGTCTACATGGAGACGGAGAGGAGGGTGTTTTTTAAACTTTTCACTCTGGAGCTCATTTCCAAATTATCCTGTTTTCATGTAGGCAGACAGAAAAAATGCTACAAAAATTCTGAATGTTCACCTTAAAATATTGTCGTGTAAACAGAGCCTTAGTGCAGTGGTTCCTAACCTGGGGTCTGGGCACCTTTGGGGGGGGTCAACAAAGATAGGGGGGCACAGGGCCCTGTTAGCACTGACGTTGTCAAAATTAGATTGCATATATATCTTTTTAAATCATGATTGGAATCATAATATACAATGGCCTATTAGAACAGCCCTATAAGATAAAAAAAATAGGGAGGATCTGTTAATGTTTTTTAGAAAAAAAAAGTTTATTATTCTTAAGGAGAAAATTATGCATATTTTATGGAGTATAAAGTCATATATTTACAAAAAGCCAAACTCAAAATTTCTGAGTTGAAAAAAATAAATTGACATCATGAACTCAAAAAAAAAAAAAGTTTTTAAATTCATATATTTTCAGCATTCTAAAGTCAAAAATTCATGAGAACCTAGACTGAAAACAGTGGTTGGATAACCCCCAGTTCACAGGAATGTCTCTTCTTAGTCCAGGTATTAATTTTAATGTGGCGATTCTGGGATAAAATCACAAGTACTTTCTCATTGATCAGTAAGAAGTTTTATTTGACCAGGCTTACAACGTCAGGACTTGTGTACAAACATGACTTTTTCTGGTATGATTTTCTTCCACAAAATTAGCTATTTTTGACTTTATAATATCAAAATTCAAAGTTTTGGTTCACATAAATGTACAACTTTTATTGTCAAGAATGTAGAGTTTAGAAAATTGATCCTCTTTATTTTTCTATTTTTTAGAGTGGCACCAATACGTCGATGTTATAATGGATGGTTGACAGATATTTTTTATCAAGAACAAGTGTATGAAGGTCTTTTGTTTTAGGATTCTGTCAATAAAAACAACTAAATTTGATGTTTTATTTTCTAAGTAGGTCCCGGGGGCTTAGCTTTCCTTAGATATTGATGGGGGTCCCTAAGAAATAAAAGTTGGAACCACTGTTTTAGTGTATTTGTAAATCCATACCTTAGTATAGAGTGTTTTGTTGTGGTTGTACTCATATTTACCACTAACCAAATAGATAATATGTAATCATCATGTCCAACTTTAGCTTTTAGTAGCTATATTTAATTAGTTGTGTAATGAGACTGACCCCCCTTTTATACTCTTAGAAGTCCCTTCCTAGAAATCTGTGCTTGTATAACCTCGCTTACATCATGTTAAAAACACAAACTAAAAATATCATCAACCTTTGTGGTAGTCCTAGTAAAAGTTTGCCATACTCACTCATCGCTTGTGTGCCATCTTTGTTTATTTCTAGTATTTTGTTGTGATGTAATAAAATTAATGCGGTCAAAGAGTGAGCACATACAGCTGCTGGCTAATCTATGTGCATAGCTGAGGGCAGTATGGCCCCCATGTCATTCCACACAGACCAAATAAGGTATATCTATCTGTCCAATGGGAGGGGTTAATCCTGTCCCCACAAGACAGCTGACACTCTGACATCCTGCCCCACCTTATTACACTGAAGCTCACACGCCCAGCCCCCCATCCTACACAACCCCTATATGTCTTAGAGCTTCATATAACTCATATAAGCTTACAGAAGCTTCAGAGCCTGTATCTTAATGGTCTTCGATCACCCTGTTTTTCTGGCTGAATTATTCATGCATCCTTATCACACAAATACCTGGTCCACTACAACCAGTTTAACCACTTCACATGCATGCTACAGCAGGGACCAGATCAAGGCAGAAGAAACAGAGCAGGGTGGTAGTTACAGGGGTCACTCATTACATTTACTCAAAGTGCTGCAATTCAGTCGCTTTTTTGTGTACTTTGAAGTTTTAAAATCACTACCTTTACAAGGTATATTTTGGGAGAAGTTTTGGACTTCATTAAATTTTAAAAAGAATCAAGCACTGAGTTAAAATAAAAAACTAAACGCCAAAAACAAGGAGGTCCAAGCTTTCTGACACAAGAAAATGGCCTGACATTGGTTTTCACAACAATGACAGTCAGCACATAGAGAGAATGATCCAACTTATTGATCCATATTATCGTGTAGTTACTGCACATTAAGGAAAGGTTACTGCACAAGCTGTTTGGATACAGACTGGCTTGTACGGGTAGATGGAAGATACAGAGAAAAACACTTTTGAGAAAACTGTGAATTCATCTCAGCTAGGAAGTGTTTGTGTCATGTGTCTGTGTGATGTGCATATTTGTGAGTTTGTGTGTGTTTACAGCTACTGTGAAGTAAAACTGTGTGAACTGTCAACCCATACATCTCTGAGTCATTTTTGACCGTCAAAGACAACAAACACTATTCATTTTCATAAAACACCCATAATTTTCTGTCGGGATTGACAATGTATAGTTGGGAACCATCCATATTATTCTAAGGCAAGGAAAAAGAAGGAACCTGTATCTACTTAAACAAAACATTTGAAACCGAATCAAAAATTACCAGAGGACAACATAAAGATAAAATGGAATACTTACTTTTACTTTTACTTCTGCTTAGGTACATTTTAACCAAAATAACTGCTTTTAACTGTGCTTTTACTTGAGTATAATAGTCTGGTACTTTTCCCTGGCAAGTTTTTTTTCCTGCGTTTTTTTAAAAGACGTAATAGATGCAGATAAACTCCGAATATGTATATGATACACGTCCTCTGTTGATGTGTGGCCCTAAATTTGTCGCATATCAGGTTTTGGTCACCCACCCTATACTGACCCGCAGGTGCTCACTACGCATGCGCTATTATAAACTCTTTAAATACCCCAAGTCATCTGCCACAATAAAACATTCCGCTGTCAACCAACACACCGCTGAGCTGTTGTAATTGCTGGCACACAGAGGAAGCTACAGATGCAGCAGTAATATTTACTTTTGAATACGTCACTTCTGTCACTGTCCAACGAGAACCTGGTTGAGTAATAACGTATCTGACCCGGAGTCGTAAAGGCTGTTCAGGGTGAAGTCGGGCGAGACGGACAGGAAAAAAACAAAGATGGCTGTGTAGGCAGAGAGACGAGTCCCGGCTGAAGTGTCTCCCACCGCTGTTTTAATCACCGACAGGTCCCGGGGGTGCATCGGACAGTCAGCTGGTACCGGAGCAGGGACGGTAGACGAGCAGCCGAGCTGAGCCGCCGGTGTACACCGTTTGTTTCTGCTGTCATTGCGAATAACGGCGTCGAGAGTACAAGAACAACAACAACAGCTGAGAGCCTCCTGAGTTGTTTTTGTTCTGCTGGGCAGCGCGAGAGGACTGCTGTGTTTTTGTCAACGTAGCTAGCCGCATATCCGCTAGCCTCACTGTAAGTCAACAAAACTAGTCCACGTTTAATTAAGTCATCATTACACTGTGCACATGATCTCGTTATTACACAATCATTGGCTTGTTGTGTTCATAAGTGGAGGGTAGCGTTAATTACATGAAGTTAGCCTGCTTTCCTTTCTGACAGTAGCGTTAGCCTAGCTAGCGTTAGCCAGCTGTCAGCTGACCGTTAGCTTGACAGGTTGTAAGCTAGCCCTGAGCTAACCTGCTTATATTTCGGCTCAGCCTGGTCGCAGCAGGTACATCTCAGAGATTTCTAGACAGCCGTCGCCATGTCTTCACTGGAGGAGAGAGACGTGGGCGTAGCGGCCGCCCCCGGCTCCTCCTCGGCCGGCCTGGGGGTCGGGGCCGTGGGGGCAGCAGTGGAGGCTGTCGCTGGGGTGGCAGCCATGCAGGAGGAGGTCGGAATGCGGCGAGAAGGGCCCGAGCCTGACCCGGACGAGCCCCCCAAGAAGAGAGTGAAAGTTCCCGAAGGAGAGTCAGGAAAGCTGGAGGAGAGATTGTACTCAGTGCTGTGCTGCACCGTGTGCCTAGACTTGCCCAAGGCGTCTGTATATCAGGTAAACGTGGTGACAATCACAATCCTTCCCTTTGTAACCCTCAATCCACCGTCCAACTACAGCAAAACAGCTCGACCCCCTCATATTTGAAAACCCCCATGTGTCCAAACCCACAACCCCAAAGTCAACCTGTTGAATATGCAGGCCATGTCCTTTAATTGTAGTAATAACAGGCCCCTGCTGTCTATGTGCAGCTGGCTGAGACTCAGGCACTCCCAGGCCCAGCAGTCAGCTGTTCTGGCTCATGTTAAGAATGTGAATCAACCTTAAAAAAACACTTTTTAAAAAGCCACATACCTCCAAACCCCACTCAAGATCTGATAAAGAACACATAGTCTGTCACCCTTCAACCAACCCCCACAGTCTCCCCAATGACCTCAAAACGTTCCTCTCAATGTCACATGAGCACATTTCTAACTAATCATTGTTAGATGGTCCTAAACATTTACACACCCTTCTGAAACATGATGCACATGTGTTTAAACAGTTTATAGCATCTATACTGTAAAATATCATAGATTAAAAACTATAAAGCCCAAAAAAGTGATTCCAAACCATAACACATTCCTAAATCTCCTTTTTCTCTGACCACCGTTTCAGCAAGATAATTTGTCCACCATTAACAGTTATAAACTTCCAGAGTCCTTAAATGGTCCCAGATTGCATTTATGAATGAAAGCATTTACTTTAACCCCCTCACCCCCACCCATCTGATACAAATCATACTCACATTTTTGTCACAAGATTCAACCAAACAGGGCATCTAATTGCAATTTTCTGCCCGACTCCTTTCCAGTTTTTACTGGCTCCAATGTTTTTGACATCTCCCCCATCCTACTTCCTAAGTAACATCCACAGTGATTATTTTCTCCTTTCCTTGCCTGATTGTCACCCTAAACTCTCTCTTCACTGCAGTGTACCAACGGACACCTGATGTGTGCAGGCTGTTTTATCCACCTCCTTGCTGATTCTCGTCTAAAAGAGGAACAGGCTACGTGTCCAAATTGCAGGTACAAAAAGCTTCCTGTGACCATTCAGTTTGCCAAGACCTACTCACATAGTGCCACATTTGATAAAATACCAACTCAAGGGGCTTTATATTGGAGACAGTTCACATATTAGTACAAATTGGGATAATTTCTTGCAGGTATTGTACCAACTTAAGTTTATGATGAATAGCAGAAAGAAATGGAAAGGCCCCACCAAGATTGTAATTAATAACAAACGTGCAGTATCAGCAGTGTTGTTGCCAGCCTTTTGGCTAACATTCACCTTTTTGGCCTGGCTCTGATTACATTTAGGAGCTGACTGAAAAAAGTTTGTTACCAAGTTACTGCTGTGGTCAAACAGTGCAAGCCAACTCTGTTCTTTTCTTCTCCTTTCTTTTGTAGCATCCCAAATTTTTAATGGTCCTGGCGTGGCAATTCACAGTCCAAAATAACTTTTCTAACAGTTAAGTTTAACCAAATTAGACCCAAGGCTGCCTAAAAAAAGGCCTTTAAAACCCAAGTATTTCTTTGTTGACAACCCTTAAAAACCAGAGGGCTTTCTGCAAATATGCACAGAATTTCAGAGTTTACCAAAATCTTTATTTCTTGGCCTCATTAGCAATAGAGACAGCAAATAAAACACATTTAAAAGCTTAAATTCTTGGCTTTTACCATAAATAATTGCATTTGCCCCAATGTTTGTTAACATTTTTCAAAGCCGTCAGTTAAATCATCCTCCTCTTCTTCAAAACATCTGTAAACCTTTGAGCAAGGCTAGCAGGCTCATATTCACATCATAATCCGGGTTTTCAATAGATTCATCATTCTGGAGGTCTAAGATACTGTAGTCGCCTCAGTGTCGCTCAAGTTGTCTCTACTCAACTTTAAAACCTTTCTTTTCATCAGCTTTCCTATGCTGTGGCCAAAAAGGCCAAAAACAAAATTATTTGCATTTTTAGTGAATCAGGTTGCACTTCGACAGATGCGTGTCTTAAAAAAACAATACAATCATCCAAAACACACTGATGTCTCTTCAGGTCTTAAAGGTATAAGAGGTGTTCTTTTTTAAAATGAGCATTACTTTTTCTGAAGCAACAATAACTAAAATAAAATTGGCCTCTGTGCTGCCTTAACAAAGGATGAGTATTTAGGTATAAATACAATCTGGTTGTTACTCCTTAAAAGTAGAATGGACCATGTTTTTTCTAGATCTCTATGGGCCTTTTCATAGTACTGGGCCTCAGCAGGGGAGGAGTTTAGTAAGTATATTTTGGGGGAAGTATTGTACATTAGTACTTGTTCTTCTGCTGAAGTAAATTTTAACTGAGGAATGTGTTTTTACTTGATTACGTCGTCTTGTACTTCTTCCACCGCTAGGCCTCCTTCTTGGTTGGTAGCTACAATTTTTACAGGTTTTGAGATACATTTCTTTTAGCCAGATCATTTAGTTTATATACATTTTAATCAAATTACATATAATTTGTCCTTTGGATTTTTTAAAAATGTTTTTGCTAATGAAGCTGATAGCAGTTAGAACTTTGGAAATTACAAGTTTGATTTTAATTAGCAGGAAAAACACAACCTTTTCATGAATCAGTTCTATGAATCCAGTCCAATCTAGGAGCTGAACATTGCCAGATCCACTCGGCTTCTTTGATGGCCACGTCTGGCCCCTGTATTTGAAACACAAGAACATCATCAAACCCCTAAAACCAGGCTGTTTCCTTTCACTTTTACCAAAGGGGTTGATAAAAGAAGTTTCAATTATGCAGAAATGTTTCTCTTTGTCCCAGGATTCATATGATTTGTGGCATTCAGTCATACAGAAAGAACTACACATAACACACTCATATTTGAATGTAAGTAAATAAGTAAATAACCAGAGGTGTAAAGTAACTAATTAAATTTATTCAAATTACTGTAATTGAGTAGTATTGTGATTATGATTCAGTGTGTGGTTATTTTTTTAAGTTCCTTATCTTATGAATTTTTCAGGGAACACAAGCATAAATCATGAAGTATTATACTCAACACAATATAAGATAGATTAAACATAAACAGTTTTTTTTTTCCGGTAGGTTACACCTCTATGTTAGGTTGAAATTGAATATATGAATTTACACATCCCTAGTTATCTACTTCAATCACAGTAGTAAACTGTCTGATTTTTTTTAACTCACAACATTGTGAACAGACATCTTGACAACAAAACACAATTGTATGAAAAGTAAGGACATTAAGATTCTGTGCAAACTAGTCTATAAAACTGATGCTTGAATGCTTGCATGGCATTGTAGAGCAAAACATCTCTGCTGCAAAAAGTGTGTTACACTGATGTTTTGACGCATTTCAGTTCAGAGAAAAATTGCACCTTCTGCGATTTGAAAATTGCAAAAAATCTGATTAATGTTCCTTCTTTTGTTGCTACTCAGTACTGAAATTTACAGACCATCACTTTTACTTTTACTTCAGTAAAAATTCACCAAAGTAACTGTACTTTGTACTTGTACTTGAGTACAACAGTCCTGGACTTTTTCAGGACATTAAACAGAATGCATTTTACTGAGATGGCAGACTCATTTATTAAAAGTTGTTATTTTATTCTGCAGTAAAAAAGAAGAAATGCTTTGCAGCAGGACTGATTAATAAGAAACATTAAGTATGGTAAAATTTGCCTTTAAATTCTCAGATTATATTGTATTGTCTTTAACACCTAATTATCCATTTAATGAAGTGAAAACGATGCACCTGTTGCAGTGTTTTTGGCAGCTTTAATTTATTACTAAGGGCGTCAAAAGCTGACAGTTTTAACTGTAATTAATAGCAGAGTTTCTGTAGTTAATCAAGATTAACCACACCCTTTCATCACATTTCAAAATGCCACAGTTTGGCATTTTAAATTATTATTTTTTTGTCATTTTGTTGTTTTTCTACTAGCTTAACCTAAGAGTAATTGACTTCCTGTTTGGATACAGACCTGGTCTTAGTGGTAGATCCAAGATTTTAACATGAATCGAACCACAAAAAAGGAATTTGTTGTGGGGTGAAAATGAAACAAGACATCATGAAAAGATTCAGATGGCTTCTGACATGTCCACTGAGCTGTCTGTGAGTTTTTAAAGTAAAATAAGACACAAAGGAGCAGTAGTGGCTTTATTTTACATCACTATGGCTGCAGGGAGATGCTGACGTAGCTTAAACAGAGTGCACTGAAAGGGGAAATTACTCGCTATTAAAACTAATTAGTGCACTAATTGCAGACCTTAATCTAATTAACTAGATTAATCCTGACAGCCCTACTTTTAACAAAACAGCAAAATGTCCTGTATAAATTGTATGAAATTTCCTGTAAGAATTACAGACAGTGATTGCAAAACAAAGCATAACGTAACTTTCCTGGTATGCATTGTTCTCAAACTTGTTTCCACATTCTGCTCGTACCACAGATGTTGTAAAATGACTGAGGTTTGATTGCTGTGTCTGTGTCTGTGTCTGTGTAGGTGTGAGATCAGCAAGAACCTGTGCTGCAGGAACCTGGCTGTGGAGAAGGCTGTCAGTGAGCTGCCGACAGAGTGTACCTTCTGCTTAAAACAGTTCCCCCGCTCCAGTTTAGAGAGACACCAGAAAGAGGAGTGCCAAGACAGGTATACAACACTCATCCCTCTTTCATCCTGCATAGGAAATTGTCCAATCAGCCGAGGATGTGAAATTAAATCAATAAAGAACCAGATTGAATCATTTTCATTCAAATTTCCAACGATCAAAGTAAAAAAAAAAAAAAAAAAACACTTTGAAGGTGGAGGTTCTGACAGGAACATGAAAGAGAAGTTGTGCAGAGCGGACATGCCCAAAGCGACCACATCAGCAGCAGCGTTTTATGTACGTGTGTGCGTGCGTGTGGTTGCCAGCATGGAGTCACACTGGGTTAATGTGTGGAAGATGGAGCCGCGTGTGACCGGCTACTTCAGAAAAAACAGCTGATGATGTGATTACAGGCTGTGTGTGACGCTCAGGCCAGTTTGATTTGCATGCATGAAACCCTGTGGGGTTGTTACTATAGAAACAGGTGACCCTGCTCAGGACAGAGGGGCCCACGCAATTGTTACCATGACAACAGCAGTCCCTTGGTGGTTTTGGTTGGGTCAGGCAGAGAAATGTGCTCTAGTAAGGATCTTAGAGCTCCTTATGTAAAAATGATGTTTAAAGTGATGTAACAGTGATGTAGGAGCTATTCTGAAAGTACAGGTGTGAGTCAGGAAACGCTTTCTTTAATTGTTTTATTTGGAGGGGTCAGCATCACCAAGACTTTTCATAACTGGACTTATAAATCATTCCAAAGACGTCAAAAACTATTAACTTAGTTCAACAAAGCTATAAGAGCAAAACAGCAAAAAATGAACCCCCTGACACAGAAAATCAAAAATAAATGGGGTGGAGATGAAACACATGAATCAGATATTTAATACAGGTACATCTAAAAATATTAGAATATAATGAAAAGTTCAATATTTTTTGTCACTCATTTCAGAAAGTGAAACCCATATATAGACTCATTACACATATAGTGAAATTTTCAAGCCTTCATTTCTTGAAATATTGATGATTATCCTTGTGGAGGGTGTCAACGACTGTCTTCTGGACATCTGTCAAGTGTGCAGTCTTCCCCATGATTGTGTAGCCTACTGACCCAGACTGAGAGACCATTTAAAGGCTCAGGAAACCTTTGCAGGTGTTTGGAGTTCATTAGCTGTTTAGGATGTGACACCATGATTTTCCAATATTGAACTTTTTCACAATATTCTAATTTTCTGAGACACTGAATTTTGGGTTTTCATTATCTGTAAGCCATAATCATCAACATTTCAAGAAATTAAGGCTTGAAATGTTTCACTCTATGTGTAATGAGTCTATATGATATATGGGTTTTACTTTCTGAAATGAGTGACAACAAATATTGAACTTCTTCATGATATTGTAATTTTTGAGATGTACCTGTATGGTCATTTTAGATGTCAGCCAGTCTGTATATCTTAAATACCATGAAAATACCAAACACCATCACCTGCTTGAAGAGTCTTGATTGTGCCAAACCAAGACTTTCGTTTGAACCCATGGCTTGGTTTTTGCTCTGTAGAGAGATGTGTGCCATTCCAAATCACGTCCAATCAATTTAATATGCCACAGGTGGATTTAAGTCGGGCGGTATCTTCATTTTAATACCATTAAACCCCAAATTTTACCGGGGTGTGTTCAAAGACCACACTATGTAAGCAACTGCCCACGTTCATGCACAAACATTTAATACTCTAACCAAATGCTTGGAGTTGAGAAAAAACAACATTGATTATGGGGGAGCTGGAAGTGATTTATAGTTGAAGCGATGTTTTCTTACCTTAAGCCTTATTCAGTCCAACGGTTCGTGACACGACAGGACAGTTTAAGAACGTCGCTGGCGAGAGTCACAGCAGTCTGAACTGAGCTGTTGCAGCTTGAATCACGCCGTCTGATGAAGTCGCCAGACACTCAGCTTGACAAGTCACGGAGAGCTGATTTTAGAACATTGCAAGCCGATAAATGTGAAAAAGGAGAATATAAATCTTATTTTGAAAGGCTGTAAATGCCAATTTTGTTAGATAAAGTCATGCTATTAATTTTGGAGCTGATTACATCTTTTTTTCAATGGTTATCATCATAATCATTTGTCATTAACGTTGTTGGGTGGCTGCAAAATTTCACAGCATATGTAAACACAAAAATGTTTTCGCAGCTCAGCCATATTTTTTTTTTTACATTTATTTTTGGGCTTTTTCGTGCCTTTTATTAGAGAGAGGATAGTGGATAGAGTTGGAAACAGGGAAGAGAGCGGGGAGAGACATGCAGGAAATAGTGCCACGGGCCGGATTCGAACCTGGGTCGCCTGCGTACATGGCGCCTTTACCACTCGACTACCGGCGCGCCCAGCTCAGCCTTGTTTTAATAAAGATGTCTACTGAGAATAATTAATTTTCCGTGGGCAGATGTAGCTCCTACAGAGTTTCTCATAGGTATTCTCATAGAGAATAAAAGGGCGGCTTGAAAAAGGAGAGCCTTTTCAAAACAATGTTCCAATTTCCCCTTTTCACATTTATCTGATTCTTGGAAATAATTTGGCCAAGATATATATATTTTTAAATTTTAACACAGAAACCTCAGCCTGTCAAACTTCTGTCTCCTCCATCAGCTGTGCTTCGTCCTTAAATACACACTACAGAGACAGGAGAGTTAAGGGACTGAGGTTTACGTGTGAAAACTCAAACAAAGATGAATATAATCATTTCCAGATATATTTGAAAAAAGGGAGATAAAAATAAAGTTTTGAAAAGGTACAGGTACAGAGAGTTACATCTCCTTTTCCCCTCTAACTCTCTCTGTCTAATAGCTCATACGCTTTCTTCCTCCCATCATTAAGATGAAATATGAAAATAATAATCCACAGCTGTTGTCATCCAGTATCTAAGAATGTGAAGTAATGTCCTACGTGTATCTAAACAGATAATGATCACCCTTTGTCATAATTTCGCTGTACAGGATGCTTATAAAAAATGACTGTACTTTAGAGGCTTCAAACACCAACAGTCACCTATTAACTTTATCTACGTTTCCTATAGAAAAGGGTAAAGATTAGTTTTAAGTGTTATTAAAAACTGTTGATGGTTTAATTGTTCTTGACGTTGCCTCTGCAGCAGCACCTGTGGTTACCAAAAGCCTAAACTTCATATTTTCTCATCACTAATCTACACACAGAAAGAAGGATTAAGGTGTTTTTAAACTTAGTGTCACTATGGATCACATTACAGCCAGTGGCGCCGTTCCGTAAACACACCAACAGCTGGATTAAGGAAACCAGTTAGCTTAGAAACTAGTGGGCAATAACACCGGAGGAATTTTGCATGCAGTTCATCTAAAAGACTGTAGCATCAGGCTGCAACATAAAAAATTGGAAAAAGTGAAGGGGGTCTGAATAATTTCTGAATGAGCTTTACATACCAGTTTGATTCTCTTTTACTTGGTTTACCAAAGACATGAAACGGTACCTTTTACAAAATTATCACCTCAGTTTTACCGTAGGAAAGTTTGCAGTTGTACTTTAAAAGGCATCATGACAGAACTAAACTGATTCATGTGTTCTTTTCTTTGAGCTGTGCTCTTCTCTATCATCAGCACTGTGTTAATTAGCCTCAGTTCACAGCCGGGGTTAATTAGCACCTTCTGATGTTATTAATACCTTCCACTCATGAAAAGACTTCATCATCTTCATCATCAGCACCTGTTTTGCTTTGTCTTTGAATCTAATTCACACTTGTCTCCATGTTTCCAGGGTGACGCAATGTAAGTACAAGAGAATTGGCTGTCCCTGGCAGGGTCCGTTCCACGAGCTGCCGGCACACGAGAGTGAGTGCTCCCATCCCACTAAGACTGGTATGGAGCTGATGGGCATACTGGGAGAGATGGACCAGAGCCACCGCAGAGACATGCAGCTCTACAACAGCATCTTCAGTCTTCTGTGCTACGAGAAGATCGGGTTTACAGGTAAAACTTTACAGATCAGTCCTTTAATTCTTCATCAGTTTCTGCTCCACTCTTTCTGCTCTCCCACAGTCAGCCTTTTCTCTCTGATTTAAATCTTGTCGTCCACTTGTGTCTACCCAGAGGTTCAGTTCAGGCCGTACCGCACTGATGACTTCATCACTCGGCTGTACTATGAAACCCCTCGCTTCACGGTCCTCAACCAGACGTGGGTGCTGAAGGCCCGCGTCAACGACTCTGAACGCAACCCCAACCTGTCCTGCAAGCGCACGCTCTCCTTTCAGCTCATCCTCAAAAGCAAGGTACACACCACTCTGTTTATTTTTGAAGTTTTAAAAGTGCGTGCTTGTTTCCGAGCCCATGATTCATCACTCTGCACCAGAACGGGTTTAACAGAAAAGTAACTTGAGGATAAATTTTTAGAGACAGACTGGAGAGTAGGACTCAAATCAGCCATGCTTCCATACTGGGAGAGAGACCTTTTAACTGGTGGATGTGGCTGTGAGGTTAGCATAGACTTTCTGGAGAAAGAGGAAATGTTCAAGTCAAGTTAAGTCGAGTCAAAGTTTATTTATATAGCACATTTAAAAAACAACCGTAGTTGGCCAGAGTGCTTTACAGTCTTTGTCAAAACAGGGAATCTCTGGTTTTTATCAGCACTCTCAAAGGATTGTTGTTGTTTGACATTTCTTACAGTTTAATAAACACAAATCATCATGTGGTAAAACTGTATTCTGAAACAGGAAGTAGAAATTAGCTTTGCTTTGTTAGAAACAAACTATTGCAGTTTGTTCATCAGAGAGAACAGCCCTTCTTTAGCTCTAAAATGTGTCCATTTGTGTTACATTAACTAAATGTTTATGCTAAAATCACTATCAGTGCTGTCTTAATTAGGGGGACTATATCCATCTTTTGGTTACTGACAGACATTAACATTAAAGATCTCAACAATTTTCCCATAATGCACCATGTCAAAACATGACCACTGTTCATGTTTAGCCTATATATTTTTATTTTACCCATGACTTTTGGGGTGTTTCACCTTTTTATTTGATAGGACAGCTGAAGAGAGAGGAAATATGGGGAGAGGGAGAGGGGGAAGTCATGCACCTAACATGTACGACACCAAGAATCAATCCCACAACCATTGAACATGCCCCTACACATACAGCTAATGCTGTACAGAAATGGTTTAAAGACAACCAGGTGAATGTTCTGGAGTGGCCGAGTCAAAGCCCAGACCTCAATCCAATAGAGAAGTAGTGGCTGGACTTGAAAAGGGCTGTTCATGCCTGATCCCTGTGCAACCTGACAGAGCAGTTTAGCAATGGAGTAAAATTTCAGAGTCCAGATGTGCGAGCTTGATTGAGACCTATCCACACAGACTCAGTGCTGTGATTGCAGCCAAATGTAACTCTACTGAATACTAACTTGAAGGGAGTGAATATTTATGAAGTCACTTATTTTACCTTACATATTTTTATTTAATTGAAATTACTTAGTAGAAATCTGTTTTCACTTTGATAATAAGGAGGTTTTTTTGTAATTTTTTTTGCCAGAAAAGCCAAATCATATTGACCATGATTGATTTATAAAATCAGTGAAAGGGTAAAACATCCAAGAGGGTGAATATTTTTTTTGGCCCTGTAGTTTTATGTTTTGTGAAACAACCACAGCTTAAAGAAAATGTCTGGTCTTAGTTCAGCGACTGTGATGTCTGCACCGAACATGGCTCTTGAGCATGTGTGTGTTTTGTGTCTGTGCAGGTCAACTCTGCGTTGGAGTGCTCCTTCCTGCTGCTGAAGGGGCCGTACGACGACGTGCGGATCAAACCGGTCATCCACCACCACTCCTTCAGCAACGATGCCAACGAGACCGACTATGTTCCCCTGCCCATCTCCGACTCGGTGGAGTGCAACAAACTGCTGGCCGCCAAAAACATCAACCTGCGCCTGTTCATCTTCCAAGTCCAAAAATGAAGAGAGACGAGGAGGAGGAGGAAAGAGGGCGAGGGGAGAGGAGTAATGAAGATTAAAGAGAGACACCACTGAACCACTGATACCTCTTAACACTTACAAATACATGCATACACTGGTACATAAACATTACACAGGGTATACACACCTACACACACACACCACTAATCACACTTACCTCCTTTTACACCATAGTGACACCTGTTGCTCGGGGAGCTGTGAGTTGCTATGGCGATGGCTGGGCCTTGATATGGGATGGACAATGGAGGGTGGGGCTGAAACCTGCAGAAGGCACAGGTGGGCGTGTGCTGGGGGTGAGGAAGGGAGGGGGATTCTGGGATGGTTGTTGCGTACCTGTGGAGGCATCCAGCCAAAGGTAGCACACACACCGACACACACACGCCGACCAAAGCAGGATTTGCTGGGTGCAGTCGTTGCGTCCATGTTTGTATGTGTTGTGTGTAAATATCGAGACCTAGAGCGTGCTTTTATTCTGAAATGTCCCAAAGACGTGATAATGTGAAAAATGAGTGGCTGACTCTGCTGAGCTGCTCTTTGGACATATGAATGGATGTTACGTGTGCGTGTCTTTCCCGTCTAATGTTGACGTCTCAAACAGAAAAAGGACCCCCTTTCCTCCCAGTGACCCCCGTTACTCTCCAGCAAGAGGAGAGACGTCCCAGATTATTTTAGCCCTCCAGCTGTGGTTTTATTTAACCTTAAACACTAATAACATTTTATTTCTCTTAACCCTGAATATTTAAAGACCTGTGAACTTTTATTCTTTTTAGTCGGGTATTTAGCCTGTGACTGGTTGCCTTTATGTGCGTGTGTGTGCAAACAGGTGATAACGGTGAGATTTTGTCTCTTTGTTAAAAGCAGTACAATCTTTAAGGACATGAGAAGCAAGGATCTTCAGGGCCCCAAAAAGCTAAGACTTACTGCATGTTGTTGGTTTCTCAATTTTAGATTTTTATCCTTTTTATAAGAAGTTTTGCCCTTGAATTACAATGTCGTAATCTTACTTTGACATCTTTATTATGTAAGTCAGTGGTTCCCAACCTGGTGTCTGGGCACTCCTAGGAGGGTCCCTGTCAGCTCTGATGTTGTCAAAATTAGATGTGCATATATTTTAAAATAAAGTCATGATTGAAAACATAATGAGCGACGGCATATTTGAGCCACTCAGTATGAGCATTTGACCCTGGCATTTCTTAGTACAAACTGGATCCTTATCCCAAATTAAACACATGATTACTCCACCATCCCTTTGTCCTCTGTCACTGATCTACCCCCAAACTATAACGAAGTGAAGAAAGAAATACCATGCAAATAAAATGATGTGTATTCAGTCAGTTTTCGCTGAGGACCTGTTTACACAACATTTTCAGGTGTAAGCACAAAATTTAGTTAACATTTTGGAAACGAGCTCCAGAGTAAAAAGTTTTCAAAACAACCCATGCAAGGCTGCCCATAAGTGGGGATAAATGAGAGAGCTTTCTGGGGCCCAGCCAAATGGAGCAACAAGAATTTTATTTATTTATGTTGGAGTACAGTATTGCCTTTTCAAAATGTGAACCCATTTTCTTAAAACAGATTTACCTTCTTTGGTAATGTTTACAATGTGGATGGGCACGCTGAACTAAGCCATTTGAAAAGTAATGTTAGACTTCATAGCTAAGCTATAATGTGCTCAAACATCAGGATACCAGAGAATAAAGTAGGACAGATTGAGATCGCTTAAAGGGGAAAAAAAAAAAAAAAAGCAAAAGAAAGGTAAAAATGGGTTCAATGTCCAAAATTTGGCCAAAAGGGGCAAGAATGTGCAGCTAAAACAGCAAAAAGTGGCAGAAATAAGTGGTAAAATTTGGTCAAAAGTGGCAAAAATAAATTAGAAGGAGTAGAAAAGGGATGAAGCGGGACATATGAGATTAGAAAGTAAAAAATTGGCAAAAATGAATTCAAAATGGCTTAAAGTTGCAAAAATTGGCTAAAAGTGGCAAGAATGGGTTTAATGGAAAAACAGATGTGGCAAAATGGGCAGAAAAGGGGATAAAAACTGGTTAAAAATGGCATGAATGAATAGTTTGAACATCACAACCCAATAATAGTTTGCCACACGTTTTAGCTTTAAAATGAAGTAACTGTTACTTTTGGGTTTTTCAGGGGTTCAGTCGATTCTCCATTCTCCATGTAGACAGGCAAGACTTGTCTGAAAACGCACATGCACACTACAGTTGCAGTCAGATTTTACTCAGCCCACCAGGCAGATACCCCATTTGCCAGATTACCAGTCCAGTCCTAGAGCCCTTTTAGATAAAATAAGATTTTAGATTATAAAGTCTCTTCCATATCATTGGCTATTTTTTACTTTAAAATCTCAGAAATTGTACCTTTTGACTTTTAAACTAAACATCATTTGAGATTTTTCCTGCAAGTTTTCAACTTTTAAAACTTAAAGATAGGATGTTTTTTCCCTAAAAAATTAACAGATCCTCTTTATTATTTAGAGTATCCCTTGCATGCCATTTTGATAAAGGATACCTGACAGATCTTTTAGCAAGCACATGTATTTTTAGGCCTGTTGTTTTGGGGTTTTGTCAATGAAAACAATTAAAACTGTTGTTTGATTTTCTAAGTGGGTCCAGGGGGGCCTTAGCTTTTCTCGGATACAACAAAAGGGCCTTTATGAAAAAAGGTTGGGAACCACTGATGTATCATGTTCAATTAAGGCATTTCCTCCTATCTATTTTTTCCATTTTTTTATTTAACAATTTTGATTTATTCTAATAAAGTAGAGAAGCTTTTTAAAGCTGTATATGTAAGACAAGGGTTGTTTTTAGGTTCTTTTCTCTGTAACAAGAAATTGAAGCACAGAAACTCCCAGTCAAAGAGCGAGAGACGGCTGATATGATGATTTTACTGTTAAATGTCTCTTTAGTTTGCATTTTGATCCCAGTGTCTTAAAACAGATGAGTTAACAGTTTATTTTCAAGGCTGGGAAGTATTCATCATCAGGAAAGGCCTCAGAAATGCTCAAATGGCTGTTTTTAGTGATTATATAATTAATTTTCAACACAATTTCTGGGTGTTTCTTTGCCTTTATGTTTTTTTCCCCTTAATTGATCATTTTGATCCAATCAACATTTATACAACTCAAATTATAAATAAAATCACCAGCTTTGATTAGACATTTTATTACAGAGGCATTAAATTTTAGTAGTTTTTATTGATGAAATTTCCAAAAATTAACCAACATGGACAGAAGAAACCTGGTTTAGGTGAGACTGCAGTAAAAGGGTTGTTCCATAGTTGTCCAGATCTTTTTTAAAGGGCAACTGGACTCAGCTGACCACCCAGTCCATTAACAAGGAGGAGGCTATAAATTCCAACTTTGGCCCCAGTCACAGTAGGACTGAAGAAGCCTTTTGGAGGACAGACAAAACGTCTTCAGTAACATCAAACAAGTCCAGTTGCCCTTTTGAGAAGGATTTGGATGAATGAGAACCTACAGACATTTTGTTCTCAGCCATTTATAAACAAAACCAAGAAAAACAGCAGCAGCAAAGGGGCGCAGAGTGTCGAGGTGATGTGGACTGCTCCTTCTCTAAAGATGTTACTGAGGATCAGACTTTAGGGTGCTGTTGGAGTGTGTGTGTGTGTGTGTGTGTGTGAGAGTGTGTGTGTGTCAGGGGGGTTTTAACGTTACCACAGTGACATATTAGTGTTAGACTTACTTGAATGAGAAGATGTTACTTGCGTAGATTCTACTGTAAAGCAGATAGATCTCTCTCCTCCTGACCCCTGCGTCCTGTATTTCTGTGTTTTGATGCTTCGTCTCGATGCCGGTGGACTCACTCATCTCACTTTGGCTGTACATGTGCCTTTTATTAAAGATCATGGAACCTGCTGTCATCCCAGTGTCTCTGTTCATACATGATTTATGTTTCATTGAATCTGATCAGGAGAATATGAACCAAAAGTAGTTGTGAGAAACTTAAAGCTGTTGTGAAGATATTTTGGTTTGTATTGATTTTAGCGCCCCCTGCAGACAGAGCGGTTCCTTTTGTCCAGTACAGATTTTTCCTTGTGAGTGTTGAAGTACCATGAACTAGTGTATAAGCCGCACCTTCAGTACCTATTTTTTCATCTAAAAATTGTCTGCAGCTTACAGACCAGGGTGATTTATACACCACATGGACAAAAGTATTTGGCCACACGTTAATTATTGAATTCACGTGTTTCAATCAGACCTGTTGCTACAGATGTATAAAATCATCACCTAGCCATGCAGTCTGTATTTATGAACATTTGTGTTCCCAAATGGTTCATTCTGAAGAGCTCAGTGATTTTAAGTGTGGTACTGTGATGGCTGCCACCTTTGCAATAAGACAATTCATGCTGGACCAACTCAGTCAGCTGTAAGAGATATTATTAGAAAGTGGAAGAGTTTAGGAACAACAGCGACTCATCCACCAGGCACCATGTAAATTCACACAGCAGGGTCAATACTGCTAAGGTGCATGGTCTGTAAAAGTCACCACATCCTGCTGATCCCATAGCTGCACTGTTATTTTTGACAGCTTTTTTAAAATTTAGTCTTCTGATTGCAAGGCTTTAGTTTTAGTCATTTCTACCCTTTTTAGTCTTAGTTGGCAAAAACTCAAAAACATTTTAGTCTAGTTGTAGCCCACACAAAGCTCTCACATTTGCGTTTTACAGCTGAGAGGCAAAAGAGTTACAGATGCCCTTTTTTGACAGATTTATCCACAGTGGAGAAATATGGATTTTTAATGTCCAACTAAAACTTAATCACGTTTTAGTCTAGTTTTAGTCATCTTAACAAAATCTGAGCTTTTTGTCAGTTTTATTCATCAAAGATCTATTTTTGGCCAGCCTTAGTCTAGCTTTTGTCATGGAAAAAGTTTGTTGACAAACATTTTAGTCATAGTGTTAGTCGGTGAAATTAACACTGCATAGCTGAAGAATTCTGAACTTCCACTGGCATCAATGTAAACTCTAAAACTGCGGCAGGAGCTTCATGAACAGGTTTCAATGCCCTATGAATGCCTTTTTCTATTCCAACATAACTGTGCCCATGGCACAAAGCAAGGACTATAAGGACATGGTTTGATTAGTTAAGTGTGGAAGAACTTGACTGACCCGCTCAGAACTCTGACCTTAACCCCATCCAGCACCTTTGGGATGAACTGGAATGGTGATTGAGAGCCAGACGTTCTAGTCCAACATCAGTGTCTTACCTCATAGATGCTCTATAGAACGAATGGGCACAAATTCCCACAGAAACACTTCAAAATCTTGTTTAAAGCCTTCCAAGAAGAGTGGAGGCTGTTGTAGCTTCAAATGGGGGGCAACTCCACATTAAAGTACATGGATTTGAATACGACATGGCAGTCCCTGTGGAATGGTCAGGTGGTCAAATATGTTTGTCTATATTATCATTAGATTATCTATATAATGTATGTGAACTAATTGAATAAGCTTAAAGCCTACATCACAGCTTTCTGCTAATAGCTGACAAGATAAACAGCTGATTATTGATGAGATTTTGGGGATGGCCAGTTGGATTTAAAAATTCCTCCACAGTGATGTGAAAGACTCATTGCCAGCTATCACAAAGGATGGACCAAGTTATTAGGTGTAGGCAGTAATGACTTTTACATATAGGACATATAGGTAGGGGGCTGCACGGCGGCACAGGGGTTAGCGCTGTTGGCTCACAGTAAGGTCTCTGGTTCGCTTCCCGGTCAGGGCCTTTCTGCAGAGTTTGCATGTTCTCCTTGTGTATGCGTGGATTCTCTGGTTACTCCAGCTTCCTCCCACCACCAGAAACATGCCGTAGGTGTGAGTGTGAGTGTGCCTGGTTGTCTGTCTCTACATGTCAGCCCTGTGATTGACTGGCCAGTCCAGGGTGTACCCCGCCTCTCACCCAATGACAGCTGGGATAGGATCCAGCCTACGGGATAAGCGGTATAAAAAATGGATGGATGGACATAGGACCAGGTAGGTTTGGATGGCTTTTTTCCCTTAGTAAACTAACTTTTTTGTATTGAAATTGGTTTGATGATAAGAATCATTTAAGTTTGACAAATATGCAACAAAAGAAAGAGAAATCAGGACTGTGCACACTATCTCTGTTAGAAAATGTAATCAAATAAGATTGATTTTTTTGTGTATTTATGCTCTAATATGGGACATATTTCACTTTCTTTTTGGAATTTGCTGCAGGCTGATTAAAAATGGAGCATGTGTTGCTGTTTGGACACCCCTGTGTTAAGTAAATGAAGCTCATAGAACAATGGTGCGTAAGGCTGTATTGGCAGTGTTTGAGCAGCAGGGTGAGCTAAAGCTTCACAGTAATCCTAATCCTTCAGTGGCTTTATAGGAGTAACTGACAATGGTATCTGCTGTTTATATAATTGCAATGATTTTGTGCATCGGCATGTTTACATAAAACCTGAACATTACAGCTCCTCTTCTCAATTGACTAAATTTCGACTCCTGCTGTGTGAGCATCTGAGCTTCTTAATAAGACTTAAATTTTGAATGCTAAATCTTTCACTTGCTTGTTAAACAGTTATTCACTCATTAAGGCAATGACATTTATGATCTCAGTGGTGGGTTAACAACCCATCTCTGCTTCCCCACCATGCACACATCACCACTGATGTGAACAGAAGTACATTCTCATGTAAATTATTTTAATGTGTGTGCCGCTCCACGCCTGCACGCACTTTCAGCAGCTTCATCAACAACATCGGAGAAAACAAAGAGCCAGGATCATATAGAAATGTGACATCATCAATCTAGCCACAGCACTTTATTTTTTCACACAGTGCATTTCCTTAAAACACAATATATAATTTAATATCAATATAAAACTCCATTTGTGTATATAAATTATGCATTCAATAAAGCAGCTTTGATATATACTGTTAAGCTTTGGTACAGTAGGACATTAATTCATCAGTGTGAGAGTGTGTGGACATGCTTGTTAAGAGTGTGAACGACGTACCCTGCGGGCATCATCAGGAAGAAGGCGGGTGTAGGTGAGGAAGGAGTGTGAAAAAAGGAGTTTGTGTAAAGTGTGTGTATGCTTGTGAGTTCACACAGGAACTGAACGTATCATCGCTCTCCGTCCATGGAGGCACCATCAGAACGGCGCGCCCCAGGCCGTACTGCTGAGGTTGGTGCAGCTGGGAGGATGGCAGCTGCCATGATGGGAGGGTGGGGGCACCACACAGCAGTAACCCGCCTCTCCACCAACCGCACTCACAACTTTACTTTGGGGGTAGGACACTGAAACGCCTCCCTGCAGAGAGACAACAGCAGAAAGAAAGGAGAGTTGGAGGAAGAATTCGCCATCACAAGCACTTTGAGAACTAAAACACTGCTTTAGGGGAGGAGAGTTTGTTGAAGTCTGACACAGAACGAGACCTTTGGGTGCTCGTTGTGGTTTTTACCTGAACCATGCTACGCTGATGAGAGGCCATCGATGAGAAGGTTCCTAGCACAGCCTGGTTGTGCGAAGACTGCTGCACCCCCGCAGTAGGAGCAAAGCCTGCTGCAAACACACATGAAAAACATGATTAACAATAAATTTAACCACTGAAAGCTGTTAAGCAAAGCTACCGGAGATTTAGAGTTCTTTTAGGACATGCTGGAAAAGTTGTAAGAGGAGCAATGTGACCCTTACATATCAAAGAAACCATGACAGGTCTAATGTTTAATTTACTGTGATGGTAAAATAACATTCTATTATTTTCTATCACCAAAATATGACCATCTTGCATTTAAAACTTGAAAGCAGGGGATTTTAAACAGATTCACTGCTTTGGAAAATGGTGACAGCATCCCTCGCCAACACTCAACTCAGCTTATATCTTCCAGAAGGAGTAAGAGCTGGCCTTAAGATCAATTTTCACATCCTAACCACAGAAATAAATAACTGACTTAAAGTTAAACTATTTTAATCCAGAAAAAAACATCTTATTTCAAGATCAGGGTATATACAGAAAATCTAACATCAAATTTAATATTTTCAAGACCTTTTTCAAGACGATCTCGGTATGTTTTAAAACTCAGTTGCATTGATAGCACAGTTATGTGCATGTTCTGTGCTGATTGTATGATAAATGTGATAACATAGTCAAGAAAATGCATATACTGTAATATGGAAATACATCTTTTTTTTGTTGCTAGCTGAGCTAAGATTTACAGACTCTAAGTAGTACACTGTGCAAAAGCTCCACTGCAAAACTGTTTTTAATTTGCAGAATCCTGTAAAATGTTAATATAGTATTGGCCTCACCCTTAGCTCCAACCATTTACCCATCCCTTACATGCACACATCACTCAATCACAAAGCTACTTTACTCGCTAGGAACACAGCGGAACTTTAAAGATGCACTGATAGATAAACGAGCAGAACATAAACTAGCATGCAGACTACTGTAGAACCTGGCGGAGTTCAGAATCTCACTAGAGATTACAATTAAATGTAAAAACAAAAACAAAAGCCCACAGCTTCTTCTAACAAATATAAAAAATGAAAACTGCTACAAAATTTAAGACCTTATGGTCTTATATTAAAGACTTTTTAATACTTTTCCAAAGCCTTCATTTTTGCTAAATTGATTTATATACTTTTAATTATTCAAAAGACCCTGCATATACCCTAATTAAAATTATTACAAACAACAAATAAAATGAAATTTGATTTAATGTATCAACAACTCTGTCTGTTGCACTAAAAACTAATTTTACATTACCAACAATTCAGGTCTAATTTTAAGCTTTCAATATCTTAACTTTTTCTTTTCATCTGGACTCATCAATTTGTGTGTGGAGAATATTTTAATCAGAAATCTGATCAGAAAACTCAGTAATCTATGAGATTTAAAACACTGGTAATAATAAAGTAAACATGAAAAAATATTGAGGGGGATTACACTTTTGGTTTCAGCTCTGTAATTTCTTTTATTTTTTCAGTTTGTGTGTAATGTTAACTAATGCCTTGGGATGGAGAATGATCACTTTTATTGATGATACCCTTATTGATACACCTTATCGATCTCAATCCTTATCAATAACACTTTTGATGCATTTCTTTTCTATTGTTGTTTTCAAATGTCAAAATCTTTAACAGAACTGGTGTAAGCAGAGTTAAAATTTTCAAAAAGTCATGATTCCATCCGTCATATCTATTTCATACTGCTAAAAAAACAAACATTTCTCATTTCACATTTCTCACTGCTGTATTTATTCGGGTTTCCCATACAATAATGATTTATTTCAATTTTACACGTCAGCCATTAAGCCCGCTAATTAACTTTAATTCTGCAGTTTTCAGCACAGATTTCAACATTGTATCGATACTTTAAGTAACAGGACTTCACAGAGCTGATCTGAGTAGATAAGGAGGGGAATTTTCCTGCAGCAGCTCATAAATGGTTCAGTTTGATGCACAATTGTGATGTGCTTCAGCTTAGTTCTCCTTGTAAGAATTCATGTATGTCCACTCATCTCTGTCTCTGAGGATCAACTATCCCTAATAAAGGTATAAAAAAAATACATCTTTAAACAAACAAAACTGATGTGACAAGATAAAATAATGTTACATCTCAGAACCCTTGAGACTTGATAGCAACATCGATCAGCTCAGACACTGTTTGTTTTTGGGTCCAAAAAAATAAAGAACCCAGCCCACCCAGATGCCAAAAAGCTCATCTTGTTTGTTTTTCCAGTTGAATAGAAGCAGCAGGAAAAGAGACCGGTTCACTGTGAGACCCTCAGACTACATCTCTGACAGTGTAACGGCCCCCTCCTCTACTGCCGCCGTCAGTCTGTCTCCATCACACACACAAAACACAAACATGTATATATAAATGCATGGGTGGAAAGTACCTGTGGGTTGTGCTGCCTGGCTGTGGATGTGCTGGCTGGGTGAGACAGGTTTGCATGGGTGCTGAGCTGAGGTAGGGTACTGGCCGTAGAAATATACAGGCACCTTGAAGAGAAAGAAAAAGACCAGCTTTATTGTAACTAGAACTTTCTTTGACCTCTTAGACTTGGCATGTGTATATGGGGGTGTTATATTCTGGCTTCCCTTCAAAACAGTAATAATTTCTGCTGTTCAACTGTTTTTAGATAATAGACCAGAATGTCCACTAAAGTTTAAGGAATTTGCTTGAAATGTTGGGAGAATTTGTTCTGAAATTTCTGTTCTGGAATTTTCATGGAAATTTTGGGGATGGGTTTGTAGACTTTTGGAGTTTCATTAAAAGTTTTGGGGAATGGGCGCCAGTTTGGCTGGGTTGGTAGGGCAAATGGCTTCAAATGCCATAAATTTGTCTACCATTCATTGTTTTGTTGTTTCTTTTGTCCCTGTCCTCTTCCCACTTTTCTCCCACCCCTGTCCCTACTTCTAGTCCTTTCCAACCCCATTGCTAACCTTGCAAAGCAGATGGATACACCCGTTTCCATGTTTCTCACTGGCATATCCATCTTACAAAGCTCCCGTCTGAACCGTTTGGGCCCGTTAGAAAGTGACAGGACCAATCAGCGACGAGGGGCAGTACTTTCGGGCGTGGCGGAGTCATGACGTAAGCAAGCAGCAACAAAAGGCTGGAGCAATTATGGTGGAAGACATTAGTGTGGATGCTACTTTTATCAGAACTTGATGACATTTCTTTGTTAAAGAAGAACAAAGAACAGCAGTGAGTTGTTTTTTCAAAAACAACAAAAGTCATGTACTGACATGTCTACAGTCGCCATGGTTCGCGTTATTCCTCGGTAGGTGCGCATGCGCACCTCGGTCGTGGCTACGCCACGTGTTTTGTTGCTCTAACTGGCCCTTAAAGATGTGACAGACAGAACGTTCAACCAATCACACTCCAAGAATTTTTCAAAGCCTCCCGAACGCATAGTATTGAAGGTTTTCCAGATGGACATGTGAAACAAATCAATCTGGCGTGTCAGGTTACCCCATTGCAGCTTTAGCAGATGTCTGTCAACATGGGTCTGGTTCTGCTTAAAATTTCTGCCCCTTGAAGAGAAGGTTTTTCTCGCTTCTGTAACGGGGCTAAATACTGTTAGTGCCGAGCCCATGGTGATTAGTGCTAATCTTAATTCAATAGAACAAAGAGTATGATCTAAACCTGCCTTGTTTATAAATTGTCTTGAGATACCTGTGGTTATCAATTGGCGCTATACAAACAAATATTGACTGATTGGCTGGCTTGCTGAATATTGATGATTTCTTTTATGCACACTCTGAATTGAAGTTGCTTTCTAAAATCCAAAAGTTTGCTTATGAAACCTACCTCGAGATTATCTGAAAGGTGTAGGTCTATACATAGTCCTAAGTTTAGTACATAGAATGATTTTAAGCACAGGTGTACCTGAGGTGTGGGTTGGCAGTAGCTGGGCGGGTTGGGAGGGGGAGGAGGAGGGGGAGGAGCTGCATAGATGAAACCCTGACTTGGAGGGTAGAGGGATGGGGCTTCACCCGTTGACTGGCAGCTCACGTGAGCAAACTGCGAGGAGAGATCTTCAATCTGTTCAATGAGAGAGAGAAGGTCAGTGCAAACATAGACTGATATAAACGCTGAGATATTGTAAACACACATATGTAAAGCAGCTGTTCATTGCACAGTGATACATACTGTAGAGTATGGCTGTGAGGGAGAGACAGGCAACATCTGTGGAGCCGTGTAAGACACAGACGAGTACTGAACCACCTGAGAGACACATGGAGACACACATACACAGTTATGTATTTCTGCTTTTGATGTGTTGCATGTCTTCCTGCTGTGATTGTGTGTCTGTGAAATGCTGACTTGACTTTTGCTGTGTGCTACCTGCTGCTGCTGCTGAGGGGGAGAACCTTGCAGCTGTGTCTGGCTTCTGATTGGCTGCTGATTGTCTGGAGGGTTGTACACAGCAGGGGACCCGTCGGGGTTGAGGAAAGGCTGCCCTGTGAGGTCAAAAGGCTTGGTGTTATAAATGTGTGTACAGGTTATTTAGTGTTACTGCCATGCGTGTGAGTTATGTACCAGTATGGGGGTTGACTAATATGCTTCCAGGCGGGATCCCGTTCTCCATGATGTAGGCAGCAGGTTCGTCTATAGAAGGAGAGGCAGGGTGGGTACAGGTTGAGGGTAGTCTGTAGAGAGAAATGGAGCCTGGAGAGAGAAGGAGAGATGAGAAGAAAATAAAGAAATTTTGTTTTCATGCCTCAAACTTCACTAAATCTGATAAAATTCTCAGCCCCTGCCTGTGTTAACAAACTGTTTGTAGAGCGCACTCTGATGTGTTTTTCTTCCTGAATATGTGAAGACGACTGGAGGTGTTGTGTGAAAATTTACAGCTCTGGCGTGAAGGTTCAGAGACTGAGTTAAATTTTCACACCAAAAGAACTTGTGCTGCTTTTTTGTTAATTAGATGCTACTGAATAAAGAACAGGCATCATTTATAAACAGCGATTTTCCCGTGTGAAATCTGCGAATAAGTTTGTTGTGCACACAGGTAGAGAAGAGAGAAGCATCTCACCCTCGGTGCCTGAGTTTACACTTTTACGGCAAAGCAAAGGCTGTTGAAAAAGACACTGAATGTTAATCTGACGCACCTGAGCCACGTGAATCCCAGCTGGAGTTGGCAGGTTGGCGGTGTTTCGGAGCCGGACTTGTCCACTGGAAGGAGGAATCCGAGTCCGTGCTGCTCCAGGGACGGGGGTCGTTGCTGTAGCGGCAGTCAGTCTCAGTACTGCTCTGCCTGCTGCTGCCTGTCCAGCTAGAGCCTGAGCTGTCACGGCTCCCCCTGTGGGTCACATCAGAATTATCCTATGAGCTCATCGCTGCATCAGAGGAATTCATTCATGTAAACCAGTGGTGTCAAACTCAATCACAGCAGAGGCCAGATTCTGAATTTAGGTCCAACCTAACAGAGTCAACATTTAACCATAAACTGTCAACTTCATTTTCACCCGTTATTAAATATAATTAAAAAAACATAGCAATGATGATAAATGATTTTGAGATATGTTTAAAGGCTCAAAATCTTAGATTAAAAGTCAAACGTCTGTGTTCAAAAGGTCAAAACACAAAATTAGAAGTCAAAATTCAGTTTATAAAAGGCAAATATAAAGTTGAAATCATAAGATTAACAGGTCAAAATATGAGATAAGAGTTGAAATCATGAGCTTTAGAGGTCAAAATAGGAGATAAAATTTGGAAACATGAATTATGAGTTTAAATTTTAAATGTAGAGTCTCAATTTCAAAATAAGGAATTTAAAGTCAAAGTTAGGGGTGCAGGTGGCCTAGTGGTTTAAGGCATGCCCCATGTAGGCGGACGGCTCAGGTTCAAACCTGGCCTGAGTTCTCTGGCCTCTCCCCTGCTCTTGTCCCTGTTTCCAACTCTATCCACTGTCCTTCCCCTATCAAATAAAGGCACAAAAATACCCATAATATAAATCTTAAAAAAAAAAGAAAAAAAAAGAAGTCAAGTTAGAAGTTCAATTTAGTCAAAACATGAGTTTAAAATATCAAAATATGTCTAAAAAATTAAAAAATGTCAATCTAAAAGGTTAAAATATCAATTAAAAATCAAAATCATTACTTTAAGTTGTAACTGTGAGATGCAAAATGAATAATATGAAATGAAAACACAAATTAATTTCTTTAACCACATTCCTGACTTCTTATCTCATTATTTTTAATATTTACTTTTTTAAAAAAAAATTTTTACGACCTAACACAAATATGTTAAATCATTAAGGTTAAGTTTACACTTTTATACTGGAGGAAATGTGCAGACCACATTCTGGTGGGCCAGTTAAAATAAAAACATGATACGATCTTGCAGGCCAGGTATAACAGTACCATGGGCCGGGTTTGGCACCTGGGCTTTGAGTTTGACACTCCAGATAAAGGGTGGTAAGCTATGCGGGGCTGAAGATTTGTACTGCAACAAATTTGTCTCTCAGAAATCTGATCATTTTGTTCTTTGATTCGTTTGCAAACTTACTTGGCAAAAAGCTTTTGACTAAAATTTTATTATCTATAAAATACCCCTTTAGTAAGTTCTTTTCAGAATGCAGAAGACTTCCAGGAATCTTTAACTCTGTTAGCACAGGACAGAAAAAAATCCACTCCTTCTTTTGTTTTCACAGCAGACTCTGAACAGCTCTGTTGCAGCCGGGCTGACCAGATTAAGATGATAAATGACTTTGCATGAGTGCAGACAGAGCTCTACCTGAAGAGCTGCCTTCTCCTCTGGGTCTCAGCATATGGATTGTACTCCTCCACAGCCCTGCACACACAGAGACATATATTAATGTCCTCATCTAAATATAATAAGCTGAAAAGGCACATGGAGAGAATACACTGCAGGCAAGGTTACCTGATTTCTGCCTGGGTGCTCTCTTGGGTGCAGGGTGGCTGTCAAAGTACAGCAGAGAAATGAGTGAGTCTCCTATCTGTCTCCACGTTGTAACTTCCTGTCTGTCACTCTCCACCTGTCTTACCTCCTTGAAGATTCGGTCTCGTACTCTTAGGTACTCCTCCTGTCTCTCTTCCATTGACTTGCTTTGCTTCTCCTGTAAGGGGTGAAGTTTGATCTGCAAGGAAGGAAACAAGAACGGGTCGAACCACTGATAGGATGCGATCAATGTCAATTATAGAGGAGGCTCCAGAGAGACAGGAGGACAAACAAACCTGGTCATCTGAGCTGTTGTCCCTCTTCAGAATAATTTTCCGTTGATGGATATCTTGTACTTTGTCCTTATGCACCTGGTCCAGAAAACACTGCTCTGGTCTTTTGAAAAATGAGACAAAAATGTGTTTCATGACAACAAAACACAAAAAGGAAATGATTTAAAGGTACATACTCATTGACACAACATGCATGCTTACATGCGTGTGCTGTTCGTCCTGTTGATGATGACAGACTTGCCTGTCTGGTCTACATTGTGCTCCATGCCAAAGTAGGCCGCCACCCGATGGACCAGCATACGGTGGTAGGACGACATGTGAGGGAACTTCTTAAAGGGACTGAGGAGATAAAGACAGGAAGGGTGAAGATGGGGGAGGGAGGCAAGAGAAAAACAGGGAGGGTGCAGCAAAAAGAAAAGGGAGGGAGACGGAGACAGAGCAGGAGAGATAGAGGACAGCAGGAGATAGAAAGAGGCAGATTGAGACTGGTTGTATTTCTGGCCTAAGTCCAGCTTCATCCCTGGTGGCTCAAACACACCCACGCTAACAAAACTGACTCAATATATTGATCTGTGTGCTAAATAAGCTGTATGGACAGAATTATAATATATGAGCAGAAAACATCTCTTTAATAAGCATTAAACTGTATTCAGACCTTAACAGGGTCGAGCATGCATACAGTTTTTCCAGTGCAAGAACTCTAGGCTTTGAACTGATACACACCTATTGCTGGTGATGAAGTCAATCATGTCCTGCTCCAGTTTAAGCAGCATCATACGGTCTCTGGGGTTGCTGTTGAGGGTGTCAACGATAAACTGGTGCAGGTCTATGCCAGTGGAGTCTGTGTACTCCACACTGGACTCTGAGAGCGAAACAAGCAGACACAAAGACACACAGGCAGGCAGGAGGGTTATAATACCAGATATTAAAGATGAAAATACAAAGAAGCACACTGCAATATCTAAAACCCCAAGAGAAGTACATGTAAATAGTGGCACTGAATCCCATTTTATTACATTTTATTTGCTTTCTGTTGCATCTCTTTTTATGAGATACCAATCAAACACCCACAAACACACACCTTTGGACAGTGAATGCTTCTTTGGATCTGTGCTCTTCTCTTGCTCTTCCTCCTTACAGGAAGTCCTCTCGTTGTCATGGCAGCTTGATGAGATGTTTGCTTCCGGAGATGCCTGTGAGGGAAGAAAATAAAGAGTAATAAGAGGGTGGTGTAATGAGTTGGACGGCGATCTCAGTGTGTAGTTTCTGTGTGTGTTTTACCTTGGTGTCCTCAAAGGGTGAGGAATCTTCGCAGACAGCCACACTCCGAACTAACTTTCCTTTGGGCTACGATATGCACAAAAGCAAGCCATATTATAAATTCATAGAGTTTAATGCAATCGATATTTCAGTGAGAATGAATAATGAGAGGCTTGAATTATTTTAGCTTACCTTCACTTTTTTCTTTGGGTGCACCTGGTTGCAGAGTTTCTGCAAGAGAGAACACAATTTGTCATAAAGAGAGCACATGAAGACTGGTGTTAGTGGTGATGGGGCAAATTAATAATGTGATAAGTAGAAGTGTGTTTATCTAAAATCACTAACTAACCTGTTGCTCAAGTTTCTTAATGTCATGTTGACATTCCTCGTCCTCCCTCTGATTGCAAAGAGACGGACATGGTGGAGGGGAGGAGTCGGTGATGATGTCACATGATGTCACATCGCAGGATTTTAAGAGGACATCTGTGCTTTCTAGAGCTTCAGTCATCCTTCTAAAAAAAACATCAAAATCAGTGTTCATTATGTCAACAAAAGCTCTGAATCTAAATGTATCCTGACTATTTCCTTTTCAAGAGGCAGACAAGATTTAGACAAGCCAAAATAGATCTTTGGTGACAAAACTCTGACAAAAAGTTTTGTTTGACATGGAGACTAAAATGAGACTGAAATGTTAGTGATGGACATTCAAATCCATAATATTTCTCCACTTTTCATAAAAGTTATGTCCGTTTTTTCAACAGTATATCTAGAATTAAAATATTGATATGGCATTAATGTGAGTGTTTTATCTTTATATTGATTTTATGATTTGGCTGATTAAATTAGTACAATGAAAAAATAAAATGCCTTGACTAAAAGTAATGACTGAAATGCAAGGACTTTATGGACTAAAACTGCACTAAAATGAGTAAAGCTATAAAGCCTGAAAATGACGAAAATGTTTTTGAGTTTTCGACAACTGAAACCCCACTTAAAAATGCTCGTAGACTACCCTTTTTCCATTAGGATTGCAAGACTATTGCTGTGTTCTATTTGCCTCCAAAGTTGGATGTCAGAACAAGGAATGACGTCACATCCAAGTTGAGTTTGTTCCATTTGCAGCGAGTTCGTAACTAGGGTTAATAGGGGTTGCTCTAACTTTGGAGATGGAGTTACTAGTTTAGGATACATTTATGATGATTACATCTAGGAATTTCTGAGTTCTGAAGTGAAATGGAACACACCACATGACTAGCTAAAAATGGGTATTATTTAAAAGATAAAAAGTATGTTTAGTTTTTATCAAGGAGACCAAAACTAAGACTAAAATGTTAGTGCTGGACTGTTGGACATTCAAAATGTTTCTCCACTGTGCATGGATGGTATGTCAGTATTTTTCAACGGTATGTTCTAAATCAAATAGGGATATACGATGTTATAGGCATGATATCGACATTGGCAGATATGAAAATTGCTGTCAATATTTAAAACTGATATTTTGGCTATAAAAATCTGCTTATATCAGCTGCAAATATTTGCTGCACAAATAAAAAAGTTAGTGTAGTTTTGGTCTGGACAACCAGACCTATGTCAGCTGAAGACATTTTCTTTAATGATCATGATTCCTTACCTTTTAAAGTCTGCTTTAAGGTCTGAAATGTAATAATTTGTTTAACCCCCAGCATTAAATTGTATGTTTTCAGGACTAAAGTCATAGGACTGAATTACATTCAAATACCGGTATCAGCCACAACGAATCTATAAACATCTGCATATCAGCAAAAATCCAATATCATGCATCCAACTAAACAAGTACTAACAGTGCCTTAATATAATGTTGCTGTCAGGACATAACCTCTCATCTCCAACAGTTCTTCTTTTAAGGAAATTAAAAAAAAAAAATCATATTATCTAACAGCAAATTGCCATAGTCAACAGCATGATACTTTCAATGATTTATGAAAGACAAGAATCTAAATCATGACTAATGGAGATAAGAGGTGTTTAACCTTTATATTACCTTTATATTACTTTTACTATTTGGCTGACTGAATAAGAAAAGACTCAAATGTCAACACCTCTAATAGACTAAAACTGGACTAAAATGTTTTTGAGTTGTTGTCAACTAAAACTGGACCAAAAGGTTAAAAAAAAAAAAAGTGACCAAAACTAAAAGGCATTTCAGTCTCAAATAGCAGCCAAAATTCTGCAGGTATGTTTACTCAAACAAAGATTGGATTTGTGTATTTTGCATTTGCATCAGCCTTTGTGTACGAGTGTGCATGTGTGTATAGCACTCCTACCTATCTGGAGTTGTTTACTGGAGAGCCTCACAGGTGAATGATGAGGTCATATATCCCATGTTCCCACGGGGCAGCCAGAAATGCAATTATCCTCTCCGCCCGTGCTGGCTTTTCTCTACTGTTCGTCTCTCTGCCGGCTCTTAACTGGTCAACAGAAAATAGCCTGAAGAGATCGAAAAACACAGGAGAGAAAACAGTGTTAGTGGTCATTGTTCAACAGAAGCGCCGCTACACTCTTTCACACAAACACACACTCATATCAAACAGCAGCAGAGCATAAAAGCATAGCTGCTGGAAATGACATCAAGTAGCTCAGCTTGTGTGGTTGTGTATGTGCTCTCCTGGCTTGGGGGTTAATTGATGCATTAGTGTGTTACTATATGTTTGAATTTGCATGTGTGACTGTGGCATATAGAGCTGCTTTTTGCATGTGTGTTTACATGTGTGCAGCTCATGTGGACTGTGTGTGTCCTCAAGCTTTTCTTAGAAACAGCAGCTGTGGAGAGTATCATCCGATCCGCCAGCACTGATATTCCCAAAATGCCAAGCTGAGTCTCTGATCCTAGTGGTGAGAACAGAGCTGAGACCAAAGACGTCAACACACGCACGCTCGCTCACACAAACCCAAGAGGAAGTGGCATTCCACCATCTTTTCCAAAGGGCCAACTGCATTCAGCAGGGACACATTCTACTGGTACACAGCTCAAGGGGACACTTATTCCTGCAACACCTGGGACAGAATAACGAGCTCAGAGGACGCCGAGTCCCATAACATGGTTATTTAACACCCGACTGGAGATAATAGCAGTTTAAAAAAAAGGGCCCTGTCAGTCCAAGTGCAACCAAAGTGGTGTTTACTTCCCCTACCGCCTCAATGAAACACAATACATGACAGCAGTGATTCCACCCAAGAAAAATATTCTTAGTGTGGCGGAGGGACGTCTGAATTCTCAGCATTCAATCTGAAATTTATTGGGAATATCACTGTCAAATTTGAAACCACATGAGATCATTTATAGCTTTTACAATAATACACATGCAATAGTATCTTATTTAGAGAGTGGCAGAATACCCATGGATTGATGCAAAATCTAAATTATTGAGTGTAGTCAACCAGAACTGGCAGAATTAATGTTTTTAAGTTTCTATATGAAGCATCTCTGCTTTTAATAGAATAAAATAGAATATATTTTCATTTTTGGTTGTTTTCAGCAGAATATGCACCCCAAAACATCCTAGGTGCTAATGTTTTGCTATTTCCTCATATCAAACCAACATGAACATAGTATAACAAAATAATCTGCAGCTTTGTTACAGCTCTTTAGATGCAAAAGTCAATCTGAATCACTGTCTAAGCTTGGCTGGTTCCTGTATATTGCCTTGGGAGAAAAAAGGAGATAACTAAACACTCTCCAGGACATAATGACTTGTGAGACTCCCAAATGTGCTGTTGGTGAGTTCTTGCTGAGATGTCTTTTTGCAAAGCAGACAGGCTCCATGTGTACAGCGCTGTAACCGACCCTGACCCCAGACCTCACAGAGCAGAGGGATGAGAAAAAGACAACAGAACCTCTTTAATAGTTACAATAAAGGTGGTTAAAACAAGAGAGCCTGCAGGTTGAACTGTATTGTAGAGCCTTTGTAGAACAAGAACAGGACAGAAGTGTGCCGAAAAGGAGAAGAAGGATGTGGAGCAGATGTACTGCAGGGAGAACAGAATGAATGGGGATGCAGAGGATGAAGAGAGATGAGGGAACAGTCTGCAGGGACTTTAAAGGTGAAGAGGGGTGAGGGAAACGATGGAGAATGGGTGAAGTGAAGAATTAGTGAATGAGAGGCTTGCAGCGCAGTCTGTCTCCGGGCTTTTCAGTCGACGGCCGTGAAGAGGGGATTTGAGCGGTGTTACCAGTTTTTGAGCTGAGCGCTGCAGAAGCGGCCAGCCGCCCAGGGAGAAGGTGTGACACGATCATTAGCGCGTGACGGATGGCGACGGGAGGCAGGGAGCGCCAGTACCCGCTACATCATCATCCATCTGCTGCTCTCCCCGAAGCCTCCAGCCTCAGAGCCACCTACTCACCAGGAGACCTTTCTTCTGCAGCCAAAAGCTGCCTGGCTCATCTACACTGATATACAGACAGGCCAGAGGGAAAGTATCCAAAAGCTACTTTAGATGGCCATTGTCAGCTAACCCAAGTTATATTAAGTGCTTAAGCCCTGAGGAATCCTGTTTGTAATTAAGACCACTGAAAAATCTATCTTTCAGTACCAGGGCTGTAATCATGAGCAGCTCTCATATCGTCTGACATTGACGTCTACCATCATGCTTTGCAGGCTTATGTCCTTTGTACTGCATTTTACCACCTCTAAAGCACACTGCTCTGCCATCTTTTTCAAACAAAATATAAAAACCATCACTGCCTATGGCCCCACAACGCTGTTTGTGTTTTGTCTCTGAAGCAGCAGCTGAATTTAAAAGGGGATTTCATGTTTTCTCCCTCAGCCCAGAGCTCATTAGGAAATGATTCAGCTAGAGACAAAAAAACGAGAGAGCAGGTCTCCCTGGTTTAAAATAATAATTGAGAATTTTCAGACAAACTCAGAGCCTTTGACGCTGTGTTTATCCATAATCTCTACAGGCTTTGCCCTGGAGCTTTAAATTGGGCTGCTTTTAGAGTTTTTACTTCCCACATTTTTTATGTTTGTGCATACTGAGTGCGTGCACCTTTTGCATTGAAAGCTGAATGAAACTCCATCCTCAGCAGCTTTTATTCCATCCCCATTTCACATCAAATAAAAAAAGGACATGAATTATTTCTCCCTCCACTTTAAAACAAGCGCAAAGCAGAAAGTAGGCTGCACACGTGAAATTTAGGTTACATTGTCCTTTGAGTCACAGACACCTGGGCAGCCACAGCGGTCCTAAAACCAAAGTGACTTGTGGGTGCGACAGCTGCGCCGCTCTGCAGCTGAGATGGGGAAAATACCTGCATACATAACAGACAGCAAAAGGTGCGACATGGTGTCATTAAAGGGCTTCATCACACAACATACAAGCCACACAACTACTCTCAATTTAAAGCTTAAGCATGTCTACCCTGTCACAAGTTCAACCTGAGGATGCGGCAAGTACAAACAGGTGTCATCTACATGCACAACTTTGTAGCATCCTGTTGACCCACATAACAGGACGAACCAATAACTGGCATTTGCGATCTTCTTTCGAGACGGGGCTCTTTCTTGGGTGCAGAAAAGCGATGGGAACCGTGTCTGAACGTAAGTGTGTGTGTCGCATTACCGTGACCCAGGCTAAGCTGACACACCGGGCTATTTTTATACACCCAGGGCAGGGAGCAGACCTCCTGCTCCGGGACTTCACCGTACTGTCAGCTGCATGTGAACAGCGGTAGTCGGTCGGGAAATGATAGCAGCAGGGGCACTGACATGAACTCGGTTTAGTAGCTGCGACCACCGAGTGACTTCAAGGCAAGTTAAACAAGCTGTAGGCTCACATTTCTACACTTAAACACGAATAAAAAGACAGTAAACAACTCTAAAATAACAAGTTAGGAACCCCTTGACTCTTTTTTAATCAAACAAACACATGAGAATGGAAATAAAACATTAAAAAAGCAGTCCATGTCTCCTAAACTGCCGCTGTCATTCATTCGATGTCGCTTGAAGACCCCGGGAAGGAGCGACGGAGAGCGGAGCTTCGGGGAACAGTTAGCCACTTTTACCTCCTCATTAAACCGCTTTCACAGTTAACTTTGGGACAAATTTAGCGTATTTCCTTACATTTTACACCTTTTTTATCCCAGTGATAAACGCCGTAAAAGTATTAGTAAGATGTAACTGCTGAAGAAGACGTCCAACAGCGTCGACGTCTACCTGCTGAGTTGACCGTTAATCAAGCTAATCGAGGGGACGTAGCGTCAACTGTCAGCGCGAGCATGACCGTTGTCTTACCGTTAGCTGAAGTCTTCTTCCCTCCGTGGGCTTCTGCCGGCTACCGACCGACCGACCGACTGCTGTACACCCCGCGTCTGTTGATTGTGAGGTCCGTTGCTCCTCCTCCGCCTTTTGCCTGTCTCTGTCGGAGCACCGGGGGGGAGGGAACGAAGCGCTGGGAGGAGGAGAGAGGAGGAGGAGGGCCGACAGCTCTGAACCTTGAGCCACGCGCCCACACACACGCGAGGAATGCACGAGAGCCAGCCCTTCAACCGGCAGCCCACTCAGCTCTATCCCTGTTACTGTCTCTCGCTCGTTATGCCGTCTGTCTCTTTTTGTCTTACATTACTGTCTTACATTCCGTTAAAACTCAATCAAATCTCCTTTACTATCGCAATTACCGCGATAACCGACTGGAGGGGAGAAATTCTCTGCTTTATCTAAGCTCAAATACTCCCCCAAAGGAGAATACATTTTACTCAGGTAGGCAACCTACAGATTATAGAAATGTACTTATAGTAATTTTATTTCCATGTTCTCCAATGCAGTTCGTCTGTTTTCAATAGGCCTGCTGTTTAACTTACAGTTTGATGGGATATTTTGGTATTTTTGAGGTTGTATAAGGTACCGGGCATAATGGCATCATCCTCCAGAGATTTCAGAGAGCGTTGGGCCTTTGACCTCGTAAGACCCTGCATATGAGGACATTACATTTTGGCTTTAGTTTAGTACAACATAGGTATAACTCCTGCATTAGAGCCCAGGTTCTTCAACAGCCAAAGCGTTATGCGAGAGTGGCAAACAGAAAGCCACTGTTTAAGAAAACTCAGATTAAATCTAGACTAGAGTTCACCAAAAGGCATGTGGGAGACTCCATGGTCAAGTGGAAAAAAGTTTTTTGGTCTGATGTGACTAAATTGGAACTTTTTGGCCATCAAACAAGATGCTATGTTTGGGGGACACCAAACACTGCACATCATCACAAACACCATCCCTACTGTGAAGCACCGTGGTGGAAGCATCATGCTGTGGGGATGCTTCTCAGCAGCTGAATGTGGCACAATACAGGAAAAACCAGGTGGACAATCTTATTCGGTCTTCAAGAGGACTACAGCTTGAAAAATTTCGGGAATTTACGTGGAACGTTTTGGTGAAGTTTTTACTGGATTGTTTAGGCTTATGATAAAGTTTCACTGAGGCATTTTGAGACTATTTAGAGCTTTTTCAAAATAATTTTACATACGTATTAGGTAATTCCTTTGAAATCTTTGGCAATTCGGGTGTAGTTTGGAAAGGAAAATTTCCAAGACATTACTGTTCAAAGACAAGGCTGGTGTTTTTATGTATGAAGTCCTACTCATCCCATATATAGGATAAACTTAAAATGCTTTCCAAAGAAAAGCTTGGGTCTCAGGAGGTTAAATATGACACGATTGGAAAAGCAAGGCTGTACAGAATAGCAGATGGGTATAGCAGCACCGCACAATCAAGGAAGTTTAAGGTAATAATAGGCCAAGAAGACAATGCTGGCTCAGTTGCTCACTATACTGAAAAATTTTGAAGGGTTTTATTTTCACCTGTAAAGCCTCTGTGATTGGAACTATTGTGCAATGCCAGCTTCAGCTGCTGGCAATGTGCTTTTCTTCTTCAGTGTATCTTAACAGCTGTTTGGGTCTGTGGGTTTTGTCAGAGGAAACAAGAAGTAGCTAAGCTACAACAACACTAAAATGAATGATTTGGCGGGACAATGATGTGCCATTTACTGTAGCTACAAGGGGTGGAGACTCAGCAGAAAGAAAGAGAGGACAGAAACTTAAGTGGAGACTGGTTAGCAGGAGAGATTCTGAGTTACCTGGCATTATAGGTATGGAAACTGTGAGCCCATGTCCACAAGAGCCAGTGCTGTCACGAGTGGGACTTGTCAACACTCCTTCAGGACATTTCTGATAGAGGATAGCGTCTCACAGCCTGTATCACTCCCCATCCAGAGTTCCCTGCCTTACAGAACGCCAATGTTTTACCGACCTTCTTCATTTTGCTGAAGATAAATCAGAGAAACCGACCCGACCAGAAGAGTTGAGTGAAAATTTATAAAATAACTAGTTTTAGATTACTGACTTAAAAAATTGTTCAAATATGCTGAGGTGGAGGAGCATGTAGCTGGTAGCTGAAGCTTGCATTGCAAAATAGTGTCAAACACAGAGGCTTTCTAACCTGACTCGCCAGATGGATGTGTGAAACACATCCATCTGGGAAAGCTTCAATAGGAAACGTTTGAGAAAAGGCAGAGGCTTTAAAAAAAAGTCGAAGTGTGATTGGGTGAACATTCTGTCTGTCACATCTCTACAGGCCAGTCAGAGCATCAAAACACGTGACGTAGCAGCTATCAAGCTGAGCGTACACAGCTACCGGGGAATAACGCGAACCATGGCGACTATAGACATGTAAGCACTTGACTTTTGTCGTTTTTGAATAGAAATCAACTCAGTGCTGTTCTTTGTTCTTCTTTTAACAAAGAAATGTTGTCAAGTTCTGATAAAACTGGCACTGTAGCAGTATCCACGCTAATCTCTTCCTCCATAACTGCACCAGCTCTTACTGCTGCTTGTTTACGTCACAACTCTGCTGCGCCTGAAAGTACTGCCCCTCGTTGCTGATTGGTCCTGTCACTTTCTAACCGGGCCAAAACGGTTCAGACGGGAGCTTTGCAAGATGGATTCGCCAGTGAAAAACAAGGAAAGGGGCGTATCCATCTGCTTTGCGAGGTTAGAGGCTTTCTGGGTGGATATAAAGCTTCATACATTTTTGATATAGTGTACAATTTGTGCTAGGATTGTTTTCGCTGTACCCATCTGCAATGTTGTATAGTCTAACTTTAGCAAGTGTGTCCAGTTAACAGGGCAACACTCACTGAAATCTCTGGAAGCTAATGGTAGTAGTTTTGCTAAGTATCTTATCCCAACCAAAAATAACCAAAATATCACTTTAAAGCTCCCGTGAGAAGTTTTTAACTGGTTATGAAACATTCTGAAATTAACAGGCCTCTGACACCTCTTATTATAGAGATAGGGCAGCGGATAGAGCCAGAAACAGGGAAATGAGAGAGAAGGGGACCACATGCTGGGAAAGAGCCTCAAGCTGGACTTGAACCTGGTCCACCCGTCCACATGAGGCGCAACCCAACCACCAGGCTATTTGCACCACATGTCTTGATTAGCTTTGACTACCGAATGGTGTCTACACACTCTCAAATGCAGGGCTGGACTGGCATGGGATGGAATTTTCTTGGTGAGCCGACACACTTTGGGTCCTGTGTGATTTACCTCTGTTTTGTTTATTCTGTTAAGCACTAGCCCTTAGAGCAGGGGCAAAGGCCATTTGGTTATTTTGTTTATAATGACAGTTTATTCAGCCATTATCATCTTGTTAAAGGCCCCATCCCCACTCTGCTCCAACTTAGAAAGAATCAGTGAAACTAAAGTGTCTGGAGAAAGCAAAACAAGCATGAAAACAATCCATGGGATATGTGAATAAACATCAGAAAAAAAATGTCGCTCAAGATGCTGCAAAAGCTGCAACAACTGTTGCAGTGGTTGTTTTCTCTGAGTTTTCTTCAGTCAGGTTGATGCTTAAGTGACACATCAATATTGTTGTTAATTGACCCCTTTACTAAGCCCTGCCCCCCTTGGTCACTGTTTCTACATCAGGCAAGTGTTCAGATTCGTCTTGCTGAATAGCTAGTTTTCCACTGTGTAAGTAGAGGGTATTCTGAAGGAAATATTACCAAAATTGTAGCAAAAAGTGTTCGAAAATATCAGAGAAGGAGACAGAAATATCCACAATGCGCTTGCGAAAGCTTCATTCACACTATCATTAGTTGATGGAGTGTATACAGATATGTTAGCATTAGGCTAAAAACCTAACAAGTAAGGCCTTGTCCACATGGAGACGAAGACGGTATATTTCTGTTTTGTTTTGAAAACATTTTCCGTAAACACAGGATTGTTTCAGGAAATTTCCGCCTATGCATGGAATCACTGAAAATGACTGAAAACACAGTAGTATATATGCCTTGCCTGTTAGTGGCGCTGTAACCTGCGCATGCGGCAAGTGGGCTATGCTATGTATGTCTTCATCTTTTTAAGAAAGATGCGGTTGACTGTCCACTCTGAGACAAAATGGTAGGCATATACAGATTTGTTCAACTCTGGGACCAAAAGTAGCGTTTACGGCCTCCAAAAAATGTTTCTGTGTGGATGAAACAACCATACAACAAATAACGTTGGCGTATTCTCCTGAATTTGTCTCCGTGTGGATGGGGCCTAAGCTAGCATATGGCTAATTAAGGCAGTGAGTATTCATGAGATCGACACAGGACATCATGCAAAATATCTTTGTTGACTTTAAAACTACAGACAATTATGCAGGAAAATGACAGTATGGATGGATTTTGATCATCGATGGCGGATGTAATGAAGCTGAAACCTGGAGGACTGCAGACAGATAAGCAGCATTAACATGAAGCAGTGGCCAAACCTCTGCTTCAACGGAGTAGTAGACTAGAGAACAGTATTGAAGCATTCACAGTGGACGTTTGTCTTTCTCTTATTCACTTTTATTGAAATGCTAATGTTAATGTGGTGTCTGATGAGAACTAACTGCTGGTTAGCTGTTTGTTGTGATAGTTTGTTGGTGTTTTCTATGGAGGGTGTTACTTGGCTGTTGTATGGTAGTAGTTAACGGGCTAACATGAAGCTAAGTGCTGGTGTGGCAACGTGTGCGTTGTAAAAAACTGTATTTATACAGATATACGTACAGATTGCATGCATACATGGAAATTTCCTGAAACAATCCTGTGTTTATGGAAAACGTTTTCAAAACAAAACAGAAATATACCATCTTCATCTGCGTGTGGACAAGGTCTGTAACAAAGAAACAAAAGCTCAGGTCTACTATAAGGCTCGGTTTTTACGGTCTGTGAGTCGGGTAAAAACTCGCACAGAAATACGAGACCCATTGGAACAGCAAAATTACTTAAGATATGATTACATTTTAAGCTAATGTTGAGTTAGCTTATAATATACATGTGTTAGCGTTAGCCATTTGCTAACTAAACTAAGTCGCTGCTGGTGTTGATGCAGTCTCAGTCTTCCACACTGTTTTATTCATATCTCACATTTCTCCTCTCAGCTTTTGGCTTTGTGAGCTCTAGTTTACTTAACTGATAGGTAATTTCTCTAACCTGACACACCAGATGGATTTTTTTCACACATCCTTTTGGAAAACCTTCAATATACAGCGTTTGGGGAAGGGCAGAGCCTTTAAAAAAAATCGGAGGGTGTTTGGATGAACGTTCTGTCTGTCACATCTTTACGGGCCAATCAGAGCAACAAAACACGTGACGTCGCCGCTACCGAGGTTCACGTGTGCAGCTACCGAGGAATGAACTCCATACAGAACTGCATAACGCAAACCATGGCGACTGTAGACATGTCACTTTTGTCATTTTTGAAAAGAAAACAACTCAGTGCTGTTCTTTGTTCTTCTTTTAACAAAGAAAGGTCATCAAGTTCTGATAAAACTGGTGCTTTAGCAGCATCCACGCTAATGTCTTCCGCCATAACTGTGCTGGCCTCTTGTTGCTGCTTGCTTACATCACGACTCCGTCGCGCCCGAAAGTACTGCCCCTCCACACTGGTTGGGCCTGTCACTTTCTAACAGGGCCCAAACGGTTCAGACAGGAGCTTTGCAAGATGGATTCACTAGTGAGAAACACGGAAACGGGCGTTTCCATCTGCTTTGCAAGGTTATACTTTCTCTATTTTAGGCAGCTATACTAAATTTAGGTCTGTTTAGTTTGGAAATATAAGGCATTCTAGCAGAGATTTTTTTAAATGACTGCATACCTTTAATGTACCTCTACTTAAGTAGGAATAATGTGTCCATCATACACTTGCTCAAACTTGTCAAAACAGAGTGAAAACATGCCATTAGCCTAGACGTGTCTATGTTACGTCTGAGCTTGGTAAAAGTGCGCAGAAAAATATTTTTTTGGTTATTTACGTATTAAGGGGGACAAAGGAATTATGTGTTACAGTTACGTCATATTTGACCCACTTTGGGGGGTCTATTTGAGCCAAAAGTGTCAGGGCCGTATTTTCCTCCCAGTCCAGCCCTGCTCGAATTTAAACTAAATAATATTTATTGGGGCCATTTTATGTATCATAAGTAGGGCACTTTAAATTACATCTGCGAGATACTTTATGTACACTAATGCATTTATAGTGTGCTTAACCTCATGTGAATTGTTGCTCCACTATTGCCTGTGAACTTGTCATCACCCAAGCTTTAACTGAATGCTGCATGAAAGCACCAAGTTATAATTTAAAAGAATTATTTTTCTGATTAATAAAAGATAAAGTCTGAAACACTATTAAATATTTCCTCTTGGCTCTTGTTATGCTGCAGTATTCATGCTTAACCGTTCAAATATGTTGAAAATAAAATGTCTAATGGATTGTGCGGTTATATAAAAATCTGCAATAGTGCTGCTTTATCCCATTTAAAACTGAATTATAATAATGATGCTAAGTTGAGCGAGGAGTGGGAGATGGTGTGATCCATTCAGTGTCAAGAGACACTGGTCTCCTTCAACCCCACGTCTGCTCACACTGGCCATCAGAGGAGGAAGTTGGTGGAGCTAATTTTAACCGCTTTATACACTAGAATAAAAAAATCCCAGATTTTATTTGCTGATGCTGGACCATAATGGAACTAAATGTACAAATCAGCCCTGCTGAATTTAACAAACATGTCAGAAAGATTTTACAAATACTGCATCCAAAATCCTCCACTAGAACACCAACAGCCTGAGGAAAATCTGACCAGAAACCAGACTGGAGCTTTTTATTTAAACATCCTTTCCCTAATTTTGAATTTAACAATACAAACAATAGTTTTTTGCTGGTTTGAGCTTCTTATATCATGGAACAAAGTAAATGTTTCTGTAGACTGACAATGTTAGTTACTCAAGAGGAATTTGGTTTAGCTTTAATTTCATGATTTGTCATTCCTCAGGGTCAATTTTAAGCTCTGCATTCTGTATAAAACCCAAAGTATGTGTTACAAAAGACAAGATTTACTCTCCTGAGAGAGCTGAGGGCCTGGAGAGTATTTTTCATCCTTTGAATCTGACTCATCCTGTCTCTACTGTCTTTGGTTTCACCAAAACACACACAAGTAATCAGATCGCCTGCAAGGATGACGTTTTGGCAAACGATAAGCTTTCCATCTGTATCACAGCCAGGTCTGATTTAAAAATAACGTGGTCAAACTGTGTACAACTGCAGTGATGACTACAGCCCTCATAGCATCCATCTTTGTATCCTACAAATGTTAGAAAATGTTACAAGACCGAGCAACAACAACCAATAAGACTTTTTAAACTTCCATCTGCTTCTTTTGAAATATTCATTTTCTTTATTCCAGGCGTTTATTTATTGGAACCCTTTGTTGTTTTTAAAGTCCTGTCTTATCTTATTATCTGTAGAAAATGACAATTGTCTTGTGACTGACAATCTTAAAGTGAAAAAATTAGGTTCTCCAAATATTAAGGCTGTGTTTGACAAGAGTAACACCCTGGTTTTTGGAGATGAAGTGTAGTTTGAATATGCAGGGTCTAGTTTATTTAATCAGACTTTATTTTGGTCTTCAAGATCACCCTCACGACTGTCTGGGTTATTTCATAACTGAAGATACAGACTGGTCTGAATGTTTTCAAAGACATCTTTTATTTTCTTTAAGAGTTAAACCTTTTTGAATCACTGTGGAGCTCAGTGAAGGTTTCTTTTAGATTGGATATTTTAGCTGAAAACAGACAATTGTCAAAAATATCTTAAGATTACATTGGTAGATTTCTCCAGATAACCAAATGTTTCAGCGATAGGCTACATGGACAAAAGTATTCAACCCCCTGACTGTTACATCAGCAGGGACTGTAATGACATTGTATTCAAATACATATACTTTAATATGGAGTTGTCCCCTTTTGCAGCTATAACAGCCTCCACTCTTGGAAAGATTTCCACAAGACTTTGGAGAGCTTCTGTGGGAATTTGTGCCCATTCATACTGTAGAGCATTTATACAAAACAGTCTTGCTCCTGACCGGACATCTCTGATGCTGTCTATTTCAGAACAGAAGAGCTGTAATTTGCTATTTCCATCTTTAGATTTTTTTAAATTTCTAGAAAAAGATCAGAGGTCTAATCCAGCAAAATTATGTCGAGATCCGTTTAGAGGTAGTTACACAAAAAGTGTTAGCTTTTACCTCGTTAGCTTTGGCTAAATATAACATAACTAAGCTAGCTACGTTATTTATGTTTCAACATTAGCTATATTAGCTTTAGCAAATGTAGCTTAGGCTGCATAACTACATGTAGCTTTGTTGCTCATAGCTATGTTTTCTACATAGCTAACAAAGCTACGTAAGCTTAGCTACACTTACTGTGTTAGAATGTTTCATGGACGATGAGCTTTATTCCTGTAGACTGCCAACTCGACTACATTAGACGATATGTAATCAGGTTTAACAGGTCAGGTTTTCAACCTTCAACTTTTCCTACTTTTACCTTAACCCTAAAGGAAAGTTCAATCTGATTTTATTTTGAAAGTTTTCGTGTATCCCTGTTTTGAAATAGACAGCATCTGAGATGTACGGTCTGTGAGAATGGCCATCAGAGATGTACACTCCACAGCCAGACCCCTCTACATTTATGAGGTCAGGCACTGATATTAGACCAGAAGGCCTGGCTCACAAACTCCTTTCCAGTTAATCCCAAAGGTGCTGGATGGGGTTAAGGTCAGGGCTCTGTGTGGGCCAGTCAAGTTCTTCCACACCAAATTCATCAAAACACGTCTTTCTAGTCCTTTCTTTGTGCCCTGTGGCACAGTCATGCTGGAATAGAGAAGGGTCTTCCTTAAACTGTTGCCACACAGTTGGAAGTATAGCATTATCTAGTCTTGGTATGTTAAAGCATTAAGATTTGCCTTTACTGGAGATAAGAGGTCTAGCCCAAACCCTGGAAAACAGCCCCGAACCATTATCCCTCCTCTACAAAACCTCACAGTTGGCACAATGCAGTCAGGTATAAATCTTCCAGCATCCACCAAACCCAGACTCACCTATCTGACTAACTTACAGAGAAGTGTGATTGGTCACTCCACAGAACACGTTTCTACTGCTCTACAGTCCAGTGAAGTTCAGATGGCCAGTGATAGTTCAGCACTCTTCAACTATGGAATCAGCAGAGCTTTTGAGACTATAATACACCATTCGCCTTAGCAGTCATTGACCCCACTACGCAATTTTACATGGTCTTCTGCTTCATGGCTGAGTTGTTGTTCCTAAACTCTTCCACTTTCTAATAATATCTCTCACAGCTGACTGTGCAATATCCAGAAGGGATGAAATTTCACTAATCATTGCAAAGGTGGCCTCTATCACAGCACCACACTTGAAGTCACTCAGCTCTTCAGAATGAATTCAATAATTAACAAATGTGGCCAAATACTTTTATCCATATAGTGTATTTTAATAATGCTTTGAGAGACTTTCTTTTAACATTGCACAAATTTCAACTCTGTCTTAAAGATAAACTGAGTCCACTTGGAAAACGAAAGTTCAGATGTCAATCATTAGACGTCACGTTCTTCCATTGCTCACACATTCCTATCAACCACACAGACCACAACAGACCGTGTTCTTTTGAGCTTGCACTATCACTTTCACTTTCTACCAATTGTATATGTCATAGAGATGTATGACCAACGAGTTCAGTCTGAACTACTTCAAACAAGACTCACATTGGTTGAAAAACAACGGTTCCCTCCCACATGGGTGCTATTACAATCTGTTTCCTGGAAATGAGAGAGACATCTTACTAGTTTTACCAAACAACTTCCCTCATCTCTGCAAGAGTCTGAGAGCAAACTGAGGTCAGGCCCAGGCTAACGCCATGCTAATTCTTACACCAGTGAATGGAAAATAGTCATTTCCGTCACCCTCACTTTGTCATGACTTCTCACAGTTGAAGTTCACTGAAGTCAGTAACCTTCGCCTGAATGTGACTTTGTCAGAACATCTTTATGTTTTTGCATATCAGAAATTTCACAGCTTTTTGAACGGCTTCATGTTCTGTTTTTGACACAACCAGGAGAAACAGATCTTTCAGCCTTATTTCTAAAATGTTTAATAATTGTTCATACCAGAGTAACTGAGACCAAATGGGAGACTGAAGTGGAAACACAGATCTGTGCAGAGATAGTAGCACCAAGTGTGGAGCAGATCCATCCTTATTCCATTAATTCTCTTCTCATTCAGTTCAAAGTCATTCACAGACTCCATTATTCAAGGCAAAATTACACAAGACATAACCCGAGATGTGTGATAAATGTAGCCTGGAGGAGGCAAAACCACTGCACGGCTTCATCCTTTGTCCCAAGATAATAAATGAAAGGTCTGAACTTTTTAAAACACCTCCTGAAGTAGTTAATATCTGTACCAAACTCTGCTTTAATTGTTATGGGAATCTCAGAACTGATTTCAGCACTTAAGAAAAGACAACATATTATATCACTTAATCACCACTGTGATTATTATTACACTGCAGGAAAAAAGAGGTTTGTCTGATTAAACTGTGAGTCGATGAATAAACCAACAGTGTAGAAAGTGAAATGTTCTTGTTAAAGGACAGACTTGAATGAGATCTGGCAGCGTCTCATTTGTTATCCACAGACCCAACGTTAATCCTGGAGATCTGTAACTGTGTTGTTTGTTATTCTTTATTAAAAACTGTGAATGTCACTTTGCTTTCAGCTACCACTTCGCATAACAATGCAAAAGAGAAACCAGCTGCAATATACAGGACTGTGAAAATGTATTTGCCTGCTTCCTGTTTTGGATTTTTTGCATATTTGTCCCATTTAAAAGTGTCAGATCATCAAAAGATATGAATATAAGGCAAAAATAACCTGAGTAAATACAAAAATCAGTTTTAAACAATTTTTTCAATTATTAAGGGAAACATGTCATCCCAACCATATGTAAAAAGTTAAAAAAGATAGTTTCACTATCTACACCCAGGTCTGATTGCTGCCAGACCTGTTGAATCCAGAAATCCCTTAAATAGAACCTGTCTGACAAAGTGAAGTAGGCTAACAAATCTCAAAAAGCAACACACCATGGCGCCATCTAAAGAAATTCAAGAACTGATGAGAAACAAAGTCATTGATATCCAACAGTCTGGAAAGGGTTACAAAGACATTTCTGAGGCTTTGGGACCCCAGCCAACCATGACGGGAGCCATTATCCACAAATAGGGAAAACTTGGAACAGTGGTAAACCTTCCCAAGAGTGGCCCGCCTACCAAAATGACTCCAAGAGCACATCGACGACTCATCCAGGAGGTCGCAAAAGAACCCAGGACAACATCAAGACCTGCAGGCCTCACTTGATTCAGTTAAGGTCAGAGTTCATGATTCAACAATTAGAAAGAGACCGGGCAAAATGGCATCATAGGAGAGTTCCACTGCCAAACCACTGCTGCCTAAAGAAACACTAAGGCTCGTCTCACATTTGACTAAAAACATCCCGATGATCCCCAAGATTTCTGGGGAAAATATTCTGTGGACTGATCGGACAAAAGCTGAACTTTCTGGGAGGTGTGTGTCCTGTTCCATCTGGAGTAAAACTAACACAGCATTCCATCAAAAGAACATTGTACCAACAGTCAAACATGGTGGTGTTTGATGGTCTGGATCAGGACCTGGACCACTTATTGCAAATGATTAAACCATGAATTCTGCTCTCTACCAGAAAATCCTGAAGGAGAATGTCCGGCCATCAGTTCATGACCTCAAGCTCAAGAGTACTTGGCTATGTAGTAGGAAAATTATCCTGAACACTCAACTAAAAAAACACTAAATGAAGGTTTTGGCGTGGTCCTGGCAAAGCCTGGACTTAAATCAGATTGAGATGCTGTGGCATGACCTTGAACAGGCCGTTCATGTTGGAACCCCTCCAATGTGGATGAATTAAAACAATTCTGCAAAGAATAGTGGGCCTAAAAATCCTTCACAGTGATGTGAAAGACTCATTAGCAGTTATCACAAACACTTTTGTTGCTGCCAGTTACTAGGTTTAGGGGGGAATGACTTTTTCACATAGGGCAGGTAGTGTTGGATGGCTTTTTTCCTTTAATGACTGGAATCGTTTCAATCAGAAGAGGCTTAATGTGACTTAAAGAATGGTTTATTTTACAAGTTTGGAAATATTTGAAATTGTAAAATGACTTTGGTAAATAGACTTCATTGTGATGTCTAGTGAGGCCAACAGCAGGATAGGAAACCCCCCCTATGGAGTCTAGACACTGGTGGTGGTGATGGAAATTGATTATTTTATTATTATTTAACCTTTATTTAACCAGGCTAGTCCCATTGAGATCAAAGATCTCTTTTTCAAGGGCGACCTGGCCAAGAATGGCAGCAATACAGTTTCAAAATCAAACACACTCAAACTCAAACAGTTCATAATAGACAACAGGTACAGTAATAATAAACATCAGCTTGAACATTGGCATACAGACAGTTTGATTTCAAGAGTTTTCACTAAAGATTTAAAAACATTCAGAGATACGAGGTTCTGGAGCTTAAATTCAGTCTGCAGATTGTTCCATGCAAAAGCCTTTTTTTCCCAGCTCAGTTCGGGCTTTGGGAACAACAAACTGCACAAAGTCAAACAAATGCAAGTTGTGCAATCCATCCTTCACGATCAACAGAGAGAAAAGGTACCCCGCAATGTTGCCAGAATGGCTTTATAAATTAAGACATACCAATGTTCAAGACGACGTGTGCTTAAAGAAGTCCAGTTGACTTTAGAATATAAGGTACAATGTTGAGTAAGAAATCCACAGTTAGTGATAAATCTCAGAGCTCCATGTTACACACTGTCCAACATCTGCAGACTCTGAGCAGAAGCATTCATGTACAATACATCACCATAGTCAAGAACAGGTAAAAAGGTAGACTCAACAAGTCTCTTTTTGACGATAAAAGAGAAACAGGACTTGTTTCCATAGTAAAAACCAAGTAAAACGTTCAGCTTTTAAGCAACATACTGAATGTGCTCCTTAAAAGACAAGTTTTCATCAAGCAAAAACCCCAGATATTTAAAGGAAGAAAGTAACTCAATTTCTTGACTGTCCTTTATAACAATTTTCCCAGGCAACATTCTTTTAGCTGCTCTTGAGGATGTAAAGAACATGAGTTTAGTTTTATCTGCATTTAGAACAAGCTACAGCTGGCTAAGCTGATCTTGGACTAAATCACATGCATACTAAAGATATGCAAAAGCTTGTGCAGGTGAAGGTGCACAGCAGTAGATTACCGTATCATCAGCATAAAAATGAAGCAAGGAATTGGGAACATTTTGTCCAAGCCAATTTATATATATAGTAAACAACAGGGGGCCCAGTACAGACCCTTGAGGCACCGCTTCTCAATTTTTAGTACTTTAGAGGTAGCACCTTCTAATTGAACAGCCTGGGTTCTATCAGTCAGATAGTTAGAAAACCAACAGACAGCATGTTCTGAAAACCTAGTAGCTCTAAGACGGTCCAATAAAACACTGTGAGAGTAGAATAAGATGAGGAATTGACTTCTGACTGAGTAGCTTAACCCAGACACCAATGAGATGACTTATGTTGTGTTCACTCTAGACAAGAATAAAATCATTTTAGAGGCGAGTTTGCCTCGGGCAGCGCAAACACTGTGAATGTGTAGCGTGAAATGCGCAATTTGTGTTCAACGTGCCATTCCCAGTCCAGCCCTGAGTTGAAAGAGTTGAAAATCTGAACTCAAGTAAATAATTCACTGTAATCACTCTACTTCACATATGTCACAAAAATGAATAAGGAGGTCAGATTGCCTGGTAGGTTGTGAAAGCATTTTTTAAGCAATTTTTTTAAAGGATTCTTTACTATTGGGAGAAAGGGCTAATGGCGAAGGTCTGCGCTGTTACCACTTTACACCAGGAGATGGCAGACATGAGTAACTTCAATCCCAGCAGCATGTTTTTGGTGTGTTTCTATTCAAAGTTTTGGAGTTGATAGAGTTTGAAAGACGCACAAGTTGGAGCATAACAAAGAGAAAGACAACGAATTGTAGCGAGAATACTCACAATGCCGGGAGGAATAGAGGAAAGTCTGCTTTGACTTTCAATCGTCCGGTGAGACCATGCGTGCTTCTGCCAAAGCCAGTGCTTTGCCTCACCCTGTCTCCACCCTACCGGGAAGGGGAGTAATCGGCGAATTAGATTTTGGGAGTGATCCGGATCCCTGTCTGGATCCACAAATGTTTTTAAAGGATTCTTCGCTATTGGGAGATAGGGCTAATGGTGGAGGTCTGCACTCTCTGAGTGCTTTTCTAGTAAAGTAAAAGTACTGGTCGATAAATCTACTCAAGTAAAAACAAAAAGTTTCTTATTTAAAGTTTACTTTAAGTACTGAGTATCTACTGAGGGGTTGTACAGTAAAATATGATCTTCCCTTATTGACAGAAACAAGAGAATAGATCTCCAACCAGGTTGTTCAGGTAAAGCCACACCTCTACAATAAAATAATATAAACAGGAAATTGACCGTGTTAATTAAACTTACACAGAGTTCAATTTAACAATGAAAAAGTTTCTTTATTCGTCCACATTACATATAGTTAAACTACACTTTTGAAAGTGTTCAGTATTTCACCATATGACAAAACTGCAGTAACTCTTGAAAATCTGTGGCAAGGCGGGTCTCTTCTGGCACAAACAAAGCACAGTGTCAACCTGTGTGTGTGTGTGTGTGTGTGTGTGAGAGAGAGAACTCCAGCTCAGTGGAAAACTTCGCTCATGGTGCAACAGTGAGGAGTTTTAGATTGTGATGTGGAATCATTCTCTTTATGTGCTACTGTGTAGTCAACAAAAGTGAAAAGTAAACAAGTGTAGTACTCTAGTAAAACTACAGTTACTCTGGTTGAAACTCACTAACCTGGAAGTAAAAGTACTGATTTCAAAACGTACTTGAAGGTACAAGTACCCCAAAAAGTACTCAGTTACAGTAATTTGAGTAAATATGATTAGTTACTTTCCACCCCTGCTGAACCTGAACACATATGAGATGTAATGGAGGTAGCTGGGGTGGAGGAGGTTTGCAGTGGTTGCACTGAAACAACAGAGGCGAGGAGAACAGATTGAAATATTACGACGAGCACAGTGGATTCAAGAGAGGTCGTGGCAGATTAGAATTGGTTCAGAATTTAAGTGAGTAGATGCCCATATCAGCTGATCACCACATCAGTAAAACTGGAGCGGGAAAAAGGGAGACACATGAGTGAGTGAGTGATTGTAAATGAATGAAAGGATGAACGGAAATGACACAGCCTTCCTTCTTGAATTTACGCTAAGCTTCATTTAATAACTGCTTTTGTATTTACGCAGGTTATTTTTGGCTAATAATAAAATTTCTTTGATGATCTGAAACATTTAAGTGTGACAAATATGCAAAAAATTAGGAAGGCGCAAATACTTTTATAGCACTTAATAGATAACTGAATTATTTGAAAATAGGTGCAAGAAAAATAAATTGTTTATTGAATGTTGGTAATATATTTTGGCATAAAGATGATAAAGATAACAGTGTGCATATCAGACATACTATATGACCTAAAAGAGCAAAACGGTTTGACTTGATGTAATAACCACAAACTCCAGAGATGACTGAGCACAGGCCTCAGGATGTGCGTCATCAGAAAGCAAGCATTGCTATGTGAGTGCATCACAACTCTCTCTCAGCACACACAAGTTTGTCATGACGCTTCACTTACTTACAAGGGAAGATTTCACATCAAATGTAGCCAAATCAAATTAGGAGCAACCTTTTATCACTCATCCAAAGACAACTGGTGTGCAGATAATCTCAAATGTGTTCTGAAAAGAGGACTATAAAGGACAGGCACGCTCAAACACACAAACAGTCGCACCTGCTGTCTGCTGGTTTTGGCAGTGAGGCTGGCATGTGTGTACTCTGTGCAGAGACTAAATGGCGCTCGTTTCCCGTCGCGCGTGCACGGACATGCCGGCACAGTTGTGGCTCGTTATATAAACCCACCTTATTAGAAAGTGCACAGCTGACTGTGTGTGTGTGTCATACTGTTACATCAGTTCCAGTGCCTCACTGAGGTGCAGATATGTCTGTTTAAAGATCTTACTGGAAGTGGGATTAGAGAGGCCCTCCAATCAAGGAGGCAGTGGAGGGTAAACTCTATCTCTTCTGGTAGGCACATTAAATAAGCCCATAAAAGCTTACTGTAAATCCAAAAACACCAAACATTGATCACATAAGCCAAGAGTCATTACGTTTGTGTTATGGCTAAGAACATGTTTGTTAACTGTCTTTCTGAGTAACTACAGGAGACGTTTCCATTTGCCATAGTTCACTATTTTAAGGCACAGTATGTTATCTGTTTTTGTTGGGGTCAATGAACAAAAGACAAGTTTGATGAGGTTATGAGGTCCCTGACTGATCTGGAGGAAATCATGTTAACAGTGCCTATAAAAAGTATTCACCCCCTTGAATGTTTTGCCCTTTTATTGATTTTATAAATCAATCAATGTCAATGTAATTTTTATTTAAAAAAAAAACTCATTAATGTCAATGTGAAAACAGATTTCCACAAAGTAATGTCGATAACATAAAAATATGTAATGTACAGTAAGTGACTGTATTAATATTCACCCCCTTTAGGTCAGTCTTTAGTAGAGTCACTTTTGGCTGTAATCACAGCACTGAGTCTGTGTGGATAGGTCTCAATCAGGCAAGCACATCAGGACACTGCAACTTTTCTATATTCTTCTTTGCCAAATTGCTCAAGCTCTGTCAGGTTGCACAGGGATCAGGAGTGAACAGCCCTTTGCAAGTCCAGCCACAAATTCTTTATTGGATTGAGGTCTGGGCTTTGACTCGGCCACTCAAAACATTCATCATGTTGTCTTTCAACCATTTCTGTGCAGCTTTCTCTGTATGCTTTGGCTCATTGTCTTGTAGGAAAATAAATCTTCTCCTAAGCCGTAGTTCTCTTGCAGACTGAATCAGATTGTCCTGCAGGATTTTCCTAGATTCCTTTTACCCTCTACCTTTACAAGCCTTCCAGGGCCAACTGCTGAGAGGCATCCCTACAGCATGATGCTGCCACCACTGTTCTTCACAGTGGGGATGGTGTGTTTGTGGTGATGTGAAGTGTTTGGCGTCTTGTCTGATGGCCAAAAAGCTCCATTATGGTCTCATCAGACCAAAGAACTTTCTTCCACTTGACCATGGAATCTCCCACATGACCTTTGGTGAACTCTAGTCCAGATTTAATCTGAGTTTTCTCAACAGTGGCTTTCTCTGGCTTTGACTGGCAAAGAACCCAGCCAACAGCTGTATGCAAAGTCTCTCTCATCTCAGCTGCTGAAGCTTGTAACTCCTCCAGAGTAGTCATAGGTGTCTTGGTAGCCTCTCTTACTAGTCTCCTTCTTGCGCAGTCATTTAGTTTGTGAGGACAGCCTGATATGCAGATTTACACATGTGCCATATTCCTTCTATTTCTTCATAATGGATTTAACTGAACTCCAGGGAAATTTCAGTGCCTTGAAAATGTTTTTTGCTCCATCCCATGACTTATACTTTTCAGTAACCTTTTCTCTGAGTTGTTTTGAGTGTTCTTTTGTCTTCATGGTGTAGTGGTAGCCAGGAATAATGATCAACCAGTGACTGGACCTTCCGTTTTTATACCCATACACCCATCCTCCTGAGGCTCATTTCAATCACTTGAATCTCAGGCCCCGTCCACACAGAGACGAAAACAATATATTGCTGTTTCGTTTTGAAAAAGTTTTCCATAAAGACGGGATCGTTTCAGGAAATATCCACATAAGCATGGAACCGCTGAAAACACTGTAGTGCATATGCCAAACCTGTACATGGCGCTGTATTGCTGCCACGGAATTGCACCAAAAGAGAGAAGAAGATCACAGAAACCAACACAACTTTCCTCTAGTTGCCCTTCTTGTTGTTCTCAGCATTGGATTTAAGAATATATGGTGTATGCATTTTGCAGTAGTGATAAAGGAGCATCAGATTTTGCTGTAAAAGCCATAACACTGTAGCTTCTGCAGCACGAACACAACCCTGCAACCTGCAATTGTTGTTTTGGCCGGTCCCGCACAGACGTCTTAAGAGAGCTATGCTATGTGTGACGAAATCGTTTCAAGAAAGATGTGGTTGGCTGTCCGGGACCCGTTTTCAAAAAGTATCGTTTACAGTCACCCAAAACGTCGTTTCCGTGTGGATGAAACACCAATACAACAAAAAACTTTTGCATATACTCCTGAATTCGTCTCTGAGTGGACAGGGCCTCAGTTTTTGGTAAGTACCAAGAGCTAATGACCAAAGTTGGGGGTTAGAACAAAGATTGACTGGTAAAATGAAAACTTTGCCTTCCAGGTCAGCTCCCTCTCTGTGGTCCAGGAAAGTGCCTGCAATACTGCTAATGCTGCAAACCTGCCTGTCAATGTCACAGTTCATTCTAACTAATGAGCAAGACCCCGAAATACCTCCTCTGGGCAAAGACTCACTCTCCACCTGGAGAAAAGCAATCAAACATTTTCTGGTTGTAACACAACTAACCCCTCTCTGAGAAGTTTTCCTCCAGCCTATCAAACATTGGCCATGAGTTGGTTACATATTTCAAAAGAGCTAGTTTTTAGACAAGAGGTTTTCAACCTTTTTTCTCTCTTTTTGCCAAAGAAACACCTGAGATCAAACCAAAATCTCAAGGCAGATCATATCTCTAGTTATACAAAAAAGCCTTTAAAACATGCTACAGCAATTTAATTTGTTCTATGGTTTACTAATAATGTATGGTTGTACAATTTCCCAATTAGTCCCCCGCTCATCCCTCTATCAATTTTTAAAGACATAATAAAGATAACCCTGCCTTAAGACGCCATTATACACCTTATTTTGTCAGTACCAAAAACCGTGAATCTTCACTGGCTGCCTTGCCATAACATTATTTTTAGAGAGATCTATTTTTGTGGTGATAATTTCAGAGGTAGAGGTAAGGTAGCTCTTTCTGATAGCTGCTAGCACAAGCTAAGCTAAAGTGCTTCATTTTCACCGGTATGCCTCCTCTCCACTCACATTCACCAACTAAACCGGGTAAATAAATGTTATCACTGTGTTACTGTACGTGTTCAGGCTGTAGTTTGAATACTAACAGAAGGTCATAGTTGTTATTTACCATGACATCACAGCGCCACAGTAAACCACACCATCACTCCTGAATGTGCTGCGTGTCGACATAGCTCTCTCCTCTGATCATCAGCGTGAGTAAAAGTCTGCGTGTGCACGTGTGTACAAGAGATCGAGTGACACCTCAACAAGTGAAGCTCATAAATATTAATGCCAGCCTCATGAATATTCAGAGGGCAGGCTATGAATATTTAAACTATGATGGAGCATGTGGCCGGGTGACTAGACAGCCACAGACAAGAAACAGACAAATAGACCTCCTCCTTTGCTTCTTCACCCGACTGAGACGCCGCGGCACAGCCTCTTTTTTTAGGCTTCATTAATTCTAATTAAGAATACATAATTTTTATGATTTTGTTTTCATGTGAACTATGGCTCAGTGAAAGAAAAATTGCCTTTATGATGTTTTGCAACAGACTACCAGCTTCTCTATTCAAATGAAGTAATCCTGCTGAGTGTGAGGGTTTCTAATTCAAAGAGATACCCACAGGCAAAAGATATACAACTAACAAAGAAATACACTCAAAATATAGTTCCCTAATGTGGTCATTACAAGTTTATTTTTATAAATAATGTATTTATTTGTAAAGACAGTCTTTTTTCACTGTCCATTCTCACTACTTGTACTCTTTATCACATAACTAGACGTTATAGTATTTTATGAAATATTGTCTAAATTATTTTAGCTGTAAAATAATACATGCATTTACTGCTGATAATACACTATATGCATTAAAATATTCAGCCACCTGACCATTACACCAGCATACATGACATTGTATACATTGTATACAAACACATGTTCTTTAATGTGGAGTTTACCCCACCGTTTACAGCTATAACAGCCCAACACTGTTCTTGGAAGGATTCCCACAATGTTTTGGAGTGTTTCCGTGGGAATTTGTTCCCATTCATTCTGTAGAGTATTCATAAGTAGGCCTGGCTTGCAATCTCCCTTCCAGTTCAAACGGGTTGAGGTCAGGGCTCTGTCAAATTCTTCCACGCTGAACTCATCAAACCGGACTGGGACAGTCATGTAGGAATAGAAAAGGGCCTTCCCCAAACTGTTGCCACACAGTTGGAAGCATAGCATTGTCCAAAATGTCTTGGTATGCTGAAGCATTAAGGTTGACCTTCACTGGAGATAAGGGAGCTAGCCCAAACCCTGACAAACAGCTCCGTACCATTATCCTTTCTCCACCAAACTTCACAGATGGCACAAGACTCACCTATCTGACTGCCAAGCAGAGACGTGATTGATCACTCCACAGAGCAGTGTACATTGTTTCCTGTTGGGATTCCTTTGTTTCTGTTTCTGATGAATTATAGTTGTTTTTGATGTGAGACACTTCTGCACCATGAGTGAAGTTATTTACTAAGTTGGTCTCTTCCTGCTTGTGTATAATAGTTCTGTAGTTTTCTCTTTGCCATAAGACACCTGACTGTGCTACAGTTGTCCAATGCGAGGTGGAAATCTTTATCAACTGTGAAAAGCAATTTGCATTGTGTTAGTAATTAAATGTTAAATACCGTAAATTACACCTAAAGTGAAAGAAAATAACATAGGTTTCTTCGCAGTCATGAGATTCTGATGACGCATGAATGTCTGTTTGGGGTCAGGAAGTGGGGAACAGCCATTAGGAATGAATGAGAACAGAGGAAAGTTAGTACTTTAAAGCTCTAAATAGACCAGCATGCTGTAGTTATCAAGGGGGAACCTCTGCATGCATTGAGTAGGGCCCCTACATTTCACAAAAAGTGATTTTACTAAAGTTTTACAGATTTACCTGTCGTGGAGGCGATCACTCAGTCCCGTAGACTTCTTAGAGTCTGGTGTTGTCTAGGCAGACGAAGGGAGACCAGAGTCTAGAGGAGTCTTGTACTGAGCTAAGAGGCTAGCTAAGCTTCTTTAACATATCAAAATTCCTGATTTTGTCACAAACATGCTTTTAATGTAAACCCTGATATTCTATCAACGGAATAAACTTTGTGGGGTGGGAGATCAAGTCCGTTCTACTAAACAGCTCTTTAAGTGAGCCACTGTAGCAAGCTCCTGTTTGAGTGCCAGTTTCCTTTCCTCCATCCTTCCTTGTTGTTATTATTCCACTATTAAAAAGCCAAATTGGTACCCAATAAAGAGCTGTTTGGGAGCCACACAACCAGCTCTACTGAGCGGAGCCACTTTCTCTGGATCTCTAAAGAGAGACAGATTTCATGTCACAACAAGAGAGACTGGATGGACATCAGCTGAGGAAACGCGAAAAGGTTAAGTTTAATGAGCTAAACCAGAGGTTCCCAGGTGACCCCCCAAAAAATGGTGTCAGAGATCAGGGACCCCCATTTTCCCTTGAGGGGGATAATGTGCATGATTGTGCTCAAAGCATCATGTACAAAAGTTACATTTTAGGACTGTGACCCCCCCTCACAGTCTCGCAATCCCCCTGGGGGTCTTGACCCCCACTTTGGGAACAACTGAGCTAAACCATGACAAAACTGGACTGAACCGAATCAGCCTGCTTTATGGATATGGATGCATCACTGGTCCAGGCTTTAGAAGGAGGGTTATTTAATTCCTGCCTGTCTCTTGCAACCTTTTTTTTATTTTCTTTTTTACTTTTTTTGCCAGAATATTTCATGACTTCTGGGACACAAAAGCAGCTTAAGAATTAAGAATGTTTTTATTTTCACACTTTGAACGCTTGACATGCTGTAGTTGGAAACAGCTCAAAACATGGCCATGGCACAGATGATTTTGCTGTGATGACGTTTAACACAACAAGGGAGGACATCAAAATGAAAGTTTACCTGGTTCTCTGTCTGCAGCTTTTTGCAAGTGAACGGGTTTTGTTCCAGAGATGGTTGCAGGCAGTGAGACAAAATACTACTGAAACACACAGACAGGTGTGGTAAGTCACTCAGTGGAGCAAAGATGACAACAGGAGGGGTTTGACTCCCATCGTCACACTTGTGATACTCTATAATCATTCAGTGGATTGATGTCACATTTAAATATTAATGCAACTGACTTGAACCGTCACTAGATATGATATCAGAAGGTGTGCCAAGTTTGATCTGTGATGGAAAATCAGAACGCATTAGTAGAGTCCAGATGAGTCAAGTCACAACCACACACTGAGTTGTAAACTCCTACGTAATCTTCGGTTTGACTTGTGCATCCAGAATATTTGTTTCTTTGTTAAGCAGATTGTAAATAACTTAAATACGTCAAATACAACTCCATGATTTAACAATGCCAGATCTAAGTGTCCAACATGTGTAAACACTTCTTGAAGGCAGTGTAAATGAAAAACAGATCTTCTTAAAATAGTGTATGATCTTCCCAGAGTCACTATTCTGCATCACAACAGGGTTTACATTAGTAACACAGAAATCACAGCTCTCATTGGTAGGCTGAAGGCAGATGTCACTGCTGTTTTGCATCATAAACGAGGAATTTGCTTAAACTGAATGTGGAGCTGTTAATGAAGTCAGCGAGGACTGGAGAGGGAGTTAAATACAGGGTAGAGTCCAGGATAGAGGAGGGACTCTTTGAGAGGGTTTCAGTGGAACAATTCACTGATTTCATGAGGACTGACTCTGCTAATTAGAGGTATCTCTCACCGCTTCATCTCCCACCCACAATAGAAACAAAGAACATTAACCTCATTTGACGTCCCAAGCTCTACACTGCACCTCCACCTGGGGGGCACCTGAGGTAAAAAATCAACCCCCCTGATGTAACCCCCCGAGGAGAGAGCGCATGATGGATTTAGATGCAGTGCGTCAGCAGTCAGAAGAACAGAACTATGAGGAATAATCTGGGTTCAAACGTGGGCTGGGCTGTGCTAAAACAGTAAGGAGAAGGGTGAAGGAAGAATCCACCTGCCTGGTTTTTATTTTCTGATCAATGAGAATGAGTCACGGCAGGTCACCAAGACGCTCTGTGGACAAACTTTTAGCACGTAAACGTGGCCACCTACACTCACAAACACCTATATATACCATATGGGAGTGTATAGGAGAGTGAGTGAAGGTGAAGGAGGTGCACCTGTGAAGTGTTAGACCTCAGCAGAGCATTGGCTGTGTGGGTTTGTGGTCTATAACGGATGTTTGACAGGCTGATGAGCTCTAGCACTCAACACGCTGCTTCCTCCACACATCCCTCCCCTCCTCCTCCTCTTGTCTTCTCATCTCTTTAGGCGGTGGGCGTAAACTCCCTCCTTTTTTCTTCCTAAACGCCGTCTTTTTCCATCTCCACTCTTTTCTTCCCTTCACTGCTCCTTCAGTCCTTTCTATGCACGTTGTTTTCCGCTGATTGCTGAGTTTGACAGGTCTTCAGAGAGGGAGAGAGAGAGGGAGAGAGACGCAGAGGGAGAGGAATCAAACAATCTCCTCAATTAGACAGCCCACACAAACGTGCGTCTGAACTCTATACCATCTTCATCAGTTGTCGCAGTTTTCATCTTTTCAGCTGCAGACACCTTTGTTCCCCAGTTGAAAACACACTGTTCATAACAAAGGCAGAGGAAACCATTTAGCTTTGAAGAACAGAAAGCCGCCACTAGCTTTTAAGGTTTATTTGCATTGAGAGGTGGGAGTCTCTCTGCTTTTCCTCCGTTAATTGACCCACCAGTTTGCCTTGAATCTGCAAAGGCTACTGGGCGACATTCACCATGCACGTTTTTCTTATAAGATTATATAGAATCTCACGCTAAAACGGCCTTCATATTTCATCAGTTTGAATGTAATTAGTGAGGGGAAAGGAGATAAGGAAGTTGCTGTGTTGTTTTATAATTACGCCTACTTTCTGTAAATGAAAGATTTCTGTAAATGATGTTGGGAATAATTCCACGGCATGTTTGCACAAGAGTCCACACACAGACACTTTAGCTGTTATGTCACTAACCAGACTCTCAGCTGTCGCTGACAGGTTTTTTTTCTCTCTCTGTGACCAACTTTTAATTAAATCTTCAATGTCAAACTCACACGGTGGCATTAACACTGTTTCAAATTATAAAAACATGAGAATGAAAAAGACAAGCTCCGGCTGACAGCATCTCCTAGTTTACAGATAAAGTCTGTGATTTGTTTTCTGCTGTAGTAATTAATGTTTCCTCATATTTATGTGATGCTGGCTGTGTGCTCTTTAACTTTCTCTTCCAGTCATTACTCTGGTCCTTAAAGGGTTATTTCAGTATTTTTGAAGTTGGGTTGTATAAGATACTTGGTGATAGTAGTGGCATTCTCCTCCTGTGATTTCAGTGAGAATTGTCCTTTCAAACAGAATGGGAGAAGCTAGGCTATACAGTGTAGCAGGCAGGTAAGGCCGCCCATAAGGGGGGTAAAGGGGAGAGCTTTCTGAGGCCCAGCCAAACTTGGCCCCATGGAGGTCAACAAAATTATGACCAACTGTAAAGTGAAGGGGTGCAAATATCACCTTTTTCAAAATGTAAACAGAAATAGGCTTTTACTGGTGATGATAACAGTGCGGATTGAACTAAACCATTATGAAAGTTAAGTCAGACTTCAAAGCTAAGTCATAAGGTGCACAAATGTCTGGATGCCAGACATAAAGTAGAAACAACTGAGACAACTTTAATAGAGAATGATTACATTGTTGTGAAAAGAGGCTAAAAAGTAGGGAGGAAAGGGACCAAATGGATTAAGATGGCCGAAAAAAGGAGCAAAAAGTGCCAAAAAGTTGTAAGAATTGGTTAAAACTGGCAAAAAGGTGGCAAACATTGACAAAAAGCAGCAAAAATTTGAAAAAAGTCGCCAAAGAAGCGAAAAAAATGAGTGTATGGTAGTCAAAATGGGTATACTGTGGTTAAAAGGGGCATGATGTGGCAAGGACAGCCAAAAACTGGCTAAAATGGGTAAAAAAAAAAAAGAAGAGGCAAAACAGTGGATAAAATGGGCAAAACTGGCTAAAATTACTGAAAGTAGCAAAACAGTGGCAATAATGGGAATAAAGTGGCTAAAATGGGTAAAGGATATTATTACAATAGCAACAATGGGTAAAAGTGGCTAAAATGGGGGAAAGTAGGAAACAGTGGCAAGAATGGGGAAAGAGTGGCTAAAAGGGCTAAAATTGGCCAAAAACGGCCAAAATGGACAAAGAGGCAAAACAGTGGTGAAAATGGGCAAAAACTGGCAAAACAGGTGAAAAGTGGCATTATGGTGGCAAGAATGGGCAAAAGGTGGCTAAATTGGTCATAATGTGGCAAAAATGGGGAGAAAATGGCTAAAATGGGATAAAGTAGCAAAACAGTGGCAAGAATGGGAAAAAAGTGGCTAAAATGGCCATAACATGGCTAAAATGGGTAAAAAGGGATTTAAATGGGTAAAAAAAGAGGCAAAACAGTGCTGAAATTGGCCAAAAAGTTGCTAAAACAGGTGAAAAGTGGCATTATAGTCACAAAAACAAGCAAAAAGTGGCTAAAGTGGTCATAATGTGGCAAAAATCGGCAGAAAGTGGCTAAAATTTGTGTAAAGTGGCAATATATTGACAAAAAGTGGTTAAAATAAGCATAATTTTGTCAAAAAGGGCAAAAAGTGGCTTAAATTGGTGAAAATGGCAAAACATTGACAAGAAAAAGGGCACAAAGCAACAGAAATCAGTTTAAGTTTAAAAAGGACAAAAAAAAACCTCAGCAAAAATGGGTTTAAAGAGGCAAAAAAAATCTGCAAAACAGTGTCAAACTTTGGTGGCAAACAGCAGACGCACAAATGAGTAATTCCAAACTTCAGAACCCAGTAATAGACACACTTTTCATGTCAAAAATGAGGTAGTCAGGATGCTAGCACCAGTGCTTTTGATCCAACACACCCGCATTGATGTCGTCAATGAAAAATGAATGGAGAGGACCCTTTCCCTGGGTTTTTCAAGGGCCCATCTTGGATTAATTGTTGAGTTTTATTTTTCAACCAGAAAGCCAGTCTGTGTTTGGCACTATTTTGCAATGAGATCCTCAGCTACTGTCTACGTGTTCTTCTGCCACACTGTATTTGATCAGCTGTTTGAGTCTGCAGGCTTCGTCAGAGGAAACAACAACAAAGTAAGCTAAAAACAAAAACACTCAAGAGAGCGATTTAGACTCAAGCGATGTCCCATTACTGTGGATACCAGAGGATACTTTTATGAACCGGAGTACACAGAGGAATTTCTACACTGGAAAAAAGCCGACTCACTCTGTTTTTTGGGCCTAAAACAGTATTTCCAGTTATTCTGACTTGAAAAATATAAGTTATTGACATTTGGCATAATATTGTGAGTTAGCCCAGCAAACCAAGACAATTATTTGCTCCAAAAGACTTTACTGAGTTAATACTTCTATCTTTCAGTTATAATGAAACACAAGAAGCGTTACTTCTGTTAAATCTCTGTTTCTTTGTTGTGAAATACGGAAAGCCAACTTTCTGAGTTGGAATTTGTCACACTGAAGGTCTCATGGGGCTTTTCCACTGTGACTTTTGGCTGCAACGAGCCAAACCAAGCCATGCTGATTTACTTTCCATCACCAGTTTTGCCGCACTGAGAATGGACCAAAGCAAGCCAGCCCCGCCTCCAGGCAATGACGTAAGAGCGGTTTGCAGGGTGCAATTTGCCAGTGGGATTTACCCCTTCTGCTTCTGATATCCCGCCCTTTGATGATACCGGCTGCGCTGATCTTGTTTAAAATAAGGCTGCAGCCTGAAGTTTTACAAGTACGTTCAATAGCCACAGAGCAGTGTTTTCACAGGTTACCTAAAGTAAGAAGCAGATAAATAACTAGCAACAATACAGAGAATCAGCTGATCTAAAGCTTCAAATTCACAGAACTTCAGCATTAATTCAGTTTCACATCCATTGCAGATTGACCAGGCTGATGTGAGCCTTCAGGCTCTGCTTTGTGTTCTTAAAATCAGGTCCAGTTAAACATCAGGAAACTTGATTTGTGGCCAGATATCAATATCCACAGACCAGGAAACAGTGTGGATCTCTGTCGAGTCCAAATATCCCTGATTTAAGCAGATATGAGTCTGTTTTTATCCTGTCTTCCTCACAGAGCAGACTTCCGTGTTTTGCAGCCCGGAGCTGAGCGGTTGCGTGCTGACGTGACGTCACAGGTAAGATTGGTACCCATACAGAAGGGTACCAAAAAGTGAGATGGTATCTAACTAATGTGTTTGGGTAGACTTTATTTTGTTATGCAGTTATTACCAGTAAGACATAAGTAATGCATATAATAGAGGTCACTGGCTTACTGAAATTTTCTATGTACAATAAACTATTGACATGAGAATTATTTACTACCCACACGAATCCTTTTTTATGATGTGCGATCTGGGCATTGACAGAATTCAGAAGCAACAGAACATCAGCTTGTTAATATTCAATGTGAACTGCCAACAACAGTGTTGTTTACTTTCTCCTGAGTAACATCCTCCCACTTCAGTTCCACTTATACTGGTGTGAACGCAGGCTGGTTCGCTAGAAACACTGAAGTTTTAAGACTCCAGAACAAAGCCAGAACCAGAAGCGTGTCTGTCCGAAACCACGTTAACTGCGTCGATAACTTCACTCGTGGTGCAAAAGTGTCTAATACCCAAAAGTGCAGATGAAGGGATGATTGTCAAATAATTTGAGTACAGTGAAAAAAAGTACTTATAATGATTGTGTTCAAGCAACTCAAAAAAATAGAGCTGAAATAGCAGTTTTGGATTTTTAAGTCAGCACAACTCCATTTTTTAATAACCTCCAACTATTCGGTCTTTTAGTGCATGAGAGGTGACCAAGAACTTGATAGTCACTCCACTGATTTGGGCTTTATGGCAGAGTGGCTCAATGGGAGCCTCTTCTCAAAGCAAAACTCATGAAAGCCTGCTTGGCTCTCACATGGAATTTGCAAAAAATGGTTGAGAACCATCACTCTAAAATGTGTGGTTTTTATTTTCTGTTGCAAACCCCAGAAATCTCTTCTGTAAAAATCTGTGTGATATGATGCCAGTCAGCTTTCCATTTTCCAAATCTCTCTTTATCTTTCCACTCTGTGCTCGGCCAATAATTGGTGTAAATCTATGGACACTCTAAAAAGAAGAAGCAGAACCAACATGTCTTTTTAAGCATAATAAGGTGAAAGTCTACTCTCTGTCACTGAGAGTCTGATGAGTAAATGTCAAAGACGCACACAGGACCACAGGTGCAGAGAGAAAAAGTAACAAGACAGGAAGTGGAGAGTCAAAGAGACAATATAATTTCACACAGAACATCTGGACGGTCACCTACAGGATGAGTCAATACTGTAGTAATACTGCGGTGCACTGCAGCGTACCTGGAGGGGCTCAGACCTGTTGATGCAATCAGCACTGGATGGAGTTTTTCTCTTTGCTCCCTTCTGTCTCCTCTCCACGCGGGCTGTCAACCTCCCTCACAGCACCCACGACTCCCATCTTTCCTCCCACAGCTCCTGCCATCCTCTCCTCTCTCCTCCATCCTCCTCGCTCATTATGCACGTCGCTGGGAGAAAGGAAAACGCCAGTTCTGCAAAAGTCACTTCATGGAGACAGAAAAGTCATTCATACATCTCATTATGGCTATTTAAATGTCTCCTGGCTCTCTCATTGGCATGGTGCACGTAAATTCACTTGCACTCACTTTATTTCATCTCTTACAAATTTTATTTTGGGATTGTTGTGCAGAGAGGGTAAAAACCGTCTACGTTAAAACAAACATTTGAGGGATTTATTTCTCTGATAAACTTTATTCCAGGCTTCATTTTCCTCCTCATCTATCTTCTTCTGTCTCTCATACATCCTCTCTTCCCTGAGCTCCATCTTTTCCCTCCTTCCTTCCATACATTTCCCTCAATCATTGCCTCCATTCATCACTGCCTCTTTCTCTGCGTCCTCACTCTCATCCTGTATCATTGACCCGGACGCCTCTGAGCCTGTTCTCTCAGCCGTGGGCATCATGACCATAAGCTGAGTCGCAGGGCTATTTATATTTGTTCCTAATGAGGTGAGATTTCTCTCCGCCATAGCAACGGTCTCTATGGATACCCTGCACTTGGATACCAGATCCCATCCTGTTTTAAATGTCTTATTATGGGCTGCGCCTCCCCCAAGTGTATCCTAGCCTAATTAATTCAGAATTATCGCCTTTTTCGTTGTGTGAACAGGGCAGAAATTTCACTTTAAACTGCCATCAAGCTGACTGTATCAGAAGAAGGTGACATTAGTAATAAATATTTATGCTCACAACCATCATTCATCACATGTCCTCTTTGTTTTATAGTCATTTTACTCTTTCATACATAAATCCCATTGATCACTCACTTAAAGCTAAAAAATAATCATTTAAAATAATTTGTTTTGTCTTTTTTCTTCTTACTGCTGTTGTTGTCTTGGATGATTGTCACTTTCTTTCTTTATCCTGTCACGTTTCTCATTCCTGTACACTTAAAACAGCCATATTGGCAAATATTTGAATCTTAATGTAAATAGATGTGACTATAAACGCTGTAATCACTCCATATTTTGTCATCTATAGTTTTCAAAAGTACAGAAACGATAAAAATGAAAAAGTACTAACTTTACAGTAAATTTGACCCCAATTTTCATATATAGAAAAGATACAGTGCCTTAAAAAAGTATTCACCCACTTGGATTCTGTTTACCCTTTTATGGATTTTATAAATCAGTAATGGTTCTTACATTTTGGCTTCTTGGACCAAAAATGAATGAAAGTGAAAACAGATTTCTACAAAGCAATGTCAATTAAATAAAAATACGTGCCGTAAAATAAGCGAGTGCATAAATATTAATCTCCTTTTAAGTGACTGACCTAATTCAACAGAGGCAGGCCTGCTCATATAATTACCTGGGACCCTAAAAACCCAGAGAATGGGCCCCCCACAGTTGTGATTTCTTAAAGATATCAATGCATGTGTGTTGGATAACATTGGCGCTAGCCCTTTTGGCCCATCGTGTCCCTCATTTATGCCAATTTTGTCCATTTTTAACCCATTTTTGCCACCTTTTGCCCCTCTGTAACCTCTTTACACCACTTTATCTGGCCTTTTTTTTGCAACATTGTTGCCACTTTGAACCCATTTTAGACCTTTTGTTGCCTCTTTCAAACCCTTTTAAACATTTTTTCTGCCAATTTTTGCCCCTTATAACTCATTTAGGCTACTCATTTCCTTAGAGTTGTGTCAGTTACCTCTATTTTCTGGCATCTTTATGTTTGTGCATATTATAGCTCTGCTTAGTCAGTTTACCAGTCCACATCTGTGAATGTTTGGAGAGGGTAGGACTTAAAAAAAACCTCGACGAGCTTCTGATTTGACAAATGCTCTGTCAGTCACTTTCATGATGGGCCAATCATAGTGACGACACAAAATGAAGGAGTAGACATGCACAGCTCCAGGATCAATTTGAGCTCTACAGACCAGTGTAGAGCTCAAATTGAAATGTTCGTCAACAGCCTTTTTTTCCATGATGAAAACTAGACAAAGACTAACCAAAACAGATCTGTGATGACTAAAACTGACAAAAGTATGTTTAGTTTTGTCAAGATGACTAAAACTAGACTAAAATGTTATATAGTTTTCGTCAGACATTAAGAATCCATGATATTTCTCTACAGTGGGTAAATCTGTCAAAAAGCAATACATGTGTATCTATTCTGCCTCTCAGCTGTAGAAAGCAGGGACTCCAGGTTTGGCAGGGTCGTAGAACACACCACCATGATTTGCTTCCAGATTTAGGCAAGAGAATAAATGCTTGGACTAAAATGTGAGGACTTTTTATGGACTAAAACTAGACTAAAATGTTTTGAAGTTTTTGTCGACCAAAACTAGACTAAAGCCAAGAAAGGTAGAAATGACTAAAATGTAACTGAAACTAAAAGACATGTTGTCAAAAGACCAAGACTGAGACTAAAATTAAAAATAGCTGTCAAAATTAACACTACTACAGATGAGTACTGCCGTTGTTTATGAATGGTGACACTTGTCCAAGTTAGAACTTTACAGCTTTAAATATATCATCAGAAACTTCCTCTTACATTGAGTATGATCTTTACACTTAACAAAAAAGTATTTTTTCCACAGGATAACTAATTTGCCTGGTGTGGCAGTGATTAATACCATAATTCACTCTGTCCCGCAGACCTCCTGGCATTGTCTATCCAGATAAAGGAAGACAAGACGAGTCTCGTACTGAGCTAAGAGGCTAGCTGAGCCCCTTTAACACAGAAAACATCCTCATTTCCAACATGCTTTTAGTTGAAACGGTGATGATGTACTATCAACAGAACAAACCTTGTGGAGTGAGAAACAGAGTGATGATGAGCCGTTCATGAACAAGCCTGTTCTACAAAACGTCTCTTTAATGTGAGCCACTGTAGCTAGCTCCTGTTTGAGTGCCACACTCCTTTCCTCCTTCCTATGTCGTTATTTAATCCACATTTAATAAGCCAAACTGGTACCAAATGAAGAACTGTTAGGAGCCAAACAACCAGCTCTGCTGAGCTCAGCCAAATGATCTGGATCTCTTAAAGGGGGGCGGTTTTCCTGTCACATTGAGAGCGACTGGACAGGCATCAGCGGAGGACAAAAACTGGACTGAATAAACCAGGACCATTTGTGGAAATGGACCATACATGAGAGGTTTGTGACACCATACTTTACTTCCTGCCTGCTGCTGTTTCACTATGAGTTTTTAAAGACTATTTTTTCCTGATTATTTCACTACTTTCAGGACATACAAGTAGCTTTTATTTTTATTTTTGCACTTTGAACACTTGGCATAACCTTAAACAGCTCAAAACATGGCCTTTTTGGTAGAGTTTCTCTATGCAGAAGTCTCCTTGCCCCCACTGGGAGTTCTCCAGTGCTGCGTGGCATCATCTGCGAAGAACCCATACACTGGCTTATAGTACAGCTTAACCTCACCTGTAACAATTGCAAAAGTTATGCCAAAGTAGGTCAAGACTGCCTTCTTCTTCTAAAATGATACTAACTGGTCTGGTCCTTTGTCCAGCACAGCTGATTCAGATCGGAGCTTTGACAGATGGATTTGCCTGGTGACGGATGTGAATCTGGATAATCTATCTGCCTTGCAAGGTGAAACGCTGGACTAAATTGGCTTCGTAATGAAAATGAGCGCTGCCATCGCTGAAAAATAGCAGCTGATGCAATTGGGCCAAGACTTAAAAATAAAGCAGTACAAGACTTTTTGCACACATACAGAAAAAAAAAAAAAAAAAATCAGAGGTACAGCTTTTTCCATGGGAGGCGCCAAAACCAACAAGTTAAGAGCTCCTCCCAGGAGCTGGAAAAACTGATCAGTTTGCAGAAAAATTTTGATTATTTTAAAAGCATTGATAAAAAACTGTGTTAAAATCATGGAACAAGCAGCAGAGACGACTACAGGTGCTCTCATTATCTGATCTGAAATATCTGTTTCCAGCGTGAGAGGCACATGGGTGTGCTATTGATCAGGTCTGAGCCGGCAGCAGCTCCAGACCCAGGCAGCCGAGCTCAGATCATTAAGAGGAGCTCTCTGCGGCTGAGGTCACACAGGTGTCAGGACCCAGCGTGTCATTTCCTGCCTTAAAGCGAGACAACCAATCAATAAAGAAGTGGCAGAGCAAGTTGTGGAGAAAGCCACAACACAGAGAGAGACAGACACATGAGGATGGTCTGTATTTACAGTAAGACTTGGAAATGTTCCCCTCCTGATGACAGCTGCATCCACACTCACAGGTACACACACATAAATACACACAATCTGACAGGTGCTGCATTGTTATGGCATGTCCAACTCTGGCAGCTTGTTTTCCTCAGACCTCTCACCCTGAGATGACTCAGAGACGGGAAGATGAGAGGAGAGGGAGGGACGGAGGGGGAGGAGGAAGGTTAAGTAAATCATATCATTAATGCTATGTTAAGAGATTGCTTTGACCTCTGCTTGGCTGTCTGCATATGCATGTGTGCGTTTTGATGTTTGTGTGTCTGGCCTTTGTCACAGTGAAGCAGGTGGCACCAGTGACGCTCATCTCTTCCCACAAACACAAGCGCACAGACAGTCTTGGTCGCTCTGCTCTCTCTGGTGTCAGTCCCACTAGATTCTATCGTGCTTGAAATTCACTCATCATATCGGGTGGCCTCACTGTGCCACTTGCTGACACAAGTTTGTGCATGCATGCAAAGACACCCACTCAAACACAGTCACACACACGCGCAGGAACACAGTGCAATGGACTGACTTGATTATACAAGCGGAGCAGCTCAACCTGACAGTGGAACAAGCACCGAAAAGGAAACACGAAAAGAATATAAAAGGCTTATTTGCCCGTGTTGTATAAGCATGTTTCATCTTCCCACTCTCGCCTACCCTCACCCACACAGGTTAGATCCAATAGCTGGTGCCAGGCCGCTCTATCTCGCAACACAAACATCTCCGCGTGAAGGAATATTGCAGGGTTTTTTTTCATAATCTCTTCCCTCTACACCCACACATGCACATAGTGAGGGGGTGAGAGGGGTAAAAAAGAGAGAGAGAGAGCTGGTAAAGAAGAAAATGAAAAGAGGAGAGGTGAGGGGGGGCAGAGAGAGAAAGAGAGCAAGAGGGAGAGAGAGAGAAGTGTTCATGAGAGCCAGGAGGTAGTTGTTATAGTAACTGAGTCTCTATACCTGTCAATCAGAGCTATTTCAGGCATCTCGCCTCTATGGGAAAAAAAGAAGAAAAAAAAAACGCACATAGCACGGCTCCAGAACTGCACCGTCGAGGCAAAATTATCAGCCAACGCACATGCACTGATACTGGCAACTTGTAAGCTGTTAAGTCTGATCAAATTAACACCATAAATAAGATTCAGCACTATGTCATTCTTACTTTTTTCCTTTAAAAAAAAAAAAAAGATTCTCACATTTCTACTTCACAGAGCTCCTCATGAAAGGAAGACAAAAAGCAGGAAGACAGCCAAAGCATCTGCACCCTTGACTGCACCAAAGCTCTACACCTCCTTTATTTATTTATATGAAAATAAAATCACTACTAACAGCTGTGGTAGGCAAAATAATGCCCTGAAGCTGACCTTGTACAGCAGATAGATTTACCAGGCTCCATGTCCGTCATCAGGCAAGTCCATCTTGCAAAGCTACGTTCGTGCCAGACCCAAAAATGGTTCAGACCAATCAGTGGCATTTGAGGAGAACGAGGCGGAAGCTACAGGCGGGTTTAGTTGTGCTGGGAGAGGGTAGCAATGGCGGCCATTGGTGTAACAATCAGCTCTGATATAGTTTAGCAAAGAACAGAGCAAAATAACAGCATCCAGATGTGCAAGCCTGATTGATCCTATCCACACAGACTCAGTGCTGTGATTGCAGCCAATGGTGACTCTACTAAATACTGACTTGAAGGGAGTGAATTTAATGCAGTCACTTATTTTAAATTACATTTTTTTATTTATTTGACATTACTTTGTAGAAATCTGTGTTCACTTTGACATTAAAGAGTATTTTTGGTTAAAAAAAAAAAAAAAAAAACGCAGCAGATTATATTTACCATGATTTATAAAATCAATAAAAAGGTAAAACATCCAAGGGGGTGAATACTTTTTATAGGCACTGTAAAAAGGAGGAAAATACCAGATCAGATGATATAATTGCTGCATGTTTTCACCAATAAATCGATAAATAAACCAAGTAAAAAAAAAAAAAAAATTCTGCAAGTCATGCATGATTTATTTTAAGAATTTTTTATTATTAATTAATTACGTCAACTTTTTAAAAGATTTACAGTGCTTAACAAATTTATTAGACCACCTGTCATAAAAAACGAGAAAACATAAATAATTTAGAAATCTTTAAAAAACTTGTTTAAAACTAAAAATGTTATTGTTATTTATTTGGCAAATAACAAACTGAAACAACTAAATAGTCCTTTTTCACACATAATAACCAAAAAACTTCATATTTTGTATGGCCTCCTTAGGCCTTGATAACAGCTTACATTCTTGCTGGCATTGTTTTTATGTACTTTTCCACAGTCTCTTTTGTTATTGAGTTCCAAATAGTTTCTAGCTGTTCCCACAGACTTGCTTTAGATGAAACTTTTGTGCAATCAATCTTTGAATCTACTAAATCTCAAATTTGTTCAATAGGATTCAAATCCGGACTTCGACTTGGCCAGTCCATCAGATCCAGTACTCCAGGTTCCTTTTTCTTGGTCAAATAGTCTCTGCACAGCTTTGAAGTATGCTTGGGGTCATTGTCTTGTTGGTATATGAACCCACAACCAATCAGATTCAGTCCAGAAGGGATTCCATGATGCACTGAGATGTAGTGGTAGACGTTCTTATTCATGGTACCGTCCATTTTCACTCATTTGCCCACGAATCTCCACTGTGTTTCACTGTGGGTGCAATGCATCTGGCATCAAAACATTCTCCAGCTTTTCTGCGGACATAAACACGACCATCCTGACCCAAGAGTTCAAACTTGGACTCGTCTGTCCAGAGTACCTTCTTCCGGTCATTAACAGTCCAGTGTTTGTGCTCCCTGGCAAATCTGAGGCATTTCTAGATGTTTACAGGCCTCAATAATGGCTTCTTAGCAGCTATTCTTCCCTTTAAGCCTTGTTCCGTCAGTCGTCTGCTTATGGTCATTCTGGAGACTTTCTCAGACTCTGATCTAGAAGCATTCATCTCTGCCTGAAGATCAGCAGTGCTCTTCCTTCTGTCTCTGGTACTTCAAATCTTGAAGTGTCTGACATCTGCTCCAGTTAACTTTGGTTTCCTGCCTCTTCCTTGGCGCATTTTCTAAGTACCAGTCTCGGCAATTGACCCCAAAGCATACTTGACCTCACTGTGAGAACACTTTATGTCTTTCCCTATTTGTCTCAGAGACCATCCAGCATCATGAAGTGCTTTAATGCGGACTCTTTCATTTTCAGTGAGCTCTCCATGTTTTACTATTTTGAACAGGAATGAGGAATTTCAAACTGAATTCAAACGACTCAAACAAATTTGAGCCGGCTCAGTGGGCTTCTCTGAGAAGTCAGAAATGAATCAAGCATAACATTCAACCACTAAAACTCATTTTTCTGTTCAGGAATGCAAGTAAATAACTATAATTTGACATATTAATCAAGAAATAATAATGTGTTTTACTATTTTTTTAGTTTTTTGTAAATCAGTAAATTTGAAAATTCATGGATAACAATAATAATTATATTTTAGCATTACAAATATCATTTGGGTTAAAGAGCTTCTACATATTGGTGTATTAACCATTGCAGAAACATAAAAAATGATTTTGGTAATTACCAATGCTGTTAATTTAGGGCAGCTGTGGCATAAACTTTACTTTGGGTGGTGGTCTAATAAGTTTGTTAAGCACTTTGTAAGCCTATTCTATCTGAGAAAAAAAGTGTTTTGCATTTTGTGTCATTTTCCAGGGGTATGGAAGGGTGGTGGGTCATGTTTTAGTAGTTTAAAAACCTTTCATTCTTCCAGTTGTTTTTTTCATGTTACTTCTGCCTTGTGACCCAAGTGTCATAACGGATGTTGCAGTCTCACTGGCTGCAAAACAAATCTACCAATGAGTACGAATAAAGTCACCTGAACTGAATTCGCTTGGATGTAGCAATAGTGTAACAGTTGCTTTCAGACCTCGACCACGTTTCTTTACTAAAATAGAAGCAAAGAACCACATTGAAAACTTTTCATGATGGAAAGGATGCGTTTGCTCTTTTCTTGACCTGCTTCAGAGGGACTTTGCAGTCATTATGGGATGGTTAAAGTTGTACTATAAGCTGGTGCATATCAGGGTTGGAAACTCGTCACCTACCTGCCACTTTGGCTGATGGATTCAAAAATCTACCAGCAACTTTTATTTTACAAGCAGCATAATGTGATGAGGTGTACTATAAAGTATTTATATATATTCAAGTTAAAAGCAATTTAATGAAGGGAAACGTATGTTCCAACTAGTTAAGAAAATCCTTAAAATGTTGTTATGAACTCATATTAGGAGAGTTATCACGGTCATCAAGCTAGAAAGTGTGGTACTCCATGCAAATGTTTGCTACATGACATGTTTTAATAAAGAAACGTGGCTGAGGTCTGATTACACTGTGACTCACAGAACTCAACCATAATGATCAGACTCATGCTGAAGCAGGTCGGCAGAAGAGTGAAAACCCATTTCTGTTCTTTTCTCTTTATTTCGTACAGAAGTGTGGTCCAGTTCTGATAAAACTGTCGCTCTACTACAGCTACATTCTGGCTAATTGCTACACTGGGTGAAGCCATTGTTATCGGCTCCCAGTATAACTAAACCCCACCTGTAGTTACTGCCTTGTTCGCATCAAATGACGCTGATTGGTCAGAACCATTTTCAGCTGGGCACAAATGTGAATTGGAGCTTCGCAAGATAGATTTGCTTGATGGCAGACATGGAGTCTGTACAATCCATCTGCTTTGCAGGTTACTAGGCAGCCAAAGGTTCTTCCTCTTTTTAACTTTATCAACCATAATCATTTACTTTTCAAAGTCTCTTTAGTATTTAGTCTTTACCAATGACCACCTATTCTTTATAACAGATAATAGGCATTCATACCATTTGAAAAGTTAATTAATTAATAATGAAATAACTGTAATAAATCATGTATGACTTACAGAATAGTAAATCCTAAAGTTTGTTCTTGGTTTATTCATTGGTAAAAACAAAAGCAAATAAATTCACTGAGCTAGTATCTACCTCTTTTTTTACATAACTGTAGAAAGAAATCACCCCCTTGGATTTTTTATCATTGAATTGATTTTAGAAATCAACGATGGTCAATATAATCTGGCTTTGTTTTTTTGTTTTTTTTTGGACCAAAAAAAGCCTCTCTCACTAGTCTCCTTCTTGCTCACTCAGTTTGTGAGGACGGCCTGATCCAGGCAGATTTACACATGTGCTAGATTCCTTCCATTTCTTGATGATGAATTAATTGCCGTCTGGGGGATGTTCAGTGCCTTGAAAATATTTTTTTTTTTTCTCCATCCCCTGACTTTTCCTTTTAATAACCTTTTCTCTGAATAGCTTGAAGTGTTCTTTTGTCTACATAGTGTAATGGTAGCCAGGAATATTTATCAACCAGTGACTGGACCTTCCAGACACAGGTGTCTTTATACTACAATCACTTGAGACACATTCACTGCACTCAGATGATCCCATTTCACTAATCGTGAGACTACTAGCACCAATTGCCTGGACCTCCGTTGAATTAAGTCACTTATTTTACATTACATACTTTTATTCAGTTGACATAACTTTGTAGAAATCTGTTCCCACTCTGATATTAAAGAGGCTTTTTTGTATATTTTTGTCAAAAAAGCCAAATTTTATTGACCATGATTGATTTTTAAAATCAATAAAGTATTTTCATGGAAATTTTGGGAAATGTTTGTGTCCTTTGAGAGTTTCGTTACAAGTTTTTTTGCTGTGGAAGTTTTAAGTATTTTCATGGGGATTCTTCTTATATTTGGGGGATTTTTGGATATTTTTGGGGGGGTATTTCTGTTCAAATTTGGGAAATGTATTTGAAATTTTAGAGATTTTTATCTAAGTTTTAGGGAGGAATTTGCTTTGTATTTTTTTAGGTATTTTCAGGGAAATATATTTGTTGATTTGGGGAATTTGATTGTAGTTGGGAGAGTAGGATGTCCTTTGAAATTTCTTGATTTTGGGGAAAATTATGGGAATTTGTTTGGAGGTTTCATTTCATGGTATGGTGTGGGGATTTGCTTTGAAATTTTAGGGGGAATTGCTTTGAGATTTTGGGGATGTTTTTTTTATTTCAGGAATTAAATAGATTTTTTTTTTTGGGGGGGGGTGTATTTAATGGTTTAAACTTTATGAAAAAGTATCACTGAAACATTTAAGAAATATTATGATATATTTTATGAGAAATTTTAAAAATATGTTCACACATTTTCACAGAAATTTTAGGTAGCTTCTTTGAAATTTTAGAGAACTTGTGTTGCTATTGGACATATTTTTTGGTCAAAATTAATTCCCGTTCAAAGACAAGGCTGAGCTTTTAACCTATCAGGTCCTACTTGTCCCAAATAAGTGGGAGAAATTAGAAATGCATTCCAAACGGCTCAGGAGGTTAAGATTGCTACTCCATTACTTTCAAACAGCTACATTTTTCAACGTGCTTTTTAAATACTTTTAGATGGATGCAACTGCTATACAGAAATTTGACTATTTTTTTTGGCGAGCTACATAGCGTTTTTTGTGTCGCCCCTAGGGAACAGAGGAATGGCCATTTCGGTGCAACGATTCCCCTGGTTAGATATGATTATAAAACACAATATGTTTCCCTCAATCAAACATTTCTATAATTGTAGGACGATAACAGCCAAAAATATTCCCTTGTTTGAGCCCAATTTTGGACAAACACATGGTGAGGAGGAGAGAAGAGCGCAGAGAGAAAGGAGTGGGGGAGTGAGAACAGTGCGAGCACCAATATGGCTGAGCACCGAGTTTGGGAGCCATTAGGCAGAAGGTAATTAATACCTGTCACCGCAGTGCTCTGTTCTCTGCCTTTATTCTGTTTCAGACCAATTAAAATATGACACTCCTCCGGTGAAGAATGCCTTGTTAAAATTAAGCGCCTCAGACACGCAGACACCTTTGATAAACACATCCTGAGCTACAATTGGCTTTGGCAGCAACGGCATGCAGTACAGATAGATGGAGAGGGAGCGGGAGGAAGAAACATGGCAGTGTGTACTTGTTGTGTCACTTCCAGAAGGAGATGTGAGCTGTTAGATCTGATTAAACGAGTGCATCCTTCCTTGTGAGTTTCACTCTCAAACACACACGCACACTGGAGACTGACGTGATGTTATGAGACACTTATGAGCCAAGAGATACTGACCAGTGAAGACAAGTGGATGCCAACAATTTTGCAGCTTAGAAGGCAAGGACAGATGAATGGTAAGCAAAAACAGACAAGCCAGGGGAGAGGGAAAAAAAGGAAGAGAAAGAGCAGCTGAGGATATAAAAAGACAGGTGGCATTACAAAAAAAAAACTCAGCAGCAAAGGGAAATATGATGAAGAGATCGTGATAGGAAGGAAAACAAAGGATGGGAGAGTGCTAGGGGGAAAGTGAAGTGAAATATGGTGGGTTTTTCAAAGCTGATAGGAGCTCCAGAAGACAGATTAGACGAAGAGAAGAGAAGGCAAAATGGAGAGAGGTGGAGTGATGGATGCAGGCAGGGGACCAGCAGCTCTCTGCCAACATCTCCATGCATCCTTCCAGACATCACACTGCGCTGCCATCTGCCTCCCTGCCACATACAGAGGGAGGAGATATGTGAAATCATTAGCGTCTCCTGACACTGAATAAATATCTGCGGATGAAATCTGTCTGTGGAGAAATCACCTGCGGGGAAATATGATTGGATGAGATCACGACCTCACTGGAGCGTAATTTGCATGTCGTCTAAATGGGATCTGCCCCCGATGCTTCAGGAGGTCAAAAGGCGTCCGATTAGTTGGATGGGATGACTCGGGCCCTGATTGGTTAAAAGGAGCAACAATGGCGAGTGATCTGCTGCTTGGCAGTAGCTCCCTTTGAGAGCTGCAGGACTGCCCTCTTCTGGCTGCTGTACAAATCTTCAGTTTGATCAAAAAACACACAATGAAGACGTCCAGCAGTTAAAGACAAACAGATTCAGCTTGGCAGTTGTTTTTTTTTAATCACATTAGAGCTGAGGAATAAAAATAACACAAAGAGCATGAGAGTGCAGCACACAGAGTGTCTCGGTTAACCACGTATACAGAGTCTTATTTATACATATATTTATATCATTGTACCAGTTCTCCCACTTTTACAGCCTCTGATTGTAACACAGAAATATACCGACATTCCCTGGATGAGAGAAAAACAGAGATAGAAAGAGAGCCAAACTCTCAACAGTCTTCATCTACATTAGAAAACCTACAGGCCATTCGTTTTTAGAGGTTTATACATCAGCGAGGCAGCAGTATTCATTACAAAAATAGGAATATAGTTGATACAGAAGCACTAGGGGGTGACTGAGTGGGTGTGAGTAGTGAGAATGTGGCTGTGACCTCAACCATCCGCCCACCCGACACAAACACCCCGACCAGGAAACATCCTCGGATTCTGTGCGCCTCCATGAGTGTTGTACAGCAGTGCAGCACAGACAAAGAGTCAGTTATCAACAGAAACCAGTTAGGTTTTACATTAAACCAGCAGAAAAAAAACAACCCAACAACGAAGGAGGAGTTAGTGCATTGATGAACGTTCAGATAGTGTGAGAAAGTGCCATCAGAAAACAAGAAAACAAGATCCAGGAGAGAAAAGATGGAGAGAAGTGCAAAGCAGCTCCGACGTTACCCTACGCTTGGGTTTCTAAAGTTAGTGACAGAAAACCAAAAATGAGAGAGGAGGGGGCTGAAAGGAGCTGAAGTGTTATTGCTGGGGGGGATTTTTTATTTGGTGTTATCAGGTGAGGAAAGAGATGAGAGGATGGAGAGCAGAGTTATTGCTGAGGGTAGTACGGCTGCTGCTGTGGGGGCTGCTGGGGGTAGCCGGGGTAGCCTCCTGCCGGAGGGGCTCCTGGGTATCCTCCTTGTCCTGGAGTGGCCTGGTAGGGCATGTAGGGCATGTTGGGCATGTTGTACTGGCCGTAGGCAGCGTAGGGGTTGTAGCCCATGGGCATCTGGTAGTATCTGCATGAACAGGATGAGAGAGGTGCGTGTAAATTTGAAGCAAATGTTAAGTACGATAAGACTGACACCACTCTAAAGACCCTGCTCCAGGTAGAAACAGCAGGTTGTTTTAGACCACAGGAGTTTGGTTGCAGAGGTAGTCCTTCTTTTATTATCATAGATGTGAAAACAATCACTCTCACTGTCTTCAAGATTATCAGAGGGGCAGACTCACCTCATTTGATCTCATAAACCAGCTGATAAGAAAAAATAGAGACTGAATCCAAAATATGTCAGGTTTGTAGCGAGATGAAAATAAAAATAATTCCCGGGACTACACGCTGATGCAGTTTGGCAGCCGTTTAATTTTAAGTGGAACCTCTGACTCTGCTGCTTAACTTGTGAAAATGGTTTTGCTTTGTGTGCGTACTTCACTGTTACCCGGTGCTTTCTCTGCTCTTTTTCAGCTGTCGAGTATTTGGCTGATCTCCTTTCAGCGTTCATTTTGTCAGCTTTTCAGATTTACTCTTAGCTTTTACTTTTAGTCATTTTCAACCCTTATAATTTTATTCTAACATGTCACGCCAGATAGACTGCTTCGTATATCCACTGCATGAATACATTTCACATTCATCTTGGAAATCTCCCATAGAAAGCGTTTCAGAGGGGCAGAACTTTTCAAAAACATTCTCAGAAAGTGATTTGAGGAACGTTCTGTCCGTCACATTCACAACAGGCCAATCAGAGCCACAAGACAAATGACGTTGTGTGCATGCACTTCTCTTAAGCTATAAGGCTACCACTGCTGCAGATTGTTAAAGGCAGAGCTTCTCAGAGATTAAAGTTCATGTCGAGGGCGGGCGGGAGACTTCTAATAAAGGCCTTCGGTGTGGCTTTCTGCTCTGATTAAACTTCCACTTTCCTACAACTGACTGCAAACAGTCTCTGAATACTGCAGCAAACAAAGTTATACTGTGCTGTTTTCATTCAGTTTAAGAGCATTCAAATTAATAAACAATACGTTTGTCGATGGGTTAGCATTGCTGTCTCACAACAAGAAGGTCCCTGGTTTGCTTCCCAGTCAGTGACTTTCTGTGCTGAGTCTCCCTGTGCATGCATGGGTTCTCTCTGGGTACTCCGGCTTTCTCCCACCACCAACAGCATAGTTGTTAGGGTTAATCGGTGACTCTTAATTGGTCATAGGTGTGAATGTGAGCGTGCCTGGTTGTCTGTCTCTATATGTCAGCCCTGCGACTGACTGGCAGGGCCACATTTAACTTTCCCCCGTCTGTCCCCGTGACCTGGCAAAACACGAGTGATTTAAGTGGCATGTCCATGACTGATCTCTGCACAAGTGGAAAGGCGAGGCAAAAGCTGGATGATGGAACAAGCTAGTTGAAAATGTCAAGATATGCGTGCAAATTTAACCAGAACAAGAGGGCAGTTTCAGTGTGTGAGCATGAGTCACCTGAATATTGTCATGTGGAGGTTAGATTTTAAGACAGAGCACTGTGGCAAGAATGATGTGACTCAACATTTCAGCTGCCTACAGCACAAGGCGCAGCTCTGAAACCCCTCCCTCCCACCCTCCAATATTTCCAGCCTGAATGTTGGCAGATATGCGAGCATGATATCTGACTCCTCTTTCTTTATATAAACCTAAACATATTCATCAGTCTTTAATTTTAAAGACAGAACTGCTCATTATCTGAGCACAGAGACAAAACAACTAAAGGGTTAACTGATCTAGATTGGTGACTGATGAACTATGAAAACAAAGTCCTTAGACGGAGGATGAGATGATATGCAATGTGTGATGACATCAGCACAGTAAGAGCTAAGAAACCAGGATGTTGTGATGACTTACCCTGGGTAGCCCTGATAGGTGGGGTAAGGTGGTCCCTGCGCCTGAGTTGGTGGAGCCATAGGTGGTGGGTTTCCTGCGGGAGTCCCTGCGGGCGGTGTGTTGGTGGGAGTGGTGGTGGACGCTGCCTGAGGCGTGAAAGTAGGTGGAGGAGGCCTGGCAGGGGGGTTGGGCTTGGCCGGGGGCTGCTGTGGGGTGGTAGGCTGCTGGGGTGAAGTGAGAGAAAGTAGAGATATCAATACATGACCATGAGCTTCATCTATTCTTCTCTGGTGTTTTTTTGTGTAGTGATGTGGTTGGATACTTACAAAGACAGTCCTGGGTGCAGGGGTCGGGCCGGTGGCAGCGGCAGCGGGGGCAGCTGGGGTGCTCTGATAGGCGGGGACATTGAAGGATGGAGCGCTGGGCTCTCGGGCGATGCTCTGCTGCAGCTCCCTGAAACAGAAAATGAAAATATGATTATGAACCCACTGCCTAAATAGTCGGGACACTGTTTAAAATAAAAATAGAGACAAAATTTGATGATTTTTGAAAAACTGAAACCCTGGATTAGATTGGTAATAGCACAAAGATGGTACATAAATGTTGAAACATGCTCATTTTGAATTTAAAGCCAGGAATACCTTTAAAAAAAAAGCTGTTAAAGGGGCAGCCAAAGAGTGGGAAAGTTGTTAGATGCTAAAAGACAACACATGGACAAAGGAGGATCCAGACTGTTGAGCAACTGAAATCCTTCATCAAGCAAGAATGGGAATTTTTCCACTTTCTAAACTTTAGTAACTGCCTCCAGTTCCCTGGTAATTTCTGTTCCAAGGAGGAACAGACACTGAAGGACCACATCAGTCTTACTCATACTGCCAGAAGGCCAAACTGTACGATACTCTGATTTTAAGATTTTTTTTTCACATAATTCAACAAGAAGAATAACACATACCTTCATCAAACTTTAATAAACCATTATTTATGTTTTTGAACTTAAATAGGAGTGCTTGCTTTAATGAGAATCAGAAGAGACAGCCCGTTATAAACAGAGGTACTGTTTAAAACGTGCCATTCAGCTGTGCAGAGGAAATATGACAAACCTCCATCGCCACCTCAATACAACAGTTAATAAGTTCATCAACAACAAAACCACAGATGTTGTGAAGAATCCAGTCATTATTCACTGAAATTATCACAACAAACCTCAAAGTCTCATTTAGGTCATTATGAATGGCCAAAGATTGTTTTGTGGATCCCAGTCTTTCTTTACCCACAAGGTTTGTTTAGTTTCCTTTTTTATTATACTCAATTTTCCCCCTCATTTACTAAAAATGTGTGTGAAATAAAATAAAAATCCGTTTTCAATCCTGAATCCACGGTTTACGAATCTGTAAGCAAGGTTTCCTAAACCATGCTGATGGTTACAAACTGCATGCACATTTTTATTAACTGTGTGTACGCACTTGCAACTTAAAACCATGTTTGCACTCGTTGACATCCGTGTGGACAGATCGCAAATCTCCAGACACAGATTATCAGCTAGTTATAGGTAGGGATGGGGATCGTTAAATTTTACTGATACTCCTTATTGATCCGAGTCCTTATCGATAACACTATCGATACTTTTTTATAGTTTGGTGGAAAAACAAAATGGAGACAAATATTTACACTCGAGTGGTCTTAGCTGAGTAGTGCTTGAGTTAAGAAGCTATGATTCAGTCTATAACATCTATTGTATAACCCTCAAATATAAACATATATTCACACTGTATTTATAAAGGTTTCTCATCAAAAACAAAATTTTCCCATTTTTATGTGACATTTGAACACATCATTACATAAAGAATACAGTCGTCTAATTTACTGAGGTTACCTGAACATATCATATTTTCCATCTTTCAGCACGTTTAGTTCGCTAATTAACTTCAATTTTGCCAATTTCACCCCGGATTTCAACACTGGATTAATATTAACAAACAGGTCTTGCTACAAAGTTTTGGAACACTTTCCAGCATTTATCGGAGCAGCTGAAAAAGAAAACTGTTCTGAAGCAGCTGAAGAGAGTGATATGAGAGCCTGTTACTCCCAGCACAGGTGGATATGATTGCAAGCGACTCGCAAGCAGCCTCTTTTTTCCTCAGGCCGACAGTAAAGGTACAACATTAAATTGATGCACAATATTGATGTGCTTTTAGTTTATGTTCCCCTTGAAAGAAATGATGCATGTTTTTACACCAATCTTATGTTAAAATGACATTACGTTACAGAGCCTGTGAGACTTGATAGCAGTATCGATAAGCGTTATTGATTTTTGGGTATTTCAAAAACACAGAACCAGGTCCTTATGGACCTTGGTTTTGATCCCTAGCTATAAGGAGCAAAGCAATGTTTGGGCCTCATAAAGTAAGGTACCTAATAAGGCCAGCATGCACACTCCAAACACATTTGTTTATTTATTACAAGTTATATTGTTATTGTCATTCTGAGCAATGTGATGGCACATTAATATCTATACATTATTATCTTCCTCCTATCATACAGACCTGGGTGCAGAACCAATCAAATCTGTTATTTCCACTGAGCGGTCCGGTTCAGTTTGGTAGAGAACGATACACGTTTATTTGTGTTTCCATTATCAAAAGTTGGAAAGGATCCCTAATAACTGACCCATACTGTCATACTTTTTCGGCACCCTTCCATTGCAGTGCCAAGCTTACTTATCTGACCAATCAAAAGGGTAGGGTTGGGTATTGTTTGGGTTTTTCTGATACCAGTGCTAAATCAATACCTTTTTTATGGTGCTGGTGCCTAAACAGTGCCTGAATCAATATTTTTGAGAGGAAAAAGTGAGTTGAAAGTCAGTGGGAGACTCTGTGTGGGTATCGTTGATGATTCACAGAAATATCTTTATAAGAAGCCAGTTCAATATGGCATAACATAAGGAAACCAGTAAAACTTAACACATAAATCACACTAACCCCATAACAATTATCTAGCCATTCATTTGGGATGGCGGGTTATCAAAACCAAGTATCGATATCTGTGTTGCACTTCATACTGGTAGGTATCAGATGTGTATCAGATTTTGGTACCAGATCTGGATACTCATTCCTACAAAGAGTATACCTACACACACGATAGAGGGTTAACATTGATGTAACTTTCAGCTTACTATATGACTGCTCAGCCAGGCTGCAAAACATGGCTGTCTACTCTATGAGCAGCGGGTTACAACTGGAGAAAAACAGACTAATATCTACTAAAATTAAGGGTATTTGGACTCAACAGAGATCCATACCATTTCCTGGGCTGCTATCCTAACGTTTAAGAAAATTAGTAATATTTCTTCTTTTAAAAGTTGAAAAGTTGTGTCCCTCCACATCATTACATCTGTATAGTCTAGATTTTAAATTGGGCTGCTGTTATCACCACTCTGATGTAGAAAAACCTGATAGACATTAAAATCCCACACTATTAACCAGGTGAAGAGATAAAAATAGGATAGTACGTACTTTAATAGTTCATCCCGTTCTGTCTTTCGAGCAAAAACGATGTCGCTGCATTTGTTCTGGAACTTCAGCAGGATTTCTGTCAGGTCGTTGTAAAACTGAGGAGGGAAGAAGAAAAACAGGACCAAAATAAATCTGCTGGCTTCAGACACAAAGAACAAAACAAGTGAAAGCAGAAAGTTTCAGACATAAAAGCTGAGCAGTCCTCCAGGTGGGAGCAGGTGTGCTGAGTGAGTACCTTGGTGCCTTCACGCAGGTTGTTGCTGATCTCCACGTAGCTGTCGTGAGCCGAGGCCAGCTTCTTCAGGACCTCCTCTCTCTGGTTGGCCTCTGTGTTGGACTGCTTCAGACAACTGAACTCCTGGTGAGCCGTCTGGAACGAGACCACAGACTGAGGAGTTTAACGTCTGACTTCTCTTAGAATACAGGTGTTTATACCTGTCCAGTAACATGGATAGGATGTGGAATCAATAGGTGGCACTCTGCTTTTCTGCTCATAATTCTATCGTCTTTGTGATTTTTCTTACCCTGTTTAAAAAATAGCATCTGTGACTTCAGGAAACATTTTTATTAATCAATTCAAAATAAACACCCTCTCCGATCACAGAGCAAGATGTGACGATTATTTAGGTTGTAACTTAAAAATTGAGGAATCTTATAAGAATAAAGAAAAATTAAAAAAGAGCTATTTTACACAATTCTGGCCAATTATCAGGGCCAATATTAGGTATATGGCAGATAATTCACAATACATGAACAAAAGTATTGGCCAGACCTGTTAATTACTGAATACAGGTGTTTCAATCAGACCCACAGGTGTATAAAATCATCACCTAGCCATGCAGTCTCCATTTCAAACATTTGTGAAACTACATGGGTTGTTCTGAAGATTTCAGTGAATTCAAGTGTGGTACTGTGATGAATGCCACCTTTGAAATAAGACGGTTGATGACATTTCATCCCTGCTGGATATTCAAAAGTCAACTGTAAGTGATATTACTAGAAAGTGGAAGTGTTTAGAATGATGCATAAACTAGAATGGCCGTCTGAGGCGGCAGACCCACGCATAAGCAGTGCCACCGAGGAACTCACGCTCCCATTGATTACTATGGTGTTCAAAATTTCGAAGTCAGAGAAAAACCGAACGGGTGTGCGGATCATCACCAAAATCTAATTGATTCTTCCCTGTCACTATCCCAATATTCCCTGAAAGTTTGGTGAAGATCCGACTTTCCGTTCTTGAGTTATCTTGTACACATACAAACAAAGAAACAAAGAAACAAACAAACAAAGATACGAAACATAACCCCCTGCCGATTTCATCGGCGTGGGTAACAAACTAAACAGAATGGGATCTGATTTTTGTCCGTATATTATACAAGACTCTGAGCTATCTCCTATCTGCTTCAATCGCCTGGTAAGAGACAATGTAACATTTATTTGCTGATATGATGAATTAAACTCAACATATTTGCGTGTCAATTAATCCAGTCCATAAAATATCAGTTAGTTCAACATTTATGGTCTCCCTGAAAAAACCTCATACTGTTTAGCAATGTGAATATAGCTTTAAAAAAGCTTGTCCTCCTGCTGGATGGCCTACAGCTACAGTGCTCTCCTCCTCTGCTCTGTGCTTTGGGTGGGTAAATTCATAGCTAAAATAAAAAAGATTCAGATTTTATTTGTAGTGCAGAAGACCTCACAGCAGATCTTTGATGCTGAGGTTAGGGGGGGGTGAGAGGATTTCTGAGCACTCCTGTTGATGCGGACTATATTTATAGGGTTTATGGGGCCAACAGCTCAGCCACCGTGCTGCTAAATCTTGTATTTTATTCTGCTTGTTTGTTTGTATACCTGAACTTGTCCCAGCAGCTCCTCCTGCAAGCGGAGGCTGGCCTGCACTCTCTGGTTGTAGCAACTGTACAGCTGGTCGAGCTGTGACACAGACAGCTGCTCCTCGTTGATGGCTCCGTCTTGAGCAAGCGCGGTCAGGAAGGTGGCGGACATGTCAAAGGTCACCGCCTTGATCTCTCCCTCCATGGTCTCCCTCTCCTTCTTTATCTCGTCCAGCTGGGCGAGCTGAGAGCGCAGCACGTTCACGACCTGTGAGCAAACAGAAGAGTAAAGTTCCAGTTCTTTATTTGACATCAGTCCCTGACCTCTTGCCCTTTTCCTGACTGCAGTATACTGCTGTTTTTTACTTTAGCATGAGCACAATGTAGCTTCTTTCTCTTTCTCTCAGTTCTGCTTGCTTTGTTATTTAAGTTCCCCAGCGGCACACAACGCACAGTCAGCAAACACAATGAAAAATGGAGCCGATATGGGGAGGAGGGACAGGCCCATAAAGCACCCAGTGTCCACCGGGGGTTTCTGTTGATGGTTTTATGGCACACTTAATGCATTTAGAAGACACTAAACAGCTTTAAAAGGAGTGATAACATTTAATATTTAAAAGATAAGATCTAAAGGAGACAGACGGACCTCGCTGCCCTGCAGGGTCTTGGTGGGGTTGGCAGAGGGGATGGCGGCGTTGAGCTCATTCTCTGGTTTACACAGCAGGGCGATCATGTCACAGTGGGTGTTATAGCGGTCCTTCACAACCTGGTCAGCCTGTATGGCTTTGTCCAGGACATTGCGGAAGTTAGCTCCCTCTGTGGGAGAGAAGGTAGGGGATGAGGATGGAGAGGATGTCACTGTGAGCAGTGGATAATACTGAGAGAAACAAACATTATAGGGAAAAGAAAAAATCAGGACGTGTTTTAAATATGTGCATACCGGCACGGAGAGGCTTGTAGAGGTCTCCAGAGGGGGTTCTGTTCCAGCGCTGGTTGAACTTGGTTCTCAGCTCGTTGTCTGTCGTCTCTTCATCGTCCAGCATCTTCAGGGACTGAAAAAGTACAAAACATGATCATTAGATCCTGACACGATCACATCTTCATCATCAGTAAGTCGTTATTGCTGTATGTAAGAATAATCAAGCCATATCACACAAGAGGGAGTGATGATGTTCTTCATATCATTTACTGTGATTCAGTCAAAGGCACATGACCACAGGGTTAGAGCTGCAGTGATGATACTCAGTCCAACATCTTTACCGTAGATGTGATATTGATTTGATTTGGGTACAATGCTCCTTAAGAATTCAGACATCACTAATAGATGCCATATTCCCTCTTTAGTGCAGTACATAAGGAACACAGTGTGATTTTGGACACAGTGCAGGAGGCCTGAGGACACCATTTGGAAAGTTCTGCTTCACATGAGCACTCTTTAAAGACTCCTGTCCAATCAGAGTACTCAGCTGGGAGTTCATGTTAAATAATCTAATCTAGATAACAATAAAGGATTCAGGAAATGCATTTATTTATCCAACTAAAGTTATGTACATTTTCATATAGGGCAAAAAATGCATTTACTTTCATAACTTATTTCATAACTTGATGAAAACTGAATAAATACCTTTTTGTGGTTTAAAAAATAAAATCAATCATGTTTTTATTTTCCCTTCGGATTTCTTGAACTCAACTTATTTGTTTAAAATTTTAACGCTTCTAGAACAATGTTTCCCAACCATTTTTTCTTGGAGTCCCCAAGAGAAAAGAAAAAGTGACACAGTGCTATCAAAAATCAACATAGATTTTAATTTTTTACTGATACAACACCTAAAAAAGGCCTGTGCATTCTTTTTTAATCAAAAGACCTTTGTATAAACTACTTAATAACTGCTTTAACATGGTTATAGTCAATATTTGCTAATCTAGTTTCAGCAGCCCCAGAGTGGACAAATTGTGCCATATTCCTTCTATCTGTGGATGATGGATTTAACTGAACTCTGGGGGGTGTTCAGTGTCTTGGAAATGTGACTGACTTATACTTTTCAGTAACCTTTTCTCGGAGTTGCTTAGTTTGTTCTTTTGTCTTCATAGTGTAATGGTAGCCAGGGATACTGCTCAACCAGTGACTGGACCTTCCAGACACAGGTGACTTTATACTACAATCACTGAGACACACTCACTGCACTCAGGTGATCCCCATTTCACAAACTGTGAGACTACTAGTACTAATTGGCTTGACCTCTGTTGAATTAGATCAGTCACTTTAAAATGAGTGAATATTTATGCAGTCATGTATTTCACATTACATATTTTTATTTAATAGAAATTACTTTGTAGAGATCTGTTTTCACTTTGACTTCAAAGAGTTTTTTTCCTCAAAAAAAGTGCCAAATTATATTGATTATGAATGATTTATGAAATTATTAAAAGGGTAATACATCCAAGAGGGTGAGTACTTTTTATAGGCACTGTATTTGCCTTTTCATATTGTATTTAAGTCCTGAGGTTGTTTCAAATGTGCCATATAAATAAACTTTGACTGGACTTGAATCTGTGATTTCTGTTGAAAGATCTCATTCTGCTTACTTAAATCATCAAGAATCCCTGTCTTTAAAAATGTAGAAATCCTCCTCAGTGTGCTGTAAATGACCTGGTCTGACACTCTGACCAGCCATCACAGTTTCAGACGTTAAAATAACCTTCTAGAAATAATCTCGTAGCTCATAATCTTGTTTGTTCTAGTGGGTTCTACAGAGACATTGGTATTTGTTTAAATCTGTTTCATAATCAGCCTAAAACTGAGCTGTAAGAACTTCTTTCAAGTTTAAAAAATAAAATAAAAAGAAATCTTACTAAATCAGAAAAAAAGAAAGCTGCTAGATAAGATTCTGGCCAGCAGAAGTGTACTTTTAGTTTTTTAATTTTCATGTTCAGTTAAGTCTCTCTGGCTCTTCTAAACACGAGTGACTACTTTTTGGGGGGGAATTGGGACATTTTGGTGTGTACTTTTCAACTCTGCCAACAAATTTGGAAGCAGTTTAGCGTTTTATGTTTTATGCTTTCATTGCCGTCTGTTTGTGAGTGAGATGTGTTAAAAAAGAAGAGAGTTGGATGAGGCTAGTGGACAGACAGTCCTTGGCCCAAAGATCAGTGGATTACTTTGTTAGTGAAGATCCTGATTTGGGATTCCCGCCATTAGGGACGATTATGGGTTTTTTAGTATTCGTGTGTTCTTCTAGAGCCCAGTGTTCAGGACAGCCAAGTCAGCTGCTGCACATTCATATGCTTCTTTGTCAAGAAAGCAAAGCCATATGAGAAACAAGCTGCTAAAGCAGTGAAGAGTGCCTCTCCCTGTCTGTTAATTCAGTGTGAGAAAAGGAGAGGTTAAATGACTGTTAAAGAGGAGGAACATGTGTCTAACCTCGTCCAGGATCTCTCTGTTGCGGGTCAGGAGCTCAGGCAGGTCTTTGATTAGCTGCTCGATGCTCTGCAGGCCTCCCTGCTGAACAATGGATCGCGCCTTCTCAGCGATGGATTGTGGGATAGAGTCTCCAGACAGATCCTCAAGAGCGGCAGGCAGGTTCAGGGATGCCAAAACCCTGATGACGGTTACACATCAGAATCAAGCTACTTTTAAGATTAACAGTTTGGTGCATCTTCGTTCCAAATGTGTGATTTTAATATAGAAGCAAGAAAAAGCTATACAGTCATTTCAATTTCAAGTATTTTGCACTGTTCACTAAAGGGTGAAACACTCAAACTGTTGAGCACCTATTAACATCCTGAAAAGTGTGCTACAAGTGCTTGACTACTATTACAGGCACTACACAAAAACACAAGTGCATTTATCGACAGTTTAATGGTGCCTGGAGCACTATCATGCTATGAATTTTTAATAAACCATCCAGGCATGGATTCACAAGCACTCATACATGTTCATGGGAAGACAATCGAGCTGAGTGCTGACAGGAACATGTGGTCACACAGACTAATGCCAAACTTTCAATACTGCTCAATACAACATGGTTTTAAAGGACACAGTAAATAACAAAAAAGTGGCTTAAGCCAGAAGCTCCAACTACAGAAGAGTGATACAATGTAATTTATGAAATATATGTAATAGAACACATCACCTTTTTATTACAGCTTCAGAAGAACAACTTTTTTTGTTTAAACCCATATTTATTTTACAGACACCTGTATGAAAAGTTTTTTACCCTGTATTATAAGATAAGAGACACCCCATGTTCTTATGTTACAAATTCTAATTTTGTGGGCTTTTTCCCCTCTTCTTCTGGTATATATTTTTCTTTTTTTCTCTCATTCCTTTTGTTTCATGTATCTCATGTTATTAAGATATGATTGGACATTATGTTAAAAACTTAAAGGAGGGATCATGCTGGAAGTCATTTTGCTAGTCATTGTATTATTGTCTACTATGTGTGATTCCAAATAAAATAAAATTAAAAAATGACACCGTAGTCTTTATTTGAATGATCGATAGAATTGAATGGTACCAAAGCTTTAAAAAAAGTCAGATATTCTGTTAGTTTTATAAGCAAATGCTGCTGTTATTAAATGTGAGTGTCTAACTTGTCTTAATTCAAGAGGCTATTTGATTAATCGAGTTTTTTATTGATTTTAATGGCTGGTACTTTGTTTTGTGACTTTGTTTTTTAATCATGGTTTAGTAGGTTTTAAAGCAACAATATTGGGAATTATTACTCTGAAATGTCTATCTAAATGAAAAATACAACAGCACCGTTAATGTTGCTCAGGTTCCCATTTCTCTGCATCTCTTGGCTAAGATGTTTCTACACCTTCATTGGAGTCCACCTATGGTAAATTAAACTGATTGGACATGATTTGGAAAGGTATACACCTCTCTATAGAAGGCCTCACAGCTGACAATGCAGAGATGGAGCTAAGCAGAGCTGTCTCTACTTATCATTTGTTATTGCTTTGATTGAGAGCCCCCTGGTGGATAAATTGACTTGAGCATCTAAACAGGTTTCCTCCTCTCCATTGTGTTATTTCATCCTACTTCTGTTCTATAATTTGTGTGTCATAATGGATGTTACTTTCTAAATGGCTGCAAAAAAAAAATCTACCCACAGGTGCAAATAAAGTAACCTGAACCCCAACTAGACCTAACCTTGCAAAGCAGATGGATACACCCGTTTCTGTGTTTCTCTCATCTGGCAAAACTCCTGTCTAAACTATTTGGGCCCAGTTAGAAAGTGACAGGACCAATCAGTGTTGAGGGGCAGTACTTTCGTGCGCGGCAGAGTCATGACGAAAGCGAGAAGCAACAAGAGGCCGGTGCAGTTATGGTGGAAGACATTAGCGTGGATGCTGCTAAAGCACCAGTTTTATCAGAACTTGATGACCTTTCTTTGTTAAAAGAAGAACAAAGAACAGCAGTGAGTTGTTTTCATTTCAAAAAACTACAGAAGTCTTGTACTGACATGTCTACAGTCGCCATGGTTTATGTTATGCAGTTCTATATGGAGTTTAATCCTCGAAACTGTGCACGCACACTGGTAGCAGCGACAATGTCACGTGTTTTGTTGCTCTGATTGGCCCGTAAAGATATGACAGACAGAACGTTCATCCAATCACCCTCTGAGTTTTTTTTTCAAAGCCTCTGCCCTTTCCCAAACGCTGTATATCGAAGGTTTTCCAGATGGATGTGTGAAACAAATCCATCTGGCGTGTCAGGTTAACCTTAACCTGAACAACAAGAAGAATTTAAGAATTGCAGAATTTAACCTGTAAGTTTTGTAAGTTTAAAAAAAGGAAATACCCCAATATCTGGTGCCTAGGAGTTATATTCTCATCACTGTGGTATAAAAAAAGTCATCGATATTGTTTGATTTTTACTAGAATTCTATCAAAGTAAAAAAATTCAGCATTGTGACCCAAATAGAGACAAATCACGTCGTACCCGTTGCAGAGATTAGTCGCCTCCCTCATCGTTCCCACCTGCCCGTTGACGGTGTCAGCCTTCCTCTGGTTGTAAATGCTCATGGACTGCTGCACGGCCATGGGAACCATCTTCTCAAACAAGTCTGAAGAGAAGAGAAAAATATCCGCAGCTGATTAAAAAATCCATACAGTGGATCGAGGCTATTCAGACGTTTTAGGACACAAGTTTCAAAGGGATTGTACTCTAAAAAGTAGAGTCCACACCACAATGTAAATCTGTAGAATAAATAATAATCCCAGCTGTCTAAGCAGACAGGACTTTAGGGGCAAGTTGAAAAAAGAGTCAGTAAATTCATTATCTTTGTTAAAATAACAGCCTACCTCTCAGACTGAAAGGTTACATCATTAAAGACAAATTTAAATTTGAGAGTTCACAGGTTAAAGACACAAATTACAGCTGAGTAATATTAAATGAGACCCTTGGCGCCACTTTTTTTACAGATATGACCCTTTTAGAGCTTGTTGGAAAAGCCTTGCAGCATATTTTAGTATGCAAAACATCTGAAAAACAGCTGAAACGAGAGTTGCCTTAGCTACAACAGATAATCACAGAGATGCCAGACTACAATCAGGGCTGCAGCACACTGTTTAAAATCAAATGTCAGACGTTTTATAGTTTTTTTAGACCCAAACAAAGAAAAAACAAAAACTTTTTAAACAGAAGAGCACTGGTGCCTTTAGGATTTCATGTGGGACTCGACAACTCTGACTACTTGGGTCTCAGGTCTAAAAGCCTTCTTGTATGTCTCAGAAATGACCTCATGATTGTTGCCAACTCACTTCCTTGTATTTGTGTTTCCAGATCTTTTTCTCACTTCCAGTGAATCAGTATGGAAAACGTTACTGAAAATGATACCAGTGTTAATTTTGGCAGCAGTTTGTAGATTTAGTCTTAGTTTTAGTGTTCAGACAAAATATTTTTAGTTTTTGTCACATATTAGTCCTTTTTTCCCCTCATAGTTTGACCCAGAATTTCTACATACACTGGCTATGCTGCGCTTTGCTCCACAACACCACCGTTTATGGAAGTGTCTATAGTGCTGTGCAAGGCAGCACAGACCTGATCAGTTTGAGGCAAGGGGGCAGAGATTACGGGAAACTGCAAGTTCACGCAGGAAAAGTACATCACCAGCAGATAATTTAGTTCTTTTGGGGTTGACTTGTTGTTCATTTTCACATGATTCCATTATTCTATTGCTTCCATCTTGGCGAGTAGGTTATGAAGTTAAAAGGTAATGTTTGCTACAAATAATCTGTGGTTTCAGGTAATATTCTGTGGTTTTCCACCTCAAAAGTTAACTTTCCTACATCAATGGCGCTGTCGTGGTGTTGTGACCCACTGCCCCCTTCTACTTGTGCCATAGGATGAGATGTAATGTGGATATAGTAGGGGTGTGGCTAAACATCACGAGACGTCTTGTCAAGGTAAAAAAACGTCTTGCAAGATTTAGTTTCTTCATAGACAGAGCACAGCTGATCGTCTTTGACCTGTTTGAAACAGCGCTGACCCCCTTACCCCTCTGCGCATGCTCATTCGAGCGCACTTTACACGCAGTGTTCAATTAGTCCATAAATGCATGAAGATTCACGCAGATACAGCTTACAAAGTGATGATGTTCCTTACTTACTCATTTTCCACTCCTCTCCCCGCTGCCTCACCTGTCCTCCGTTTATCTCACCGTGTCTGTGTCAATTATCTATCAGCTGTTGGCTGCATGCCACATCAACCAGAAACTTGGCATGAGTAACGTAACAGCCTGTTTAACACCGCACCGGTAGAATTACTAGAATATTCTCCACCATGGAGCGCATTGTTCGCTCCAAAAAACTGAGATATAGTCGCTAATATATGTATGTATCCAACACTGTCAGACCACAAAAAGATGTTGGACAAAAAATTGTGCAATTTAAGCAAACGTGTCATTAAAAAACAGATTTCTTCAAGTGTTTGTAATGGTGATAATCCCTGGTAGAAGAGAAATAGTTGATTAAATTGATGCAGCTTTTTGAATTTCAGTCTATTTTAGTCACATTTAAAATGTTTTTTCAAAATATAAAGATAGATCAAAGTTATCAAACTGCTTCTATCATCTTTATTTTTATTGGAACTGTAGTAACAGAGGATGTGACACACTATATACAGTGGATATAAAAAGTCTACACACCCCTGTTTCAATGCCAGATTTTCATGATGTAAAAAACATGACAGCAAGACAAATAATTTCACAACTTATTCCACCTTTAATGTGACCTATAACCTGTACAACGCAATTGAAAAACAAACTGAAACCTTTAAAGGGGAAAAATATAAAATAAAAAACTTAAAATAACCTGGTTGCATAAATATGCACACCCTTAAACTAATACTTTGTTGCAGCACCTTTGGCTTTTATTACAGCACTCAGTCTTTTGGGGTAGGAGCCTATCAGCGTGGCACATCTTGATGTGGCAATATTTGCCCACTCTTCTTTGCAAAACCGCTCCAAATCTGACAGATTGCGAGGGCATCTCCTGTGCACAGCCCTCTTCAGATCACCCCACAGATGTTCTATGGGATTCAGGTCTGGACTCTGGCTGGGCCATTCCAAAGCCTCAATCTTATTCCGGTGAAGCCATTCTTTTGTTGATTTAGATGTGTGCTTTGGGTCATTGTCGTGCTGAAAGATGAAGTTCCTCTTCATCTTCAGTTTTGTAACAGAAGGCCGAAGGTTTTGTGCCAACACTGACTGGTATTTGGAACTGTTCATAATTCCCTTCACCCTGACTAAGGCCCCAGTTCCAGCTGAAGAAAAACAGCCCCAAAGCATGATGCTGCCACCACCACGCTTCACTGTAGGTATGGTGGTCTTTTGGTGATGAGCAGTGTTGTTTTTGCGCCAAATATACCTTTTGGAATTATGTCCAAAAAGTTCAACCTTTTCCCACATGCATTTGGGAGATTTCAGATGTCTTTTTGCAAAATTAAGCCAGGCGTGGATGTTTTTCTTTGTAAGATAAGGCTTCCGTCTTGCCACCCTACCCCATAGCCCAGACATATGAAGAAGACGGGAGATTGTTGTCACATGTACTACACAGCCAGTACTTGCCAGAAATTCCTGCAGCTCCTTCAGTGTTGCTGTCGGCCTCTTGGCAGCCTCCCTGACTAGTTTTCTTCTCGTCTTATCATCAATTTTGGGCGGACGTCCTGTTCTTGGTAATGTCACTGTTGTGCCATGTTTTCTCCACTTGATGATGACGGTCTTCACTGTGTTCCATGGTATATTTAATTCCTTGGAAATTCTTTTGTAGCCTTCACCTGACTGATATCTTTGAATAATGAGATCCCTCTGATGCTTTGGAAGCTCTCTGCGAACCATGGCTTGTGCTGGAAGATGTGGCTACAAAAATGTCAGGAAAAGCCTACTAGAACAGCTGAACTTTATTTGGAGTTGATCAGAGGCACTTTAATTGGTGACAGGTGTGTGCTGACTCCAGTTTAACATGAGTTTGAATGTAATTGGTTAAATCTGAACACAGCCACATCCCCAGTTATAAAAGGGTGTGCACACTTATGCAACCACATTATCTCAGTTGTTTATTTTTACTTCACCTCCCTGAAAGATTTCTGTTTGTTTTTCAATTGCGTTGTACAGGTTATAGGTCACATTAAAGGTGGAAAGAGTTGTGAAATTATTTATCTTGATGTAATTTTTTTACATGACAAAAACCTGGCATTTAAACAGGGGTGTGTAGACTTTTTATATCCACTGTATGTAGTGCTGCTAAATGCATATTTGAGTCATGCCCAGAAAAGACATGAACTACAGTAGCCTGCATGTTTGCAGTGATATTCAGAGTACGAGGATTAATAGTCAGGCTTTCCAAAAAAAGGCTTGCATCTTTGCAATTCACTTCTTTCACTTGAATTAGAGAAAAGAAATTCTGTTCATATATTCTGTTATCAAAGTTTAAAAAAAAAAAAAAAAAAAAGTGTAAAATCTCATCTTGTATCGTGAGGTCAGAGTTTTGTCACACCCCCATGACAAAGTGATGATTTACTGTCTGGAGGCTGTGCATAGTGTCGTACGTATTTCAAAGCTGACTGGATACTTTGTACGTTTTTCTGGCTGTTTGAATAGATCAGCTCTATCAGTTTGACGCCATGCAAACTATGTTCTTCTGTTACTATGAACATTTCAAACATGACAAAAGTCAGTCGTCTGCCTGATCTTGTGTTGTGAGCAGACAGCTGAGCATGCTCTCTCTGGACTGTTATGTGGAACTAAACAGTAGCCAACTGGGAAGTGAAGTGACTGAAGAAGGAAACACAAAAATCACAGCAAATCACTTTTTTCTCACCTCCAGTTTGGATTGCAACCATGCACAGCCCACATCAAAGCCTTGTTTATGACCTCATCCATGATTTTTTCTTTGTAAATTTTGGTAGAAATTTCAAAAACTGCAATAGCGTGATCTTCCTGCCTGTTGCCCACCCTGTTTGACTCAAACGCTGTTTCTCACTGCAAAGGATTTGGTGAGATTTGTGAGACTTTTGAAAATAATGACACCGGTTGTGAATAGAATCTGGTAATTTGTGACGTTTCTGTCTGCATGTTTGGAGTTTTTTCATAACATTTTTAACATCTGTTAAAATTTTTTAAACCTTAGTAGGCCAGGCTTTTGCTTAGCCTAAAGACTAACAACTGGTGGAAATGCTCGCCTTGCTCTGCCTCTAAAGCAATCAAAACCCTGTCTACCAACCGTGCAAAAGTTTAAATAATTCACTTGATAATCGACATTTTAGTCTGCAGAGAATAAAATAGTTGTGCAGGACTACTGCTTATTTAGTTCTGCTTTCTGCTTACTTAATGAAATACATTTTCATCATGAGGCTGCCAGAACACAGTTACATAAGGCTTTTTCTCAAATTGTCTGAAGTTTTTGGATTTTTACAGGATAAAATCTGACATAGACACAGCTCTCCCTCAAGAATAAACTTTCTTGCCGTGACTCAGAAGTCCATGTCAAGTTTTATTCCTCTATATGAGTGTCAAACCTTCACAGTAAGAGTCTGTATTGTACCTGTGAATTTCTGGCTCAGTGGAGGCGTGATGGCCGTCGCTTTGACCAAGGCTGCCTTGCCGATGTGCTCCAGATCCTTCACCTCAGGCACGCGGTCGTGGTAGATAAAGTCGTTGTCCTTTTTGGCGGCAGTAAGAGCTCGGTTGATCTTGTCACTCAGGTCTTTTACACTCACATATTCATCATAGCGGGACGCCACCGTCTTCACCAGCTCAGTTGCATGCTGCAGGGAGAAACAGAGTAGAGGAAAGAAGACGGATTAAAACATTTGCTTTACACCGCGTTACACCCGCCACATTATTATGCAAATGATATTTTTCTCTGATTTTCCTAAATATTAATGCAAATGACAGAATATTTTTCACTCCTTGAACAAATTTCATAATGAAAAAAAATATTTTTTTAAAAATAAAAACCTCAAAATGCACTGTTCCACATTATTAAGCACAACAGCTTTTTAAAGCATTTTATAGGTTGCAAAGAACTGAAAATGGTCATTTGTAGAAATTGCAGCATCAGGGGGTCATATTTACTGAAATCAAAGCTATTTCCATCAAAAACATCTTAACAGGACAAGTTCCATGTTAACATAGGAGCCCTTCTCTGATATCACCTTCACTATGCTTGCATCCATTGAACTTGTGAGTTTTTGAAGAGTTTCTGCTTGAATTTCTTTGCAGGATGTCAGAATATCCTCTCAGAGCTGCTGATTTATTGTGAACTGCCTCCCACCCTCATAGATCTTTAGCTTGAGGATGCTCCAAAGGTTCTCAGTAGGGTTGAGGTCAGGGGAGGATGGGGGCCACACCATGAGTTTCTCTCCTTTTATGCCCATAGCAGCCAATGACACAGAGCTATTCTTTGCAGCATGAGATGGAGCATTGTCATGCATGAAGAAAATTTTGCTACAGAAGGCACGATTCTCTTTTTGTACCATGGAAGAAAGTGGTCAGTCAGAAACTCTATATACTTTGCCGAGGTCATTTTTCACACCTTCAGGGACACTAAAGGGGCCTATCAGCTCTCTCCTCATGATTCTGGCCCAAACATGACTCCGCCCCCTCCTTGTTGACGTCCCGGCCTCATTGGCCATCCACCAACCATCCACTACTCCTCCATCTGGACCATCCAGGGTTGCATGGCACTCATCAGTAAACAAGACTGTTTGAAAATGAGTCTTCATGTATTTCTGGGCCCACTGCAACCATTTCTGCTTGTGAGCATTGGTTAGGGGTGGCTGAATAGTAGGTTTATGCACGACTGCAAGCCTCTGGAGGATCCTACACCTTGAGGTTGGTGGGACTCCAGAGGCACCAACAGCTTCAAATACTTGTTTGCTGCTTTGTAATGGCATTTTAGCATCTGCTCTCTTAATCTGATGAATTTGTCTGTCAGAAACCTTCCTCATTATGCCTTTATCTGCACAAACCCATCTGTGCTCTGAATCAGCCACAAATTTCTTCACAGTACAATGATCATGCTTAATTTTTCCTGAAATATTGAATGTTTTCATTCCTTGTCCAAGGCATTACACTATTTGACACTTTTCAGCAGCAGAGAGATCCTTTTTCTTTCCCATATTGCTGAAACCTGTGGCCTGCTTAATAATGTGGAACATGTGGAAAAGTGCATTTTGAGGTTTTTATTTTAAAAAAAATAATAGTTATCATTATGAAGTTTGTTCAAAAACATTTGAATTATACTCTAACTGTTGATGACTTGAGAAATATTATGACTGTCATTTGCATTGATATTTAGAAAATCAGAGAAAAATGTCATTTGCATAATAATGTGGAACGCAGCGTATGAATATGCTTCATGATTCTATGTGGATCTTACTGTTTTGTTTGACCCTAGATTTTGCATCACATAATATATCTGAGACCATGAGGAAGTCGTGTACCTGCAGGCGAGCGATCTCTTCCCCAAAGCGTTTCTTCTGCTTGGCCAGGACGCTCTGGTGCAGCTCGGCGTTCGCTTGCATGATGCAGTGCTTAGCCGCCAGCACCGGCAGCACTTCCTGAAAATAAAAATACTGACCAGGGAGAGGCAACCACAGAGCAACACGCAGGCACACGCAAACAGATATGTACACACGCACACAACACAGATACACGATGGCAAGGCAAACCACAAAGATGGCGGACACACAGCGGCAAGGTAACAAATCACAAATGACACCAAGGGAGCCAATCGCAGACAAGCACAAGCAGTCAGAGGTGTGCAAAAAAAATAAAAATAAAAAACACAACACAAGCGTACACAATCATTGCCAATGCCACCACCACCACCACGAGGGATGCAGGAAGAGAGGAAGACAACGAGAGAGAAAACAGAACAGGCCATGAGTGTTTAACCTCTCTGCAAAAGCTGCAACACCTTCATCAAAACGTCCCAGAGCCAAAAACTGAGGATGTGTGTTTGTAGGTAGAAGAGTGACGATGATGCTGCATGTGTACCGTTGATTTCATACATTCACATTCATTCATTATCTAGTCCAATTTTCTTCTTTCTTTAAAGCATTAGTATCTATATCTACACCAAACGAGGGATTCAATGATTCAATCATTGGGTTTCAGAAAATATGAGATACCCCCAAATTAAACTGATGTATAACCAGATTATGGTTGGCAAAAGACGAAAACACTTTGTTTTGTTGAAATAAGAGGAAAACAGAGGGAAAGTTTTATTAAGCTGATGATTCTGTGCTATCCTAACCAAAAAACGTTCAAGGGAGATCTGAAAGATTAGGAGGTTGACTCTTTATATAGTGATGAGCTGATGGCACAATTTCCTTTCTCAATACTCTGTTTTATTTTCTACAAAAGCCTTTCCACTGTACATTCAGATCCCGTCATTTTTTAAATTTTATTATGTTTCAGCCTGATGCTGCAGTTAAAAAATATAATTGTCATCCTCAGTAATCTACACTCAGTACCCTGCCATGACAAAGTGAAAGCAGAACTTTAGAAAGATTTGCACTTGTGTTAAAAAACAATTTACTTGCTTTCAACTTCTTTTGATTTATTACATTGCCATTCTGATTTTATTTTATTTTTATTCTGTTTTTAATTAATTTCAGTTCTTTTCTAATTTGCTTTTAGTTTTTTCTTTTTTTTCTTTTAGTTTTTATTCATTTATTTTTAATTTATTTTTGATTGAGTTTTTTATAATTTAATTATTTCTTTTGTTTTAGTGCATTTTATTGGCTGCAAGTGTTAAATAAATATGCTAGTAAAATATCTAGGAACTATCACTTTCACTGCATTCAAAAAGCAGCTTGAAATTAATTTAATTCTGTGTTTCTCATCGAAATAACAATTTTTATTTGCATTCAGAGCCCGGTCAGAGTTAAAAAACATACATGTTGGTATAATAAATGATCATGAAAGCAACATATTCTTCTTTTCACTGAATTATTACTAATCACAGGGGATAAATTGAGAATATGCTACAATATATAAGAAGTTGGCCCTCTGGCATTGGCATAAAATCGATGTGGCCCTCTTGGTAGCCAAAGTTGCCCATTGCTGATCTAAAGCATGAAATCACAGTGTTGAGTGTGTGTGTATGTTTTAATTCCAGTGTTAGATAGACAGTAAGTACGTCAGACATCAATGATTAGACGGTGAGAAACCATTCAGAATGGAAACGGCAGCTTAGTAGTAATCAACCAATCAGAGTGAAACAGGATGGAAATGGACCAATGAGAACAGAGACAGGGAGTAATTTGGACAGTTCCCACACCTGAAAATCACCCTGAGAGTCTTTATTGTTTCCAGAAATCCACACGCACATACAGATCAATACACAGAATGAGACAGACAAAACACACACTGCACAGTATAGAATCACCACACTGAACACACAGCTGACTGTGAGTGTGTGTGTTTACTCTCTAAAGCCGAGCAGTGTGTATTTTTGCATGTGTGAGTCTCACACATACCTTGGGGAGGTTGTCTTTGTATTGGCACTGCTTGAAGGCATCGCCGTAGAAATCTGCAGCCTGATTGGCCAACTTTGCGATGACAGCATCTTTCATTTTATCTTTAGGGAGAATGAAAAGCTTTTCAGAGAAAATTTTCAACATTAAACAACAAAAATAAGTGAGAATCATGTGATTTTTCTGACTGATTATCTAAAATGTGGATGTCCATCCAACATCTGAGTGTGTGATTATTTTTTAGCGCTCTTGCGCTGCTTTATCTTGATATCATTTTATACCCTTAAATAAACAATAAAAGTGAAAACAGTAACTTAAGGTAAAGCTCTTCCACTCAGCACAATATATAGGTCTTTCTTTAACAAGTGGGCTTTTTTATGATGTAACCTTCAGACTGTTGTGCTTACAAACTCCAATAAATAACAGTAGACAGAACTGGGGCGGAAGCTCTGTGCACCCGGGATCAAATCTGCCAACTGCATGTTTGCAACACATTAATCTTGAAGTGGAAGAAAGCTGGAGTGTGTCATAAAAGATTTTTTTTTAAGTCAGCCACTCTTAACTCAGGGATACAGCGGCCTAATTTCAATTCTAAAAATATTTCATTTTCCACCCCAAACATTTAATCACAAATCTCTGTACACCTGAGACAATGATTAAGTGTTTCCATTTAGGTGTTTATTTCATTAATATCAAAATCAGCGTGAAAGTGGGTCTACAGTGATGCAGCGCAAGTAATTAATGCAGCCACACACAAAAAACTTTTAAAGTGCCAAAGTGCAAAAATGAAATGTGGGGGAAAATGTTTTATTCTCATGGCCCACCTGCAGTACTTTCACTGTCAGTTATCAGGCCAGTTGTCCAGACCCTAGGAATCACTGTATTATTTTATAATCACTGTTAGGGCCTGACCAGTGACACCAATGCACATGAGCAGTAAAATACAACTGCTGTACTATTCACACAGGACTAGTACTACCCGTGAACCTCTAATAATTTGTGAAATACCCCCTGACATCAGGATTCGGTGCGGTGCATTCACACAGGATAAGTTAAGTCTGTAATGTACTCAAATTTACAGACATTTCATACTATATTGGAGCCACGCTAAAAGATAAAAAATTAAGAGGATCCTTTAATTTCTTTTTAGAAAAAAGTTAAAATTTTTACAAAGAAAAAAACCCTTTTTTTTTGGCTTTTTCAGTGTGTCTTTCTTTGGATGACTATGATAGTTTTTGTCTACTTTAAATTATTTCATGTCTCTCTTCTGAGATCTATAGAAGTGCAGATAAAACACAAGAGTGCTCTGAAAGACTCTCCAGCCTGCTCCAGGTGTAGATGGTGTGTGTTTTTGTGTGTCTGTGTTGGTACACTCTAGATGTCTGTCTTTTTTTAGTACCTGATGTGGCTTTGAGGAAGAACACCTCCTGAGCCTGAGCCAGCATGATGAGGCTCAGGGTGCCCACGGTCTCAGGGGAGATGTCCATGGTGGGCTCCCTGTTCAGAGCTGACAGCACCGTGTCCTTGATGTGACTGAATGCCCCGCTAGCCAGCTAGAGAGAGAGAGAGAGGGATAAAAGGAGAAAACAGGTAAGATGCTAGAGAAAGGACTGGAATTCACAGAAGTAGATTTTTGGAATTCTTATTCAGTTTTAGATGCTGAAATATGAAGTTAAGTCACATTCAAGTTTAGTTTTATTCCTGGAAGAGGTCAGAATCAACTAGAAGCTTGTGTTGCAACTTCAAACTCAGTGAAAACTGGTTTTGGCCTTCTGCTAGACAAACTTTCACATCATGTGACTTTTCTTCAAATACTAATCTCAAAATAATTAAAGGCACAGATTAATTTCAGTCAAGTTTTTAAAGCATTTATGGAGCTGGAAACAGAGAGGGGGTAAGTCAGGAAAGGGAAGGGCATCAAGGATCGGATTTTAAAAAAGGCCACCTGCGCTGAGGACAGCCTCTGTACATTGGGCGCTCAGACATGAGTCTGGTTCTTCCTGAGATTCCTTCCCCTGAAAGGGAAGGTTTTGTCGCCCCTGTAACAAGGCTAAATGCTTGGGCTGAGCTCATGGTGACTAGTGCTTGTTTTTAGAATAATAGGCTAAATCAGGGAGTACGGTCTGGACCAACCCTCTTTGTAAAGTCTTTCGAGATCACTTCAGTTATGAATTGGGACTATACAAAGAAAGACTGGTTGGCTGACTTGACCTTTAGGCTAGACCCTAGATTAAATCAATTTTTCATGTTTTATGAACAAAGTTGTACCGAGAAAAATGGCTGTTCTGTTACATGTAAAAAAGAAGACCTCCAGCAAGCACAATCAAGACTTGACTAATTTTTAAAGGGCAAATCCGACATTTATAAGAGAACTTTTGCATTAACAGTAATAAAAAATTAGAATGGAATAAAATAAGGTAGGCTGTTATTATAGCAAATCAGATAAAACCAAATTCAATAAATCAGCATCAAAATCTTAAACAAAAATGTGTTATTTCTGTATTCTTCACTGAGTGGTGGTGGGCCATCGATGAAGTGGTCAGATGGGAACACGAGGGTAAGAACTACTTGTTCTTCCCAAGCTGCAACCTTCAGTCCTGAAAAATGAAGCCAATGCGGAAGTGCAAAAAAATTGCTATACTGTGAGTGTCCACTTTAGGCTGGCTGTAGGAACACCGGAAGTCCCGTCTACACACGTTAAACAGCTGGTTTTGACACTAGAAATAAGCTGGTTTACAGCCTAGTTGAAAACACCAAACGTGTCTCATTAGCCAGTGTCTTATGGTGCTCCCACTGTATGGGGGGTGACTGTTTTGGTACCACGATCGTTTGGATTATATTTAGGATGAAAGTTGACTGGTGCATCTCATTTGTTGACAGATAGCTCGGCAGGCAGAGATTCTGTCTCTGTCAACCGGAATGCTAGCTAGCAGGCTGACAGGAAGTCGCACTTAGTGGGTGGGCCGTTAGGTTGATCCAAAGTTCGGTTGAGACCGCGATTTCAATATGGAAGCCTCCACGGATTGGCTTCAAAAGCCGTTTGAGTCTACCTGTTGTAAGCAGACAACTGACGTCACACGGGGTTTGTCCAATTCTTTCTACAGTCTATGGTTCTTCCCCTCTTCTGTTAAAAAAAGGTCAATTTCTCGTTCCTTTGCAGCATATACGTATCCTGTATTAAGGAGAGACTTAACAGCTGATTTCTCTCTAAGACGACCTCAACCTGCAGATAGTCCACCAGTTTATCTGATAAAATGCTGCATTGATAACCATCTCAAAAAAAGCCTCACAGCTGCGTCAGATGACGGTTAACTTGACCCACTTTGGAGCCACTTTGTTCCAGGCAATCATCGTGCAGCTGTGAGTGACAGCTGGCCTCAGTCATTAACGTTCTGTTCACGATACAGATCAGTGGCATGGTCTTTTTTGTGAATGTATATCGGCATAAATAGACCTATAAATAATATAAATAAGACCATCCCTTTTTTTCAGGTGCGTTTAAAGGTACACACAAAAAAACTTTTATCATATTAGGGGTAAATAAGGTACATTACTAAAAACTGTAGAATCAAACTTTCATTGTAGCAAAGAGGGACACTGAAGAAATGTATTTATTTGATGTTTCTGAGTCACAATTAAGAGACAAAGGAGCTTTAGAAGTGAGTTAAAACAGACTATCAGCTGTTAGAAACATCGTCTGTATGTCCATCCAACAGGTTGGTAAAACTTTGCAGCCAGGCAAAAACATGAAACATGAGACACTGAAAAGCAGACATTCAAAACACATTTAAGGACAACTGAAGGCAGAGCCATCACCAAACGACATCTTTAGATGTCTGTAGTGAAAAGAAAGTGCTTCTTATTTCTTCCTTTTTTTTTAATTCAGTTGGGTTAAGGCTGAGTGATGCAATTATTTTTCATCCTGTTGAATCTGGTCTTTGTTGATCTGAATCTCCTGATGGAGGGCAGGAGCTCAAATTCAGCATGAAGAGGATGATCAGGACTCTGTATGATGTCCTGAGCCTTAGATGTTACCCTCTTGTAAAAAGGTAAAGATAGATCAGGTTATTTAATACCAATTATTTTACTGACAACTTTAATGATGTGTTCTAACTCCTTTTGATCTCCTATTGAGAGGAAACCAGGAGATAATGGCAAAGGTCAGGACAGATTCAAGCATGGAGTGATAAAACATTGACATTCTTTTGCTGCACACCCCAAACCAGTTGAGCTTTCAGAGGAAGTGCAGCAGCTGCTCGATTTCTCTAACTACATCAATAATTTTGTTAAAAGGCAGCTTATTATCTATGACCGTGATCATAGCAAGCCCCCAACAGCTTCCCATCTGGACCCCAAAGTAGAATTAAATTAATAAAATGTGCAAAAGACAAAAGATGTGGTTTATAGAGTATCTTTTGTCTTTAAATCCCTGCAGTTATTAAATCAACCCCAAGATGATTCATATTCCTGATTGTTTTATCAAGAACAATTTGATGCTGCAGTTTTTTTTGTGTCAACTTTCCGCTTCAGGGTCTCTCAGAGTGCATCTTTTCCAGCCTGACAATCAAAACAAAACAGCTGTTTCTTGCATGTGCTTTTAACCAATCACGACACAGCATACTAACGTCAAACCCACAAATGTACAACATGACAGTCACAGAAACATGCAGCCAGCCAGAGTATTTCAATCAACCGTATTTGGGCTGGTAGGAAATTATTTAAAAGTTGAGCCCTTGTACAAATTCAGTTGATGACCCCTGGTCTATGCTAACACCGAGGTACATCCAAGTGGGAACACTCTGCAGTCTCCTCCTTCATTGTTCTTAAAATGTAGACAGACTTTACTAATAAGCTCCATCTTTAAATATCAAACTTCCAGTAGTCCTTTCAGACTACAGTTAATTTCCCAGGTGTCCCATCACTGAACTGTACTCAGGTTACTATAAGACTGTGCAGGAGTACCTGATAGTATTTGGCTGCAGCCTTCAGTCCTTCATCGTTGTCCAGGTTCTGCTCGGAGGCGATCTGACTGGCCAGCGCTGCTGCGTTGAACAACACGCACGTCTTCTCGTAGCCCAGACTAGCTAAAGCTGCAAAACACAAAAACAAAACACAACAGAGTCAGAACTTATTCATCCTGAGGATGCTTTTTATTTGTTGATGTGAGTGCTGATATATAAAAACACACTTTCACATCAGCTCTACAGACAGATAGTTGGCACCTGGCATTTCTGTGAGCTGATATTTAACAACACCAAAAATCTTTACTGGTTCATGCTGCAGTTTCCCCCTGAGATTGGTGAGAAAATTCACCAGACACTACTCCCCAAAGAGGATTTAAGATTTACTCTGTGAGGTTTCCAGGGATTATTTGCTCTCATTATTCTTCCAGTTAAATTTTCTGAACTGTAACTTCTCTCTCCTTGACTCACTTCAGTTTCAGCACACATACCTGTCTCACGTCTCTCTCTCTTTTACACACAGTGAGTGAGCAGTTTTTCCCAAACGTGATATAACACCTTGTCAAACCTGTTTCAGGTATAACAGAGATCTATTCTGAGTTAGAGAGCTTTACCTGAGTCAAAGAGTCACACAAAGAGACGGCTGGACTCAGAGATAGTATGACAAATATTTACCCAGCAGGCCTTTGCCTTAAATACTCCTCCATATTGTTTTCTCCTACTGCAGTAAAATGCATTTGTTCACATTTATATCTTTATTTGTCTGATAAAAATCAACTGATTTGAGGTGGGACTCACCAAGTTTGACTGAGCCACCAAACAGGGATCCTTTATCAAAGGCATCCTTCCATGTGAAGGTTAAGCAGAGCTGTGGGACAAAGAGACACTTTGTGTTCAGGTAGAAGTCTTTGGAAACTGAACCTTAAACTACAATCATGTGCGCTGTTCAGTCACGTACCTGGTTTTCAGAGAAGGGAAACTTAGGCTCCACTGCACACAGCTGGTCATAGTATCTGAAGGGAGAGAGAAACGGCAGAGTTAGGACAATGTCTGACGATACAACAATGTCAAAGATAGGCTTAGATATGATACGAGCAAAAATCTAACTACTTGATGCCCTTTTCAGTAGGGATGCACGACATAATCAGCAGGATATCAGTATCGGCAGATAGTAGCTTAAGTGAATTATTATACCAGCAAATATTATTGTTATTATCAGCAGATAGGAAAATGTCTGCCGATATGTAGAACCAGAATTTGGGCTATAAAAAAATGCCTGTATCAGCTGTAAATACTGGCTGCATGAACAAATTAGATAGTGGGGTTTTAGTCTGGACCAATTACAGATGTAATATTAAAATCATGACAACCATGATATGAAATATCATCAGTATTATCAAAGTATTATTAGAATAAGCCTAAAATCTAAAAACAAAAAAGTTCTCAAGTGTGCATTAACAATAAGGTTAATGATGGTAATAAGGTTATTGAAGCATTCGATGATTTGATTTTATGATTTTATTTTATTCCAAACTTTGTCTTCTTCCACCTTTTAAACATTGCTTTAATTTCAGCATAAATCTCAACAAATAACCATGTTTTTATTTTTATTTGAACCAATTTCATGCATATTTCTACAAAAATATGCAAAATATACAATCTAAAACCATTTAAAAATACACTCCGGTTCTTGGAAGGCATCTTGCGACCCCCACTTTGCCTTAAATGACATATTTTCCATTACTTTACATTTTAACCAAAGTTACCAAAAAATCAAAGAAAACAAAAACAGATATACAATTCATATTTTCAGTTCAAAGCACTCATCAGTCTGAGTCCTAATCAATACCACTATTGATACTTTACTGTTGTTTAGTGGAAAGATAAATGACAATCTGTTTTAAGCAGATGTTGACTGAGTAATAAAAAAAAAAATAAAGTTAAAAAGCTCATAATTCCACCTGTTAAATCTAGTTTATATAGCTAAAAAAGAAAACACATTTCTCATCCACACAACTGGATTTATTCAAGTTTCTTATCAAAAACTGAAAGTTTGTTTTCTTTAAATTACATGTGAACACATCATGACATTTTATTTTGCTTTCACTCACACAATCATTTTGCCCTACTGTCCTTGAACATCTCATGAATATTACTGTTTTGCGGGCTCATTAAGTGAGAGAATTTACTTCTACCCTGCTGATTTAAACAGGGATTTCAACACTGGATTTATATCTTTAACTAACGGGAGCTGCTTCCAAGTTTAGGAGAGCTTTTCATGGACGTTTTGAGCAGATGAGGAGCTTCTAAATCCAGTGTTCATATTAAACCTACCGTGTTTTTTCCCGTAAAACTGACAGTCTACTGTAGGCTGCTGCATTTTGGTTTAATCTGATTCATAGTGCTGATGTGATTTTTTTTTTTTTTTTGAGCGTATGCATTGATTAGCCTGCTGCTAAAGTGCTCCTTAGGTCTACCTGTCTGTCTGTGTCTCTGCACTGCAGCAGACAGTCACAGTGAGTGGAGCAGGAAAGACCAGAGGAGAGGCACAGCGATGTCGTCTCCTCCTCCTCCATGTGTTTTTTTTTTCTGTTCACCTCAGTAAAAGAGCCATTCTAACATGCTGTCTAGACATTATTTACAGTGATATTAAAAAGCATGGTTATTGCTTACAGTTACCATGGTAATAAAAATATGAACGATAACATAACCATGTGGAAATTTTATCACGTTTATCATTATCACTAATAACCGTTTCATCTCTAGAAACAACAGACCTGTGTCAGCTTAAGTATTTTTCTTTCTTTATCCTCATTCCTTAGACTTTAAAGTCTGATTGAAGGACCAAAATGTGTTAATTTGTTCATCCTTAAACTATAAAATGTGTTTTAAGGACTGAAGTTTTAGGTCTGAATGAGATTTAAATATTGGTATCACTATCGGTATCTGCAAAAATTAATTTGTAAGTATCAGTAGATCAGATATTGCAAAAACTCAATATTATGCTTCCCTACCTTTCAGTATCATGGAAACAAATGTAAACGTTTGGGCATCTATTATTATGCCATTTCTTATTTTAAATCACCACAAAATTTAAGCAAACTCCTTCACAACGTTAGCAACATACTCGTGCAACATAGGCCGTGTTCTCTCTATTTCTCTCAGCAGCTTTTGGTTAAGATTCTGCCTTGACAAATAAAAATGCCTGTTCTGATTGTTTTTACACTTCTATACCTTCTTTTAAGTGTAAAAACTAATTGGAAAAAAAGGAAACTGATAGATAAATCTAAACATCAAATCTTAGTTAAGAAATGGTTGTGATTTTATGGCATAACTTGAGATCTTTGAGGAAACTCTGACTTTAACAGATATTTGACTGTGAGTTTAGAGAATAATTGATGGTTAAGTAAACACTTTGGTGTCTACACTCACAGTGGAAACTCCTCTGTGCTTGTCTTATCAGTATCTGTGCACTTGTGATGTAAACCATCTATTATTAGGAATGACTTCATGTGAATGGGCCAGTTAGGGAATCCCCCATTACCAGTTCAACCACATGGCTTCATCGGTGCCAGAGAAAACTGGAGAAACCATAACAGAGTTTACACTTCAATGTTTCCCATTCAGATACAGAAGGTCAAAGAAAACCTGAGGAGAGCTCTGCTTCCGTCTGAAGAGAAACAAAAACATCCTAAACAAAACAATGGTTACCATGGCAACACAGTGGCTCTGTGTCTGTGCAGCTTTGAAAAGGACAGAACCCGTCGCCCTGGCTACCTGACTAACAAACGACATGTGCAGGGAGACAGGGACGACAAAGCTAGCAGGTCATTTTGCACAGACATGCTAGCTCATACTTTAGTGCTAATTAGAGTCATATGCTGAAAGTGACAGACCGTGCTGCTTACACACGCAGCATTTCAAATATCTAGATCTTTATACAATAATGACATGTAAAGTAAGACTCATATCTACGAGATCAAGACTGTTATAGGGTAACAGGAGAAGTATTCCCTGCCCCCCGTCTTATCGGCACCCATCCTACAGCTGGTAGCCCGTATGAAACTTTGATAATCCTGCACAGTCTGGTTAAATGTCATCTCTGCATTAGTGGATGCCCATATCATGTGCGTGTTTATTCCTGGCCCTGTGTGTCGCATGATCGAAAAAACAGTAAAAATGAATTTCCTCAGTGGAGTTAATAAAGTGTATTCTTCATAAGTGATCTGACGTTATTTTCTTTCTTTTCCCCACATTTATAGTTGTTTTAGGTACCTATGTTTACGTAAAGAAGAAAAGTTTAGCTAACAATGACACATCATGCTGGAAAAATACAAATAAAGCAACAAAAAGATTATCAGAGAACAGACAAATGGAAGACCCACACCCTCGGAGTTTTTCACTGGCTTTACATGTAGCTGGGTTAACTCTCGGCACTAAATAACCTGTGAGTCACACAGAACAAAGACTGAAAAGAGAGCGAGGGCAAAGTCTGCTATAGGTGAGGAGAAGCATGTTAATTTTCACTGAACACAACAATAGTGAGGTTTCAACTGTATTTATTATTAAGGATAAGGACCCTTTGAACTATTCATGACCTCTTTGTCCAGGTCTATCTGGCCTCTTAAAGATTAATAATCTGCTCACTAAGAAGGAGAATGACAGAAGTCAGGCCGGGTAACTGGAGCAAAGACACAGAGGAACTTTTACACACATAAATCCTAATTGCTGTCATACTTCCTCCATGAAAATCTGTCAGCATGTGACATATGTGACATATTCTGTTGTATCAAATACTGTCCAGGGTTGAATAAAGTCAGAGCTGCTATGAAATTTACAAAGAGAGTCATCACAGTCCTTCTCACACATATACTCATTTTGATCTGATATGTAAAGCTGTGGTTTTCTTCCCAAGCCTCTGTCTCCTGAGCCGAGGGCCTCAGCTATCTGTGGGTCTGGCTGTGATAGCCATCAGGGAGAGGAGCTGTCTAGCTTGGACTTCCTCTCTGATTTTGCATGGATTAGCAGCTAATGCAACTTCGACCCATGGTGATCATGAGTTTGAAAAAGAGATGCAACAGTACCTCCCAGAACAACTGTAAGCTGATACAACTACAGAAAATCTAAATCAATTTCAAACTGCATGTCAATGTCAATGCAGTTGTACTTACCAATGTAATTTTTTAGAAGTAAAACATTATGCACTGTTTTACACATGACTCAATAACCTCAAAATTAAAAAGTTTTACTTAAACGTGTAAAGAGGAATAAGGAATCAGGGTGTTTGCATATTTATTGTTCAAGAACTGAAATATAATGGTCATATGTTTTCATTAGCTTAAAAAGTGAATTATCAATATCAACAGCTATGAAAATTTCTGACAATATTTACAATCATTATTTTGGTTGTCAAAATCTGCCTGTATCAGCTGTATATATTGGCCATACAAACAAGTAAGTTAGTGGAATTTAAGCTGGACCAACAGACCTACATCAGCTGAAGTCTTTTTCTTCATTTATTCTCATTCCTTACACCTTAAAGTCTAAAGACTAAAATTTGTGCATCCTCGAACTTCAAATTGTGTGTATTAAGGACTTAAGTTCGACATCTGAATTACATCTAAATATTGGTACTGATATCTGTAACAGCTATAATTTCTAAATATCAGAATATCGGTTATCAGTACAGATCCAACATCATGCACCCCTAAGTAAAATAAGTATCACTTTAATTCAAAAAGAAAAATAAGGAAAAGGTTTATTTTTAACTTTCCAATAATTTAAATGCAATTATCTTATTTTTTCATAATTGCTTTGAAGCTAATTTTACCTTTATAAAAATTCTAAAATATCATAAGGAAGTTGTGATAAAATCATGCCGTGAACTCAGTTTTATGAGACAAGTGTTTTGTTACAGCCCCAGTTTGAATGTGTCTTAATGAAAATGCATGTTCATCATTTTGTTAGCAGCAGAAAAAATAAGTAATTAAAAATTCAAATTCTGAATTTGACTTGGTATAGATGACTAGGAAAAAAAATACTCAAGGTGAGTTCCTATCTCTAAAAACCTTCATGTGTGTATTAACCAATAATACAAATGTCACCAACCTAAATAAAATCAGCAAAACCACAGTGTAAAAATGATCTTATTCAAGTTCAAGTCTTGTACTCAAAATCTTATGGAAGTTAAAGTAGTTATATTAAACAAAATATACTTAATGTGACAAACATAAAACTGCATTTCATAATAATATATCATACCACTGGATTATTCCTACACAGTTTCACATAGCATGTAGAGATGCACAGTATTATCTGCACAACATGGGTATCAGCGAATATGAAAATGTTTGCCAGTGTTTACAACCGATATTTTGGCTAAAGAAATCTGCCTACATCAGCTGTAAATATTGGCTGTGAGTTGATGGAGTTTTAGGCTGGATCAACAGACCTATGTTTGCTGACGTCTTTCTTTATTAGTCATTATTCCTTACACTTTAAAGGAGACATATTATGCAAAAATCACTTTTCCAGGCTTTTCTAACAAAAATATGTGCCCCTGGTCCGTCCACAATCCCCTTATGTACCAGAAAAATTAATTCCCTTCTAACCTCTCTTTCTCCACCTTTCAGAAAATGTGTGCTAAAACAAGCCGTTATCAGACTTTACCCTCGTAATGTCACATGGGGAGTAGGCACCCCAGGTTTGGTTGGCCCTCCCTGCTTGGAAGACAGTTCCACGCTCCTCTCCTGATCATCCTCTCAGCTGCCAGCTGAGATGCTGGATAGCTCAGTGGGTTACCCTGCTGACTATGGTCTGGGAGGTTGATGGTTTGAATCCCAGTCAGGTCCTAAACTTTAGATAAAAGTGTCTGAAGGACTGAAGTTTTAAGCCTGAACTACATTATATATCAATATTGATAGCAGCTAAAACTGAGTTGTAAATAGCATTTTGGATATTGGCAAAAATCCAATTTCATGCATCCCTAATAGCAAGAGAACACTATCCCAAAACAGCTGTTGTATTTTACTTTATTACAAAGGTATGACTTTACCTGAACAACCTGGTAGGAGATCTATTCTTTTGTTATTGCCAATGAGAAAAGATCAGTTTCTTCTGTACAACTCCTGAGTAGCTACTCAGTACTTAAATCAAATTTTCAATTAAATTGTTGTTACTTCTGCTGGAGTAGATCAACAGTCTTGTACTTTTACTCAAGTGAAATACTAGCAGAGTAACTGTGCTTTTACTGAAGTACAATCAGACATTTCCCAACCCTGATAGGTAGTTGTATTCAAATGTCATTATATCTCTGCTTTTTCTTATAGTTTCCCTGTATGTTAAAGATATGTTAAAGCCTCTTTCAGTCCATGAAAATGCGCTGTAAACATCTTAGTAATTGTGATGATTATCAGCCAAAGTAGCTTTAACCATGTCTGTCTGTAATGTTATGCTTCAGCAGGTATTCAGTCATATTTTCAGTTTAAGAGGCCATCTTATATTGCTATCTTTCTGACTGCTGGACGTTTGTATTTTGTGCTACAATACGGTTTAATACAGAACATACAATTAAACTAAAGATTTAAGCTAAAACTAATCCTACAATCATACCACAGATTTGACCACAGCTAACTAGGCTAACATGGCTAATATTATTTCAAAAATATCAGACACTTTTGTTAAACTAGAAGACAGGTCAGGCCTCTGTTAGTCTGCCCAGGAAACTTGGCAAGTGTAGCAATGAGTCAGGCATTATGGTAAGGAAAAACCTCCGACCATATTATGTTGACCAACTTTAGCTCCCAGGTTAGCCGCTAAAGCTAACACATCTGGGTGCGGCAACGGCTGGGCTAACTCACCGCGACAGGTGAGACGGTAGTCGGTGTAAGTGATAGAGTTGCTAAGCCAGGTGAGTTACGGAAGGCAGCTCTTTGTACCTGAGCAGGATCTCCAGGGAGCTCTCGTGTTTGTCCAGCGGCCTTCCCAGCGCGTTCCTGCGGAGCTTGTTCAACTCCTCCACGGCGCGGATGTACTCCGCCTGCTCCTCTCCCGCTGAGTAAGAGGCTGTGACAAACTTCGACAGCGGCTTCGCCAGATCCACCTCGGAGGACTTTTTTAACGGGACTGAAATAAACGTCGCCATTTCGGCCCGTAAGGTGATATGTAGAGTCAGAAAACAGAGGCGATTAGCGACCAACGAACACAAACAACAGCCAGCGACTCACTTCCTGGATTCTGACAAGAAACGTCAAATTACGTCATGGGGAAACGGCGCCGCGCACCGCGCAGACTCAGTATAGGTTATAAGAAATGACGTTATTAAAAGTAAATGTGTCCACAGTTTAAGTTTCATAATTCATTTGACTTGTCAAAGAAGCATATTAACAAAGCAGACAGGTGTCAAAACATATCTGACTGGCCCGTGTTGGCCTGTTTGTAGTCCCATCTCTGAGTAACGGATATGGTTTCCTCCCACTTTCTCAGACCAGGATATCACATGGCTCCTGATTTAACGCCAGTGATTGGACCAGGGGCGGATTAAGCAATTCAGGGCCCAGGACGAACACAGGTATGGGGCCTCTCCACATCCTTTCTTCTCCCCCTCTTAGATTCTTAATTATTAAAGAAGGAGCCTCTTCTCTTAATCAGTCTTCACACAGAAATGATTTAAGGATGTTTGGGACTTAATAAAAGAAAATATATACATATATAAAACTTATAAACAATTAAAAAATGCACTCAGACTATACAAATTTAGTTTTCTGTATTTTTTTTTTTACATTATAGTCAAATACATTTCATTTTTAATTTCCTCTTGCAGTTGTCCAATGCTGTAAAGATTTAGTTTTTTACTCTGTTAAGTTCTGTTTCGTTATGGCTGTGGTATTTTAGATTAGACACTTAATGGAGCCACTGCCACATGCATGATCATGTTCAAGTTCAAAATTGATCCAACACAACCAAAAACGACTGTTTAGCCTTTAATTTCTTTTTGGTATAGAAATATCCAGGTGGACATCCTGTGGCCAAAAGGCATTGGATCATGAATATTAAGTCCACATATTTATTTCAGTTAAAAAATGACAATTTACTCAAGGGGGTGTATATATTTATATGTGTTAGTGTGTGTGTGTGTGTGTGCGTGTGTAAAAAAAAAAAAAAAAATCATCTCCCCTTTCTGTTTTCCTCCACCTGCCCCTCTCCATCTCTCATTTTCCCTCCTCTCTCTCTCTTTTCAACCCAAACACAGCTTGGGCAGATGGCTGTTCCATGAGTCCAGTTCTGCTCCAGGGTACTGCCCAGTAAAGGAATCTTTTTCCACAACACTGAAACTTTTCAAAATGTTATTTAATGCTGAAACTTACGGTGATTAATGTTGGGTCTTTATAAATAATGTCAAATAGTATGGTCTAGACCTGCCCTTTTTTAAATTGTCTTGATTACTTCTGTTATGAATGGGTGCTTTACAAAGACTGACTGACATGCTGTTTCCACTAAAATCTAATGTGAGTGTTGTGTGATGAAGCAGGACACCAGAGAAAGTTATGAAATCATTTATTCCCAGCACGTGGTTGTGTACATCTCCAGCATACGATACTGTGCACGAGAAGCATCATCATTGACATTAGGCTGAACATGAACGGTGGTCACCTCTCCTGCTCGCACTCTCTCAAACACACTCAATAACACACACTCACACATACAGACGACTGGGTCAGGCCTTCAGGGGACCAAAACTTGGTATCACATCCGCTCTATTACACTCTAATTCTTTGAGTCTATGAACACAGTTAACTTTGCCTTGTAAACATCACAAGAGCTACAGTCCTGGCTCTGGCATGTGGGGAGACAAACTTCTCAGTCTTTACATTTTTTATTCTCTTATTCTCTTTCTTATAGGTGGGTATAAAGAGGTTGTGGCTGTAGGACTATGGACTACACATCAAGCTTGAGTTTTGTGATTTTTCAGTGCAGACTTGGTCTCTAACTTCTGGGGAAAACAGGAGGAATAACACCCACTGAAAATCCTTTATCCCTCCCTCCCTGCTTCCCCATCCTCCTCATGCTCTTTACTAAACAGTAAGCTAAACAGTTACATCATACCAACAGGAAAGATTTCATGACTACTACTGACATAAGTTTTTTCTGAAAGAACAAAAAAAATAATACACATGCTCACACACGCATACACATCATCTGACACTTTGAGGCGTGCAAACTGGATGCAAATCGCCACACATGGTGCACCAAAATCAAAAAGGAGGGTTGACTAAACCAAGGACTCGTGTGAGACTTCCTGTAACTTTTCAAAGTAAGTGAACACGCTTTGCGCTCCCCTTGCTTAGCTACATTAAAAACAGCATTTTGACGATGGAGGTGGAGCTGCCAGGATTTTCTAGTCTATGGTTTAAGACTTTCAAAACCAGGCTACTGCAGTGATACATTTCTTCCAGCCTGTGCTGTGCTGTTCTTGCAGAGGAGATCCTGGAATGGAGGGTTTATGTACATGCAGGGTAGAGCAACTCCACTACATGAGGGTTTAATTTTACCACATAATGGATTTCATGATTGCTTCTAGTGACAGAGATGTACAAAGCCATCTTCAGAAAATGCCTATCAACCTGAAACCCATTTGGTCCACATAACTGAAGGTTTTTGGATAGGCATTGCTGTCCTTGTATCAGCCGGGGTTTTTTTTACATTTATGGCTGACATTCCAAAAGGAATAAACCCCACTCCTCTAAAGCAGCGTCACAGGGTCAGAACAGAGAGCAGATGGGTCAAAGATGAGGAACGTGTGCACTGTGTTTGTGAATGTGAGCAAAAGATTCAGTTTTTTAAAAAAGCCGATATGGCACCAGAAAAAAGTAAATTCAATGAGAGCAACAAACACAGCTGATCCATAAATAAAGCATCAACTAAAAACAGGTAAAGCGCAGGCTGAACAGGACGCACATGAGGAGACGGATAGATATGGCTGGACTTTATACGAGTGAGTGAGTGAGTTCAGTCTGTTTGACAAGAAAATTAAATTAATTCTTGTGTCAACGTCCATGAATTTGTCCTGAATATTTCAGGCATTATCGAGCTCAGCCGTTCATAAATGTTTCAATAAGACAACCCTCGTCGCGAATGTTAAACAAGCAGAGTAAGTTGGGTTTCACCTTGAAGCAGGTTAGTATGTTGAGATCGCATGCTGTTCAGCAGTACAGGTTATCAAATACTGGCCTAGTGCTGGTTGTGTGCGTTGTGTAGGAAGGGCAACGAGCAATAAGGAAACTCTGCTTTCTTTATATTTCCTTCTTCAAGCCAGAACGCCACTCTACCCCCTCTCCTGGAGCCCCCCCCCTCCCTCACCCTGCAGGAAACAATATAAAAGACAAAAAATAAAATAATAAAATCAAAATACATACAACGTTGTCATGTTTCCTCTAACTTCATAGCCCCCTCCGGTCTCTCTTCTCTGAACTGACCTCCTCCGTTAATAGTGTTTTCAATATGAAACAGTGGACACACCCATGTCAGATTCTAACATTTTACATGGCTTCTTAACGCAGTCTCTGCTTTCCATCAAGCGGGCGGTTAAGAGAGAAGAGGAGGAGGTACGAGGAGAGAGTGAGAGGCAGTGCGAGGGAGGGGACGGAGAGGAGGCTTCAACTCCAAAACAGAGGGTGGAGTATTAGTGATGCCATCTGTCCTGCTCGCTACTTCAGGATTAGATGGAGTCCTTCGCCCAGTTCATCTGTGGAGGAACATGACAGAGGTACATCAAATCCCTGCTGATCCCTTGGGCCAAATTTACAAAAAAAATGTTTAAAAACCCATGGTATCAATGATCCTGAGCTCACCTTTGACAGTGCTGATCAAAAAACAGGTTTCATCTGGCAGGTTGTAAACCATCTGTAAAACACATCACAGACAAGGCAGACATGTAAATTACATGCAAATAAGAGGCCCCACACAGTCGAGTTGTTGTTGCTGCACAAAGCATGGTCTAATTCTACTTCTCTAAACAGTCAACACGTCTCAACTGTAGCCCTGCCATTTACTCTAAAAAAGCTCTACAATTACATCTACAGACTTTAACCAGAGCAAAATTAAACATTTAGAGAAAAACAGTAATATTTCAGCTTATGACTGATGTATTTCTACAGCAAACTAATATCAAGCACAAGAAACACACCAAACATGCATAGGGCTGGGCAATTAATCACAAATTAGATTAAATCACAATATGGCCTGTTGCAATATCCAAATCGCAGAAGTTGAAATATTTCTTTGAATTGAAATTTGTGTCAAAATACCAGTTTAAAAACTTTTCTGCAGCAGATTATGTTATGCATTACACACTATGCAATCATTCAAGTGGCATTTTTTTAGAATAGTCTACAAAAAAAATCTTACTTTCTTCATGTTTTTTTACATTTTTGGATCAAATATGAGAATGACATAAAAATTATCACTCCCTTCAATACAATAATTCATATCCAATTTGCAATACGAGTCAAAATCATCACAATTAGATATTTGTCCAAAATTGTTCAGCCTTAGTTTAAGCTAATATTGTGTTGCTTGTAATCTAGAAATATTTATTGCTTGTGTTTGTTGGAAAATAGACAAAATGAAGAACTTAAGAAATAACTGCATATCAAACTGCAATTGCAATATTGCGGAAAAATATCGCAATTAGATTATTTTCCTAAACATGCACATCCCAGAGAAAAAAAAAACGAAGAAAAATGTCTTTAATGTTTAACAAAAAAATATGTTTTCAATTTACCATCATCCACCACAATCACTACAATTAAGGAGAGACATACACTCACTGAGCACTTCTATAGGTGTTTAACTGTTCATTCATACAAATCTTATCAGCCAATTCATGGCAGCAACCGATGCATTTATTTTCATGCTGAGCAAAAGACTGGGGAAGAAAGGTAATTTAAGGGATCTTGAATGTACCATGGTTGTTGATGGTCTCGCAGACTTTGCAAATTCTGACCCTACCATTTTCTGACCCTACCATTTGAATGTTGCTGTGCTGCAGTGACTTGCGGTCTTGTTGCAGCATCCTGTGGTTGTGTTGCTGTGTCCTGCTGTTGTATTGCAGCAACTTGAGGTTGTATTGCAGTGACCTGTGGTTGTGTTACAGTGACTTGCAGTTGTGTTGCAGCAACTTGAGGCTGTATTGCAGTGACTTGTAGTTGTAGTGACTGTACACATGTCTATATATATAATTATGGGTGTGTATATATATATATATATATAAGTGTACATTTAAGAGTCTCCCCATTTCCAATCTGTAATTTGTTCAACATGCTTTGTTTACTCTACTCTTGCTGCTGTAAATTTGGAATTTCCCCTTGCGAGACTAATGAAGGAATATCTTACCTTAGTTGTGTTGCAGCGACTTGTGGTTGTGTTGCAGTGACTTGTGATTGTGTTGTAGCAACTTGTGGCAGTGTTGCAGCAACTTATGGTTGTGTTGCAGTGACTTGTAGTTTTTCTGCAGTGACTTGTGGTTGTCTTGCAGTGACTTGTGGTCTTGTTACAGGTCCTTTTGATTGTCTTGCAGTGACTTATGGTTGTGTTGCAGCGACTTGTGGTTGTGTTGCAGCAGCTTGTGGTTGTGTTGCAGCAGCTTGTGGTTGTTCTGCAGTGACTTGTGGTTGTGTTGCAGTGACTCGCAGCTGTCCTTCACTTGGTAGCATTAGTGTTTTTGGTCATAGCTTGCATTTGTGTTTTCTGTTAATGCAAATTGTTTTGGATATGCATTTCTGTAAGACCTCCCTGCCAGCGTACCTCTATCTCTCTCTCTGAACTTCTTGGGTCAAGTGCACCAGCTGGTCATACGCCTGGGTGTAACATTATGCCTGACTTAGAGCTAGAATTAATGACTGACTTAAAGTTCTTCCCTGTGCACCAGCTGGACAAAAGCTCTGAGTTATGCCTGGGTGTAATTTTTATGCCTAGAATAGAGGAGTATGTTAAAAAAGTCAGACCTAACCCATGTTTTGTGAATGGGAGGTGCACCGAGACGGTCATATAATGTAAGAAAACCTGATGGCAGCGCACTTTAACTGAATTATCAACGGAAAGGTATGAAGACAAGAGATGGAGAATCATTTGTGATTGGACTATAAACCTGTCAGTGTACCTGGACAGTCACCTGATAGAAAAGCTTTGTTTTAGCAGACAATCTCTGTGAACATTTCTCCTAATACACTACCAGATGTGTCAGATAAGACAGAGCTGTCACGCCCTGCAGGTGCTGATTCAGTGTGTCAACTTTTCTCTCTCAGTAGGCTGTGTCATATACACCCATTTAAAGCAAACAGTGATATACTATTTAGTTAATAGACATGTTTGGTGCTAATTTGATTAAAAAGACTCCATAATTCAAGACAGCGGAGCAGGGCAGGCGGGTGGTGCATTTTAAACCCTTTAAAGACCACTTTAATATTAAATCAGACAGCATCATCGCAATTTATAGGAATTCTATTGGCTTCACAAAGAAATAACTGACTAATGACTTCTTTTCTTTTGGTTTACGTTATTCAAATCTTCTGACAATAGTCTGATAGAAGCTAGAATAGAAGGGAAGTGTGTACGGTAGGGAAACACATTCATGGGTGGGTTAACTTTTCAGGTTGGTAATTTGGACTTCTGGATAAATCCAAAAGACACACATCCATAAATGTCATGTTTAAAATAAAGTCTGCTTTTTGGACTCGGGGCATTAAATATAAGAGTTTGAACAAAACTTAGATGAAATGTAGTTCAGTTAGACAAAATCTCAGACTCATATTTATTCTGCCTATCATGTCATTGTAGTGGTGGGCAGTGAACTGGTATCAGTACCTTCGCATGAGTTAAACGAATATGTTGTGTTGTAGTACACACGTGAGGTAAAAATGCTGCTACCGCTGGCGTAGCAGAGTGATATGTGACAAACAGCAGCTCAGCCTGAGTCAAGTCATCAGCATGTCTTTCTCTAGCATTATAAGCTGCCAGAAAACTAACCAAATGTCACCCACTCTTACAGTAAACGGGTAAAATATGTGTTTTTTCTCTTAATGTTTGATGGCTGAAATAACCACAACATGCAGCAAGTGTGTTCACATTTCAGAGCATCTCCGTTGGCCAATCTGAGGCTTTAAAGGGATATTTTGGCATTTTTTGAAGTTGGGTCATATGAGGTACTTGGCTATAGTAGTGGCATTGGCCTCCGGTGATTTTTGTGAAAGTTGATCCTGTGGTTATAACGAGCTCAGAGAGCTCCGCGGCATAGTGGCTATAAATGGGAACGTTTTATCCACATAGTTTAACAACTTTTACATAAAAATGGGCCAAGAAAACATTAGCTCGCCTGTATGCTGTATCCAGAAAAAACCACCATACAAAGCACTTCATTTCTCCCAAAAAACCCCCTCAGAGTCAAGCACTAATTTACGAGCATGGGTTCGCATTTTCCACACCCACACAACCAGGTAACTCAGGATCTTTCCTGCTCAAAACTTTCAAATGAAGTTTCTCTGCTCTCTTTTTCAGCCTGCTGACTCTCCAGGGTGCAGACGATATCAGTGCGCGGCGGAAGGAGACAAAGTGCTGAAAAATTAGTGCCAGACACAGAGGGGTTTTGTTGGAGAAATGAAGCGCTTTGTACGTTTCAACGCAGCATACAGGTGAGCCAACATACTTTCTTGGCCCATTTTTACGTAAAACTCGTTAAACTACACGGATAAAACGTTCCCATTTATGGCCACTATGCCGTGGATCTCTCTGAGCTCGTCATAACCACAGGAGTAACTTTCACAGAAATCACTGGAGACTAATGCCACTACTATAGCTACGTACCTTATACAACCAAACTTCAAAAATCCGAAATACCCCTTTAACACAGGCTCAGTGTTGCATTTGTTTGTCTCAAGTCTTTTAACTGCTCAAGTAACATTTTTAAAGGTGTGTTTTAACTCATGACTTTTGTTTTAAGGCTATGGTGAGTTAAAACAAGTTCTGAGAAGCAGCAGTAAACTTTTTTGCAGTGTAAATTTGCCAGTGTGGTAGCCAAAGCTAAGTTAAATCAGTGATTTACATGCTACTCAAGTTCTTCACAATAAAATTCATGGTTGTTATTTTTCTCACGTTTTCACTGTGAATGCCCACATCAGAAAATGTGTCGTAGAGATTACACTTACAAGTGTAATGAGAAAGGGGATCTTCTGCTCAGACATGAGTTCAGTCGGTCATCACAGGCTTGTTTTAGGGGGAGAAGGGGGGTTGTGTCACATGAATATGCATTTAAATGTATTCTCTCTTTTTAATTTTGTAATACTGTGATGCAAAGCTTTACTGTAACATGCAAGAAAAAGATGGTGATATGATCTTAAGGCCATATTGCTCAAGCTGCGTCATAACTTTCTACTGAGGGATATTTGGGTTCAGTATTATTTTTCTTCTATATTTTTAATCTTACTTTCTGTAAGTCTCTTGACAGCAGAAGTACTGCTGTTTATTGGCTTTCCACTTTTTTCTTACACCTATGTTCATATTTTGCAACAAAGTAACAGGACAAATTTATCATATCTGTAAACCTACTTGGCAACAAACTGCTTTTTGATCCATGTGCACACGCTCATCATTTCAAAGATGTACTTAAATATACACCTAGAGCTCAGTGACAAAGCTGTTTGCTGGTTTTCATGGTGACGGTTTTTTACTGTATGTGTGCTGATGATGGAGGCCTTCTTTCTTTTGTAACAACAAAGAGCCCTCTACTGGTTGAAGATTTAAGGTGCTGATGAAGAACTGTTTTCAACAGAGTGCACATGTGTCTGTGGTGTACCTGGTCGCTGAGCAGGATAAGGATGCCTGTTGGACCCTGTCTGTACACCTGGTTGATCGTCCCCAGCGGAAGGCTGCACACACATGCCATCTTACGGATGAGTTCTGCAGCTGTGAGCTCCTCCAAGTACAGAGCATGATACACTGAAACAGAGGAGATCTTTAAACTCTTGCACTGTATTACACTTTGAATGAACATCAGCGCTCTAATGCAATTTAGCTTGTTTACCATGTAAATTTGAGGAAATGCTGTGTTCTTCGTTTTCACTGGTGCCCTGTGTCTCCAGCAGGGGGCTCTCTCTGGGAGACTCCTGACAGACGTACACTGTCAACCTGGGGCGCACTGACCTGCACACAGACACACAGATTAATGCAGAGAAACACACTGGCCCCTTTATTATGATGTGTACAAACACACTTTCTAACAAACCTGGATTTAAGGGCATTGAAGAGTCTGATACCATCTGCCGGCCCGCAAATCTGGACCAGGTCGTCCCGGGTAAGCTTCAACAAATCGGAACCTACACGAAAAATATGAGAAGAACTGTTACTGAATCTGTTACTACATCACACCCATGCTTCAGTGTGTGTGTGTGTGTGTGTGTGTGTGTGTGTTTGCACCTGAGAAGTGAGAGAAGAGCCGTGTGTAGGAGTTGAAGCGGTTTTTCAGCAGCCACTTCTGTGCGTCCTGTATGGAGGCAGTGGGGCTCAGCTGCTGCACAGGAAAGAAAAAGACACGTCAACACACTTTCAACATATGAATGCCAAATTTAAACTTTTGACACATATTCGCGACCCAGAGATTCTTCAGAGTAAAGTTTTTAAATTAGAGCTGCCACATTTCCTCGTTACCAGCCACTGAGGAAATATCATTTTCTTTTATGTCAGAAATAACACTAGAGCTGAAACACACTAGTATTTCATTCATCTCACCATGCTTAACGTAGTGTAAATATTGTAAGTAAATTCTTTTTAAAATTGATGATATTTATAGATCATGTTTTGTCAAAACCAAATGTCAGTAGGTTTGCTGGTAAAAAAAAATAAAGAAAACAACTGAACTTTTCCATGGAACAAGAAATGGACCCAAACATTTTTGGCTATTATATATTTGCTTTAAAAGTGATTACTAAAAATTATTACAAACCAAAAACATTTTATATGAATAATCATGCAATTTTCTAATTGTTGCAGTTCTCAATTACATACTATGGCTTTATAAAGCATTGTACTGTATGTTTTACCCTTTTAATGATTTTATAAACCAATCATGGTCACTATAATTTGGCTTTTTTGACAAAAATTACAAGAAAACTCTTTAATGTCAAATTGAAAACAGATGTGACTCAATAAATATTCACCCCCTTTATAGAACAAAGGTCAAGCCAATTGGTGCTAGTAGTCTCACAATATCTGAAATGTGGATCACCTGAGTGCAGTGAATGTGTCTCAGTGACTGCAGTATAAAGACACCTGTGTCTGGAAGGTCCATTCACTGTCTAATTGGTATTCATGGCTACCATTACACAATGAAGACAAAAGAACACTCCAAGCAACTCAGAGAAAAGGTTATTGAATAGTATAAGTCAGGGGATGGATACAGAAAAATTCCAAGGCACTGAACAACCTCTAGAGCTCAGTTAAATCTATCATCAAGAAAGGAAAGGAATATGAAATGTGTAAATCTGCCTATATCAGGCTGCCCTCACAAACTGAGTGAGTGAGCAACAAGGAGACTAGTGAGAGAAGCCATCCAGACACCTATAACTACTCTGAACAAGCTGTTCAGATTAAACCTGGACTAGAGTTCACCAAATGGCAGCATGTTTGGCAAACACCAAACACTGCACATCATAACAAAGGTTGTGCTGGACTTTTTTGTTGTCCATCATTTTGACGGAAAGGGTCGTAAAAATTCTGTCATACCATTTAACAATCCATCATCATACTTTTCTCTTTAGTATCTGTAATATTATTCAATATGAATTTATTAGTAGTGTTTAAATAATGAAGCACTCTTTCCCAACTTATATTTAAAGAACAATCTTTGAGGTTGTGCATTTTTAATAGCACTGAGAGAAAGATGAACACAGCAGCACATCATTTACTCCTCATCATTTTTACGCAGTGACAGTGGAACAACAATCCCTGTCTTGAAGCAAGCAACTATGAACTGCACTATTTAAGATATCACACACAGTTTTGAGGATATTTCTAATATCAAGATGTTGTAGTTAGACGACCATAGCTGTTAACAAGTTGTTAAAAGGCTGCACTGTGGAGCTGTGTACATTTGTCTGCTCCACAGGAGTTGTAATCCGAAAAGATGTCACACACTCGGATCTTGCACCCTGAGTCAGGTGCGTTTGTATTTGCCTTGACTGTGAAAATTTGTAGCATGTGGCAAATTGTACTGCGAGCCTGTGTCTATATCACTTCTTTAAAGTCCTGCTGGATCCATCCAGCCTGACAGAGAGCTTCATACAGCACACACTCATGCGTCACAGCGCTGAGACAAGTTGGAGAGATGGAGAACAACTTTTTAATTCTGTCTCTGTTATGAGCTGTGAGTAAGCTACAAATGTATGTCTGTTTCCATATCTGATATCCACAAAATAAATGAGCAAACTTTGGTGTTTAAAGTGAGGTTTCGGTGCAAGAGGGGAGAGGGGAGGATCAGGCGGTGGTGAGGAGGCGAGGTGAAGCAGCGGAAACTGTTTTGAATCCTCAATCACCCATTTAAATGACTTAGACTGATACGAATTTTGCATAAAATCGAACCTGTTCCAAAAAAAAACGGCAGTTTTGGCATCAGCGTGCAGACATGATTAGAACATGAAATGGACTCATTGTGCAAAGGCATTAACACTCTGCATGCTGACCTGTACCCCTCTGTGACTGAGACACCTGCAGTAGCCTCAGTGCGCTGTCAGCACAGAGAACCAACATGCTTTTACTTATCTACGGTGTTGAGGTCAGGGAGAGAGCCCACTGGCTACAAGATTTTTTAACAGATTAAATAACCTCCTTAATAGTCCATGTGTGCAAAATGGAAAAGGTCTATGCATCTGTGTCTCTGTGTGTGCGCTGAAATGCAGGGTCATCCTCATCATTCCAGTCAGTCAAAATGACGGACAGCCTTCAAAATTCTCTGTCATCCTTCAAAAAAATCCATCAATGACAGAGAAAATTCAGTTAATGCGACCTCTGCATCATAACAAACAAATCATCCCCACTGTCAAGCACGGTGGTGGCAGCACCATGCAGTGGGGATGCTTCTCAGCAGCTGGCCCTAGAAGGCTCGTAAAGGTAGAGGGTAAAATGAATGCACCAAAATATAGGAAAATCCTGGAGGGAAACCTTAATTAGAAACAAGCAGCTAAAGTCACTGCCTAGGAAAATGTTCAGTTCTCCAACTTTTCTACAAGTAATACTTTTAAAAAAGACAAGTACACTCTTACCTCTGAGTTGCCATGGTTACCAGGGTCTGCCTGGTGATTGGGCGAGGACGAATCACTACAACACAAGAAAAACAAAGAGTAGTGAGATTGACAGAAACCTTCATTAAAGGAAATGCACAAAAACAGAAACGTACAGTTACCTGTCTGGTACTGAGGAGGTCGTATAGGTGGAGAGTGGGGCGGAGCTGAAGGAGGGAGTAGCTGCCTGGTTTGTGCTGACGTAAGCATTATCCGGCCACGGGGAGCACTGAGGAGACACAAACATGAAGATAAGAAGAAAAAAAGAAAAAATCTAAGGGGGGACTGGGGCTTTAGCATTGCATCCCCTACTCCTTCCAGTTAAGAGTGAGGGTTTCCCCATTATGCTTATGGCTAATTTACACAGTGCAGTTTCAAGGTGTAATATTTACACCCTTGTGACGTTTCATCTTCACGATGAAATGTCCCAGAGGGATAAGGGGGGGTGAAGACACCCCCCCTCTGTGCTGGCTTCAGAAATAGAGAGATATTACAGAGGGTTAGCAGGGGAGCTCAGTGCTGTGTGTGTGCATAAATCTTTTATTGTGTGCATATGTTGGAGCTCTCACTATGCTGTGAATTAACATATGTTGACATCAATATCACACTGCTGTGAAATCAATATGACTGTCGTAAGGCAGAGCTTCATCGTGGCAGAGTGGTGGCACCTTTACTCTACAGTCAAGTGTATACAAAAAAAGGTTAGAGGGTCTGTGAGTGGAACAGTGAAGGATGATCTCTGGAGGAGACTAGAGCCGGTTGCTTACACTGCCTCTCTTGGCCAGTGAGTCGCCACAGTCAGCGGGAAGTGTCCGCTTGCTGGACTTTTTCAGCTCGTGGTCACCCACGTCTTCTATGATGGGTTCAAGTCTTGTCTGCACACAGAGACACAATGGAGGATAGATAATCAGAGAAACCAATAAACACAACTACAACATTCAGGCACGTTGTTGATAAAAAACTGTGATAAAACTGTGGCACAAGGCACATGTTCTATTTTTATAAGTTAATGGATGAAAGTCAAGGACCTCCTTATTTTTTATAAACATTTTAAACAATGCATTCACATGATTATGATGATGGGCGAATGCCAGTTAGGGGTCAGAAAATGGGAGACAGCCATTAGGAATTAATGGGAACAGAGGAAAGTTAGAACCTTACATCGCTACATGGACCTCTATACTGCAATTATCACAAGAAATGTTTTACATACACCAAGTATGATCCCAACAATTTACCCAAAAAAGTGATTTTTTACCACAGTTTAACAATTTACCTGGCCTGGAGGCGATCAATGTCTGGACCTGCAGACCTCCTAGCGTTTAGCCAGATGACAGGAGACAAAAGTCTAAGAGTTTATATTGAGCTAAGAGGCTTGCTGAACCCCTTTAACATACTGCATTACTGCATCATCTGCAAAGAACCTATGGTTTTTTTGCAGTTGTTACACATAGAAATTTTTTTTTCAACTTTGGGTATAAAAAAAGAGAAAAAGTAGTCTCCCAATGAAATCTCCACATTTATATCATATCGTGGTTGTTTACACTGTTATCTAGAAACTGTTTAATTCAATCTGACTGACAAGACCAGTGGATTCAGGCAAAACAATCCTAAGTTTTTGAGGGAGCTGGGAAAGATCAGTACTGTCAACCACTTTACAAAATACCAGGCCCCCTCTCGGTCTTCCAAACAGCTATCTGTTTCATATCATGTCTGTTTAATTTAAATAAACACTGAGGGACTTGACCTTTCTTAGGATAGTTAACCCATTAGTTCTGCCAGGCAGTATCTTCATCACAATGGTCCTATGCAGAGCAGTTAAAGAACAGATTGTTCTTAAACCTTGTGTGTTTGTTATTGATGAAGCTCAGCTGTGGTAACGTTCTGTACATGCATGCATCCTCTCAATGCCTTAAATCTTTGGATACTGTATACCATGGGGACTGGGTTTATAACAAATCTTAAGTCCTTAACTCATCACTGCATTCTGTATGATCAAGTTGGTTGGACTTCTTTGACCTCACAGGCTAAAACAGTGGCATATCCTTATTCATAAAGCTTTACTTAATCTTCTTCCATCATATGTGTGATTTTAGTCATGTGCAAAGTGCTGAAAGCTACAGTCTTTGCTCTGTGACTCAGTCAGAAAATTTTCTTTTACCGTCTGTTGCCAAAGCCCATCTTGAAATAAGTGAGAGGAGTTTCAGGTACACTGGTCCTGCAGCCTGAAGTCTGCTGCAGGACATCTCATGTCTTGAGAGGCTGGTCTCTTTCAATCTTTTTAAAGGAAGCTTTAAGGCATTGGAGGAATATGCATCAGATTGTAGATGTTTTGATTGATGATTTTCTGCTCTGTGACTCAGGATCTGTGATCGTAACTGCTCCGTTTTTTATGCTTGTGTCTTTGTTAAATGTGCTGCTGCCCGTCGTAGCCAGGACACTCTTGTAAATGATATTCTTGATCTCAATGAGGCTTCCCTGATTAAATACATTTAAATAATAATAATATCTCACCTCTGTGTATCTGTATTTTCTGCCTTATACAGAATTTTGATTCATTAGCTCCAAATAACTTGACTTAATGGGGGCTGAGAACACCTTAATGGCCCTTTACCTCAAATTTATTTGTGATTAACCATTTTGCAGAAATATTCTTGCATGAGCACTAGGGCTGGGCAATTAATCGCAGACTAGATTAAATTGCAATATGGCCTGTTGCAATACTAAATTGCAGAAGTTGCAATATTTCTTTGAATTGAAATTTGTGTCAAAATACCAGTTTAAAATCTTTTCTGCAGCAGATGTTAATCATTACACATCATGTAATCATTGAAGTGCCATTTTTTTAGAATAGTCTACCAGAAAAATCCTACTTTCTTAATTTTTGTACATTTTTCCAATTAAATATGAGAATGACATAAAAATTATCACTCCATTCAACACAATAATTCATATCCAATTTGCAATACGAGTCAAAATCATCACAATTAGATATTTGTCCAAAATTGTTCAGGCTTAGTTTAATCTACTATTGTGTTGCTTGTAATCTAGAAAAATATATTGCTTGTGTTTGTTGGAAAATAGACAAAATGAGGAACTTAATAAATAACTGCATATCAAATTGCAATTGTAATACTGCCAAAAAATATCCCAATTAGATTATTTTCATAAATGTTTCAGCCCTAATGAGCACCCACATTTTAAAAAGGGCAGCCCCATGAGTAATAAAAATGAATATTGGTGCTTGGAGGTACATAAACATGTCTGATGTTCAGTCCATACCAGCAGCTCACTAACCTCTGACAGGATAGTGGTATCATAAGAAGGCTGGTACTTTTCCTTTTCTTGGGCTGTGCGTTTCTCCATCTTCTCCCGGTCCGTCTTCTGCTTACGGTCCGCCCCCTTTGGCTGAACAGGACATGGAGAAGGAGAAGAAAAGGACGCCATTAAAGAAGGCACAAATTGCTAAAAGGGCTGATAAAAGTTGAGGTGTACAAGCCTCTTTCTCTATCAAACAATGAGTGTACCTTAAAGACTTTGATTTGGCAGGAGGCAGAGTGGAGGTGCTCTGTGTACTCTCCTCCCTCTCCCTGGGCGAACGTGTCAAACTGGATCCTGAAGGGGACGCCCTTCTCCCCGCCGTGCTTCCTGGGAGTGAACTCTGTGCTGATGCAGTGCACCTTTAGAGAGTGAGAGTGTGTGTGATCCAAATGTGTTTGATGTGGAAATTCAGTGGCACACCCAAACAGCTGGCGCGGAGACAAGCTGGTGTGGGTTTTTTTGTTTTGTTTTTTTTTTTACCTGAACAAAAACAGAGGTTCTTTTGTTCATGTCCCAGAGGAATTCAGCTGCATTCAGCTGGGAGGGGTGAGTCTTCGGCTCAATGATGCCCACTGACATGGGGATATCTAAAACACAAACATACATTAAAACACAGAATAACACGGATGCCACAGTTAAAGAATACATCATTTTCTGGGCATCATTACCGATGTCAAGGAGACGGTCGCCGGGACGATTCCACTTCCAGCCCTCCAGCTGCTGGTGCTCTGTGTATTGTAGCCTGCGGTCATGAAACACCACCCGCACTATGCTCTACGCACACAAACACAAACTTAGGAATCATTGCTGCATGTGCTCCTCAGATCATCACAAAGGGCTGGAGTAATTGATTATTTTGTAATCAAGTACTCTATCGATTCTTCTGTTGATTAATGGAGTACTCTAAGAAGAAAAATTGCATTTTGAAAAGAATCACTGCTTTTTTCAAGAGCAATAGTACCAAACAAATGAGAAAAGAAGACGGGCCCCTTAAAATAAGTACTTGTATATTAGAAATTGGTATTAACAGATTCTCTAAAGGAAATATACTTTACAAAGTGCCACAGAGTTATTTTTGCAATTTACAATTATTTTAAGTTAAAATTAATGAATTGGGGTTTAGGGATGCTCTCACATTTTGGGTGCTAACACTTTATTTCTTTAATTGGAGTTTATTTTTATTTATCTATTTGCCATTAAAGTAAAGGGACTCTTAATCATTTATATATCTTCTGCTTCAAGCATGAGTGTAATATTTCACCATCTAGTAAAAATAAAGCTCCATCATTCACACATTGGTCTAATAATGCCTGAAAACTGTACTCTTACATAACAGGAATATGATCTAATTTTCAAAAGGTGTTCACATTTAGTTTTTGCAAGCGCATTTTAGTTTTTTTATTAGTTGATCCATGGTAAACATGACTTTTTAACACGATCTCTGGACCTCGAGAACACAATAAGGGATAAAGCTGCTTCAGAGACCTGTTGATTCCTTGACTGGAAGATGATGAACTCTAAACTATCTTTTCTCTCTGTCTCAGTCACTGTTTGTAGCAATAACGTGTTTCTAATTGATTGGTATCTTACACTTTAAAAAATGTAATCCCCACCTCTTGGGGACTGGAAAGAGAAAAAAATTGTTCTGTGACAAAAATTCTTCAAAATTTCCACATATTTACAGAAAGTCCTTCCACTTTTTTGCACTGGCTCGATTTATGCCATTATTAAAAGCAGTCCTGTCTGCAGAGACACAGAGGGCCACATCACAGGCTCTCTGTCTCTGTCTCTCTCTCTCCATCCTGAGCTATTCAGGCAGTCTCGGTCATAATCTGCACAGATACAGCTGCTAGGTGCTTATGCGCTTTGTTTGCCAAACATGATGCGATAATGAAACAGCCACCCATTGGTTGTCCTGCCGTCAAAACGCATCATGGGATACAATATGGAGGTTAGCATCCAAAGCTAGCAGCAGAAACTATCGAAATTTTGGATTTAAAAATCGATAAAAAGACATTCATTATCAGATTTACTTGTGTGGATTTTATCTATAAATACCCCAGAAAGTCATCTGAGTTGGATGGTTCAAAAGTTATTTAACTGTTAATAGCCTGCGTTTTATCTTGTCATATATGACAGCAGTTTCAGAGGGTTAAACTGTGCAGTTCTGCACTATGCCACTCTTTTCTACATTCTATTTTTACCATGTGGAGTTTGCATTTCTGCTTGCAATAGTATGATAGTTGAGCTCTCAGCCACAGCCCATGAGTAGTGCTGCCCGCCTCTGCTCTCTAATTGCAGTGCGTTCAACAAAGTTTATTTGTTTAAAGCAGGATTATGACATAATAAGGGAAAAGGCTGTTAAGAAATAGCACCAACCTCTGTGGTCGTGGTTTCCCACCCTGTGTATCCCAGTACAAAATGAGTTATTACGGCACCTGTCTCAGGGTTATATACCAGTATACATCGGTATATAAGACTTGATGAGTGTGGATTATAGACAGAATTTTAGGAAAATTAGGTCTTGTCTGTATATCAACCCCTGTACCAAGAGATTTTCCTTAGCTTTTTTAATGCATAAAAACCTGGTTTCTGGGGTTGGGTGTGGATTTTGTTTTCACAGTTGTTTTTTTTTTTTTGTTTTTTTTTCTTTGAAAGTAAAGGACTTAATATTAGATTTTTGGTTGTATGAAAAGTGCTCTGCAAATAAATTCTGATAACTGAGTGACATAAGGTGGGAACATTAAATTAGAAAAAAACAAATGATCCAAGAAGTAATAAACTGCAATGATCTGCTCACCTTCACCAACTTGTTGTTGAGCTCTGGTAGCTCCCCTGGATTCCTGTTATCCAACATACGCACCTCGTAAGACTGGCCTGAGAGGGTGAGAAAGAAAAGAGAAAAAAAAACATGGCTAAGAGTATCTAAAAATAAGACGGTGTGTGAAAACAAAGTTTACCCTTCATCTAACATTTTAAGTTAATTCTATCTGTTATGGTTCATTATTTAGTATCGGGGTCATTCCTTAAAAAAGTCCATCTTGGCTGAAAGTTTGCATTACAATTCAAAGAGCAGCATTACGCAGAAGAGTTTGCTTGACACAAAGCTGTAGGCAGTGAGTGATTATCTTTGTCGAAAGGCCCATTTTGCTAGATATTCTGCTGCCCCACATAATCAACCCCAGAAAATGACTCAAACCCTTATGGTTGACAATCATCAAGATTGCTCATGAATTTTACTGTGAGACAGATGATTCAGAGCGTCAGCCCTAGAACCGTTTCATGTTGCCATTTTTTCTCTGGTCTCAATCTGCTTCATAATCCGGTCCTCCTACACCTCTAATGCCGAATTTTTGTTTGTGATGCACTGTGGTGAAATTTTGTATTTTGCTACCTTTTTAATGAGGGTAATGATGCAAGCAGATGCTGTATCTCCATTTGAGGCCAGACCAACAAGCATTGATAAAACAATCATAAACAAACTGGATTTTGTCCAATCTGACTCAGAGGGTGACCAAGGATTGACTAGATTATCTTACCCTGCAGTTAATGGAATTAACTTATAACACTGTGGTTGATTTAAGGGGTTTAGTAAGATAGAGTGTGTATGTAAGAGATTTTACAACCATATGTCTTTAATTTAAAAGATTTTGTCTGCCGATATTGATATTATAGTAATAATATGGTCCATTACAAACTGATTAAAGTTGGGTCTTTGTTAAGAGAACAATTAGTGCAGTCTGCTGGTTTTAGAAAATGTCAGGGGACATTTACTATGAATTGGTGCAATACAAAGAAAGATTGATGTAAATGAGAAACACGTTGTGTTGCCCCATGTATAAAATGTGCTGTAAAAGTTTGACTCGATTTAATGTTGGCCACAGTTATCAATTCTTGAATTCAGTTTCTTTCAATCAGACCCACAGGTGAATAAAATCAAGTACATAGCCATGCAGCCTCCATTTTCAAACATTTGTGATCCTTAGTGGGTCGTTCTGAAGAGCTCAGTGACTTTAGGCGTGGCACTGTGATGGACGCCACCTTTGCAATAAGACGGTTGTGATATTATGACATAAGTGATATCATAAGAAAGTGGAAGCGTTTAGGGACAACAGCAACCCAGCTACAAAGCAGGAGACTACGCAACAACATAAAGTGGGGTCGATGACTGCTAAGGCACATGGTGAGTAAAATATCTCTAACTCTCTGCTGATCCCACAGCTGAAGAGTTCTGAACTTCCACTTGCATTAATGTAAACACTAAAACTGTTAGGCAGGAGCTTCAATAATGGGTTTCCATGGTTGAGCAGCTGCATGCAAGCCTCACATCAACAAGTCCAACGCCAAGCGTCAGACAGAGTGGTCTTAAGCACACAGACACTTCACTGTGGAGCAGTGGAAACGTGTTCTGTGGGGTGACGAATCACGTTTCTCTGTTTGACAGTCAGATGGGTGAGGCTAGGTTTGTTGGATGCCAGGAGAACATACCTGCCTGACTGCATTGTGCCAAGTGTGAAGTTTGGTGGCAGAGGGATAATGGTATGGGTCTGTTTTTTGGACATCCTGGACAATGCTATGCTTACAATTTTGACGCAACACTTTGGGAAAGCCCATTTTCTATTCCAGCATGACTGCCCCAGTGCACTAAGCAAGGACTATAAAGGCATGGTTTGAGGAGTTTGGTGTGGAAGAACTTGACTGGCCCACACAGAATCCTGACCTCAACCCCAATGAAAACTCCATATTAAAGTATGTGTATTTGAATACAATGTCATTACAGTTCCTGTTGGTGTAATTGTCAGGCAGTCGAATACTTTGTTCTTATAGTGTATTTTCAGTTTCACATGGACTTGACATTTTCTATGTGCATATATAAAAAAAACACAAATACATTTTCTTCTTTTAAAAGGGTTAGCAAAATAGCCAAGATTCCATAATTCCTCTTATCCAAACAGCTACCCTTTTCTTTTAACTCAACGGTCGGGGAGGGGTGCTTGAGTATTGTTATGTCACAATGCAGTGTTCAAGGATGAAGTCAGGAAATTGTTATGATTTTACCTTTTCTGAAATGATCAGAAACTGAAAGATAATTGAGAATGAGAATTTGCGGGACATCAGCCACAATAAAACTTCATGTTTGATTACTCATTAAGTTACTGTATGCAAGAGTAACCCTAAGACTTCACTTTGAAGTGGCAAAACGCTAACATTAACTATTGATCAAAAACTGCAAATGGCTCTTTAAATATTGTTTCATTTTACACTTTGGCTCATTTCTCTCTGATTTCCACTGTTCTCCTTCTCATAACAGCATGAGCTCCTAACTCAAAATGATCCCTTTTAAAATCAGATTTCAACACAATGAGATGATAAACAGACAATAGACCCAGTACATTGCTGATAAGACCATCTACATTCAAGTTTTTTGTTTTAGCAACTGACAGTAGAAGACTTCATTGTTTTACCCAGATTGTGATTCCATGATTTTTGTCTGCTGTCTTACAGGAAGCTTAGAGGCAACAAAAGTTCCAACAAAATGAACTACCTCTTTTTTAATAAAAAGTGTAGCAGAATCATTCAAGTAGCATGTGACATTAAAGCATTAAGGTTAAAAGAGGCTGTAAGCTACATCAGTGGGTTCAGTGTGCAGTAACCGATGAGTAGTGAAATAATCCTGGAAAATAATAAATTACTGGTGCTAATGAATACAGCACAGAGAAGCAGGCTGTGTGTGATTGCATGAATTAAACTAAATCTATATAGACATTCTGATTGTCCAAGAAAATACATCGAGTTATATGCAACAACTGAAGGGACAGGTGTCACACCTTGGTTTAGGTATGTGAGCGTCTCGTCGTGCAGCTTCACAGCAGGCGAGGTGGCGGCACACAGCACATACTGGAATGGGGGATTTTTGGTCTCCTTTTCAGGAGGAAGGCTGGAGTCCTCCTGCTTAAAGATGGGCAGAGCCAGCACATCGCTGAGGGAGACACAAGAGGAGCAGAAAGAGAACATCAGCATGACAGATACTCAACAAACAGACATTATTAAAGAAGAGGAGCTGTGGCAGAGTAAAAATGGTTTTCCAAGAACAGCTGAATTATGGCGTTTTTCTTGCCTTTAGGCCATTTCAATGATATTCAACTGACTCATTTTAATCTAAGCTTTTATTGAATCTCCTCAACCGTGAGGAATCTAATGCTGATGGAAACAACCAGTGTGTCCTCCTTAGGCAACAAAAACGTCTTTCCTTATGCCTTTAGAGTGGATGTTCTTGTTTTCCTACTTTGATTATCTCTGAAATCCATCAAATGTGGTCGGACCATTTAAACTGTTGAATCTTACAGCGTTTTAGGGCAATACTTGCACTCTTCTTAATGTGGAATTATCAATAATGTTGGCTAGTTTTGAAATAAGTTACAAGAGCTCCTCATTGATTAAATGACTCTTATATTATGTATGCGTGAGGCTGCAGAGGGATAAATGAACAAAAATGCCCAGAGACAGCTTGAGCTGCTGCTGACACACTCAGACACACCATCTCTCACACCTGGCAGCTACTCTAGACAGGCAACTGTCCTCGGCTCACCCTGACAAATGCCGTGGGAGTGTCAGCGGGTGCACAACGCGTGCGTGTGTGTGCAGAAAGAGTCCCATCAACGCAAAGAAATGCAGATCATGGCATCTCATTACATGGAAAACTTTTTGGCACGACACCATGCTGCTTTAATCCCAATCCAAACTTCAATTAAAGAAAGTCCCTTCTGCAGTAACTTCCCCCCAAAAAAGCTTCAAACAGTACTGCTACTTTCAAAATCTTAAATCAATTCTTGCTGTAACTTTTTATTTATTTTTTATTTTTTTTGCTGTGGACCGAGTGGCCTGAGCTTTAGATGGTGCCAGTCTGGATGCCGCAGCCCCGCTAACCCTGCTGCCCAGGAAAACTACATCTGCTTCCTGAAACCTGACGAGCTGGCCCTGCTGACACACACTGAGACATTCTGTTCCTACCAGCTGCTGACTCCAAAAACTGACCTGTAACTCACCCCAACACCACAGATAGATATCACTACCGAACACAACAGGACTGTTTGATGACAGCATTTTAAACATTCATATGATACCAAATCAAACAATATCAAGATAGGAAAAACACACGCCCTCAACAGCAAATATCAGAGATGTTCCAAAACCATTTTTCCTTCCAGATATCAATATCAGAGCTTAGGTAGCGGCCAATACAGAGTACTGATCCGATACCATTGTAAACTTTCTGCAATGACTCTGCTGTAGAAAGCTTAAAGTTTAAGAAAGAACAAAGAAAATGAATCTTCAGAACACACTTTAAATTTCAAAAAAAGAGGATTAACAAAGACAAAGGCCTCAGGTCTGTTGGTGCTGGCTAAACCACCACAAACTTATTTGTACATGAAGCTGATATTTACAGCAGATATACGAGTAATAAATATCTGATATTTTTAAATCTGATGATGCCAATAATCAGCTTTTTAAGCTTATACAGTCGCTAGAAAAAGTATGTGAACCCTTTGAGATTTCTTGAATTTCTGCATAAATTGGTCATCAAATGTGTTCCGATCTTCATCTAATTCATAACAATAGACAAACACAGTCTGCTTAAACTAATACTGCACAAAAAATGATATGTTTTCATGTTTTTATTGAACAAACCATGTAAACATTCACAGTGCAGGGTGGAAAAAGTATGTGAACCCCTAGGCTAATAACTGGTTGACCCTCCTTTGGCAGCAATAACCTTAACCAAACGTTTCCTGTAGTTGCAGATCAGACCTGCACAACGGCCAGGAGGAATTTTGGACCATTCCTCTTTACAAAACTGTTTCAGTTCAGCAATATTATTCGGATGTCTGGTGTGCATCGCTCTCTTGAGGTCATGCCACAGCATCTCAATCGAGTTGAGGTTAGGACTCTGACTGGGCCACTCCAGAAGCGTATTTTCTTCTGTTGAAGCCATTCTGTTGCTGATTTACTTCTATGCTTTGGGTCGTTGTCCTGTTGCATCACCCATCCTCTGTTGAGCTTCAGTTGGTGGACAGATGGTCTTAAGTTTTCCTGTAAAATGTCTTGATAAAATTGGGAATTCATTTTTCCATCAATGACAGCAATCCGTCCAGGCCCTGAGGCAGCAAAACAGCCCCAAACCATGATGGCCCCTCCACCATATTTCACAGTTGGGATGAGGTTTTGATGCTGGTGTGCTGTGCCTTTTTTCTCCACACATAGCATTGCATGTTCCTTTCAAACAACTCAATTTTGGTTTCATCTATGGACAGAATATTTTGCCAGTAGTGCTGTGGAACATCCAGGTGCTCTTTTGTAAACTTTAAATGTGCAGCAATGCTTTTTTTGGACAGCAGTGGCTTCCTCCGTGGTGTCCTCCCATGAACGCCATTCTTGTTTAAAGTTTTACTTATTGTAGATTTGTCAACACAAATGTTGGCATGTGCCAGAGATTTCTGTAAGTCTTTAGCTGACACGCTAGTATTCTTCTTCACCTCATTGAGCATTCTGTGCTGTGCTCTTGCAGCCATTTTTACAGGATGACCACGCCTAGGGAGAGTAGCAACAGTGCTGAACCTTCTCCATTTGTAGACAGTCTGTCTTACCATGGACACATGAACATCAAGGCTTTTAGAGATACTTTTGTAACCCTTTCCAGCTTCATACAAGTTAACAATTTTTGATCGTAGGTCTTCTGAGAGCTCTTTTGTGCCAGGCATTGTTCACATCAGGCAATGCTTCTTGAGAAGAGCAAACTCAAAACTGGTGTGTGTTTTTAATAGGACAGGGCAGCTTTAACCAGCACATCCAATCTCATCACATTGATTGGACTCCAGGTTGGCTGAGTCCTGGCTCCAATTAGCTCTTGGAGAAGTCATTAGCCTAGGGGTTCACATATTTTTATCATCCTGCACTGTGAATGTTTACATGGTTTGTTCAATAAAAACATAAAAACATATCATTTTTTGTGCAGTATTACTTTAAGCAGACTGTGTTTGTCTATTGTTGTGAATTAGATAAAGATTGGAGCACATTTGATGACCAATTTATGCAGAAATCCAAGAAATCTCAAAGGGTTCACATACTTTTTCTAGCGACTGTATCTACCAGTGCAGATATCATGTGGATAATATCATCCATTACCCTATAAGGATGACTTTTGTGGTCTTTTAATCAGATTACACCTCCATTTGTAAGAGGCTGCATTTGTCTACAAAACTAAATAGACCAAACGCTCAACCAGCTGCTATATCAAAACACTTATTGTGATTGTATCGGCAGTAGACCAGCAGATCTCACTCATACATGAGCTCTATGACAATTAAATTTGTAGAATTTGTAATTACTTTGTAGAACGAGGATATCTGGGAAAAAATACCTTATTGTGAATCAGGGAGAGAAATTAGCACCTGCCACTTGCCAAATGCAGATACTTTTGGGGTATTTTTTTATTTGTCAGGTGAATTTGCTCAGCCTACCAGCCAAAGACCTAGTAATCACTAATTGACCAAAGAACACTGCCACTTCTCCCCTGTGTCAGAGCTGCCATCAAATGTTTACAGTCGGCTGTGGGCTGGGATGATTAGACTCAGTATGAGTCTAATCATGAGTAGTGCTGCAGCTGGTCTACCTGTAAAGGGCCTTTAAACCCATGTTTTGCTCGTCTTAAGCCCAAGACAAGGCCTGAATTCTGGTATGAGATTGCAAGAACTGTGCACAAAACACTAAATACTTACAAGTCTGGCACTCATAATGCAGGAGAATGCCACAAGAATTTCCAGTGCCCCCACATGCCACACTGCAAACATTTGCACGGTTGAGTACAGGACAAACTGGTTAAAAAAATGGTTTGAAATGAATGACAACACGCACTTTCCTGCATAACCTTAATGACTGCTCAGCTCATAGCAACAAACTGACTATCTTGCCTCTCAGTTGAGGCTTGATTGCAGTTGAATCTAAATTTATATGACCTGGCTGCAACGAAGACCCAAACCAGCTTCAAAATAATATGAACAAGACGGAGTGTATGCCAGTATTTTCTTAAATAGTTGGAGAATTTCCCTTCATCAAATAGCCCATAAATTAAATACTCTAATTCTTGATTTTTATGCCATATCTAATTGCATTATGATGCTTGTTAAGATAAAGTGGCTTGCAAAAAATGTCAGTGGCTGGTAGATTTTTTAAAATCCGCCAGCCAAACTGGCAGGTAGGTGAGCAAACCCAGTATGGGGATCATATGATAGCATGAGTTGAGTATACTGTTACATCCGCAGTAGCCAGTAGTGATTTAAAAAAAGCTGAAATAATTTATTTTTTTATGGTAATGGAAGAATAAAAAGTCTAGAAACTTTTTACCACCCCAAAAGCACAAACTCTCCATTTTCTCCCTAAGCTTCAAAGCAACCCATCACTTTCTAAAATTCTGACACCCTGTGTGTCACTAAACCCCGATAAATCTAAGTCTAGGATGCAGATGGCCAGAGAGGACGCTGATAAGACAAACACATGTCCTGAGAGCTGCTGTGCTCGCCTTTGCCACACAAATATCATCACCTCCCATAACCTGTTACATAACACGTTACACGCATATCAAGAGTTACTAATTGAACAGGTGCTTTACAACAATACTGCTCGGATTCAAGCACAGCTCTTCTCAAGCTGTTTAAGAGAGACACAGACACAGGAAACATATCTGTCCTCCACAGTCAACAGGTGACTCACAGTGTTTCCCTGAATCATAAGACCCGAGTACTGCTGGAAATCCCTGAGTCATTAATTGAACCCATTTCAAAGTCTTATTAACCAGTTATGAAAGAGTCTAAATTTAATACAGATACAGCTATATGTTATTTAACCAGACAATCCGATAATTATTTTCAATGCCTGACGCCCTGCTGGATTCCAATGAATCGACTCACAGCACACAGAGCAAACATCCTTTTGTTTACATTTTACCTGGTAAACTTTCACAGTATGTTAACAAGTAAAGAAGCTGGATCAAAAAATATTTTCAAAAAGTCCAGGATGGGCTGCTTTCTCAACAGAGGCTACCAAAACAACTCAAGTGGAGTTTGACACAGGATTCAACTTTTTTGCCCTCAAGGCAAAGTGTCATATACTGTGTGAGTAGCTTTCAGAGCTGGGTATCATTAAAAGAGTTTATTCTTAGTTCCAGTAACATGTCCGTGAAGCTAATAGTAATTTGAAAATGATGCTTTATCTCCTTTGGTCTGATTAGTTTGGAGACAATAAAATAATATTTTGAAAAGGAAATTTGACCTGAGCAATACTGTACTGCATGAAACAAAAGCTATAGAAGTCAACCTTACATATCTGGTGGCTGTTTATTAATTACACAGAACTGCCGTTTGATGCTAACTTGTGAAACTTTCTGATGCTAAACAAAAACATTCAGGGTCAAAAGTCAAAAAGTGTCAATCATGTATGGTTGGTATCAGATGTTCTGCAAAGGTCTTAGTTTTGTAGATCTTATAATATTTATATTTAAGATTTCTATAATATATATATAAACACATCAATTTTCTACACCGCTTATCCTGTTTGAGGTCACAGGGGCTGGAGCCTACTCCAGCTGTCATTAAGCAAGAGGCAGGGTGCAACCTGGACTGGTTGCCAGTCAACAAAGGGATGACATATAGAGACAAACAACCAGGCACCCTAACACTCACACCTACGGCCATTTTAGAGTCACCAATTAATGTAACAAGCATGTTTTGGTCTATGAGAGGAAGCTGAAATACCCAGAAAGAACCCGTGCATGCATGGGAGGAACATGTAAACCCTGTGCAGAAAGGCCCTGTATGGAACCAGAAACCTTCTTGCTGCAAGGCAATAGCTTCAACCCATTCACCACCATGCAGCAACAGAACACATAATACATTACACAGTAATATTATATCATGCTATTGTAGGTGGAGATATAATAACATATGTTTTTTCAAACTTAGAGATCATTCCATTGATAAACACTATGATGAACCCTTTCAAAACAAAGGCAACAAAATTCAGGTCTTTTGGCAACCAGTTTTATAGGGGTGCATGATATTGGACTTTTGCCACTATCATATGCGATATTTTCAAAACTTTTTAGCCTATACCAATATCTAAATGCAGTTCAGACCTAAACGTTAGTCCTTTAAACACACAATTTCAATTTTGAGGATGAAAAAATTAACAAATATCAGTCCTTATAAATGATGTGTTAGGAATGATTAGAAATTAGGGGTGCACCAATAGATCAGGCAGTCAATCGATTGGCGCCGATTTCCTTAATTTTGGGGGATCGGCGATTGGCCGATACTTACATATGAAACCAATCTTATCCACCCATCTTATCTACCTCTACCGACTAAAATGTGAAAAATGAAAGACTAAAGGAACTGATATAATTTAGTTGTTTGGACAGCAATGCTCTAAACTTAACATTTATATTAGAACTACCTCATGTGCAGTTAAAACAACAAGTTTGTATTGATTCACAGGTATTGTTCAATGTTTTTTCAATAAAATAAGATTGGAACATTGAAGGTGTATGCAGTCAGTTATAAAAAAAAAAAAAAAATTGGTATCGGCCAAAATCGGAATCGGCAGGTCAGGCTTTTTAAAGATCGGTGATCGGTGATCACCCAGAAAACTGCCATCGTGCACCCCTATTAGAAATAAAGAAAAAGCCTTCAGCTGGCGTAGATCTTTTGGTCCAGCCTAACACCTGGTATACACTGTACAATTTTGGACTGTCCCTGATGGAAGACAACCAATCGCTGTGATATCTTTGGTTGTAGCTCTAGAACCATGGTCCTATGTTGCACTGTCGGACAGGTTGTCAGACTGCTGTTGTCATGGTCTTGTGACCAAAGAAAGCCTGGGATAAAATTCTGACAGATTAAAAAATTTAGGATGGCTATCTCATAATGTGACTGCTGCTACGACCTATGTCAACTAACCAATAGGAATGCAGAAAGAAAGATATAACAATAAACACGACACTGGCACTAACAAACAAAAATGTTAGCATTAGAATGGAGACAATGCCAAAATGCAGAAGTTTGTTGGATTCCAACAAGGAGAAAAATTTTGATCTCAGATGTTTAGCATATAAATGCTACAATTACAACGGCTTTGTTGTTGCTTTTCTTCATTATTCACCACGACACTGGCGGTGTAGATGGGTGGTGCACACTGATGTGGAGCACACTGATGATTGTTTTTTTCTTGCTTATCGGTGTACACTGACACCTGCGATTCAGTGGCATTTAGTGGGAGTTGTCATCGTACAGTCTGCACACATCTAACTTAATGTCCTATGAATTTCACCTTGCACAGTGTGGTGTGCCAGAAGCGTATAAGATTGTTAAAAACGCACAGTTTTTAGGAGGCTTAAGGCCCTGTTTGCAACATTTTCAACTGAAAACACAAACTTTTTTGCAATCTGGGCTTTCTGTCCATACGAGAACAGCGTTTTGTGGGCCTGAAGACAGGACAATTTGGAAAGGAGCTCCAGAGAGAAAAGTTTTCAAAACACCCCCATCTCTGTCTCCACATGGACGGGCAAAATCACACCGCCAACTACTGGACTGACATGTATACTACATCATTTTTGTTTTTTTCTGTGGTCTAACATGCACAGGGTTTCTTTTCAAAACATTGCTGTCTGCTTATGGGACTTTTTGAAAACAAAGACATAAACAGAGCAGAATGTTGCTGTGTAAGCAGGGCCTCATACTCTGCTAACTTATTTGTACAGCCAATATTTACATCCGATATAGGCAGATTTTCATTGCCAAAATATCTGTTGTAAATACTGGCAGAAATGTGTGTATCTTCCAATACTGATAATTCACTTTTCAAGCAAATTTTGCTTGTGGGAGCTTTTGGTTTAAATTTGACTTGAGTTATTCTAATCTAGAGTGCTTTGTTGGGATGCAGATGGTCTAGTGGTTTGGTTTTGTTGTAGGTTTGCATTATCTCTGCAAAATTTGACCATTATAGATAATTAAGGGAGAAACACCAGTCTATTTTACATCCATACTTTAGTAGACACGAAAAGTGGATGCTGGTATTTCTGAAACACTGTGAGTGCAAAGAGCTTCAGCAAGTTTTATTCCACAACTGTTAACCTTATCAGCAACTCTTGAATCAGAAACAGACCCATCAGTGTGAAGGTTTATACACCCTTTTGTTCCCCCCTCACCACTGGTGTTGAGAAACAAAGCCACACATCTGCTCTGATAGACCTGCCACTCTGAGAGGCCAAACAAGGCCTTTCTCACACACTTCCTGTTATCTTGATATGTACACTAAAGTTGTGTAGTGGCAAGTGATAAGTCTTACTGTACAGCATATGCCCCCTCGTTACTCTAGTATGGGTTTAAAATTTAATCTTTATCCCCCCTCATGGCACCCTGCAATGACTGCCCTACTCCAAAACAAAGAGAAGCCATCACAGTCAGTACAATGGGAATAACAGCCACAGGTAGGGGGGTGTAATGTAATTTAAACCCCCCAGACTGAGTGTGTTGTTCTCCCTATCGACCCCATACTGTGCTATACAGCTGGGGTTACACTCCATGTCTGACCTCATGCTGTAGGCTCCAGCCCCCAGCTCCTGCCCGATGCCGGACAGGCTGGCATCAAAGTCGTGCACCAGCCCCGACTCTATGGTGGCGTCGTCCATCTTCAGCACCCAGGCCATGGGCCCCAACTCCTTGTCCTCGGCTTCTACTTGGAGGGCCGCCAGCTTGCTTCAGGTACGAGAGGACGGCTAGCGAGGAAGTGGGCTCTGCAGCTCGTGAGGGACACCGTGTGAGGAAAGTTATGCTGCTAGCCCGTTAGCCGCTCCTTGGCAAGCTGGGCAGGCGAACTGATAGCTTTCCACAGAGACTCGATGTGTCGCCATATCTCCACTCAGGATTTAGAGGAGTCGTTTATCACACTGCACGGAGCTCCACGACTATCTGAAAGTGATGATACGATAGACTCCACGTAGCTAGCTAAACGTTAGTCGTGACTGAAGACGTGAGCTGATTGTCAGCATGCTAACGTTAGCTATCCGCTACCTAGCTCTACAGAGACAATTTAAGCAGGCTAACATGAATCCAGCGGCCACTTCGTTACTCCAGGAATGGTCCCTTCAAGCAGTCCAGCTAACGTTGGTCCTGAAAAATGTCACAAGCACAGCTGAGGGTTTTGTTTTAGTCCACACGCCGCATCCCACGCAGCGTCCGCACAGCTGTTGCTACCTAGCTACCAGGCTAACTAGCATCAACTTCACTTGCTCTGAATCAACTGTATGATGTCCGGTGACCTAAGAGCAGCTCTCCTCTAGCGTTCCCTGAACCATCCCAAATCGCTCTCCTCTTCTCATCGTGGTACCGTAATCACAGGTGAGACTCCCAGTCCATCATCCGCACTCCTGTGACCATCCAAAACGAAGCGGCTGATATAAAACCAGGCATCAACATGGCTCCCTCAGCATACAGGCTGTTGGTCTGTGAAGCCTGCAGGGCTGCCACCGCCAGCCTCAGGAAGGATGCCAGGACGGAAGGCAGCCAATCAGAGCGCGCCTTCTGTGCCAAGCGCAGTAAGATTGTCCAATCAGAGTTCTCCGAGCTTCCGTCATTATGTTCTCTACTGTATGTGTGCTCTGCCTCCCAGAAACTCCTTTAAAAAATCTGTTTACTTTGAAAAATATCCGATTTCTTTGAAGGAACACTTCCTGGTATCATATATTTATGATGGCTAAACGCTCCAAACCTTTCACTTTCCCTCTTTACTATGAAATATATCATATCTGCAATCATAATGGAGCACAGCATGACTGATTTTCTTTTTAATTTGTTTGTTTTTTTTTTAAATCCAGATAAATCTATATTTCTAAGGTCAAAAATATATTTATGAAAGGCACAATACTGCTTTTAAACCAGCTGCAGAATAAGAAAAAATGTTTAACATTGGCTCTTGATACCATCGGCGGAGTGAGGGGTGGCCCACAGGGCTGGAGCCCCAAATGTTTTCTCAGAAGAATTTCTGAGGTTGGAAAAATTAAGCTGTCTGCTAAGCATTATGGTGAATAATTGCATCATCACTGGGTGTGATGAAAACCTTCTTAAACATAATTTCAGAATGTTAGCACAGGAGGTCTGACATTTGGTCTGTTTTAAAAATTAGATCAAATAAACTTAGATTATTATGATATGATCTTGTTTTTGTTAAAGCAAAAAGTTATTTTAATTCTATAATCAGATTGTACTGGATCAGAAATACTCTCTTAAACTTTCAAAATAAAATCAGATTCAATTTCCTTTTAGGGTGAGGGTAAGGGTTAGGATACCGAAGCTTTAAAGTTAAAAACCTGGCCTGCAAAACCTGATTACAAAACGTTAAATACAACAGAGTAGACAGTCTGCTTACAGGATAAAGCTTGTCCTCCATGAAAATGTTCTAACACAAAAAGTATAGCTTAAGTAATAACGTAACTATGTTGATAAAATAGCTATGTAGCTAAGGTAGCTAAAGTTAAGATCACAAAGCAGCTATGTAAGCTATGTATCTGTTATCTGCGTAGCTAAGTATCATATTGTGAAAGCTAATTTAACTATAGAAAATGTAGCTGCTTTGTGAGCTACATAGGCACATAGCTACATTAGCTTTAGCTACATTAGATTTAGGCTAGCTAGATTAGATTTAGCTAAATTTGCAAAAGCTCAGGTTGCTTAAGCGAACTTAGCTACATTGACTTATGTACGTTAATTACATAACTAGTGAGCTATATTAGCTTAAGCTAAAGCTAACACAGCTAAAGTGAGCCATTGTTCATGGCACTTATTCTAAAACTGGTCTATACAAAATTTAATCTTGGATTAGACTGCCGACCTTTTTCTCTGTTATATTTATGAAATGTTTTTTAGTTTGTAATGTTTGCAGTGTGGTTATTTCATGAATGCCAGACCTTTTTTTATGAATAAAGTAGTTTTTAAAACAAAATCTAAAACTGGAAATGCCTTGTACTAGCAAATTATGGCACCTAATTTCTGAGATATACAGTCTCAGATGAACGGTCTGTGATAATAGCTGTTAGAAATGAACAGTCTGCAGCCAGACCCCTCTAAAATGTGTCTTCACTTTTAAACATTTTTTTCTCTTAAAATGTGACAATTATCCACAAAAATGAAAGGTTGATTTACCTTGTTGTAAATACACCCTATAGAGTTAAGTTTTAATGAAGAGACATCTCAACTGAAGAAAAAAAAATTGAAAATAAGAAAACATAGTAGGCAACGCGCATGCGTGGATAAATGTCTGGTCTGCAGCCAGGCTCTGAAGCCCTGAATATTTAGCTCTTCTGGCTTCGGCCTTGCGTGAGAACATGCTCTCTCTTGCGTTGTTTGTGCTTAATTTATTATTTTGTATGCTTCCCGAGCCATTTCTGCAGGGTCACTCACATGCTGATACATTTCTTGCTAAATATTGTTAACAAAGATGAATGCTTGCAGGCAGGGTGACAGGTAGGCGTCATGTTTTTATGCAATATACCCTGAAAAAACTTTAACGTGAACATAAAACAGCCACTGAACTTTTGTCAAACACAAGATTAACCATTAGAGTTCATAAACTTCAAAAGTAGCCTACATTCACTCAGAAGTTCTCACCTTGTGTAGCTGTTGTTGCCGCTGTGTGTCTGTACGGTGGCTCGGAAGTTTTCCGTGTATGGCTGCCAAAACAACATCGTGTCCCCACCACACCTGTCCCACTCCTAACAAACACGACCCAGTCCGGTACCGAGGAGGTCCAGACAGACTCTCATGATAGTTTCATGTCAGTGCTGGGAAATAGCTTACTTCACAGAGGCTGGCAGCAGACTTGTTATCTGGTCAATTATTATCCACCGGCTGGTCGGACCCTGAACGGCGAAGGGTGTGATGTTTTTTTCGGAGCAGGGTACACGCGCTATTTTGGCTAGTGTGGGGAAAGACCCGCCTCATGACTTAATTATTGCCACCTTGTCTGACTACTGAGATAACTGGAGGTCAACATAGTTATCAAAACTTAAAACGTGGAGAGGCCAGATAGACGGGGAAGAGGAAAACGAATAAAAACGGTTATAGACATATTTAGGGTTTGAATAATTTTATTCAGTAACCTCCAAAATAAACTGACTTCAATTATAGAGATGTTATGAGAAATCCAACAAAATAAAGGACTAAAAAGGCAGAATGAACAACATCAATACTCAAATACGTTTTTATCATTCTACTGAACTGTTAATATATATTCCATTATGTGCATGAAGTATGTATTTATTTATTTTTGTTTTTAACAAATCTTGATATCGGGGTTTATTGCCAATATTCCATAAAACGATTCTTTCTCTCACTTTCACTGTTCAGTAAATGGTTCCTTTTCTCCCTGGACTAAATTGAAATGCAAATATGAAGATGCACAAAATATAAAGACCTTAGAACTGTACAAAAATATCACAATTATGTAACTACTTGCCCTGGTGGTTAAATGTTTATGATTTTAATTATTTGTCAAATCACATTAAATCATTGATACTCAACATGTGGCTCTTTTGTGATGAATAGTGGCTCTTTTAAGTCTAACCTGGAAAAATGTGGTGAATATTTATGCAGTCATTTATTTTACCTTACATTTTTTCATTTAATTGACATTATTTTGTAGAAATCTGCTTTCACTTCAATGTTAAATAGGTTTTTTTTACATTAAACAAGCCTAATCATATTGACCATGATTGGTTTATAAAATTAATAAAAATGTAAAACAGTCAAAGGGGTTTTATAGGTACTGTATACAGCATGTTTTAGATGTTACTTGAATTGTCTGCACTTATTTTGTGTCTGTATGATTCCATCAGCTGTGTGCAAGAAAGAGCATACAGGATACATATCACTGATTCTTAAGAAAAGGGACTAAACATGTTCTGAGCTTGACTTTTTACTTTTGTTTTGAAGTTGATAGGTTTAGGTCTAGACTAGCAGCTGTGTACAGGAACAGAATTTTAATTCAGCTTTTGTTTTTTCCAAAATATGACTTTTTTCTCCATGATATCTTGATTTTTGTCAACTCCGATAGACACAATAAAATATGTTTCATATCTTTTTTATTAATTCAAGCTAAATATCAAGTTTTCAGGTATATTAGGCTGGCATTCAGTAATAATATTTAGGAAAAAATGCATTATTTTATTTTTTTTCCACTCATCTGAAGTATCTTATCTTTTAATTTATGCTTTTCTGACTTTATCTTTGATTGTAACCATATTAAAATAATCTTTTTAAATAAATAGTTAATATTGTGTGTTGATGCTGGTATTTAAAAAAATAAGCAATATAAGATGAACAGATTATAATGCATTTTTTGGCAAACGAGCAAAACCATCGTCCAACAGAGTTGACAATGGAGATAAAAATAACGGCTTAAACTAGCTTTCTAACCCCAAAAAACAATCTTAAATCACTGAAGAAATTAAGAAAAGATGATAGAAATTAAAGGTTTAACAAAGCTCTCTGCATGCTATTGTTAACTAGAAAAGCACTCAGAGAGCGCAGACCTCTGCCATCAGCCCTGTCTCCCAATAGTGAAGAATCCTTTAAAAACATTCCTGGATCCAGACGGTGATCAGGATCACTCCCAAAATCTAATTTGCCGATTACTCCCTCCACGGTGGGGTGGAGACACGTGAGGCAAAGCACTGGCTTCGCTACATGTGGACTGTCATGGTGGAAGCACCCATGGTCTCACCAGACGACTGAAAATCATGGCAGAGGGTGAATATTCCTCTATTCCTCCCAGCATTGAGAGTATTCTCGCTACAATTTGCTGTCTTTCTCTCTGTTACGCTCCGACTTGTCTCCTCAACCGGGCATGCGTCTTTCAAACTCTATAAACTCCAAAACTTTTAATAGAAACACACCAAAAACATGCTCTTGGGATTGAATTCACTCATGTCCGCCATCTCCTGGTGTAAAGTGGTAACAGTGCAGACCTCCTCCATTATCCCTATCTCCCAATAGTAAAGAATCCTTTAAAAATTTTCAGGATCCAGACAGTGATCCGGATCACTCCCAAAATCTAATCAGTTCTTCCTTATGCCATTTCTGACATTTTCTAAAAATTTCATCAGAATCGGTCCATGACTTTTTGAGTTATGTTGCTAACCCACCTGATCATTTAACCTCCTTAGCGAAGGTAATAAATATAAATATTTTAAGTAGTTACTGGAGATGCAACCCTAGTTTCAGATTGTGGCTCTTGCAGAGGTATTTTTCAACAACCTGTCTTTTTAGCTGATCAGGTTGAGTAACTAAATGTTTAGTACTGTTTGAAAACAGGCTGTGTGTCAACTACACGGACTCTTGGCTCTGCAGAGGTGACTCCAGGCTGGCAGGAATGCTTGCAGGTCAGGCTGGTGCTGTCTCTGAGACTGTCTTTAGCTGCACCTAAATTTAAAAACCACTCAGAGCGCATGAAACTCAACCCTCGCTTTTCAAATAGCAATGTTAAATAAGACATACTGTTATACATTACATCACAGGCCCACATCAGCTTCTACTTGCTGTGCACATTTTCCTGCAGGTTTTCTTGCCATTGCTGTTCTGCACTAACAAATTAATAGTCGTATTTTGGACAGGAAGTGAATCATTTTCATTTTTAATGATTTACTTATTCGATGCTGTGATACATTAATTCACACATAACTAAGAAATCTTGGTGGGTATCGTGAAGAGAAATTGATCAAAACTAATCAAATAATTCAAAGTGTATAGACAAAAGTGGGGAAAAAACAGAAGAAGATCAAATTCATCTCTGGGGAGAAATTCATTGCTATAAATGCAACACGCTACATTCACAAAACCAGAGATGCACATGCATGCACAAACACAACCCTATAGGCATGAACAAACAGATTTGTCAGCTGCAAAGGAGAGAATGCTCATGCAGTTGAGGGTTTGGTGTCTTGTTCTGGCCTAACACTTAAACACCTAACACTGGACTAGTGGTTTAAAGTACGCCTCATGTATTTGGGCGGCCCAGGTTCAAATCGGGCCTGTGGCCCTTTACCACGTCTTTCCCCACTCTCTCGAGCTTCGACTCTATCCACTGTCCTCCTCTATCAATAAAGGCCCCAAAAGCCCAAAAATAAACCTTTAAAAATCTTATAAACCCATATTTTTCACAATAAAACATAAACAACAAATCAGATGTCAAAACTGAGACATTTTACCATTTCATGAAAACTATAAGCTCATTTTGAATTTAATGGCAGCAACACATCTCAAAAAAAACCATGCTTACCATTGTGTATCATCCCCTCTTCTTCAGTCTGCAAACATCTAGGAGGTGAGGAGACTAGTTGGTGAAGTTTTGAGAGAGGAGTGTTGTCCCATTCTTGTCTGATGTAAGATTCTAGCTGCTCAACAGTCCTCTTTGCTGGATTGTGATGCTACAAATGTTTTCTATTGGTGAAAGGTCCGGACTGCTGACAAACCAGTTCAGCACCTGGACTCTTCTTCTGTGAAGCCATGCTGTTGTGATGGATGTGGTGTGAGGTTTAGCACTGTCTCGCTGAAATAGTCAAGGCCCTCCCTGAAAGAGACGCTGTCTGGATGGGAGCATATGTTGCTCTAAAACCTCTCTCTACTCTTCAGCATTGATAGTGCTTTCCCAAATATCACATAGTGCAGAAGCCAGATAGTCTTCTCTTTAGTCCACAGGACACATTGTCTGTGGTTTCTGAAAAGATTTCAAATTTTCATCTGTCCACAGAACAGTTTTCCATGTTGCCTCAGTCCATTTTAAATGGGCTCTGGTCCAGAGAAGACAGCGGCATTTCTGGATCCTGTTCACATATGGCTTCTTCTTTCCATGATGAAGTGTTCCTGAGACCATGCAGTGGTTTCTAGTACAGAATCATGCCTGTTTTTAATGCAGTGGCCCCTGAGAGCCCATTATCATTATCATCCAACATTGACCTTCAGCCTTGTCCCTTTAACACAGAGAGTTCTCCAGATTCTCTGACTCTTTTGATGATATTATGGACTGTAGATGGTTGGATATTCAAAGTCTTTGCAAACAATTTTTAGTCACAGTTTTTGGCAGATTGGTGAATTTCTGCCCATCTTTACTTCTGAGAGACTCAACCTTCCTTAAATGCTCCTTAAATGCACCAAACCAGATCTCTTATACACATCTGCACTCCAGATTACATCCTTTGTGCAAAAATCAGCATTAATTACACAAGTATTTTGGATTTAAATCTTTAACAACAGGATGAGACAGAGAAGCACTGCCCATTTTAATATGAGGTTCATAGCAGCCATCTGTCACCCACAATCAGAGAGTGAAAGTATAAAATAAGCACAAAGAACCACTTTAAAAAGTTTAGATGACAATGCAGAAAGACTTTAGAGTTGCTCGGGCCTACACAGTGAACTTAAAGGTCAGAGGAGGATCAGGATGAGAAGTTTCTAGCTGCTCTTGTTTCTGTGTAAATTTACTCTCAAACCACAAAATACCATGGCGTGAGGGCCGGTTTGATGAGTCAGGTGTGCTGTGACTGTCAGACTGACGACATGAAAGCAGGTTGGATTTCAGATGCACCTCACAGGGGAAATGTCACGAGGTCACGCCTCTGTAGTAGAGAACACCGTGCCCTAAAAACGGAGCTGGAGCTGATTGGAGGAATGACAAGAAGACCATGGATGACGTCTGGAGTTGTAAATTTGGACTGAGCAAGCAGAGCATCAAGATAAGCTTGTGTGAATGAGAAAGAGGGGCAGTTGTTCTGGGAGGAAATCCTGTTGGTTTGAGTTTCAGTTAACAAACAATAAACATGAATTTCTAAGTGGATAAAGTGGATTAAATGAACCATCAACACTCCTATAATCACTTGATCTCCTCCTCTCAGGTCCCATACTGTGAGGCGAGTTCTGGGACTGGAGGCCCAGCTCAGATGTCAGGGTCACATAAATTTCATGAAGGTATCCATGTTTGTTTGTCTCTTTAGGCCTTCACACGTGTTGGAAAACAAGCTGGAAGACTAAACAAGACCCTGGCACAGGTACAGCAGAGCTAGCATTGACTCTTCTGTCAGCAGTACAAAAGTTTGACCAACTTTCTCAAGTTTGTGATAATCATAGGGTTCAGTTATAACCTTTTTTTTCTGGTAGCAAATAATCTTACATACTTTCATTCAGCATTTCCTTTCCCTTGTGCTGAAGCACCAACAACAGGGTGGTAACCTGACACGCTGGAAAGAGTGTTTCATATATGCACTGCATGGTTATTTCCCATTCTAGTGATGGGTCGTTCATGAACGAGCTGGTTCAAAGAGTCGGCTCTTTTACGTGACGGATAACAGCCAGATCCTGTTTGAGAACCGTTTTATATTATTATAACTATTATTATTATTGTTATATAGATTGAGTGTGTCTGTGTGTTATGTGATTGATTGGTAGGGATGATCTTTTATCCTCTACCATAGGCACACCATGCATAGAGGATTCGTCATACATCCCAGCCAGTGAGCAGATTTCATCTGACCCACAAGGTGTTTTGGGGAGACATTAGATTTTTAAAAAACTTTTGAAAAACAATTACACAATATTTTCATCAATTTTAAAAAATTGAACGTAGTTGGAGTAAAATACCCGCCCAAATATCAATCATATGTTATAAAATTGCTAAAATTGGCACGTCAAATGAAGCCAAACTGGTACCTGAATGAAGAGCCATTTGGGAGTAGAAAGAGCCGACTCTTTTTGCTGAGCTGAGCCAACTGAGGCGGATCACTGGAAAGAGGCAAAATTCCCATCACTATCACATTCATTTGGGAAAGCTTGCTATCAAAACGTCTGGGAAGGGCAGGGCTTTCTCAGAAGGTAATTGGATGAAAGTTTATCCGTCACATTCATCACAGGCCAATCAGAGCGACAAAACATAAGTAGTAGCACACGTGCAGCTCTGCAACAAACCGCTACCATAGTTAAAGAACTGTGTGGACTATGATCATGGATCAAATGCCGCGGCTGGTCAGGAGAAGAGAGAAAACGACTTTTCCACCAAGAGGAGCGTGCAGTGTGGCTTTTTGCTTTTGTTTCAATAAAGAAATATGGTCCAGTTCGGATTAAACTGCCACTATGCCAATGCAATAGCAGAGCTAGCCACTCCACCAGCACCCTTTAATATACAGACCCACACTACATCCCCCACCTTCCGTAACTTCCCCACAAACTCATGCCGAAGCAGGGCGGCAGTAGTGATGGGTTGTTTGTGAACAAGCCGGTTCAAAGAGCCGGCTCTTTTAAGTGAACGAGAAGAGCCAGATCCTGTTTGAGAGCCATTTCATATCATTTTAACTATTTTTTTTCTTTATTTTTATGTATGTTGTTTGTGTGTTATGTGATTGATTAGCAAGAATGATCTTTTCTACATACACTTCCACAGGCACATCTTGCATTAGGGGCACAAGCTTGATGGTGCAATATTAATTATATCAGGCGTTTCATACAGCCCAGCCAGTGAGCAGATTTCATTTGACTCACAAGGGGTTTTAGGGAGGACAGTATATTTAAAAAAAAAAATAGCATGATATTTTCAGCAATTCAAAAAACTTTGCACAATTGGACTAAAATACCAGCACAGATATCAGTCATACGTCATGACATTGCCAAATCTGGCAGGTCAAATGAACATAACTGGTACCCGGATGAAGAGCCGCCTGGGAGCCGAAAGAGCCGGCTCTTCTTGCTGAGCTGAACCAAATGATCCGGATCACTGGAAAGAGCCAAAATTCCCATCACTAGGCAGCAGAAGGGCGGAGACATCTTGAAAAGCAGTCAATGCTCTTTGTTGTTTGAAGAAGTGTGGTCCAGTTGTGATAAAACTGCCGCTGTACTCCACTGAGCTATCTACAAGTAACACGGAAGTTGCTGACCACTCACAGTACAAACCCTGCTCGTAGCTACCACCTCATTCTCCTCAAATGACCCTGATTGGTCCGAACGGCATCTGGTTTGACACACACGTTGCAGATGAGAGCACTGCAAGATCGATTTGCCTGATGAAAGACAGTGAGTCTGGCCAATCCATCTGCTTTACAAGGTGCATGTACTTCTGAGCAGTGTCAGGGGAATTTGCTAAACTCACCGGTCACTGGGGCAGGACAATAAAAGTAGCCCAACCAAAAAGAGTAACTTTTTTAGTAGACAACCTGTGTCAGAGCTGCTGTCAAATGTTAACAGGCATTGCGTGCTGGGATGGTCTGATTCAGTATCATGTGAAAGCTGTTCTCCTCTGTAGTTGTCTGCTAAAGGTGTGTTTGATCCAATGTCTTGCTTGTCACAAGTCCAAAAAGTTAAACAAAACCTGAATTTTGGCCTGAGACTGCAGATACTGAATTCTAACAAGTCAAAAATCTATAAAGAATGAATGAATTTACAGTGCCCTGGTAGGAAGCATCGCAAATGCTTGCATAGTCTAGTACGGGACACATTTTGTTGAAAAACAGGGCTCAAAATAAGCAACAGTGGGTTACAGATTGCCAAGGTGTTAGGTCAGGCACTATGTATGCTGACTCCAGCCTCAGTCCAGTCTTTGTGAACCTCTCTTAAGTTCTTGAATCTGCTTTGTTTGACAACCCTCTGAAGGCTGAGCTCATCCCTGTTCATTGTGCTCCTTTTCTTACCACACTTTTTCCTTCCTATCACATTTCCATGAATATACTTTGGTTCAGCTTCTGAGAACAGCCTGCCCTTTCAACAGTGATGCTCTATGGCTTACCCTCCTAGTGGAGGATTTCAGTAATTGTCCTTTGGACATTAGTCAAGTCAGCAGTCTTCCCTATGATTGTGGTTGTGTGTGCTGAAACAGAGTGTAAATTTGATTTTTCCACAGTACTCTACTCTAATGTGTAGAGACAGTAGATTTTTGTAAGCTGTACACCATAACCATCAAGATTAAAACACAAAAGTCTTAGAATATTTTAATTGCATGATGTGAATATAGAATAAATAGAAGTTTAACTGAATGTATCAACACTGTCAGATAACTCAAACACTGAAGACCGTTTCACCCAGAATGGAATTAAAATTACATTTTGAGAATTAAAATCAACTCTAAAATGTTTAACCTAAGATACACCATATTGCCAAAAGTATTCGCTCACTTGCCTTGACCTGCATATAAACTTGCATGACATCCCATTCTTAATCCATATGGTTTAATATGATGTCAGTCCACCCTTTGCAGCTATAACAGCGTCAGCTCTTTTGGGAAGGCTCCCCACAAGGTTTAGGAGTGTATTTAAGGGAATTTTTCACCATTCTTCCAGAAGTGCATTTGTGAGGTCACACACTGATGTTGGAAGAGAAGGCCTGGCTCTCAGTTTCTGCTCTAATTCATCCCAAAGGTGTTCTATTAGGTTGAGGTCAGGACTCTGTGCAGGCCAGTCAAGTTCATCCACACCAAACTCTCTCATCCATGTCTTTATGGACCTTGCTTTATGCACTGGTGCACAGTCATGTTGGAACAGGAAGGGGCCATCCCCAAACTGTTCCCACAAAGTTGGGAACATGGCATTGTTCCTCTTGGTATGCTGAAGCATTCAGAGTTCCTTTCACTGGAACTAAGGGGCCAAGCCCAGCTCCTGAAAAACAACCCCACACCATAATCCCCCCTCCACCAAACTTTACACTTGGCACAGTGCAGTCAGACAAGTACCGTTCTCCTGGCAACCGCCAAACCCAGATTCATCCAATAGATTGCCAGATGGAGAAGTGCAATTTGTTACTCCAGAGAATGCGTCTCCACTGCTCTAGAGTCCAATGGTGGAGTGCTTTACACCACTGCATCTGATGCTTTGCATTGCACTTAGTGATGTATGGCTTGGATGCAGCTGCTCAGCCATGGAAACCCATTCCATTAAGCTTTCTATGCACTGTTCTTGAGGTAATCTGAAGACCACATGAAGTTTGGAGGTCTGTAGTGATTGACTCTGCAGAAAGTTGACGACCTCTGCATACTATGCACCTCAGCATCCGCTGACCCCGCTCCGTCATTTCACGTGGCCTACCACTTAGTGGCTGAGTTGCTGTCGTTCCCAATCGCTTCCACTTTGTTAAAATACCACTGAGAGTTGACTGTGGAATATTTAGGAGCGAGGAAATTTCACGACTGGACTTGTTGCACAGGTGGCATCCTATCACAGTACCACGCTGGAATTCACTGAGCTCCAGGGAGCGACCCATTCTTCCACAAATGTTTGTAGAAACAGTCTGCAAGCCTAGGTGCTTGATTTTATACACCTGTGTCTATGGAGGTGACTGGAACACCTGATTTCAATTATTTGGATGGGTGAGTGAATCAACACTCCAGTTTTAATGTGTGCCCTGCAGTAATGGTTAAATTTATTAAAATGGCAATATAAGAAAGTGCAGGACAGAGTTTGCAAAAGCCAGTTAAGGAGATGTCAGATGAAGCAGTGCAGGTAGTCAGTGGATACAGATGAGTAAAGCCAGCTGGGGGCAACAACAAAGGATGAGGAAACCCCTCTGTTCTTTCCTCCTCTTCTCTCTCTTCCCTCATAAAGCCCAGTCAGGCGGGGGTGAGTGCTAGCCCACGTTGGGGTACCTCACCTTAACCTTGTTCTCTTGTTTACCTGTAGTTTCATGTTTGTGCTAGGAATAGTTGACTTTCTGTAGCAGACCCAGACCCAGGCCCTATACGGGGCCTGGGTCTGTTGATGACATTGCTGTTTAGGCTGTGTGGGTCATGTGGTAAGGAAAGATAATGATGTTTATGTGTTGGCATGGTGGGTGCTGAGAGCTGGCATGGAGGGGGTTGGCTCTGGGACACTGGGGATCCAGCCCTCTGGAGGTGTGGTGGGTCCAACTGAACAAAACATTAGTGAAGGGGTGTTCCCTCTTGACAACCCTGGTGAAGTGTTAGACTGTGGAGGCAAATAGTAATGGGTTAAGGATTTCTCCACTGAGCACTGATCCCTTCTGTGGCACAAGTATCTTGCTGCATGTTGGCAAGATGTCTTTTTAAAGGCTACTCTTTAACACAGCGATGCTATAACCACTGCTCTCTTTCTAACAAACTGTCAATGTTTCACTTCTTCCTGTTCAAAGTCATGTCATCATGACTGGATGGACAAACCTGAACTCCTGCTCTGAACCAAACATGTTGATGATGGTCACAAGGAGCCAGCTATTTATGCAAATATTCAGTGATACACTCAAATCAACAGAAATAACATCTATCAGTCTGCTCTTCTGAGCCGCTGAGTTCACTTTTGTTCTCAAAGATATAGATACTTTGTTTTTTTTTCAAAGGCTCTGCCCTTTCCCAAACGCTCTTCATGGAATGTTTTCCAGTTGGATGTGTGAAACAAATCCATCTGGCGTGCCAGTTTATCTTAGATCTGGATCACCTCCTCAGTAACACTTTCAGTTAGCTGTAGATCTCCTTTGAGTTTGTCTACAAATGTACTGCATCAAAAACAACAGTGAATAAAGCTCACAGAGAAAGCAACTATTTGAAAAAATGACTCATATGGAAGACCAACATCAGAAAACTACAACACATTAAAAAAATAATCAGTTTGTACAGAGAAAGGAGAGAAATAAACACTCTGAATGTTACCCGTGGTATTGATAAAACAGTCTGAAGACACGCTTCTTTGCTCAGTGTTCATCTTTTCTTTTCAAATAACAGAAAAGGATGTGGAGGAGGAGTGATGGTAAAAAAGTATGCTCAGAAAAAAAAGCGGACAATATGTAGGCTTGTAGAGTTAAGGATTTCTGTTTTAATGATTTTATTCTGAAAAACTAATCATGCAAAATTCAGCCACATGGTGGCAGCAAAGAGCTGTGATGGCTGCATTATCTTTCCTATGAAGTTTCATGTAACAGCTGACTCCAGACTGATTCCATTGCTTTGTGTTGAATTGTATTGTGTTTAGGTGTATTGCATTCTTTTACTCTATTGTAGAGCATATGTAGTAAATTTTAACAACACTGTAATATCCATAGGATCATTTCCCGCATTTTGAATTAAAGCAGAATAATGGTATTATTTTTTAAGAGAAATGTTATTTTTTGTCCCTCTGATATTTCTGTCTACAAAGGTATTCTACGGATGGTTATGATTTTAAGAAGACCAGAGTTAAATAGTACAAAATCTCCTCTGCTTATTTCTACTTTTTCTAGCTTTTACTGACCAGTTTGATTCTACCTGATCAGTGACCAAAACCAAACTGACTCCATCTGACACAGTCACCAGGCAAATTAGAGTTAAAGCAGAGTTAAAGTTTTTGTAAACATCATCATCATGTTTTCATCATTGTCAGCCCCCCATGTTTACCTGCCTCCTTCAAATCTGCACCTTAACCTACCCAATGACATCACCATCACATCCTCCTCTTATTGGTCTGAAATGGTTTAATAAAAATAAAACAAAGCTTTATTAAGACCTGCTGCAAGAAAATAAAAAATGTACTTCAACAGTTATAATAAAAACTTTTGAGGCACTGACTTATGTACAGAGGCACTGATTTTTATGATTCACATTGATATTACAAAACATAACATTTCAAAATAAAGTTTTGAATGCAGGGCTTTTACTGAAGTCAGTGATCTTGATCTTTTTCTGACATCCTTTTAGACAGAAGGAGTATTGAAGAGGTAAGGGGTATTTAATTCTTGCATCTTGCCAAACAGTGAACACTATAAAGGGCGAAAGTACAAACTTCCATGTGTATACAAATGCCATTTCAAGCACACACTTTGAAGTGCTCACTCTCAAGGGCACAAGTATGTACTTTTAACCTTACAAATGTTGACTTTCCCATGCACACTTTGAAGTGCATACATTGTAGTCCTCACTTTCAAGGGAACAAGTAGGTACTTTTAATTAGAGATGTTCCAATACCATTTTTTCCATCCTGATATGATTCCGATACCAAGGTTTCGGGTATCGGCCGATACGAGTACTGATCCGTTACCAGTCTGAACTTTCTGAACTGACTGTTCAGACTAGCAAATTATTTTAGACCTATATTTGACTCAAAAGGCTCAACAAGTAGAATCATAATGTACAGCATCTCTGTGACCTTAAAGTTGTTTTCCTGCTTATTATTAAGTTTTGCTGCTAAATATTAAAATAACAATAACACAGGGGACTGCATCACAGGCTCTCTCTATCTCTCTATGTTTTAATATGAACTTTATTGCACTTTTCCAATTACAATATAAAACTTACAACTCGCATATTAACAATTGTTGTATACAGATATGTACTTAATGTATACAGCTGTATAAATCATCAAGTGCACTGACCTCTATCCCTCCTTCATGCTATTTTGTGCAGCATCACGTGATTACAGAACAGCCTTTTTTTTTTTCCAAACAGGAAATGGATCTGCCAGAAAATACACTGACCCAGTCATTCCCATCCTACCTGTTGGTGAACCTCACTCAGTGTGTTACGGTGGAGTTCAACAATTTTCACTTAATTTTGTCTCAAAAACACTGACAACAGCATATCACTGCAGCTTCTTTTATTCTGATATCCTACTTTTATTTCTAAACATATACTGTAAGGGTTAAAGACAGGTAATCTTAATTCTCCTCAGATGAGAATGAACATTCAGCTTTGGGGCCCCCTTATGGCTTGTGGGGCCCTATGCATTTGCATAGTTCGCGTATAGCAAGAAACGGCCCTGCATATGGGATTCAAAGGCATCAATAGCGTCAATGGGAGAACACAACGGCTAGCTTCAACAGGAAAAACAAGTGAGAGGCAACGATTTATGGTTTAAAAGTTATTTACCTTTTGATAAACTGTGTCAGTTCTTGTTCAAGCACATACTTTGAAGTGCTCACTTTCAAGGGCACAAGTACACACGTTTAATCTTACAAATGTGTACCTTCCCATGCACACTTTCAAGCAAACGCTTAGAAGTGATCACTTTCAACGGCACAAGTATGTCATTTTAATCTTACAAATGTTGACTTCCAATGCAGACTTTCAGACACACACTCTGAAGTGCTCACTTTCAAGGGCACAAGTAAGCACATGTGATCCTACAAATGTTGGCTTTACAATGCACACTTCCACGCACAGACTCTGAGGTGCTCACTTTCAAATGCGCAAGTATGTACTTTTAATCTTACAAATGTTTTCTCTCCAATGCACACTTTCAAGTACACACTTTGAAATGTTCACTTTCAAGGACACTAGTATGTACTTTTAATCTTACAGATGTGTACTTTCCCATGCACACTTTGAGGGACAAACTCTGAAGTGCTCACTTTCAAGAGAAAGAGTATGCATGTTTTATATTGCAAATGTGTACCTTCCCATGCATACTTTCTAGCACACACTTTGAAGTGCTCACTTTCAAGGGCACAGGTTTGTATGTTCTATCTTACAAATGTTTACTTTCCCACAATTAAAAAACTTAAGGTATGAGTTGCTATGAGGGTAACAGATAATTGTAAAGTGTGTTCTTTAAAGCACACACTTTCAAGGGGTGAACAAGGACCTTCAAGGGTGCTGGTGCAGACTTTCATAGGCACACTTTACAGTGCACCCTTTTAATTTCTCTTTAGATGTGGTAGCTTTAACTAGGGAGACGAGATTTCCCTGACCTCATGAAACACATTCAGCATCTATGTCCAAAGCAGGGTGTTTGCAATGATTCCATACAGCAACATGGTGCAGATATCCGTGTCAAAGTTAGAGTTGTGTTTAGTAAATTAGGTCCAGCATAACCTCCATTAGCTGAGTGTGAATAACAGGAAATGGAAAACTGTATTAACAAATACCTGCACCAACAGGAGAAGAATTTCCATGTCAGCGTTTAAATCAGCCTCAGAAGACCATAATGCATTGCTACCATTGATGCTGTAATTCAAGAGTAGATAAATTTATTTAGTGAGGAAGGTTTGAGGAAATAAAGCTGAACACAATCCAGCTTCATCACTGTACACTGCTTACAAATGAGATTTCTACAGATGTAACTGACAGCATTTTTGTTCTATTTCTGCTCTCAAAGCATTGTTCCCCTTTGTCCCTGCATCATACAAAGGTGTGAACAGTTACCATTTTCCATGTGGCATTCAGATGCTGTTCCCACTTATCTTACTGGTAAAAGTTACAAATAGACACTGTCCCCTACGAAGGACGTGAGACAGCTGTTTCTATTAATAACCTCCTGCCTCTTACCTACCACCAGACTCCCATGCCTCACTCTGGCCTCACTAGAGCAAGCCTGGTCGTAGACAAACACACCACACCGTCACAGACATACGAAGGAATAGAACCACAAGAGAAACACAGAGGAGGTGGAACACTGACACACAGAGCTGCTTCACTGCAGCTCTGATCACTATCAAGAAAATCTGCAGGGAAAAAAGAGATTAAATATGAAGACTCTGCGATTCCTAGCCGCTGAAGCCTTCGCCCAGAGTGGGCTGAGTGCTCTGGAGAACCTAAACTCTGTTTCTTTTAATCTCTACCCACTTCTCTTCAAGGCCTGCTACCTACACGAGCAGGCCAACCTGCTGCATGCTCTAGTGCAGACATGGCCTCTTCCTGAACTCAATCTGCAAAGACTCCTGGGAAGGACCATGGACTGTCAGATGGACCTCACCTCCTGCACATGCCGCCTTTGTCTGGAGGCCATTCTAGCCGGTTTAAAGGTACTTCAGTACTTTAATTTACTGTTGTTTTTATGTTCCCTGCATGTCTTACTGACTCTTGGTCTCTGTCCTCTTCTGTATCCCCCTCTCTCTGCCAAGTTCAGCCACAGATGATTTTCCGTTTTTGCAAGTTAAAATATTTTTTTCTTGCTAATGTTGTATCTGAATATTTTTGGGAACTTGTTGTTTTTTAAAGGTTTTGAAAATCTCTAACATTTTTAAAGGAAATTTTTTTAAGACCTCCAGAACTGTAAGAGGACATTTAGTTCATACTAGGCCTTAACAATTTCCTTCCGTCCATCATAAGTTGGTTAAATAGCAACTCAGCAATGTGTCGTTTCTGCAGAAACAGGGCCTTCTGGAGATGTGTTGTTCTGTTTATGAGTTTGTCTTGGATCTTCAGCACTTTAAACACATTTTATTTGTGAAAATTACTTCCAACAAGAGAGGAAATAATATATATTTTTTGTGTTGCACCGTAAACTAAGCCTATTTTCCTCATAGATCACTGTCTTGGTGAAAACAACTTCTTTAAAGGCAGGGCTTAGGTTTTATACTACCAGGTCCCACTGATCCAAAATGAATGAGAGAAACTAAGAATGTATTCAAAGTAAAACCTCTGGTCTCAGGAGAATCTAGGTTGTCCAGCTGTAAGATTTCACTTGTTTTCTTAAGGATTTTTGTTTGTTTTTTAAGGATTTTGTTTTTGTTTTCTTAAGGATTATGTGCTGTCTCCTCCGAGAACCTACGCAAAGAGCCTCCATGTGGTGGATCTGACTGCCCTGAAGGATACCGAGCATCAGTCCTGCCCATGTATGTCCACCCTAGGTCGATGGGCAAGAACCCAGCGCCTGAGCCAAATGTGCTATGAGACCATGGTGGCCATGCAATCCAGCACTGTGTCCCTATCTGCCTTTGAAACCTCCATCGAAGTCCACCTGAATGGCTTCGTCACGGGCCGTAACTACGAGCTGGTGGCTCAAGCCTTCCTCCTCCTCCGCTACTGTCCTCTGAAGCTTCACTTTGACAGTTTCCGGGCTGATTCCCTCTCTCTCAAGCAGCTCTTCTATGTTCTTCGTCTCGCAGAGCCTGAGGCCATCTCAAAGTTGGAGATAGTCCATAATGTTCCCCTTGAGGCCGTGCACCTGGAGGTGCTGCTGTCCAGGATAGAGTTCCCAAAACTAAAGTCTCTGACCCTGCCTGCTGGGGCTTTGGATGTGAGGAGGCTGGGTGCTGATGATGAAGATCTGCTGGCAACCATTGGTAGGCTCCTGGCACAGCTGAGCAGCCTGACTGAGCTTTATGTGGGATTCTCCACTCTGACTGGACACCTGCGCAGACTGCTGAAGTGAGTAAACTAATGGATGGAGGGAGAGAGACGACAGTGCGTCCATATTTTCATGTGCATGTGTGTGAATCAGGTGATGGATGGCTCCTGTATCAATTATTCGTGTGCACTTCAACATCACAAGGTTTGGCGCTCTGGTTAAACAATGGGAAGTATTTTGTTGTTGAGATTGCTGACATGATGCCAGAGTGAGGACAGACAGGAACCTGCTGGACAGACTCCACAGTTTAAATAGAGAGAACAAAGCAGACATGCCCAACAACAGACCTATCATACCTATCATAGCCTGGAAAATCATCCAAGTCTTTTATAGGAGCAAAGAGAAAAAGTGCTGAGAGAGTTTCAGTATCTCTGCACCATTTTCATGTCAGCATGGTTAATTTACCGTCAAAGTGCCTGCTTTTTTCCAAGTATAGGATACTTAGAATTTAAGTTTTCTTCTTTGCAAGGTTAAATGATAGTTGTCATGTAAACGCATAATTAAAACCTCAGTTCCTGAAAAAGCTGGGACATAGTGAAAAATGTGAATTGAAAACAGAATGCAAGTGCCAGCATCAAATTGAATACAAATTTGATGCCTGCAACCAGTTCCAAAAAAGTTGGGATAGGGGCAAGAAAAAACTGGGGTCCCATGCAGACTTGTCTGTGAGTTCCATGGTGACCCCAACTGTGATTGCCCATGTGAACTTCAATTTGAAGCAGCCCATATAGGCGCCATCAAGAGATCCCAAGTAGATCCTACTTGAAATCTACATGGGAAACCACAGGGATCTCTAGAAATGAGGCCCACGTAGGGGTCTCATATGGGCTGATCCAACTTGTCATCCACATAAGTGATCACAAGTGGGGCCATCATGGAACTTATGAACAAACCCACATGGGACCCATATTGCAGCCTGCATAACCCATATGGGCCTAGATGAACATGCTGGCTCGTACATGAGCACAATGTTCCTCAACTTTCAGTTTCAAGGAATTTAGAGATATCCCCATCTACAGTTCATTTAAAAGACTTAGAGATTCTGGAGAAATATCTGCACATAAGGGGCAAGGCCAAAGACCAACCCTGAATGCCTGTGACCTTTAACCTCTAAGGCAGCACTGCATTTAAAAAACATCATCACTCTGTGATGGATATTAGAACTTGAGCTAAGAAATACTCTGGAAAACCATTGACAGTTAACACAGTGTAATGAATATGCAAACCGAAGTTATACCATGCAGTCATACATCTAAAACATTCAGAAGCACTGCTAACTGCTCAGGGCCCAAGATGGACCGCCCTGAGGTGGAAAAGTGTGCTGTGACTGGTTCACAAGTCAAATTAATTTTTAAATATGGCTGTCCAAGTCCTCCACTAAAGAGGAAAAAGACCGTTCAGGTTTTTATCAACACAAAGTTCAAAAGCTAGCACATGTGATGACAACATATCCGATACCCACCACACTGAATGACAAGACAGATTTTGGTGCTTCATTTTGGTTCCTCATGATCCCCATACTTTTAAAGGCACAGAATACATTACATCTGTTTCCTTTAATCAAATGTCCTATTGGCATCTTATTTCTCGATTATGTATGATACCAAGACAGGTTTTTTCAGCTGCAGTTTTAAACACGTTTCTCTTACAGTTTTGAATCAGGTATCATTTAGGCACTGGCCCCTCAAAAGAACTGGTTTCGGAAAAACACCAAACAATACCCAGCCTTAATCTGGGGGTGTATTAGTGCCCATGGCATGGGTACTAATACAACTGAGAAGGCATCTTGATACTGAGAGGTACATTCAAGTTTGGAGCAACAATGTCCCTCTTAATTTCAGCAAGTTAAAACAGCATGGCTTCACAGTAAAAGAGTGCAGGCACTAGACTGGCCTGGATACAGTCCAGACCTGGCTCCCATCCAAAATGTATGGTGCATTGTGAAATGCAAAATACAACAGAAATTCAGCACTTTTTATCAGCTTACTGTAAGATGTGCATCAAGCAATACTGGGAAAGAATTCCACCTTCAGTACTTCAGCAATTAGTGTTTTTAGTCCTCAGTGGCTTACAGAGTGTTAGAAGAAAAGGTATTGCAAAAGTGGTAAGCATGCTCCTGTCCCAACTTTTTTTGTAATGTCTTTCAAGTTTTTGTTCTAGAGTGTATACTTCCAAAAATCTGAGTTAACATTGTATAATCTGTCTCTGTGTGGTGTTTAATTTTATGTAATTAACAGTGAATTTCTATTGTTTTCCACTTAGTCTCAAACCAGCTGACTCCTTTTATTTCCTCTCTGTCTTCCTTCTACCCAGTCCTATCAACACCCCACTGAAGCGCTTGGACTTGGCTTACTGCCACCTGAACCGCTTGGACATGACGTACCTCTCCAACAGCCTCCACAGCGAGGCTCTGGTCAGCCTGGACATCGGTGGCCACGACCTCTTCGGCTCTTTCTCCACTTCTTTCCACAAACTGCTCAGCCGCTGCTCTGCCACTCTGTCCAGCCTGGCCCTTGAGGACTGTAACATAGAGGATGAGCACATGGACGCCTTCACTAACGCTCTGTCTGGCTGTCAGGAGCTGGAGGAGCTCAAATTCCTGGGAAACCCTCTGACATCTGCAGCCTTGCGGAGGTTGTTCTCCATGCTGTCTGCAGGCTTTCCTAAATTGAAGTACATAGAAGTGCCAGTTCCTCGTGACTGCTACCCCGAGGATGTCACTTATCCGCTGGATGATTCAGTCCTGCTGTGCTACAATAAGGAGTTGTTCCGGGAGGTCAGGGACCAGCTGACGGGGATTCTGGAGGGAGCAGGAAGAGGGAGCATGCAGGTGTGCACCCCACTCATGGGAGCCTATGATCCGGACATTAATGAAACCAGTAACGAGCTAGGAGTGTCCATGCTCACATCCTTCAACAGTGTGATTGGGAATTTCATAGGAACCATAGTAGATGTGGACAGTAGGAGATCACAAGCCCACAGTGGGGTTTAGAGGTCTGTTTATGACACTTAATGACAGGAATCTTTAGTTCTAGAAATTTGGATACTTTTTTCACCAGGAATGACCCCTGCTCATGCTTTTAGGGCTGTCATTTTATTTCTCAGCAAAGCCAGATGACTGTCAAACTAATTTAAACATAAGTCATGGGTGCTTCCTGAGGAGAGGCTGTTTTACCAAATCTATCAGTCTGGACAATATTGTCAGAAAGGGAGTTTTTCACTTCTATTTTTTATTTTGTCTGTGCTACAGCAGACAGGATGAGTTTTTGAAGGTTGTTTTCTTGATGAGTTTAGAAATTTCAGTCTCAATTTTTTAAAGGGCCTATAGTTTAGACTGTATACATTTATTACCCTAAAAAAACATTTGTGGACAAAAATGTCCACTGCAAAAATATCAAATAATTTATATACAATTTTCCCTCCACTTTTTAAAAATTAATTCTTTCCATTGACTTGTGTCTGGTCCAAAAGTACCAAAATATTTGAATATTCTAGGGATTTTAACCCTTTAAATGCCAGTTTGAATATATCATGTCACTGTTCTATAAGAAAATCACACTGAAAATTAGTTATTTCAACAGTGGTTCTCAACTGGTGTTATCTCATAGAACTATGAAACATAGAAATATGAAGCACATAGAGCTATTTTAAAACAACACTACAGATTCTAATGAGGGGGCAGAATCATTTTTGCAGAGTAGCAACAATCAGTGCTGGCAGGAAACACTCTGGAGTTGATGCCCTGAGCGCTGCCAGCACAAAACAGGCCAGATATGGACACGCAGCCTTAAAAATGCTTTATGGACAATTTTTGTTCCTGGTCCCTATTCATGACCCACCTTAGGGTCCTGACCCCACCGGTTGAGAGCCAATGTAAGACACGACAGGTAGCAGATTTTTTTCAAAATAAAGACTTGGATGGGTCAAAAATAAGTGACAAAATTGATTTTGATTCATGATTAGTGTTTTTTTTTTTTTTTAGTATTTTAAAATTCAGTACCCTATTTAGCCTATTTACCTGCAATAATAATTGTTTTTGATCTCTGCCATAGCAGAATAAAATCATAAATTCTATGTCAATACTTCATTTTGAAGGAAAACTGTTGATCATCTTTAGTTTATACAACAATAATAGACAAAACCTAATAACGCATCTAAATCAATTTTGTTGCTAATATTGGCAATTTAGGGGTTAAAATCCCCAAAATATTGAAAGAGCTGGTAACTTACGTCAGGACTAAGGTTAATGAAAAGAAATAATAAATCAAAGGGGAAATAATTATTTTTTATGATTTTTGAAAGTAATGTGTCCACAGTGGGTATTTGTGTCCATGAATGGCTGATTAGTGAAGTATATTTTAATGATACTGGAAGGATAAAGAAATATGTGTTGTTTCTAGATAGATGCAGCTAAAATAGTACTTATGGTCGACACTTGCAGTATCTATGTCATTAATATCTGGTGATGTAAATGTTGTATATAACAGGGTTTGTGAACAGCACTTCTAATGTAATATAACTGACAAATATGTTTTTTCTGTCATACCCCAAAAATAAAACCTTCATATACTTCACCTGCTATTACATAAAAATGAGACAAATTCCAGATCCTCCAAAATGTATATTTTTTTAATGAGCACTGCCTTATATAGATCACATTTCATTTTAAATACAACACCAGGGGACAACCATAAACCGACCAAAGATGAGGATTAACAGGAATCATCTATTTCTTCATCCACTCTTCTTTCTCTTTCCTCTCACGGATCACCTCTTCCAGATACGGTGAAAGATAATTGACATCCTGAAGGGGAAAAATGAGGAAAAAAACAGGTTCACAACAAACAAGGTAAAAGAATATTAAGAAAAAAATCCACATTAAAATTAAAATCATTTTAGGTTCTATTAGATCAGAATCATGCATCCAAAGAAAACAGTGTTATATAAGTTAATAATAAACCTTGTGTTTTTATAAAAGGCTCCTCTATTCAAGGATTCATGTGAGCAGTGGAGCTGAGCAGGACATCTCTGGGTTATTAGATTGATATAAAGTTTACATAAATGTTACTACCTTGCCTACTTGCTTGTGTTAACTATAACTGAATATTTACTGCTTCATACTGCTCCCCTCATTATTGACTGCAGCAGTATGTACGGCTGAGCTTGCTGCTTAAACAGGGAGATCATCAGAAACAGCAGAACTTTTTGCAGCGTACAATAAAGCTTCCTTTTTAAATAAAAAAAAGAAAAAAGAAAGATAATACAAGGTATAGACAAGAGAGAATAGAACAATCTGATAATTTTGCACAGGGAGAAGTTGGAAAAAAACAACAAAAAAACCCAGCAATCTGACGGTGTATAGTAATGTCAGTTTGTCAACAATAGAGAAGTAGACACGCCAGTGAGAAACAATGGCATGTCTCTCATTTTGCAAAGCTCCCTCTGAACCATTTGGGCCCAGCTGGAAAGCAACAGGACCAATCAGCAACGAAGGGCAGTACTTTCGGGCTCGGCAGAGTCGTGATGTAAGCAAGCAGTGACAAGAGGCCGGTGCAATTATGGCAGAAGACATTAGCGTGGACGCTGCTAAAGCACCAGTTCTATCAGAACTTGACTACCTTTCTTTGTTAAAAGAACAACTTTGCGTTGCAAGGTTAGAATTGAGTTGTGTTCTTTCAAAAATGACAAAAGTCGTGTACTGACATGTCTACAGTCGCCATAGTTTGCGTTATGCAGTTCTCTATGGAGTGACAGATAGAACGTTCATCCAATCGGCCTCCAAGTTTTTTTTCAAAGCCACTGTCCTTTCTCAAACGCTGTGTATGAGTGGTTTTCCAGATGGATGTAACACATGCCAGGTTATAACAAGGTTATAACAAGGCCAGGTTATAATAAATGAGGACTCACATCTGAATCAGATCGCATCTTTTAGCGTCTATGTGAACAGAGAAGTTTGAATCTCCATCAGAATAAATTTAATGGGACTGTCAAAAAATTGCTCATGTAACTGCAGCTAGTGTGTTGTAGTTTGTAAGTGAGTCAGAGCTAGTTGGAAACAAATCTACGATTGCCACTGGGATGAGATAGCCTAGTAGCCTAAGGCACACCTCACATACGTGGGCTGCCCGGGTTCAGGTCCAGCCCGTGGCTACTTTCTCTCTCCCCACTCTCATCCCTGTTTTGCCTGGTTTACCACCTTGGTTGGAAGGCTGAGATACTGGTGGTATCAGTGTTGCCTCATGTGTGCACTACAACCAAATGTGCATTTTCAAACCAGTGATGATGACACAGCGCGCATATTTTTTTAACTTCCAAAGTGAAGTTACCAATTTAAGGGCCCAGAGAATTTAATACCTTTTCATCTGCCTGCTACTGTTACATATAGTTATAGAGAAAAAATGATTCTGTACATTTCACCCAACTGTCCCCATCAAAGAAAAAAGAAATATTATTTTTGCACCTCTTCATATTTTGTCCACTGGTGTTTGGGGAGGATTTGCTGCTTCATCGAGAGATCCAGAGCTCTCTTGATCCTGAACGTCCTCTCATTGTTAACGGACTCTGGGAGCCTCCTCAGAGCCTCTTTAACATCTGCATCCTCATAGATCGTGTCATCCCGCATCAAACCTGCCAAAAATAATGTTTAGATGCTCAAAGTCAAATCTCCTGCACAACTTCATTAATCCCAGGTGAGGGTTTCTTCATTTATAAGCTTCAGACAAGTGAACTGTATTGTCTGCAACTCTGAATAACTTTTCCTGGTGTTGGTTTTAGCTTACCCAGTTTGTTGAAGCTGCATAAACCATAATACCACTTGCGGATCCCCACCAGGAACTTTCCTGTTGTAGCTGTTTGGATGGCAAAGGGAAAAAGACACACAGACAGGATCAGTCATGCTGCACAGTCTTGTAATTGAAAATTGACAAGGTTTTATGTAAGCAACTATTAAATCTGACGCGTGAAAGCATTTTGGTTTCATGGTGTTAGGACATGAGAAAGGAGACAAACACATATGCAGACACTGTAAGACTGTGCTGACACTTAATGGGGAATAAGAGGAACATGAGGAGTCACTCGGAAAACCATCACTGTATAAAGATTTTTGTAGATTCGAGGAGTTGAATCTAGCCTGGCCAAAAGACTACTAAGAAAGTGTTCACAATCCAACTTGTATATTACCTAAGACCTAGAGCTATTTTCACATATAGACAACTTTCAATAATGCACACCTATGGCACTTTATCGCAAATATTGTAATCTTCAAAGCGTAGTTGTTTCTTCATTAAAGCCAACACTACTTTTTCCCCAAGTCTTCGGTTGTGGTTTTGGGTTTTTTGACACCACAATACTGTATTGTGGGTTTGTTACTGAGGTACTAGTGCACTGTGAGCTTTTAATACCATTACATCTCTATTAATTATCAAATCACTTCTAACTTTTATTTTATCATATTGCTTGTTTTGTTTCTTCATTTTCTTTGTTTATATGTGCAATAAATAAAAAGAAATTATAGCAGCAAACTCAAAAGCAGGGGTGGGAAGTATCGACTTACATTTACTTAAATTACTGTAAATGTGTAGTTTTTTGGGGGGATACTCCTGTATTGTAGTGTTGATCCATCAGTGTTAGTTTAACTCTGTAGAAAGTCAACAGATCTACACTCTGCCCTCTGATTTCAAATTTGGAGGGATGTGTGTGTGGGGGTGCATCCCCATCATGCTCCTGGGCAGAGTGTCTAGATGTGTTTGGATGGTTCCTGTTGTACAGTGATCGCTTCTAGGGTTCTTTTGTTACTGGTCGGGCTGGGCGATATATCAAGTGTACTCAATGTATTGCGATTCAGATTTAAAAAGGAAGAGGTCAACTGAACGCGCTAATCGTTAAAATATGCCACAAAATGAAGCCACGATAACGGCGAACACGTTGCAAAAGACATGGGCCCAGTGTTGTTGAAAGGCCAGGATTTAAAAATTTCATAAAGACAGGCCGACGAGAATAAGTGATTTTCCTGGGCGTGAACATTTTGCTGAAAACTCCCTGCCAGAGTCAGACATGTCAGAGAGAAGATGGCCGGGCAGGGGCAAAATGTGATCCATTTCTCCACAACCATGGAGACTTATCCCAGCCTAACAGTTCAAACCACCGACAATGGGGAATTAAAATGTTTGTGCCTCCAAATGAGCTTTTTTCCCCATGATCACACAGGAGAGTTTCTTGAATAAGCTCTAAAGACACTCCCATGTCATGAAATTGTCAGAAACTGGTCCAGTGTGAATCTGCACAGATAACAAACTAATGTAATCAAAGCTGTGAACCTGAATGGTGGACTAGACAGCAGGGTTTTGGCCTTCGGCTGCCTGCAAGATCGGTGAGTTTTGTGTACGTTTGCTTCACCCTTAATGAGGAAAATAATCATTTTATAATCCAAAATAGTAAACATAACACAGAAAACATTTAAGAATTTTAAAAGACCAAGTATTTCCCAATTCATACATCGTTGATTCATTAATAAAAGATTAAAAGAAGTCATTTTTTAAAATAAAACAGTGTGCTAATTTTGACTTTATATTAATTTTTAAACCTTTCTGCATACTATTTTATCAAAAAATCCAATTGAATCCTCTATTTTAATCACCAAACTGGTGTCATTTAGACCTGAATTTAACATTATACAGCTACTTAGAGAACATTTAAAAATATTGCGATATATATGTTGTGTATCAGGAGATAGCATAATATACTGCGATATAAATTTTGGGAGATATCGCCCAGCCCTAGTTTCTGGTGGATTGTTGTTTTTGATATGAGACATATTTGCACATATTTGAGTTGGAGTTCACACCTGTGACTCTAGGTGATCAAAAACGATGCACAGTGCTTATTCTTCATCAGTACTTATAGCTCTGAGGTTGACTCTCTGCTTTGTTCTTCCAGGAGTCCCACCTTATCACAGATTTTTAAGAGTAACTGCAGCACTGTCAGACAGTAAAATATTTAACACTTTTAGAAGTGTAGTTCAATTAGCACTGTCAAATTTGCTGCATATTTAACTTTATTACAAAGGTGAGACTTTCCAAACTGGTTGGATATCTAGTCTCTTGTCGTCATTGCCAATAAGGAAAGATCAGATTTTACTGTAAAACTCCTAAGTAGTTACTCAGTATTCTGTGCTTAAAGTAAACTCTTAATTAAATGCATTTAACTTTACCTTGAATAGATCTATTGACCAGTAATTTTTACTTAGGTAAATGTAACCAGACTGAAGGTACTTTACTTGAGTGCAACAGTCGTGCCCTTTTTCCACCTCTGCTTTCAAATTATAGTGCTGTTCATAATAAATTTCCTCTTTTATTCTGTTTTTCCTTTACTTTGACCATATGTGCGATAAAATACAAAACTGAATTATAGTAGCAAACTCTCAGGACACAATGTCCAAAAGCCCCAAGTCCTCAGTAACCTTCAGTATATGTAGTTTCGGTACCAAAACATCGTCGTCTTATTTACAATTTTTGACAACTGAAGCAGATCACCTGATATTAGGGGCACAGATGGTATATCTGTAGCGATCGCTGTATCGACACAAGTATTGCTCGATTGAATTATACAGTATATCATCCAAATATCATCCCTGTCTACGACTGTACTGTTATGTCATAACAGTGTAGCTAACATGAGGACATATCATTGTAGCAATGTTAACCTTACAATTCAACACGACAGTATGTTTTTAACTTTAATCTAACCTGTTATAAACACGTTCAAACGTTGAATCCGTATAAATAACTGCGGTAACGTGATTATCGTCAGCGCGACATCAGCGTTAGCTCACAGCAGCGTTAGCATCAGTTAGCACGGGGACACCAGAGGGCAAACCCGAGACAGAGCGAAAGAACACACATTAACCTGCAGAAATCAAACTAAACACACACACGTCGTATAAGCTGTTAGATATGACGCGGTTTACCGTTATAAAACAATCCTAAGGTTCTACATATGAAATGAATGTCAGGGAGCAGCATTCACCAACCTGGTGCCCTCGCCGCCATTTTTATCACTGACAAGGATCGCGGTGGATTATGGGTAAGGACTCTTCAGGTCAGAACGGATGTTGCACAATTTTACAACTGATTCCAATATCTTTGTAAAGTTCGCGAAATACAAATGTAAAACAACAAAATAAAGAAACGTAAAGTTAAATGTCTGATATACTGATCATTTACCGAATGGACTGTGGACCATAAACATAAAGGTTCCCGGATTAAGGTCATAGCAGTGAACAACGTTGTGAAGTGTTAGGTATTCTGGTTTTCTCCAATTCCCAAAATATTTTTAAAATAAGAGGATTTTTTCTAAAGAAAATGATTCCTCATTGCTAATAAACAATGCTCTTCCCCAGAAGGCTTTATTGTTAAAACAAACTTTTAAATCATTCTAATTGCTAAACTAAATTTAGGCTCTTAAAACACTGGACATCATTCAGGCACATGGAAGACATGTTATTATAGACGACCATGTTCATATACTGCGCTACCTGCACACTAATACCTATAAAGATAATAGAAAACATACATATGATCCTAAGAAGGAAGAAATTCAGAAGATGCCCCACATTACTCCTTCTAGCTAAGAGGCTTAGCTGCTGACACTACCTAATGTATCCAGACCACAATTACAACTTTTTCTTGTAAATTAACAGAAGAAATTATGTTTTCAGCTGATAGCTTTTCAACTTTGATTCCATTAAATTATAACATAACTCATGCTTCACAAAAGTATGAAATATGAGTTATGTTATATAAGTGAAAAGTGCAATTTTGGCTTCACTTTAAGACCCTTTACCTAAGTAAATGGTAGCTTACATACTAAGCCGCATTCACAATTGAACAGTGCAAGACACCAAACAGTTGCAGAGGAGCTCATGCTCCATTCAGCATAGTTTATGGTGTCAAACTGTGAAAGTGCTGCAAAGTTGATGGCTGTCACTTTTACCATTGTAAGGGGTGCATGCTTCAAGGGCACTTAGAAGTGCACTCCTTTCAATGACCCTTTATAGCAGTGGTTTTCAAAGTGTGAGGAAGGCCTCCTGTGGGGAGACGCAGAACCATAAACCACAAAAAGGTGATTTGCTTTGCTAACTTCTGTTGTGCATAGGGAAAATTGGACAGAATTATAGGTAATGTCTAGTTAACTATTAAAGTTGGGAGTTTCCTGCATTGGTCCTGATGATGCACCTGTTTAATTAGCAAAGATGTGCATGCTAACAACAGCATAAGGCTGCTTCTGCCCTGGGCTCATATTGAATCAAAAGCACTAAGTCTAGTGACCAAACCAGGGAAATCTTTTGACAAGAAGTAAAAGGAATTTTGGTCAGTGAGGGTAACTGAGAATTTTGGTGTCATAAACACTAAGACAGCCTGTGCAAGTGCAGGTTTTTGCACCAACAATGACCAAACAAGATTACCAGGCAAGGCTGAAGGTAGAGGATGATCTGTTGTTATGCATCCTGCATCAACTGCATAGATGCAAACTCATAGTTCCCACTAAATAAGAGCATAAAAATCAGATCGTATTGACAATACGTTAATCACTGAAACCAAATAACTGATTGCCTTGGAGAGATGGATCTTTAAAATTATATTCTGAACAAAATATAAAAACACTATAATAAAAATGCTAAAAGGTGAGACATTAATGTTTGAAAATAAAGTTAAGATTGTGTTTTTTATGGTGGTGGGGGTCCACAGAATAAATTTTTCTTGGGGGAGGCTCATTTTCTTTTACTTTGAAAACCCCTGTTTATAGGGCAATCAGAAAAGCACATTTGTTGGGGCACAATGAAGAGGACAGTTAACAGGGCTTTTAGAAGTACAGTACATTCTCTTAAACTCACTCAGAATTTCCCATTTAAGTGTAGTTAAAAGCGAACACTTTAAGGGCACTTCAATACATATTCTTGAAGAGCATGTAGGAGTGCATACTTTTAAAGGGCAGTTCAAATGAGTCAGTTTTAAGGGTACCCAAGAGTGAATACTTGAAGGGAGACTTAGGTGGCCACTTTCATGGGCATTTTAAAGTTTACACTTTTGAAAGCATTTCAAGTGGTTTATTTTCGGGCACTAAGATGTGCACACTTTAAGGATGGTTAAACAATGAGGACACATTAAGGAGACGTAAGTATGACACTTTTACCACCAGACTTTTAAGGGTACTTTGAAACACACACTTTTATGTGCATTTGGGGAAAAAAAGGGGAACATTATAGTGCACACTTTAAAGGGCACTTATACATAAAAACAATAAGATATCTAAAGTGCATACTTTGAAGGTCTCCACAACAAACTGTTAAGGATACTCGACAGACAACTCTTAAAGGTCCCTCAAATTGCACACTTTTAGGGCCTTTGAATATGCTTTCTTCAAGGACACCTAGGAAACCAAAGTTTGGAGTTACTTGGGGGGGCAAACTTTTAAGCATACACCTTTCCTCACATGTACCATCTCTAACTGCAGTAGTGGGTCTTGCCTGGTAAACCTGAGCATACAGTCCCAGTAAACTGGCTGAATATTTTAAGCAGAAAACACCATTCACAGAATATATTTATTCAACATCATATTTACAAAACAAATGTTGTTGATCCTGTGTGTGTTAAAAGAATGCAATGCCAGCATGGTTCTGACACCGCTATTTATTCCACATGCATGACCACTGTTTTAAGATCATTCAATCATCCACCTAAGAGGAATTAAAGTGTCTTTTGGAACAAATAAAAGTCTTCCAAAGAGGCCAGAGCCAACTCGGTGCAAAAATCCTCATCCGGCAAAGAAACCAGGCAGTCCAGAGGGATGTAACTGGGCAGAGTTGGATCATACTGAGCCCTGCCCAGGTACTCAAGGAACAGGTGGCGCTCTTTGATACGCAAGTACTTTGCATTGAGGACCTACAGAAGGATATATCAGATGCTCAAGTTATTACATGACATATGGACAAAGCACAAATATATCTGCTTAAATTTACTTAAAAATGGAAAATCAACACAAAACCACAGTCCACCTACCTGTGGGAACTTGGTGATCAGGTGGTGGGGCACGCTCATGGTATTGTGGAGGAAGTCAAATATTTGGGTTAGCTTCTTCTTATTGGCAGTCAGTACTTTAGGGACAGCTAAAACTATGTGTTGGATCTCATTTTGCTTAAAGCCGAGCTCTATTTCACACACCTGTGGAAGACATCACAGAAAAAGTATTCAAAAAAATGCCTTAATGATACTTAGACAAATTATCTCTAATAAGAAGTTTTGCAATCCAGTACCTTTAAATTTTCTTTAACAGGCTCCAAACTACCACACAGCAATCTAGGCAGACGAGCTACAATGTCCCGTGTCTGAGAAGAGAATCAGAACAAGCTGTGATATGCTTTTCTGTTGAGTTATGTGTAAACCACTGAGATAATAAACCATCACTCATGATTGATTTAAGATGCTTACATTAGCAGTACTGAGGCTGAGCTGCTGCTGGTAGAAACACAGTCGGTTGTCTAGCCTCTTCACACTAAAGTTAAGCAGATAGGGAGCTCTGGACACCATGGATGCAACCGTCTCAGAAGTGAACTTCTTTGACTTCAGATAGTTAACCCTTTGGCATATAATACAAAAAAAAAACATCTTTAAGAAACTCACAGTGCCTTTAATCACTTAGGTGCAAACAGAGCATATTCACCTCCTTGGATATTTTACCCTTTTCACTGATTTTATATTGATTGATTTTATAAATCAATCAAAATAGTTAGTATTAGTAGGCTTTTTATATACAAAAAACCCTTTAATATCAAATTGAAAACAGATTTCAACACAGTGATGTCACTTAAATGAAAATATGTAATGTAAAATTAGTGACTGCATGAATATTCACTCCCTTTAAAGTGACTGAACTAATTCAACAGCCAATTGTTGCTAGTAGTCTCACATTTAATGAAATGAAAATCACCTGAGTGCAGTGAATGTGTCTCAAGTGATTGCAGTATAAAGACACCTGTGTCAGGAAGGTCCAGTCACTGGTTGATCAGTATTCCTGGCTACCATTACACCATGAAGACAAAAGAAGACTTCAAGCAACTCAGAGAAAGCATTATTGAAAAATAAAAGTAAGGGGATGATACAGTCACATTTCAAAGGCACTGAACATCCCCCAGAGTTCAGTTAAATCCATTACCAAGAAATGGGAAGAATGTGGCATGTGTAAGCCGTCCTTACACCTAAGTGAGTGTGAAAGAAGGAGACTAGTTACAGAGGCCACCAAGACAACTATGACTACTCTGAAGCAAGCTTCAGCAGCTGAGATGAGAGAGACTCTACATACAACAACTGTTGGCCGAGTTCTTCACCAGTCAAAGCTTTATGGGAGAGCGGCAAAGAGAAAGCCACTGTTAAAGAAAACTCGGATTAATTCTGGACTAGAGTTCACCAAAAGGCACGTGGAAGACTCCATGGTCAATTTGGAAGAAAGTTCTTTGGTATGATGATCAAAATGGAGCTTTTTGGCCAAAACTGCACATCACCACAAACACACCATCCCCAGTGTAAAGCATGGTTGAGGCAGCATCATGCTGTGGGGATGCTTCTCAGCACCCGGCCCTAGAAGGTTTGTAAATGTAGAGGGTAAACCGAATGCAGCAAAATATAGGAAATTCCTGGAGGACTATTTTATTCAGTCTGGAAGAGAACCTCGGCTTGGGAGAAGATTTATTTTCCAGCAAGACAATGATTTTGCATACAGCAAAAGCTACACAGAAATGGTTTAAAGACAACAAAGTGAATGTTTAGGAGTAGCAGAGTCAAAGCCCGGACCTCAATCCAGTAGAGAATTTGTGGCTGGACTTGAAAAGGGCTGTTCACACCTGATTCCCATGCAACCTGACGGAGTTTGAGCAGTTTAGCAAAGATATATGGAGTAAAATTGCGGAGTCCAAATGTGAGAGTCTGATTGAGGCCTATCCACATGAACTCAGTGCTGTGATTGCAGCCAAGGGGGACTTAATACTGACTTAAAGATGAATATTTTTTCAGTCAACTATTTTACATTACATATTTTTATTTAACTGACATTACTTTGTAGAAATCTGTTTTCACTTCGACATTGATGAGATTTTTTGTATTTTCAAAAGTCAAATTATATTGATCATGATCGATTCATAAAGTAAATAAAAGAGTATACCATCCAAGGGGATTAACACATTTTATAGGCACTGTATATACATGTTAGTTGTACATGTGACTTAAATCTTTAGAATTTCTTAATTTACCTTATAAGAGTGGGTAAATACAAAATGATCAGATTTTTTTGTTTCTGAAATCCATTCATTCACCTGGCCTGCAGGTTTTCCAAACTCTCTGTGAGAATGAAAGGGTTGTGGGAGATGATGTAGCCAAAGCGAGAGTGCCCCACTCCGATATCTTTGAGAAACAGCAGCCTTGGAGCCACGTCTGTGCTGAAGTTTAGCCTCAACAGCATGTTTCCTACATTGGGCCGTTGTTCAAGCTTCCACAGGTTTACTCCTGCAATGAGAGGACGAGCCAAGGAAAATAGAAACTTGAGTTAAGTCACCATTTGGAGATAACTGAATCATAACCAGTGAATGTGATAACAATTGTAAGAATTTGATTCAGAAGGCTACAGCTAGAGACTGAATTACCTAGCTGTACCAGTTTGCTGAGAGTCTCAGACTGGTCCACGTAGTCTCTAAGAGAGGTGGAGGCTGGAGGTATGGAAGAGTGGACAGATATAGTGACAGCCTCTTCATCACTGATCTCCTCCAACGCTGAAAATTCAGTGGCAGCACCCAAATCTGAAACAGTAAGAGGATTTTTAACAAAACAATACATTTGTGTTGAGTACTGTTAAATGAAAAAAAAGTTTCTATGGTTAAATCAATACGAACCTAAAGACATCTGGTCTTCTGTCACTGTGACAGCATCTTTAACAGTCAGTGAAGGGTTCTTATATGACACCACATTAGCTTTTGACAGTTTCTCCACATCCTTGTTTTCCTTCTCCTCCGTTTTCTGATGTTTGGCAGAGAAGGTACAATAATACATCTGTTGTTTAAATCTCAGTGTGGCCTGAGTTGTTCTCTGATCCCCAAAAATAATTGGTGATCCATGTAGGAATTTGATTGGTGTCCTTGTAACAGCAGTATAACAGCGAGCTTGAGAGACAAACCCCCAGGTACTAGTCACTGTCTTGGTGCAAAGGAGACTTCTGCACTGAAGACACAGCTTTCCACAGGATGAAGCCATGACAACTCTGCAACAAAAATACAATATTATTATCTCAGATTATAAAATAAAAATAAAATTTAAAAAAAAGAAAAATTATACATATTAGATTTTTCCTTAGAGACCCCGGCACTGACATATAAGAAAGCTTAGCCCCCCAGGATCAATTTGGAAATATTAAACATCAATTCTAATTATTTTCATGGACAAAATCCAAATCTTCTGCTCTAAATTATGTTAACTGACATGAAACAAAACTTGACTTTTCAGTTTATAAAGTCGGGTATAACCGATTGTGTGGGGTTATCCAATCACTGTTTTCATTAAGTCAAATTTTATGACTTTAAAAATATTTTAAAAATTAATTTTGTAATATAAAATTTTGAGTTTATAATCTGAACATGAATTACTTTTTAAAACTGGAAATTCCCATTTTTTTCTCACAAATTTACAACTTGTTAAACTCAGAAATTCTGAGTTTGGTTTCTTGTAAATATACAACCTCCAAAATGTCTTCTTTTTCTTTTCATCTAATATTGACAATGTCAGAAAAAACAGGGCCCTGCATGTGGGTTGCAACCATAAAAAAATCACCAAATCCTCTCTGCCAATGCCAAACAGTTTATATCTGCTGTTACTATTCTTTTTTGTTTTGATCTTCCAGTACCCCCAAGTATCAACAACCTGGTGGCTGATTGTCATCATTGGAGGCAATCTCAAGACAGAGAGATAGAGATGAGATTCTGCAACCAGTGGCAATCCCATATCTCCACATTCTAGGACCAAACTCTATCCTCCAAGATGACAGAGCAGGGTTTATCAGAGACTACCTCCAGAATTTGGGATTGGCCTGCCACCAGTCCTGACCTCAACCTCACTGAACACCTGCGGGATCAGCTTGGGTGTGCGGTTTGTGCCAGAGTGACCAACACAACCACATTGGCTGACTTGTGACAAATGCTGGTTGAATAATGGGATGCGATCCTACAGCAGTGTGTGACCAGGCTGGTGACCAGCAGGAGAAGAGGTGCAATCCACCAAATAAGATTAAAAAAAAAAAAAAAAAAAAGACTCAATGGAAGATTAAGCTGTTTGGCACTGGCAGAGAAGATGTGAAACACTTTTCATGGACCAACCCACATACTCAGCTCTGCTGCTCATCCCACAGATGCATGTTCCTTATAAATGCGGCACCATTTAAAAGGGAAATAAACTGGCTGTCCACATGATTTATAGCCAAGAAGCATTGTTATAACATAGAAATATCCCTACTTGTTGTGCTAAGTTGACAATAGTCCTGGTACTCTTTCCACCTCCGGGTACTACATAATATTTCAATGGGACTATTTTGGCCATATACTTACTAGCCAAATTAGCTCTTCCCAACTGCAACAGCTATTAGGACACCATGTGTCATTCATATGTACTAAAAAGAGGATACAGTCATATACTTTCCGACTGTTGTTCATAAATGATGACAATATTTTTAGGCTGCACTGTCGTCCTGTGTTATGCTAGCTTGAGTAAGATGTTTGGTAAAGAAAAGATAAGGGAGCAATTTTAGCTTGGCACAAACGGATCACATAAACAAATTACGTCAAAATATTTTGCTTTTTTACTTACGTTTAGATCAAAATGTTTAATCATCATTTACGAGCCATTATCCTCCAAACTCCACCAAGATGTCGCGCAATGTCAACTGTCTTCACGTGCACATCGGCGGAAGGACTTCACGGAAGTGTGGTAACAGGGATGTACCACTATGACAGAACTGTGGGTGCCACTAAATCCAAATAATACACATATGGACATAACACATAAAATACAATAATTGATAATTAAATGACGTTATAATAGTCATGTTTGTGTTTTCGTATTATTAATCCACCGGTATTAGTTAGCATTAAAACAACTATCGCGACTTTCAAACACCCCCCTAAGATCTATGAATGAGCCCAACTACAGGATTTCTTCTGTGGAGACTCTTCGCATCACATCTTCTGTTTCTGCGTTTACAACTTCTAATTCTTTAAATTTGAGCGGTAAAAAAATGAAGAGAGCGGTCCAAAACAGCGAAAAGGCAGCCCAGGTGACGCCGAGGACACATTGGGAGGAAGATGTGAACTATAATCTACATTTCCGAATGATAAACGAGCAACAAGTGGAGGATATCTGCATTGATTTCTTCTATAAGCCTCACACCATCTCACTTCTGACAGTGACTGTGCTCAGCCTTATGTACTTTGTGTTTACCAGGTAAACTTTAGCCTGAGACCATTTCTGCTGAAAGCTGAAGGCTTAAAACCACACGAGTAAATCAATACCATTGCTGTGCCATACTTGGCCGACTGTTAAATTGACAGTCCTTCATTTGTTGGCCTGTCAGCTCCCTTTTTTAACATGTGATTCTGTTTTACTACAGGAACGATGAAAACTCTGACAACAACCTCCGAGTTGGTCTGTTGGTGGTTCTCTCCTTCTTCTTAGTCATCAGTGTCCTGGCCTTTCCCAATGGTAAGAAACTACATTTATGTATTTATTTACATGAATTTATTTACGTTAAACTCTTGTGATGAATTTCATGTGGTAATGAAACAGTTTAAAATAATATGGAAGGCTCTTTATGACCGACAAAAACAAAGGAGACCATCAGCGACAACTGTGATTATTTGTAGGGGAGAGGGGGCTAAGATGAGCCAGTTTTTACTTGTGCTGTCCTCAAAGCCAGAAAAAAGAGACGGAAGTAGAATGAAAAGATGAGCCTGAATTTCAAGATCTCTGCTATCAAATAGAATATCAGCATGACTATATAACAAAGCTGTCTGAAAATATTACCTCCAAAAAAAGTGCTCCTGTGGATCAACTTGCCCTAGAGAAGGGGTGATCCATCATGGGCCAAACCAGGGAAATCACTAGAAAGGGGGGCTGCCACGCTGCCATTTTTTTTTAAACCTTAAAGGCTTAATTTATTTATTTATGTATGATTAGTTGTAGAATATTCATCAGGACCTATTATCCGACTTACTCTCTTTTCTTTCCCTTCTAACTCTGGAAGACCCTCTGCCTATCTGTTCCCAAACCTTCAGGAGGTCTTCCTTTTTTAATAACAGTCTAATCGAGTTTATGAGTTGGTATTTACAAGTCTATTTGTTGGGATAAGTTCATGTAAAAAAATGAAAACATATCCAGTAATGCATTTAGTAAAATAAATGTGGTATATAAAATCTAAAAATATATAGTTTAATATCTCCTCCCTTTGTTCTTTCAGGCTTTCATTTCTGCTTGCCACTGATATTTCCCTGTGTCTGAACACAGTCTATATACATTGAACAGAAAGTAACATAATGGAGTGGTGCATTCCTTAATTGATTAAGTCACTGTTTTTACTGTAACTATTGTTGGGGAAGCTTAGGAACACTTAAGGGTGACATAAGCCCCCCCTCCCAAAAAAGGCTGAACGACAACCATGGACTAAACTGAACACCTGAGTTTGAGGTTTAGGATGACAAAGTCACCAACCAACTGATCCAAAATGTCTGATTCACTTATGATTAAAGGACAAATCATATATTCCAGTTGTTTCCAGCCTTTTTGCTCTGAACTCCACCTACTTGAAAAGCTGAGCCCCCCCAGTGATCCAGCTGAGAATAAAGATTATAATCTACTGTAAAAATCCTCATTGATTTTAGTCATTTCATTGGTAAGAGTCTTAAGTAAAAGCTCTACACGTTTCTCTTATCATAAGAGTTTTGTCTAGACTATTTTAAAAAAGTGATGATTTCAGTTAATGTATGCATATTATGTTGACAACCTTAGAGAAGACAAAGCCTTGCGCCTCCCTGATATCTTTGGGATTAGTTTAATTTTAACTTTTATTTGTATTTATCTTCCTTTAAATAATTGAAATTCACCAAAATTCACTTGTGTTTTGATTTTCCTTTATTAGGACCATTTACCAGGCCTCACCCTGCGGTATGGAGAATGGTGTTTGGTGAGTTGGTATCGCTCTGTCTCACATCTGCATCATTTAATTTATCCAGATTGTTCCATCTGAATCTAGTTTATCTTAAACCTCCATTTCTTGTAGGTCTTAGCGTTATGTACTTCCTGTTTCTTGTCTTCCTCATCTTTCTCAACTGGGACCAAGTAAAGTTGCTTATGTACTGGATGGACCCAAATCTGCGCTATGCCACACGAGAAGCAGATATCATGGTGAGGATGAATTACAATTCAACTGAAGCAGAAGAGCGGGTTCATAACAAATGTAGCAGAGTACGCTATGTTTGTGGGGGATAAAATTCCTTTTATTATGTGTTGAACAGATATAACTTTGGTCAATTTGAATTTAAAGTCTTGAGTAGACTACATGAGCACATTAGTCCAAACTTACCCCAGTTTAAAGGTGGCTGAGATGTTGCAGCCAGCTCCATTAGAATTTGAAGGTTGGCAGAGCTGTGTAAAACTTTTCAAGCCACTAAATCAACACTTCCTGCTCATCATTTCCAGCTATACAAACATCTTATTTTGAGTTTCCTGTCTATTTCCTGTAATTATTTTTCCATTCCCTTGACAGGAATACGCTGTAAACTGTTCATCAATTACATGGGAGCGGATCATGAGCCACTTTGACATCTTTGCGTTCGGCCACTTTGCAGGCTGGGCCATGAAGGCTCTGCTCATCCGCAGCTATGGCCTCTGTTGGACCATCAGCATTACCTGGGAGCTCACTGAGGTAGCACACCTGTAGTTATAATGAAGTCAGGCTAATGAGGATATTTGAAGTCTACAAGGTCAGGGAGATGGAGTAGATACTTGTGCTCGTCTTAGGAAAGCATTAGCAGGAGTTGCTGCACACGACTTCTGTCATAAATTCTGTTGCCAAGACTGAACTTGGGATTATGAAGTTTATTCTTATAAAGACTTATTAACCGCTGAATCAATGGAGTCAGGTGTCATTGGGGAAAAAAGGCCAGAATAATTATATAACAGGTTGAAGAAGTCAGAGACATTTTAGTAGTCACTGACTTAAAACTCTCATGGATAGAGAGTTTTATGTTCTTTGCATTCTCACCTCTTTTCACAGTTGTTCTTCATGCACCTGCTGCCAAATTTTGCAGAGTGCTGGTGGGATCAAGTGATACTGGACATACTGTTGTGTAATGGAGGAGGCATCTGGCTTGGCATGACTGCTTGCCGCTTTTTAGAGATGAGGACGTACCGTTGGGCCAGCATCAAGTAAGTGAAGAGTACAATCTTTGCCTTTAACTTTTCTTTAATTTTTTTCAATCAGATATTACATTCATGGATCCAAGGAGGGGTGAAAGAAAAACATCAAAAGCCAAAATCTTGCAAGAGTATATTGTGTCCTTTATGGACAAAAGTATTTGGCTGCTTGATCGTTACACCAACAGGGACTGTAATGAAATTGTCTTCAAATCCATGTACTTCAATATGGAGTTGCTCCCCTTTTGCAGCTATAACAGCCTCCTCTCTTCTTGGAAAGATTTCCACAAGATTTTGGAGTGTTTCTGTGGGAAGTGGTGCCAATTCATTCTGTAGAGTATCATCAGTATCAGTTCATCCCAAAGGTGCTCGGTGGGGTTGAGGTCATGGCTCTGTGCGGGCCAGTCAAATTCTTCTACACTGAACTCATCAAACCATGTCTTTATCGTCATTGCTTTGTGCACTGGGGCACATACATATTGGAATAGAAAAAGGCCTTACCCAAACTGTTGCCTCACAGTTGGAAGAATAGCATTGTCCAAAATGTCTTGGTATGCTGAAGCATTAAGATTGGCCTTCACTGGAGATTAGGGGCCTAGCCCAGACCCTGAAAAACAGCCCCATACCATTATCCCTCCTTAAAGTAACATTCTCCCAGCATCCTCCAAACCTAGACTCACCCATCTGACTGCCAAACAGAGAAACATGATTGATCACTTCACAGAACACGTTTCCACTGCTCCACAGTCCAGTGTTGGCGTGCCTTACACAACTCCATCTGACGCTTGGCATTGGACTTGGTGATGTGAGGCTTGCATACAGCTGCTTGGCCATGGAAACACATTCATGAAGTTCCCACTGCACAGTTTTAGTGTTTACATTAATGCCCTTTTCTTCATCTATGGAATCAGCAGAGCATTGGAGACTTTTATACACCATGCGCCTTAGCAGTCATTAACCCTGCTCTGGGATTTTACGTGGTCTTCTGCTTCGTGGCTGAGCTGCTGTTGTTCCTAAATGCTTCCACTTTCTAATTATATCACTTACAGTTGACTGGAATATCCAGCAGGGATGAAATTTCCCAAACCATCTTATCACAGATGTTTGTAAATGGAGACTTTTTTCCTGCTGTTATTTTCGTTGCTTTGGCACTGAAACATATTGATTTCCATGCCAATAAAGCTATTTGAATTGACTGCAGGGCTAGGTGATGATTCTGACCTGTGGCAACGGGTCTGATTGAAACATCTGAATTCAGTGAGTGTCCAAATACTCCTGTCCATAACGTCTATGTTTGGAAGTAACACTGTTTTATGATTTTTTTTAGAGTCATGTAAGACATCAGCTGGTATTAACTAATTCCTGAAAGAGCCTTTTGCTGAAATAATTTTGGAAACCTGCATATTTCTTATAAGATATCACGTCTCTATTTCATAAACTCTTGTACTCTGTTCAGGGAAATTCACTCCACCACAGGGAAGATAAAGCGGGCTGTGCTCCAGTTCACCCCGGCAAGTTGGACCTTTGTGCGCTGGTTTGATCCAAAATCATCGTTCCAGAGATTAGCAGGCATCTATCTGTTTATGATCCTTTGGCAGGTACTGTAACCTTTGTAATATGACCAGAAACTCCATCTAACTTTAACTACAAGAACCTTCATTTAGGTAAAACATTTTTTAAGATGTGTTCACAAAAAAGACAGCACAGTGCAATAACAAATTAAACCACACACATATCAACACATGACAGCATGGTGCAATCAAAGAGAGAAAATCTTGTGAACCATAATTAATACTGCATGAAAGATGGAAATATAAAATACTGTGAATGCTTACATGGATTAAAACAAATGTCCAATTATAAGAACACTTGTAAAAAACATATTGAAGGCATAATAAATGCGTCATGAATAATATTAGGACATTGTTAAAAAGAGGTGAACTGGGTTGACCCAGCATTACACTCTTCTCTGGCCATTACAACGCCATGTCTTTGCTCTTGATATCAGGAATGTTACTGTTATTTTCACTATTGGTTATTTTATTTGATTCCTGATGATAACGCTTAGCAATTATACAACATGTTCATAAAAAACCTCTCAGATTTTCTGTCTCCCACATTTTGTCTTCCTAGCTGACAGAGTTGAACACGTTCTTCCTGAAGCATATCTTCGTCTTCCAGGCATCTCACCCTCTCAGCTGGTGTCGTATCCTGCTTGTCGGAGTCATCACAGCGCCCACTGTACGGTACGTCAAACCTTTAGGATCATGTTGTTGTACCACCTCCTGCAAGTAACAATAAGTCTGATATATTATTCAAACAAAACAAAAAATAAACCTGATTTGTACGGTAGCATTTTGTCCTAACCTCACAAATTATTGTTAATAAGTGGTAACTTTTTAGAGGCTCTCTGCTTTAAGCTCATTTTTATAATAACTTTTTTTTATAACAAGATATAGACAATCAGACATGACAGCCCATACTGAGACATGCATTAAAGCAAAACTAATAATAAATGACAAAGACCAGAAAGTCCCACAGAACCCAGAAACCATAGACATGTTTTTTTTAATTAATTACATGTTTACAAGAGAAAAATACCATTCTAATTCAATTACAAAATTTTATATGAGAGCCTTGAGTTAATGTTTTTCCTATGAATTTAATGTTTTCTTTTATGACTTAAGTTTTTAGATAGACCTTAAACTCTTGCACTGTTCTTTTCATGTACAAATTTCCAGTTTTCTTCTTTTTTTAGACAATATTATGCGTACCTGACAGACACTCAGTGTAAACGTGTTGGCACACAATGCTGGGTGTTTGGGTGAGTACCTTTAGTCCTTTTTGTTTAAAAACCCAATTCCCTAAAAAGTTGGTCCGCTGTGTAAAATGTAAACTATAACAGAATGCAATGATTTACAAATTTGGAAAAGTGAGTGGTCCTAATGAAAAACAGCTGGAGGAGCAGTTTGCAACTATAAAGGATAATGGGTCAGGAACATGAATGGGTATAAATGGAGCATTTAAGAGAGGCAGAGCCTTTCAGAATTACAGATGGGCAGAGGTTTACCAAGCTGTAAAAAAACTGTCTGAAAATTGTGGAACAATTTTAGAAAAGTGTTCCTCAGTGTAAAATTACAAAGACTTTGAATATCCCATCATCAACAGTTCATAATATCGTCAAAAGATTCAGAGAATCTGGAGAAATCACTGTTAACAAGGGACAAGGCTGAAGGGGCCCTCAGGCATGATTCTGTACTGGAAATCCCTGCATGGGTTTGGAAACACTTCCAAAAATCATTGCCTGTCAACACAGTTAGCCATGCCATCCACAAATGACAGCTAAGGCTGGATCATGGAAAGAAGAAGTTATATGTAAAAAGGATCCAGAAATGCTGCCGTCTCCTCTGGCCCAAAACTCATTTAATATTGACTGAGGTTAAATGAAAAACTGTTCTGCTGTCAGATGACTCAAAATTTGAAATTCTTGTTGGAAACCACTGACGCCATATCCTGTGGCCAAAAGAGGAGAGGGACCATCAGCTCACAGTTCAAAAGCCTCCATCTTGGATGGTATGGCATTGCATTAGTACCTATGGTGTGGGCAGCTTACATACCTGGAAGGGCACTATCAATGCTGAGAAGTAGATAGAGGTTTTAGAGCAACATATGCTCCCATCCAGACAATGTCTCTTTCCGGGAAGGCCTCGGCTATTCCAGACAATGCTAGACCACATACCACACCAATGTTGATTTCATCGACTAATACTATGACTAAAACTATTTGTCGACAGCCTTTTTTCCATGACAAAAACTAGACTTAAACTAACAAAAATAGATCATTGATGACTAAAACTGACAGAAAGTAAGTTAAGTTTTAGTCAAGATGACTAATAGACTAAAATGTAATGTAGTTTTCGTTGGACATTCAAAATCTGTGATATTTCTCCACCGTGGGTTAATCTGTCAAAAACAATGCAGCTGTAGCTATTCTGCCTCTCAGCTGTAGAGAGCAGGGACCCCAGGTTTAGCAGAGTGCATAGAACACACTACCATGATTTGGTACCAGATTTAGGCAAGAAAATAAATGCTTGGACTAAAAGTAAAGACTAAAATTTAAGGACTTTTTATGGACTTAAACCAGACTAAAATGTTTTTGAGTTTTCATCGACTAAAATTTGACTATAACTAAAAAGTGTAAAAAAGACTAAATGTGACTAAAACTAAAAGAAATTTCATCTAAACACATTTCATCTAAAGACTAAAACTAAGACTAAAATAGCTGCTATAAATCACAACAGCATGGCTTCACAGTAGAAGAATCTGGGTCCTGAACTGGCCTGCCTGCAGTTCAGACCTTTCACTAATAGAAAACTTTTGAAGTATCATAAAAGGAAAAGTCCGGCAAGGAAGACTAACAGGCGAGAATGGGACAACATTCCTCTTGCCAAACTCCAGCAACTTGTCTCCTCACTTCCCACATGTTTACAGATTGTTGTTAAAATAAGAGGGGATGCTACACAATGGTGAACCTAGACCTGTCCCTGCTGCCATCAAATTCAAAATGAGCTAATATTTTTCATGAAATGTTAAAATGTCTGTTTCAATATCTGCTATGTTGTTTATGTTCTATTGTGAATAAAGTATGGGTTTATGAGGTTTGACAGTCACTGACATCTGTTTTAATTGAAATTTTACACAGTGTCCCAACTTTTTTGAAATTGGAGTTAAAAAAAACCTCTACGAATTTATTTAAGGATCATTGTAACATTTGCCTGTAAGTTAACAAGATCAGTGAAAGCTATTTTAGAGTAAACAAAAAAAATGTTAATGGATATTCAGGCTTTGCTGAAGTTTATTAAAGTGGAAATTAAATCAATAACAGAATGTTTTTTTCTTCATCTGTGACACAAAGCCGCCAGTGGCATCAGTCTGCTCTAGTTTCCATAGCAACGAGACAGGCGCTCTCTGTCTGGGTGAAGTACTTCACATTGCGTCCTCTCTCTTAAGTGGCGTGCATCCCTGCAGTGTGACCTTTAAACATGAGGAAGAGTTTCCCACAGCAGCACAGGGAGTGGATGTTTTTATAGGCTGAGAGAGGATTTATAATCATAACCACCTGAATTTGAACTTACTGTACACTACCATCTTCATTGCAATAAAACAGAATTTCCAAGAGAGGGGGCCATAGTTAAATATTGTTGAAAATTTCCAGAGTTGTGTCCCCACTGTTTTCAACATGTATGTGTTCACCTGCAGGGCCATTGCCTTCCTCGAGGCTCTTGCCTGTGTGAAATTTGGTCATGACTTGTTTTCCAAGACGCAGATTCGCTCTGTGCTCCTGTGGCTGCTCTGTCTGGTAAGAAACATCCAAAAGAGATGCAGTTGCATTGTGCAGTTACCGTTTTTTACAATTGCTAAACATATTTCTCAAACTCGTCTTTAATTTTCTCTAAACATTGAGTACAAATCTCCAATCAAGCTACCTTCACAAAACCTCTGATTCTGCAATCAAAACCAAACAATCATATCCAGTCAGATTAAACTGTGCTTAGAATCAAAATGTTCTCACATCATAAACATAGCGGTCAGACGTCAAACGCTACAAATGAAAATAATTACATTTTTCAAATTTTAAGAACTTTTTGTGCACCTGGAAAGGGGAATATGACAGAAGTCAAAAATCAAAACACTCCAGCAAACTTCTCTGGCACAATTCTTAGATTTACTGCATTGCTTCAAAACCTTGCTTTACTCAGACCTTTATCAGGTTGATTCATTATTGCAAAGATTGATGAAGGTCAAAGAACCAAAAATGTTGGGACACTATTGGAATTGCAAGAGCAGATAAGAGTGTGTCTTTGCTTTCTACTTCTGTTTCTTTTCTCCTTAAATAACTATTTACATCTCAGTCGTGATTTACAGACTTGATAGCAGAAGGTTGTTTTTCATCAAGTGTCCCTCATTAACATCATGAACTTTGTCACTGTTACAATCTGAAATTTCTAGGGATGCACAATATTGGATTCATATTGGATATCAATTATGCCCATCTTTACAAAACAGTTTTAGCTGATGCTGACATTTAAATGTAGCTCAGACCCAAAATTTCAGTCCTTGTAACACGCAGCCTGAAGTTTGGAGATGTACAAATTTTAGTCCATAAAACAGACTTTTAGTGTAAGGAATGATAATGAATTAAAAAAACATTACTTCAACCGATATTGGTCTGTTGGTCCAACCTAAAACTCCACTAACTTATTTGTTTATATAACTGATTACAGCTGATAATGGGAAAATTTTATAGCCAAAATACTGGTTGTAAATAGCAGAAATGTTCATATCTGCCGATGCCAATATCATACCAATACATTTGTGCAATTTTGTTTTCCTCTCTAACACTCCTCCTCCTCAGAGCCTCAGATTGTCTCCGTCCATTTTTGATATCAACGTTAACTCGTTTTGCTCTGTAAATTGGCCTAAATTAGTTTCACATCTTTAGAGACAGGTGTTTTCAGTTTTGACTGGCTTTGTTTAAACCAGACTTTCTGGTTGTTTTATCTGACTGAATTTTAAGCTGGGGGTTCACAACACAGAGTCCTGTCATACAACAAACCTAAATACAGATTTATTATCCTTTTAGAGGCCCTTTAATAAAAACATAGCAAAATCGTGCCGATGGGTGTGCAGACCTCAGAGGGTTAATACTCATCCCATCATGCCATTTTATAATTCAACTTAAGTCTCCCTTCCCTGAATGCTAATAAAGTTGTCTCTGTAGTATGACACACAGGCTTAATGATGTGTACATTTTCAACTTGCTGGTTTCTATTTTTCCTGCATACTTTCTCAGCTTACTTGCCCACTTCAAGGTTCATACATGTACGTGTAATACTGTTGGAGGAAAACAAAACTAATGTTTGACCTGACTTTTTTCCTTTTATATTGCATTTGTAGGCACTTATCACACTTCTGTGTTTATATGGGATGGTGTGGTATGAGCAAAATAAAATGAAGGTGAGTATTTGCTTTTGGTACTGATTAAATGTATGTTTGTGATTTTGAGTTTGTGAATATTTCCAGAAACGTAAAATCTTCTTCAGTGGTTGCATTTACTCTTGAATCAGAGTCTTGTCTTTAAAGCTGGTGGAAATGGCATTCACTGTGATCTGTCTTTTTGCAGAGTATGTCTCTTCAAAGTGAGAACTGTGATGACAGCAGGGTCGTGGACTCATATGGGTTTGTCTCAGATGGCTTTGCAGGTCAGTGTCATAAAAGGCTGATTTGAGACAACTCTTTTGTTAACTCTATCCTTAAACGTATGTTATTTCCCATCTATAGCTCAGAGGGAATCAGGGAAAAGTTTACAGCCCACAAAACGGAGGAGAGGTGCCGGGAAGAACAGATTCATAAACGGCCATGATGGGAAGACACAGTAAACAACTGACACTGAGAATTTACAACCTCCATGGAAGACTATGCAAGTTAATTATTACTGAAAAAAATGTTTTTAGTTGCATCAAGGTGAAAGACGGACTCCTTAACAAAACCACAACAAAAATGTCAGTCAGCATCCTTGATGTATTATCTATAATTATTGAGACCTGAGCGAGTTTGCATGTTCTCCCTCTGCATGTGTGGGTTCTCTCTGGGTACTCTCGGACCAAAGAAATGCTCTAAGGTTAATAAGTGACTCTAAATTGCCCGTAGGTGTCAGTGTGAGAATGCCTGGTTGTTTGTCTCTCCCAGTGACAGCTGAGATAGGCTCCAGCCCGCTGCAGCCATGAAAGGGATAAGTGGTGTAAAATATGGATGGATGAAGTCCTGAGCTCATCAGAAACATGAGCTAATGCTTCATAGGGGACACTGGGATGTTTATTCTTCATGACACTGTTCTAAAGCACACAATATGTCTTGTATTTATTGTCAAAGATATTTTAAAACACACAAATACTTTATAAGCAAATATTGTGCACTGGGTTTTCAAAGAGATGGTGACCTTCTTTGCACTATAAAATTTGCATTCTAGCCTTTTTGCACTAAACTGTTTAAATTGTTTTCTTTGAATAGCTGCTTTATACTAAAGATAATGCCCCTAACAACTAAACTAAGGGTTAGGTTTATTTTTGAATGGCATTTTTAAGTTGTTTGTTGTGATGCATCTTTTTACACATTATTATTGCTAAAAATAACCTGATTTTGAACCTGTCTGTATTAAGATGTGCTTTACTTTCCAATCCAGTTGGCGCCTCTGAAAGATGATTTTGCCTACTTCAGTTAAAAGAGGCCACCATATGTAGCTATGCACATGTTATTCTAACTTTAATTACTTTAATGTCATTATTATAGCTCTACAGTATGTTTCTATATTAGCTGTGATTGGTGGTGTTTGTTGTTAGAGAGCAAAGTCAGTAGTGTCACAGGTGTCCTGGTAGAAATACTGTGACATTAGATGTGATTGCACTGTGGTGACTTTCATAAGCAGATGATAATCACTTTGATCCAAATGAATTAGATGTGATTAAATGTTATTGTCAGGTCAGTATAAGCTATTTTACTACTGTATGTGTAAAAATGTTTTGGAGTTTTCCATTTAATTGACCAATGTTAATTAATTAACTCTTGCCATTGAATTTGAACTGATGTTTTTTGAATGAAACTTTTTGTAGCTATAGCGTATCTTATTGACTTCCCAGTTTTGCTCCTCTTTGAAGCTAGGTTTCATACAAAAGTGTATTTATTATAAAGTATTTTGTTTTTGCAACTATTTGTAACTATATTTTGTAACTTCTATAATTTACTTGGTACTGATTTGAGATTTTGAATGTTTTTTCACAGAATTAAAATATCAAATACAACTTATTTTTTTGTTGTTTCCATTGAGATGAAGGATAATTTAATAGGGATGCATAATAGTGAATTTTTGCCAATGCCCAGTATGCCGATATTAATAGCTATACTGATTTATAAATGTACTTCAGACCTAGAACTTCAGTCATTAAAGTACACTTCAAAGTTAAAAGAATGATGATGAATAGACAAAAAAACTTGTGCATAAGTTTTAGGCACATAGGGTGCTGAGTATTCATCACAGGGCCCAATATGTCCCAACCAGGGGCTGGAGGGGGGAGGCACCCAGAGTCAAGTTAGACACATGTCAACATACACATGTGTCACTCAGCAGCCAAAGTCAAGCTCGACAGTATCTCTTTTGTCCAAGTCTTTTCTCACCTGAAAATAAACCCAGAGAACGCTGGCAGTTTTTGTGCCTTTGTGTCAACCACAGTATGACCAGAGGCTCTTTGCAACCCTAGTACTTGCCATGCAGTACTCTAGGCCGTGCTTACTCACCACATCCATCCCTTACTCCACCCTAAAGGTGTGAACTTCGTAATTTTTCCAAAAAAAAAAAAGCACAAAAAGTAAGGGAGTTTGTGCTTGGTAGATTATTTCTTTGTTGCAACAATACTTCTTTGCAATAAATCTTATATTTTTGGAAAGCCTGTTTATTTCCCTTTAAAATGGTGCCACATTTGTAAGGAACATGCTTTTATGGGATGAGCAGCAGAGCTGAGTATGTGGATTGTGCCCATGAAAAATGTGCCAAATCTTCTCTGCCAATTCCAAACAGCTTATTCTGCCATTGACTCTTGTTTGATGTTTGGTGGAAGTTTGAAGAAACAAGACATATTGGCAATTTAACAATTTATTCATTCATTCAATGGGGTTAAGGTCAGGACTGCTGGGAGGCCATTCCGTCCTCTCCACTCCCAAATTCTGGAGGTAGTCTCTGATAAACCCCGCTCTGTGGGGTCAAGCATTGTCGTCTTGGAGGATAGAGTTCGGTCCCAGACTGTGGAGATATGAGATTGCCACTGGTTGCAGAATCTAATCTTAATATCTCTCTGCACTGAGATTTCCTCCAATGATGACAGGCCTTGTTTTTCTAGAGAGGGAGATGCCGCCCCACACCATCACACTGCCTCCACCAAAAGATGTTACTCTATCAGTATAGCGTTCTCCATGTCTTCTCCACACTTTGATCCTATGATCCAACTGCCGTAGACAGAATCTGGACTCATTGCTGAACATAACATTCCTCCACATGTTCAGGTTCCAGTGCACTTGTTTGTGTACCAGCGCAAACAGGCCTGACGGTGAAGGGCAGTCATGGCAGGCCTTCTGGCAGCCCTTTGAGACTGGAGATTGGCTGTGTGCAGTCTGTTCCAGATTGTCTGGCAGAGAGCCATCAGCCATAGTGTCCTGCAAATCTTGACTGCAAATCCGTAGAAGACAGCCTATGGTACCTAAGTGCTGACAGGGTGAGGAAACAGTCTTCTTGGGGTGTCGTATTCTTGGGACTCCCACCTCGCGGCCTGTCTCTGACAACCCCCATTATATGAAACTTGACCTTCAGTTTGGAGATAGTGCTAGGCCTCACTCCAAACAATGCTGCAACTTTGTTTTGCGGAACACCAGCTGTAAGTTCCCCTACCGCACAGGCCCTATTCAGATCATTCAAACAGGGCATGCTGATGTTTAGAGCAAACACCTACTGACCACTGTAGCAGGGCCCATGCTCACAGGTGCTGCCAGTCAGGTGCCAATCAGGCACCTGATTGGCAGCACCAGGGGGGTACCAGAAGCTCAAAACAAGAGTCAATAGCAACAGCAATATAAGCTGTTTGGCATTGGCAGAGAAGATTTGGCACATTTTTCATGGGTGCAACCCACATAATCAGCTCTGCTGCTCATCCCACAAATGCATGTTTTTTACAAATGTGGCACCATTTAAAAGGGAAATAAACAGGCTTTCCAATGATATAAGACTTATTGCAAAGAAGCATTGTCACAACAAAGAAATAATCTACCAAGCATAAATTTCCTTACTTTTTGTGCTAAGTTTATTTTTCAATGCCCCTGCTAATATGCAAAGACATCCAGAGAGCAACTTTGGCCAAAATATGCCTTAAAGCTCTGAACAGTACTGTAGGTCTGTTAATCCTGCCTAAAACTCCACATATTCCTATAACCCATATTTACAGCCAACAACATCACTTGCAGAAATATTCATATCTGCCAATACCAATAGTAACCGTCCTAAGCACTGAAAAAGCTGCCTTTTACTCAGCATGATTTAGGCTTCAGTGACGTAACAGTACTGCAATACAATCACCAACTGATGCAAAGGAAAGCCAGTTTAAATTGATGAGATATATATATATATATATATATATATATATATATATATATATAAAAATAAGCTTTTTTTGAAAAGGTCTCATAACCTACTATCATTCTTTATAAAGAAAGAAATTAATATTATTTTTTAATTACTATACAACCTCTGAATTAAAGGTACTATCTATATTTATCAAGAAAAAAATGTATTTTTGTCGTCTGATAATGGAAAAAAATACGTTTACTCCTATTTATATTTCATACTTATTTATAAATCCCTTTTCTCATGTATTAATACAGAATGAAGGCTAAAATATATAATTAAGCCTCAGACATTTACTTTTTAAATTACACGATACGAAATAACCTCATGCTATAGCGACGAAATTTGATACATTTAAAGGTTCCTCATTGTTATATTAAGGAACTACATTTCCCACAATGCCGTAGTAAGTGGCCGCTTTGCTGGATGACAGCTATCCGGCGCCGAAACACCGATAGACACTCAGACGAAAGAGCCATGGCGGCCACGGGTGGAGGGAAAATTAGAAGCAGGAGATATCATATCGCCTCCAAACCTTACGCCAAGAATAAACAGGTAAAACAAATGAAAGTTTTCATGGTAAAAGCCCGTGTCGGGAACAGTATATTGACTGCAGTGCCACTATCTCGTATCTCTTGTTATTGTTTTGTTGGAGACATTTTACGGCCTGCCGTTAGCGCTCGTGGCCTCCACGCGCTGCTAGCATGTCCGAGAAATGCTAGCGAGCTAACTGGCTTGCTTACAGGTTAGCCAAGTCAGACGGACTTGACAGGTCAAATCACGGCTCAGTGAGTCATCTAGACTAGATATCTGGTGCCTAGAAAAGAGCATATGAACACCTGAGACGTTAAGATTTCCAACGTTTTAATTTACTGTTACGTTTTTAGCTGCCAGCGAAGTTAGCGGAAAGCTAGGAAGTAGAATTCTAAGAATTAGCTGATGTGGCTAATGTTGCTAGTAAAGGCGAGAAATGCATTGTTGTCTTTGGTTCATAAGTCGCCGGTTGGACTGACATGATTGCTAGGCGCTAAATTGCGTTTTCCAAACGCTGTTGGCCACCCCAGTATAGTTTAATTTAACTATCTTATTGCTTTCTTTTTGGAAATCGTTTGGCTAGCCTAACTTAGCAAAATCTCGGCTAGTTTTGTTGCGCAGGAAGCGTTAGCTGATTGAGAACCCACATGGTTACCAGTGCGTTACCTGCCGACTGGACGTCAGCTAATGTTGAAAACAGCACTTTATTATTCTGAGAGGGCAACATGTTTCTGAGGATGTAGCGGATGTGTTGACCTGTTTTTGTGTCGTAGAAAAGTGTGGTGAACTGTATATGACTTTGTTTACATCAGCGTTAGCCTACTCACATTACTAATCTAAAATAACGAGTGTTAGATTGTTTAAGTTTGAATATTTGTTACATCTGTGTGAACCGTTAAAGCAAATTTATGATGGATAACTATTCTCCACAACTGACGTGTAGCATAAAACTTGTCTAAGGAATCACACATTGAAACATTTACACTGAGAGGCGTTCAATTATACTGCCATAATAAAGCAAGTGTACGGATTAAATAAGAATTAATATAAACTAGAGTATAATGTAATTTGTTTCTTTGACTTTGTCAGTTTTGGAATAATGCACCTTTTCACATTCTCCCTGTTGGCTTCGTTAATATAATTGGATGAAAACAGTATTAGACCAATCTTTAAAGTCAGATTCTTACAGATTAAGTTGATTAAAAAATACATATAACTTTAATTCCAGGTGTTTTTAACTCTGTAAGCCCTTAAATTTGTTTGAACAAAACTAAAATTTATGATTTAGGGCAATTTTAAAGTTTTACCTAGCAATTTTCACCTTAGTTGACCTATGAGCAGAGCACATTTATACAAACTGGCCTTTTTTGTGAGCATGCATAAAAACACTTAGGTAATTTGTAGTGCTGTTGGTAGATTATATGCAGTCTAATTAACTGTAGGCTTTGTAATTAATTGCAATTAATCACATATGTCGATAATCTGAGAAAGATTGCATTACTGGTAGATTAAAGATAATGATAACTAATCAATCAGAGAGGACATGCTACTGATTGGCATCACAACTTTCTACTGGCTTTAAAACAGAAGACTGTCTGTCTAGGGTTTTATCCTTAAAATTAATTGTATTTTTAAGCCTTGTGATTTATTAATCAAATAGAATTGAAAATTCTGACTGCAGTAATAATTTGTCACATACATAGTTTCAGTAGGGATTCACAATGCTATTGGTATTGATAATGACATCGTCAGATGTTGGTTTAAAGTTAATTATTGGTATTGGCACTAATGAAAATTTTTGCAGATAATTACAATGAACATTTTGGTTTTAAAATCTGCTGATGAGAGCTTTGAATGTTGGCTGTACAAAGAAATAAATTAGCTCAAGTCTTTTTCCGATTCATCATCAGCGCTTACTCTTTAAATTTTGTTTAAAGGACTGAAATTTGTTTATTAGATCATCCTCAGACTTAAAATTGTGTTTTGAGGTCTGAAGTTTGAGGTCTGGACTAAATTTTAAAAAGGTTTGGGTAAGGGGTGGACTCACTCTAACCCAAATCCAATATCAGGCATCCCTAATTTTCAGGCTTGACATTGTTACATTTTTACATATTCAAATGATCACCCATTAGCCATTGTATATTTAAATTTTATAATAATTTACCAAAGTGAAGAGAAGTAAAGTGCAATAATGGATTTGTGGTGATGCGTTACCTAAACATTAACTGACATACCTAAACTTTTAGCATCTAGTGTGACTAAATGCAAATAAGACTACCAAAGAACCTCTGGCTTTTCATACAAGTCCTGATTACACCCTCTATAGATTATGCATGGTTGACAAAGCAGTCAAACACTGTGATTATCCAGTCTTGTATCTCTGACTCTAAATGAAAGGTTCAGTCTTTCTTTGATATCACTAATCAGTGTTTGTAAAACCGAGTATAGTTGCATTTAAACAAGGATAACATTTTTTATGGCCTAAAATGACCTTACCTTTATTACCTGTTATCTTTATGAGGCCTGTACATACTAGGGGCTTGTTTGACTTGTTTATAGGAGACACTCATTACATTAATTTCTGTTACTTTTTTGTTTGTGAAATCAAGATGCACTGGTCACCTCAGGTTTTGGCAAATAGAGTAAGTCATTCAGCTTTATTTGATGACCTTAAAAAAGAGCCATGGCAGTCAGTCTTAAGTTACTTTGTCAAAGAGCCCTGCCCATGGTGGAATGCAGCATTAAGTCCTAATAACAAAAGCATAGTAATCATCAAGCAAACTAGCATCAGTGCTTGACTTTGACTGTGTAAGGTTCTGTGTGGGGTTTTGCACAAAGGTTAAAGTGCAGAGTGGTCCACAGGTGTATTCTATAGATAAGCAGGCACAAGTGAATCTTATCAGAACTGACTGCTACCTCGGGTCAGACAGAATATTAGGTGATACACCTGCTTTCTGGCAACCTTTTCTCAACCTTGCAAAACAAAACATGAAACACAGCGAGATAGCCATTAATTGCTAATTTCATAAGTAGATTAAAGACTTTTTTCCTTATCTTTTGACTTCCCTTACTGAACTCTGAAATGCTCCATATTTTGTGGACTTCATTCTTGAACCTCTTACTGAGCCACAAGGTGTTTTAGATTGACCTTTTGTGAACAGTTGACACTATCTGATTGTACGTGCATTTTGGCTGTTAAACCTCTGTCCTTATTTTTAGTCTGCATCATTGTGCTCTCCCAGTACAGGAGGCACTGCATATCAATTTGTAATGACCTGAACAAATCTGAAATTGTGGATTTATGTCGATCACTCAACAGGTTTTTATAAGATGACCAATCCTCTACAGAGGTCACAACTCCTCAAGACAGAATAAGAGAATTGTTTTTTTTTTTTTAACTGGTCCAAAATATTGAATGAAGAGAGATCTTTTTAAATGGGTTAGGCTGATTTTTGAAATAGGATCAAGAGGTTCTGCCGACCAAAGTCCCAAAAACATAAGATCAGAAATTATAGCCCTATATCTGATTGGATTATGTCAATCGTAATAAAGAATAAGGATGAAGAAAGTTGAAACAGTAGTGTACGGAGCATTTATCTTTCTGTCTGCCCGGCACTTTTGAAAGCCTTAAAACACAGTGCTGGTTAAACATTAAACTAATGTTGGCTGATAAAGGAGTCTTGATGTGCCGCTCAAACTAAGAGAAAGAGAAATATGTGGCCTGAGTTGGTTATAGATGGCATTGAGCAATATTAGAAATTTTGTGTCAATGAGGCTTTATAAATTTTTATAAACTGTTGTAAACAGAAAACACTGCACGGCTTGCACACCTTTTGAGATGCAGTGGATAATGTTCCAGGTAGCAAGTTAAGCAAGTTCATGTAGAGGACGTTTTACAAACACTTTGGTTGACCCTCTGTGTAGTTCAGGATACAAAACTTGACATTATTGACCTGAATTTATGCAGCACTCTTCACCCTCAGTGCTGTACAGTTGAGACCAGCATTTCACTGCTTCACAGAAGCATGCTCAGTTTTTGACCCAGTTTCTATCACACTGAACATGTTTTGCTTTGCACTCAGGAGCGCAAACAGAATCTCTTTGCAAGAGGGGCTTTTCAGCTGGTTTAAATAATAAGTTAAGCTTAGATTGCTTTAGCCTAATTTTTTGATGAGAGTGCAGTTGTTCAATGCTACTTTTGTTTATTTAGGTAATACAGCATCCTTTAGGAAGTGAGTTTATTTTATTTAACCCTCGTAATACTGATAATTAGACATTCAAAAATTTGCTAAATCAAAAAAACGCTCTGGCAGTCATTGCCTATTACCTTCTGAGAGACCTCTGGGAACTGATGTTAATATTTCAGTATTCATGGTTAAGTTATTGCTTAATATCAAAGGATGAGGAAGCAAGACTTCCTTCTCTGTGCAGCATTATCGTCTGCAATATTATGAGCATTATGATGGAGATTTTTTTTTAAAGTCAAGCTTTGTCAGATCTCAAGAAAAGACCTAAACAGGGTTTAAAATGTTTATTGAATGAAGAGATCTCCCTTTTAATACAAAGAATAGTCTGGAAATCCATGCAGTAATTGGCTTTAACAATACATCCCCTAGCTGAGTTAAAATGTTTGATCTATAATGGGTTGTTTATTGTACTTTTGTGCAGATGTCAGTTTATAAGGATCGATAAATCGTCATTGGATTACTGTCAGTGGGAGCTGGTCTGACATTAGTGCTGCCTTTTTTTGCCTTCCATGCACAGTTTTTCTTTCTAAACCATAAACTTATTATACATAATTGTGAAGACACCTCAAATTACAGGTGTAAAATCAGAGTGTTTCTATGCAGACCCTATGTAAAGAGTCTTTCTGTAAATGGGAGAGAATACTCCGTAAAAGGAGATTATCTATCAATTAACTGATTGTGTTTAAATTAAAGTGTATACAAATATTACATTTATTGACTGCCTGAGTTGATGGTGTGTTCTTCGTTTTGTTTTCTTCTCTTGTCTTTATCAGCAACAGTCAGGTCTCATCAGTCGAGTGACAGATACAGTAAAGAGCATCGTTCCCTCCTGGCTGCAAAAATACTTTAAAAATGGAGATACTCCTGAAGGGGGAGGGGCTGCACAGGGGTCAGATCAGAACACTGTTCTGCCTCCACCTCCTCCAAATGGCAATGAAGAGGGACCACCTCCACTTGATGGACGGGATTCCCCAGAGCCTAGCACCAGTAACACAGGTGAGTATCATTCAGTGTCTTGATAACAAAAATGAAGTGAAGAATTTTGTTTTCCTTTTAGTTAGAACAGAACAATTTCATCTGTATACTCACCTGTATCTTCTTTGTTTCTCCCACAGAGCCCTCAACTAGCCGGGCGTCTTTGAACTTTCAGGACTATGTGCTTTCACGGCCTCCTCTTAGTCGCTCCCATCTCCACTTTCCCCCGCTGGATGCCTCCTCTCCTGTCCTAGGAGCATCCAGCAGCCTCTTTTCACAGCCCTCGACCTCCTCAGCCCCTGGACCCTTTTCCACAGGCTTTTCCTTGGTCAAAGAAATCAAGGACAACCTATCACAGCATGAAGATGACAACATCTCCACCACTAGCGGCTTCTCTTCCCGCGCCTCTGACAAAGGTGAAGACAGTTATGTTTGCATATGGAAAGGTTTTATTTTCTCTGAATAGATGCATAATAACCAGTAGTGTCTGGCTGTAACATAACACTTATTTAACCCTGAGGCCCTCATTATAAATAACTCACACTTTCCCTCTTAAAGCCCTTTTAAGATATTGGATATATTTTTAAAAAATTAAACATGAAAGAAAAAACCTTTTTTTTAATTGGTCCTTAACTCCAGTCCTCATCATGTATAGAAAATGTAAATTCATTTTCATAATTTTTACCCTATAGATGCCAGTTTATTTACACAATTCCACTTTTTTACACACACAAAAAAGAATTATTTTCTATTTGACAAATGCAAAGCAGATTTCTTTTTGTGTGGGGATTTTCCAGAGAAACCTTTTGTTACTGAAAGTTTCTTTCATCACCATCTATCAATTTTTTGCAACCTCTCAGTCCCTCCTAATATGTTTTCCTGTGTAATGCAGTGGTCACTTTGTAATTGCCAATTAAATCATAGAAATAAGTGTTTAATGAACCTGTACTCTGCGGGTTTTATACAGACCTCACATACTGATTGGCACAGTTTCATGTGGAGGAAAGTCATCTGTTTCCTGATTGGCTGGGATGAGAGCCTGCACAGGTGTCTGTACATGATTGGACACGCCTGTGCTACTCATGAAGTCATTCATTCCAAATGAACAAACCACATTTATCTTCTTATCATCAGATTTACAGCTCTGAAACAGATTTAAAAATGAGTAGTTTTTGATTTTTATTTTGTAAACAGAAAAATCAAAAATAATGATATAATGATCCCAAGGTCATTTTCTTTTTATTGTCAACAACAGGTGAACAGAATTTTTAAATGCTTCCATCTTACATTTAGTAAAAGAAAATAACTGGCAGAGAGAAATTCAGTTTTTTTGAGATAGATTGTGGTATCTTTGTTTTCTGGGCTGTACAAGCCTTCCATCAAGTATAGGTGGCTGCCTCGAGTGGTACACACTTATAGAGGCCCACCGCAAGTCTTGAACATTTTGAATGTTCGCTCCTCTTATCAGCCCTGCTTGACTCAGCTTCTCTTTGCACTGGAGCCACTTAGTGTTCTTTACAATTAAAAATGTGTTTATATATCGTTAAAAGTATTGGCTCAAATTAATTTGGAAATTTCAGCATATCAGAAAATGGATAAAAATCTAGGGCTATGGTCAAAGAAAATCTTGGTCAACCGAAACTATACCCACAAACCAACAAATCGATTGGTTGTGCAGGTAAAAATAAATCTCAATCAGCTCGATCTTTGACAGGTTTCTCATTGCACCCTCTGGTAGTGTGAATGCTCTTGAACATTAACATAACAAGCCTTATGAAGCATTAATATTTCTATCCTACTTTTATTGTAGTAAAATAACAGCTGACTTAGAGATGATCAGCTAGCACCTGCCTTTAACCAAGTAATATCTGTGAAAACTCTTTGGCATCATAAAGCCTAAAAAATATCCTCAGATAATTATTTGTATAAATTTATAATGATAACTTTTAACAGGAGCACTCTTTCCAGTCCACGCTGTGTCATTTATAAGCATGTATCAGACCGCATGCAGTGTTTAATTTATTGAGGTGGAGTGGAGTAAAAGTTCGCTGGTTGGGACTTAATTACCAGGAGACATTGTCTTTGTCTGTTTTGCTTTCTGTCTGTAACAGACACTAAGGCTTACATTTTAATGCAATGATAAAGGGACTTAATACCACATATTTACTGACCAGTGAGTTAAACAGGCTACAGGAGTTGGGGCTCTGGTGGAGTGCAGAGCAGAGACACTCAGCGGCATCCTGCATCTTCATTTCAAGTTTAAGATTTGTTGTTTCCATCTTATTTACAGCATTACACTGTGAAACAATCAGATTTCAACATGTTCTGTGTCACTTTGTGTGCCTCAGCACCGGAATTCTCCTCTCTCACCTGCTGCGTCTTTCAGTCAGTCAGCTGCATGCTCTGCTGTTTCGTTCTCGCATACACATGCACGCACTACCAACAGACAGAACAGGAATCTTGATCAGATGAGGGCATATCGACCAACTATAAATACTCTGTAATAAGAATAAATTATAGGACTAATATTAATGTTTATATTTAAAGCAAGAGTAAGTTGGTTAGTTAGTTTATTGTCCCTTCTGGGAAATTCATTTTCACAGATACTGTACATACAGGTATGAGAACGTATTACAGGAAGAATAGTCACAGGCCACAAAAACACATAGCTTTCACTTCCAGCAATGAAAGGGTGCAAAGATGTGAGGCTCTACTGACATTTCTGACTCCTGTCTTACATATTTGTGTAAAGATTAGCTTCATTTATTGTTAATACTATCCATTCTGGGCAAATGTTAATGTTAAGACTATAACCATCCAACCAACTGAGTGAAAGGTGTCATCCCTACAAAAATCTAATACTATGCTTCCCTAATGCTTTCCTAATATGAGCTAAGTGCAATAAAACATCACAAACATTATACATGTAGTTTAGTTTATAAATATATAAAAAAAATACTATAGATTTTAAATTTCCTTGGCTTTTCTATGTTTGGAAGAGCAAGTTGATAAGCTGTTTTGATTGGATTCATTTTCAAAATTAAAAAGAAATCAGGTTTTGGCTGGAAAACTTTCCCTTTCCTGTATAGAAGGCTTTATATTTGAAAAGCATCTCAGTCTATACAGAGTTCAGCCCTGTTGATGATCCTGTTTCAGGATAAAAAAGGGACTTTGCTTAAATTTTTTTCTTCTAATTATTTTCATTTTCTTTTTCTAAATGAAAATGAAACCATTTGAAACTTCTCATCTGTTTTTGACCATTAGAAAGAGTCTCCTTGTATTTTAGTTTTGATTTTCTGTGTTTAAACAAAAGTCAAATGACCAACCATTTATCAGTGTTAAATACCTGAAATTCTTACTTGAGGATTTTCATTGTTTAGTTGCAGAAACAGCAGGATCAATCACTTTTTGATGCAGTAGGTTTAGGACTGTGTTGGGAGCTTTTTCCACTCATGCATCAGGTTTCTTACATTCCTGCCCTGAGGTTGTCTTTACATGTTGTTTTAAAAGTCTCTTATTTTTGTCTCTTTGTGCAGATGTTCCCACTTCTAAAACGGCATCACTTCCCCAACTTTGGTCCCCAGAAACAGACAGAACAAACTCTGGGTCTCACCCCACTCAGTCCAGTCTAAAAAGGCCGGCTTTCAACCTGTCTGTATTTGGGACTTCCTCCAATGTGAGTATTTGTGTGTCTGTCCATCAATACGCAGAGTAAATCTGTGCCCCATGGCGCTACACTCTGGTGCCATTAGAGCAGTGACCCACTTAGATTCAAAATGTCTCTCCTCATCTCTTTCCTGCAGTTTTAGGTGCATGTTCACCTCTGAATTTGATAAGTTTACATTCAAGTGTTGTATTAATGAATAATTATCAGCCATTGGTTTTAATGACTTTTTTTTCTCTCAATTACTTGTCCTAAAAATTCACTATCTAAGAAACCAGCGTTGGCGTCATTCTGCTCACATCCAGGCAGATCCCCATTTGTTGCACTCGCTCTCGTGTGATCAACACGCTGGTGTTTACTCTTCATGAGCATGGCAGCATGCCAGGCGCCACACCTCGCCAACTCATAACAACCAGTCTGCTGTAGTGTGCACTCAGACTCAGATTTCTTCCTGATGAGACAAGAAATAAAACAATAAAACATAATAAGAGTTACGATTCAAGTCTGAGCTTGTTCAGGTACATATTGTTAGCATTTCATGCAACACTCTCCCATGCTGAACCTCACTGGATTATGATCAATGACAATTTAACCAGACCTTCTCTTTAACCTTTAGAGTACTTTATAAAGAAAAAAAAGACAGCAACAAAGATGATAGAAAAGTATGTGTATTTATACACAGTTGTACTCATGGCAGTGCAGTGTTTTGCTGCTCAGAACTACCTACCCATGCATCATGCTTAAAACAGTTACAGTGTTATAAGTAAAATGATTATGCGTTAGAGCCAGTTGAATATCACCCTCTCTGTCTTTCTTCTCCAGTCTACATTCAACAACTCAGTGCTAAACTCCAGCCAGCTTGGAGATTCACCCTTCTACCCCGGGAAGACGATGTACGGTGGGGCAGCTGCAGTCAGGAGCTCTCGCGCACGTCCTGGAACACCTTACCAGGTGAGATAATGAGAGCAGTTAGACTATGAAGTGACTCATCTGTGGAATAATGTTAAAATGATCAATACATTAGTGAAGTAGGACTAGAATCAGAAACAGAAAACATTTATTGTTATTGCATAAGAGCACAACAACATTTGCAGTGCCTCTCAAGTGGTTCATTCCAACATTGAAACAAAAACACAATTTGATAGATATAAAAGCTGAATAAATGTAGAAGTAAAGTTAAAGTATTCAAAGTGCAGTAAAGTGCTCAGTGAAGGGCAGAATGGTGGCAGTAAACATCTGATTGTGTAATTATTTAGCTTTCGGATGGCTGTCAGGGAGATATCATCACTGAGTCTGGTGATTCGTGCTTTGGCTGCTCTGTAGTGTCCACCAGACAGCAGCAGTTCAAAGAGTTGATGGCCAGTGTTTGAGGGGTTCTCCATTATGTTTTTTGTTTTGCTGATGTAGCAGGAAGCGGCAAGCTTTTCAGAGGATGGCAGGGGATGGCCAGTGATATTTTCTGCAGACTTTATGACTCTTCCTAGAGCCTTTTTAATCCACAGCTATAGAATAAACGGAAGTTTTCTTTACCTTCCTGTGCTTGAAGTGTTCAAGCTGATGCAGTTCCAATGCAAGCAAAATATATGTTCAAGATTTTGATCTGATAGGTTCTTGTCAAATATGTACTAGTTTAATGTAATTTTGTTTAGGTTTGTAGACGTCTAATAACGTTGACAGAATTTTATTTCTGTTATTTTAATCATGGATAATTATAATACTAAAGGGATTATTTTTCCTTTTTTAAAATCCATGAAAACTACTGACCCACAGTCATACTTTGATCAAAGCTGCTGTGAGAGGTTCATTCAAATTCACAGATTGGCAAACACTGACATTACTAGGGCTGGCATCTTCCAGCCATCAATCGATTGGTTGGTCAATGAGCTCTCATCCAACCAGGATCTTGTTGATCGCATGGTCGCTTGCACACAAGCCTGGGATTTAGAAAGGGCGAGAGTGTGCAGCTGAGTGAGAGATGAGACCAATAATAGTCTATTTAAGTTTCTAGTCTCTTAATATTTGTTTCCTACCTCTCTGTTATCTGTTTTGCACCAAACACCAAGTGACATTCCTTGCATGTGAAAATGTACTTGGCAATAATCTAGGTCTGATTGTGATTTGGATTGAATGTTTTTCATTAAACTGGAGGTTAAATGAGCTCTCTTGGTGTTCAGGCCCCAGTGAGAAGACAGATCAAGGCAAAGCCTGCTGGAGCTCAGCCTTGTGGAGTGACCAGCGCCACAGCCAGACGCATCCTGCAGTCCTTAGAGCGCATGTCGAGCCCGCTAGCTGTAAGTACAGACATATTACTATTTTTCTACCACTGTCTCTTTTCAATAATCATCCTGTTTGATGATCGTGTTTACCAAAAATAATTATCCTCTTTTCCTCTGCAGGATGCCAGGAGAATCCCAGCAGCAGCCTCATCCCCTCTTTCAACAGTAAGATTTAATCATTCATAAACAAAGACTGCATTTTATTGCTCTGACATATTTTAAATTTGGAAATCTGTCAAATGTTTCAAACCTACAAACCCTTAGAATATTTTGTCAGTACATGAATTTTTCTCATGTTTTTCTTTTTCTTTTTTACAGTCGATGGAAGGCACAAATCTAGACGTTTCTGTTTTCCACTCAAAGAAGAAACGGGTAAGGAGAGATTTTTAAATTACTGCCATGATCTCCTCCCATGCTATATCCATTTTTCTTTCCACATTAAGCCTTTTCCTCATTATAACAACATGCCTGATGTCCCTGAATGACCCAGAGCCTGTGTAAACACATCAGCAGATCAACTGCACTTGTCCTCTGTCCAGTGTGTTTGTAGCTCAGTACACAGCTTTGTGAAAGAAACAGGGATATCATTGTACAAACCCAGTAGCACTTGTGGTTTGTCTTCCCGTCGTTTCCGTCCCACGGCCCGTTGGTGTCCTTTACACCTGTTCTCAGGATTCTCCTCGGCTTGGACACAGCTGTTCACTACTGTGTGTGGTTTTCTTTAACGTCCATATACTAGGGAGTGATTTCCATGAGACCCCATAATGGATTGGGTAAATACGAGTGTGTGTGCACAGTGTTTTTAAGTGTAGGGCATTGTTGGCTTATTCCAGCTCTGGACTGAGTCTTGTCCTCAGTAAAAAACCACCAGGCCCTCCCAACTGCGACAGCTGCTTTTCAGACTCCAACAAAGGTTTATTGACTCTTTCAGGCCCACCATCTCTGGGGTTTCGAAGTCAAGTCCAGCTCTGTGTTTAACTCTACGTGGTCCAAATAGCTGTCTGATCAAACCTCATTTCCTGAGACTGATACTGACGGGTTTTATATTAATTGTTGTTGTTTGTTTGCTTTTTGTGATAGTTAACTTCCTCATCTAAGCCATGGACTGAAATTAATTTTATTGCTGGAGAACAGTATATTCTTTCTTTATTTAGAGGCGGTAATTTCAACCATGAAAATTCACAGTACAACTTTATATTAAGATAAAGATGCAGCACAGTCTCTAACCTGAAATAAATCACTACTTAGTTTTTTAAATCTACCTCAGCATAAACTACATTGTTAAAAATATGTTTAATCCTATATCTCATTTAAAAATACGTTGATTAGTAAGATGCCAGTATAATGCCCAGCCCTTCCTCATAGTCTTTTTCTTTGTTAGATACATGTTTTTCTCTACAAAAATTATCATCTCTGCCTTGTTGCAGCTAAACCTGTTTCTCTTCTTATTGAGAATTTGAGTGAGCACAGTTGGCGAGTTTATTAGTCAGTTGTCAATCATGCTATGCTCGTGCGCTTTAACATCCTCATCAAAATATAGGGATGGTTATCGTTTGGGTTTTTCTGATACCAGTGCTAAATCAACTTTTCATTCGGTGCTGATACCTAAATGGTACCTGACTAGATACTTCTGAGAGGAAAAAGTATGATGAAAGTCAGCAGGAGATTGAAAGTGGTCTGGGTATCATGAACCTGGTCCACCCAGTTGAATATGAAAAAAGAAAAGGAAAATGGTGTAACTTAACACATAAACCACACTATTTCCATAATGATTTTCTTGCTGTAAATTTGGGTTGACGGGGTATCGAAATGAAGTATAGATAACTTTGTTGTAATCTCGTCCAGTAGGTATTGGATGTGTTGGAACAGGTTCCATGTTGGTACCAAATTTCAATACTCATCCCTGTCAAAATAGTGGACATGAAAGTAGATCAGACTCATTTTTTTCTAATCCTATGCCTCTAATAAAGAAGTCTGTCTTTCTTTAATACAGTTATCAGTGGCTGTCTCTGTGCATTAAAAAAAGTGTTGGGGCTCTTACTGAGGGGATCACATCAGTAGCAGATGATTTTGATGCACTGATGACCCTTGTCAGCTGTTCAAATGAAGACAGACGTGTGATAAGGTTTTGAAACAGAGTACTGTGCCGTAGGCCTGGGCGATATGGCTTAAATATCATATCACTGTATTTATCTTGCATTTGACGGTAACTGTGTTATATCACAGTTAACAAAAGAAAATGAAATAATGCTTTTAAATTCAAATTCAGGTATTACAACATCCCTCTCCCTTTAAAGCAAGCCTTTGATGACATAATCAATTTATGTCCAAGCATAAGAGCACAGAAAAAACTTCTTTTTTTCTGTAGTCTCTCTGTTAATGTCTTTCTGTGCTCCAAGTTTTAAGCTTCATCTCTATCCTGTTGAGGTGTGTCATGTTGCTAATGACTTTAGCACATTTCCTGATGAGGCCTTTCCGAATTAAAAGCACATCAGCAAAATAACAGCTGCAGACTTTTATTGTGAAAAACTTGACGGAAGTAGTGTGTTTAGCGTTGATTTAGCATAGCTTTGGCTGCTGTATGGGTGAGTTTATGCAGCTAGTTTACAGCTGCTGGAATACAGGAGCCAGTCAAAGCAGCCTGCAGCTTGTGTTAAAGCCCCAGGCAGGCAGACAAAACGGCATGCTGGCTTTGAGTTTCGCCTAATGACTGTGCTTAGTTACAACAGCAAGAGTGGGTGACGTTCAGTTAGTTACCTGACTAATGCATAACGCTAGAGCAAAGCGTGCTAATGGCTAGACTCAGCCTGATCTGTCTGTGACAAATCACTCGCTCCATCAGCTGTGAGAGCGGATATGCCTTCCCTGTGTATCACAGCACAATGTAGGCATTTACACCGGTGATGAAGGTGTTGCAACAAACAATCCATGGCAGACATTTTACAGGTGAGGTTGAGGGGAATGAGGATGTCGAGATAGCCAGAGTCTGAGGAGAAGAGGAGTTCTTTGGTAACTTTAAGAAGGCCCATTTCTGAACTATGTCAGGGTTGGGAAGTCAGACTGAAATGGTTCAAACAGATTCTAATGGTAGAGGTGAGACTTGAGTTGTAAGGCGATGATGCGTCTGCAATTTGCTTTATTAATTTTAGGAATGCTTGTGTTAGTCTAAAGTAAGACATTTTTATCAGTCAACTAAAACCTTACTATGAGACTTCTGTGGTTCAGTGGTAGAGTTGGTTTTCTCTTAACTGGAAGGTTTGGGGATCATTCTCCAGCTCCCTCAGCCAGATCCTGGTGTGTCACTGGGCAAGACACTGAATCTGCACCAGCTGCATGTATGGGATTAGTAGATACTGACTTTACATAGCAGTGTCTGCCATCAGCGATGAACATGGCGTGAATCTGTGAATTTGACCCGTGGTCGTCTATTCAAAATAGATTACCACACAGAGCAATGAAGCAAACTGCAGAGAGAGACATCCCTCACAGGAATTTCTGTGTTCCTGTTGCCTGATTCTTGCTCATGCTGATAAGTCACTTCTCCTCCTGTAATTTAGGTGGATCCCTCCCTTCCACCGGTTCAGAAGCTGGTGGTCCCCGCTGCAGCACCGGTGTCAGGAAACCGCTCCGTGTCCTTTAGGCCTACTTTGACTCCTGGAGGAGTGAACAGAACTGTGGAAAGAACCCCAAGGGAAACGGTGAGAAATTCTGACAGTATTTTACATCCCAGCATTGATCTTTCAGGTCAAATGCAGCTAAAGAGAGTTTAATATGTGCTTGATGTTTAATTTGTGACTTTTTTTTCTTTCTTTTTTTTTTTTTTTTACCTAGCCAACAAGACAATCACCACAACTACCTGAAGCAACCCCAGGCCCATCTCAAAGGTGAAACATCATCAGAATTATTTTCTGTTTTTTTATTATGGGGATTGTTTTGGTTTTAAATACATTTGTATAAAATTGTGCTATATACCTTTTTTTCTGAGTAAAACACATACCTGGTTAAGATCAAAGCCTGACTTCTTTCTTTAAACTCTTTTCTGTACATGTTCCTGTCTTTAGCATTTTACAGAAATCAAGTACCCTAGGCACAAGAGCATATAGGACATTAATATCTACGTATAAGGGAGCCGGGGCAGCAGCACTGCAAAGAACAGTTTGCTTTAAAAACCTCTTTGCTTAAGCTAAACATTAACTGAATTATTACTAATATTTTACTTCTCTTACTTCCAGCACAACGGGTTTCAGTGGGTCAGCCTATCCTCTGTCCAGCACCCCGGCAGTCAGCGGTGTGGGTTCTGGAGGGGGCAAGATGAAGAGGGAGAGGACTACTGCTCGGCCTTCTTCTAAACGCCCTGAAGAAGATGAGGTAAGGCGTCGTATTTTCTCTTTGAGAATGAATGCTTTAAATCTTTTTCTTGTTCTCTAATTATAACCTTTTCACCAATTATCCCTACAGTTGAGGTAATACTTGGGTTTGTCCTCTATCACTATAAGGCTGAAATATTCGCTATTAAAAACAAAAGAGAATTGTTAAATTGTTTCTGTTTCTCACTATAGAATGTGCTGTGCTTAATTGTAAATCGATACTCAGACCTGTTTTTTTACCCTTAAAGGTTGCAGAAGCACCAGACCTTCCAACAATTTCACTTCCTATCAGCACCTCTGCCTTACCTACCTTCAGCTTTACCTCCCCCCTTCCACCATCCACTGCATCCACCTCCATCCGCATCGCTCCCAATGTCACACCTGTAACTCCTGCTAAGGAAGCAGATAAGGTTGGTTCAAAAAGTTATCTTCCTACAGAGATTAAAAATCCCATGACTGAGAAAAAAGTTGAAGTATTTTGATTTTCGTGTCTTCCCAGGAGCCACAGACAGCCTCGACACCACCATCTGTACCTTTTACATTTTCATCTCCCATTGTCAAAGCAACTGCTACCAGTCCTCCATCATTTTCTCCCTCAGTAAGTACAGGCTTTTTCTATTTTTCAAGATTTATTTGGGGGCTTTTTACCCACGCCGATGAAACCGGCAGGGGGTTATGTAAAGGGTTCCGTATCTTTGTTTGTTCGTTTGTTTCTTTGTTTGTATATGTACAAGATAACTCGAGAACAGAAAGTCGGATCTTCACCAAACTGTCAGGGAATATTGGGATAGTGACAGGGAAGAATCGATTAGATTTTGGTGATGATCCGCACACCCATTCGGTTTTTCTTGGACTTCGAAATTTTGAACACCATAGTAATCAATGGGAGCGTGAGTTCCTCGGTGGCGCTGCTTAGGTGTGGGTCTGCCGCCTCAGACGGCCATTCTAGTTTCTTAATGCGGAGAGGACGGGCCAGTGGATAGTGTAGAAAATCAGGAAGAAAGAGTGGGGAATGCAGGAAAGGAGGCACAGGTCAGAGTTAACTTTGTGTTGCCCGCTTAGAAGACTAACTTCTGTACATCTTCATCTGTATCTAGATTAGAGTATGTAGCTAATTGACATCCACTCTGAGAATGAGAGAATGTTGCAGTTTCTTAGCAATCATCAAATTTCAAACTAGCATCATTCTACTTCTGTGTGTGTTCATGTTTTTTTCTTTTTTTTATTTAAATGCTGTTGTTGCTTACTGTAACTTAAATACAAGTGTTTTTTGCAACCCTTATGCCATTAATAATGATTTACTTCTCCATGCAGGCTGGATTCACTTTTAGTGCCCCTGTAGCAAAGTTAGGTCCCTCCATGTCAAATGACAAGATGTTCACTCCTACAGCAGCAGCAGCAGGTAAGAGCTGACTCATAATTATCATGCTTTTTCTTCTGCTAAACCAAACAAAGTTGGAACTGAAGTTTAATCTTTTATGTTTTCATGTTTTAACAGTAAAGCCAGCAGCGAGCAAAAGCACAGAAGATTTTGAAGGACCTTTCAAACCAGCAAAGACCCTGAAGCAGGGCAGTGTGCTGGATCTTCTCAAAGCTCCTGGTTAGAATCATTAACTTATTCCTGCAGTGTTTACTTTCATTGTTCATGTTTATTGATTGTTTAAATTTTTAATCCTTCATTTCCTTTGTCAAGGTTTTGCCTCTCCTGTTCCTCGGACTTCTCCGAACCCAGAAGACGCTCCACAGCAGCCCTCCACACAATCAACTGCCCCCCCCTCCTCCTCCTCCTCCACCACAACAACCTCCTCCTCCCTTCCTCCGTCGACTGGGTTTGGGGATTTATTCAAACCCCTGCCAGGCTGGAGCTGTGATGTTTGTTTGGTTCAGAACAAGCTCTCGGATACAAAGTGCGTGTGCTGTGCAGCCCCACAGCCCACTTCCTCTTCATCCAAATCTACAGACTCTAAACCATCAACAGCTGCTTCAGTGGGGCCTGAGAGCAGCAGCAGCTCGACCACAACCTCCACCACTACGACCACTACCACAGGCTTTGGCACAATGTTTTCCAAACCTGCAGGGACGTGGGACTGTGACACGTGTCTGGTTTCAAACAAACCTGATGCAGTGAAGTGTGTGGCCTGTGAAACGGCCAAACCTGGGACGGGGCTTAAACCCTCATTGACTCTTCCCTCTGCCTTCTCAGCTGTAAAGACTGCACCCATCCCAACAGCCCCAGTTTCTACTGGGCTTATCGGATTTGGAGACAAGTTCAAAAAACCTGAGGGTGCGTGGGAATGTGATACATGTTGTGTACAAAACAAGGCGGAGGACACAAAGTGTGTGGCCTGTACAAGCGCTAAACCAGGTAATGAACGTGGGACCATGGCTCATGTTTGATATCATACAAAGTCCTCCAATCTCTGGTTTGGTTTTAAATGTTAAAATCCTGTAAAAGTGACAGATTTAAGTTTGGTAAATCATTGTCTTTGTTTCATTCTCAGGGGCGTCTACGACGTCCACAGCATCTTCCACAGCAGCCCCCTCCTCAGCCAGCACTGCTCCTGTGTTTGGGCTGGGGGATGCGTTCAAGAAGCCAGAGGGCGCCTGGGACTGTGAGATCTGTCTGTTACAGAACAAGGCTGCTGATGTGCAGTGTGTGGCCTGTCAGGCAACTAAACCTGGAGCTAAGGTGGAGCCCAAAGGTAAAGAAAAAAACTCTCACTCAAAGGCATTTTGAAATCAGTGACCTCAAAGGCAAAAGTTCACTTAAACTTTGCTAAAACTAAGAAAGATCCTCCTTTGATGGGGGTATGACATCTACAGATTTCTAGGTATTATTGTATTTATGCCGTTGAGTGTAATAGAAAATAGAAAATTGGTTCAGCCAGATGGCATTTTACTAGATGTTTTAGTTTGCATGAAGCAAAAATATAAATAATGCAAGAGCTTGTCAAATAACCTGTTCTATTCCACACCATTCATATTTTATTTTTTATCCTTTTTCTCTGTCAGCTTTTGGTTCAGTGTTTGGATCGTCAGCAGCTGGGGCTTCAGGCTCCTCCATTTTTGGCTCTTCTGGAGGTTTTAAGTTTGGCACGTCAGACAGCACCTCGGGGTCCGGATCTGGGGGTTTCAAATTCGGAGGCTCATTTTCAGAGTCCTCTTCATCTTCAGGTGGATTCAAATTTGGAAGCTCCACATCTGAAACCACTTCTAAAGACACTACTGCCACATCAGGGTTCAAATTTGGCAGCTCATCTGAGGGCTTTAAATTTGGGGCTGCTCCCTCTGACGACAAAAAGTCAGACCCAGAACCTGCAGCAAGTTGGTCCAAGTTCAGCACAAGCGGCAGGATTGTGTTTGGAACTGGATCATCTAACAATGAGAGCAACTCATCCAAGAGCGGCTTCACTTTTGGACTGTCAAAACCGGAAGAAAAAACATCAGACACCACCACCACCTCCTCATCCTCTGTCAGTGTCACTCCTCCTGTTTCTTCTGAAGAGAAAAGTGAAAGTGTGACGTCTTCAAGCATTACATCTACAGACACCAGCTCATCAACAACCACAACCAAAACCACGGGCTCTGTCTTTGGGAGACTGGGTGAGCCCAGTTTGGCCACCACCACCTCCACAACCACCACACCACAAGGGGGCTCCACGTTTGGCTCAGTGCAGACAGACAAACAGCCAGGCGCCCCTACGTTTACTTTTGGGAAGCCAGAGGAAAAGAAGGAAGCTGCTGCCCCGGCTCCCTCTGCCTTCGTCTTTGGTGGCGTCAGTAAAGATGCAGATGCTGCTCCAGCAGCGCCCTCTACAGGGGGATTCTCCTTCAGCAAACCCAGCACACAAACGCAACCTCCCCCACCTGTGTTTGCTTTTGGCAAACCAGCAGACAAGAGCGAAACTACTTCTGCTGAGGCCCCAAAGCCCACTTTTACCTTTGGACAAACTGCTACAGGTAAGAGGATGTTTCCACACAGGTTTATTTACATTAGGTTTTATTTTAAAAAGTAACTTTTTAATAAAATTTAAACTACAGTCTACCATAACTCATTTTAGATCCTTTGACGCTAAAAGTCAATATTATTAGTATGAATCAAGGATTATCTGTGTACATGCACACAAACTTTATGCTGTCCCTGCTTGGGCTGTCAGTTAAAAAAAAACATCCTCATTCATTTTCTTTCTTTCATTGCCAATAGACAGGAGCTCAAAATAACAAGAATACAGCATATTGCAGTGTTTGATATAAATCATTTAGGACAGCAGGAGCGATTTTCAAACTTTGGGTTTAACCAGGTGTTATTGGATATTAAAACATTTACCAACATCCTGATGGCATCTTAAGCATCCTGGTTATCTCAATGGAGATAATTTGCTAGAAAGACAAGTCTGTCAACTTGATCAGGATCAAGTGCACCTCTTTTTATTTATATTACCTGCAGACAGGGCTGAACTGGTATTCCGGGCATTTTCCTAGTGAGCTGACATTCTTTGGGACTTGTATGATCATTTTTCTTTTTTAATTGCTAAGCACCAGCCAATAAAGCAGCAACAGTGGTACATTGGTTGTTTTCTTTATAATGACAGTGAACTGGCCAAGCCGTGTCTCCTAAAGCTCAATTTACACACCTCCCCTCCCCACTCTGCTGAAGTGTTGAAAGTGAAACTAAAGTGTCTGGAGGAATTGAGCATCAAAACATTTAATAGTATAAGAAAATTATTGTCAATTAAAAAAATTTCAATCAAGATGCTTCAAAAGCTGTGAAGACTCTGCAGTCCTGGTAGTCTGAAGCTGCATGCATGAAGGGGGATTCTAAAATATACTCATGAAATTTGAATTGAAGAATAGTTACTTTTTTGCAAAGTATGTAAAATAAGTTTTGTGTTTATAAATAAAATACCTCATGGCAGAGATTTTGCTTTTTTAAGGTACTTCTACGCGAGTAGTGATGATGAGTGTGCTAGACAAAAACAGAGTTAAAACACCATTAAATTTGTCTATGCCACTTACATCTGAGCGATTGTTTGATCTACATAATCAGGGGGACAAAAGAATGATGTGCAGCAGTGAAGTCATATTTGACCTGCTTTAAGGGGCAGGTTTGAGTTGAAAATGCCAGGGCCAAATTTTCTGAGAGGCATTTGGCTGTATACCTTCATGGTTGGGCGTTGTGGGCTCATCTGTTGCAGACCTCTATGGTGGGGCAACCTCGCCCATGGGAAAGGGGAAACTGGTTGATATCATGTACAGGACTTTTTATGTGCAAATTCAAAGCTGCTTTTTAACATCCACACACATTTCCTTTGAACAGATTCTTCTGCTGCTCCAAAGCAAGCGTTTTCTTTTATGGTTAATAATCCCACCACAGACTCCACCACCCTGCCCTCCTCCACCCCAACACCAAATTTGTTCAGCGGTTCCACCACCAGCAGCAGCAGCTCCACTCAGGCTCCAGCTCTTTCTGCAGCTCCCAGCACTTTTATGTTTGGTCAGCCTGCTGCGACCTCCACCGACGGTCCTCCAGCAAAAGCGGCCTTCGTCTTTGGTCAGAGCCAGGACAGCCAGGCTCCTGCACCGTCAGCTGCTCCACTGAGCTCTGCTCCAGCCCCCGCCCCAGCTCAGCCCTTCATATTTGGTGCCCCTGCCAACGCTGCTCCTCCTGCTGCTGCGCCATCCTTCGGGTTTGGAGCAGCAGCGCCCTCTGCTGACTCATCTGCAGGTCTGTGTGCTGATGGAGGCTTTTTTCAGATATGCAGGATTTGATTTGGACCTGAGTGCCAACAAAGAAAGGATATGTTTGATTAACTTTTATCTTTTAAATGTACTTATGTTGTTGATCTGCTTTGTTTTACTTACAGCTCCATCAGCAGCCCCCTCCCCATTCGTATTCTGCTCAGCCCCTTCTGCTGGATTCGGGGCCAACCAGACTCCTTCATTCGGCTCATCATTTGGATCCCCTTTCACAGCCACATCTTCTCAGACCCCTGCCTTTGGGGCCAAACCTAACTCCACCCCAGTCTTTGGTCAGCAGGCCAACTCCACACCTGCATTCGGGGCGACTTCTAATTCTGCACCAGGTATTTACTTTTATTTCAGGTTGTCTTTCTTATGATCTGCACATCCAGTTTTACTTTCATTAGCAGACAGTTTGAGTTCAAACATACAAATGTGTGTGTATCTATCAGGTGGAGGCTTTCAGTTTGGAGGAGCCAGTGCATTTGGAGCTACTAACAACACCTCAGGTGTGTTTACGTTTGGAGCAGGATCAGCAGCTTCTCCTGCCCCGGCTGCCAATCCCTCTATCGCACCCCAGTCAGGAGCACCCGGAGGTGGATTCAATTTTGCTGCTCCACCTGCATTCAATATCGGGTATAGTTCATCTTTTACTTTTTATTGAAGGCGAGGAAAACAGGGGTGAAAACACAAGTTTATTCTTTTGATTTTAGCCTGACTTGTTCTGCTTAAAGCCAGGGCGTACACTGTGGGAATTTCATCTGATTCAGACACAAATTTTGAGTCGCATGGTTCACTTGGAAGTTGTGCTGACTTTCAGTCCGATCATGTGTTGTTTGTCCTGCAGTGTAGAGGGGGACACGACAGCTAAGGTCTTAAATTTTAGAAGGCACATTGACTAAAACTTGTCTGTATCCATTTTTTCTAGCCCTCGTTATATGTGTCATTCTTTTTTGTGTATATATTCATCCACGTAACAAGTAACAACATTTACTGCAGTGCAGCCTGGTCATAACCTACCTCTCTGTCTGTCTGAGTCAGCCCCGTCCTCTCAGCATGAGCAGGGTCAGAGAGGAGCATTTAGTGTTCGAGAGCTTTTAGCAAAACTATTTCAAAAGAGAATAAATGAATTCAGCCACAAAGAGAGGACTCATCTTTGTTAAAGGCTGCCCAAGAAAACAGTGGTGTTAGGTACAGGACTGCTGTAAAGAAGCATCAAGAGTTTTTTGTCCTTATGTTTGTACTCAGTCCCTCATGTCTGCATCCCCTCCCTTTCTCTGTAGAATCATTAGCAGGTATATCATTTTAAACTCATAGTTAGCGCTATATTTAAAAAAAAAAAACAGTGGTCTGACTGAACAGATCGGGATTTTAGGTCGTTTTTGGATGTGTTGTTGGATGTGACCACATCCATTATAAATCAGTTAATAAAGACAGACCATCTGAAAAACTATCAAACCAGCCATTGATGCAGGAAGAGCTACAGGCAGGAGTTACTCAGGTTGCAAAACTTCAAAAAGTCTTTCTGAGCAATATTAACAAGTTAATCCCCTTATTTGGGGGAATCTGTAGATTATACTGATTTATATTTGGGTTTATACCAGGTTATATTTAAATAGTCTTTGTTTTTATGAGTGTTAAAACGAATGTGGTTTATGTTTCATATAAAACTACTCATTTTCAAAATTTTAAAAATCACAAATTCAAGCAAACTATGACACAGGCTTTATAAAAGAAAACATGCTTTTTAATTGATAATCATTTTTGTTTTTCTAACTGAATTTCCTTTACAAATTGTTGCATAAATATTCTCCAGAATTCTGGGAATTCAGTATTAAATGGTCAAAATGTTTTTTAGACCACCTTCTCATTTTATATTAGGCAAATTTCCATACTCTTGGAAATCCAGTCCAGTTCTCAAACACCTGTGCTAAGAAATTACCCACTTGTTCAGGTCATCCTTATTCTGACAAGTCTTCCCTGATAAAAAGCATTATTCTGCTTTTAGTCAGACTGTTTTGAATCAGCTCACAAACACCTGATAACATTTTTTGTGATGAGTATTACTTTATGGTATATTGATGGAGTAGAGGCATGTTAAATGTGCCAGAAATAATCTTTTTTTTTAATTTAAGGCTTAAAAAATTATCTGCTCTAAACAATTTTATATTTCACAAAGGCTACATAAAATTAGACATTCACCCCTGGTCTGGTGTACGAGGAAATCTCATCTTTCTTTTTGACTATTTGCCAAGTAAAAAGTGGTATTGATTTTTCCACGTTAAGGGTCTTAAAAAGGTCTTATTTTTTATTATTTTTATTTTCTAAGTTTGTAGGAACTCTGTATTTTGTTTGTTTCACTGCATACACCCCCACGATGAGAGCAGGGACAACTTTGAGGCATTTTTTTTCTTTGTAAACTGTCAGAAAATGTCCTAAATTGCCATGAAGACAGCAGGAGTGACTATCTAACGTCACATCTATCAACTTCATATCTGTCACAGTTTATACCCAGCCTTATTTATCTGACAGCTGGGTTTTGATCCTGTTTTGTATTTTCTCTTCCAGGTCAGCAAAATCCTTCACAGCCTCTCCTGCTGGACAGCAATCCATCGCTGGACGCAAGATCAAGACGGCAGTGCGGCGCAGGAAGTAGAGCTCTGTGGACTGGACCTTAAAGTAGACTTGACTTGACTGACTGTTTCCCCTCCATGAAGGCTGAATTAAGTCCCAGAAAAGTCTAAACTGGACAAGTGGACTATGGATGAATAGGTGAAGAAGGACAGAGGCTTGGGGCTGAGATTTTGCTGCAGGCTGGGCTGATTATTCAGAGTTCTCCACATGTAGACCAAAGCTGTTTATGTGTGAGACTGCCCCATCCATAGAACAAACTGTCGACTAAAAAACACTGACTAACTAAACAACAATCAAACAAGGATCCCTACAGGTCAACAAGCAAGACAGTCATATCTATATTTTCAACTACGGCAAATGTCTGCTCGACTGAGGCATGACTTTTTGTAATAAAATTACAAAGGCAAAAACTGCAAATCTAAAGAGTTGCGAGTGTACACAAATTAATTGGTGTGGATGATCAGGTTATGAGCTGTGTTATGCAGAGAGCTAGTGAGAGCTGTGCGGCTCGTCTCCAGCGGTTCTTCTGAAAACTTTTTAGACTGCTCCTCTCACAGGAATCCAGAAGCCGCTGGAGATGCAGCCATGGTGTCAGTGCAGCGTGCTGTATGTACAGGGATGAGCGTGTAATCTTTGTGGTGAATGCAGCGTGCTTGTTTTTTCCTCTTTATGTACAGACTTGAGGTGTGTTTGGTTTCTTTGTACATGCTGAGGTTGCGTGTCGGTGTGCGTATGAAAACAGAGTTATCGCCTGGGCTGCTAGCAAACGCCGCCGCAGGCAAGCAAGCAAATGAATGTTTAAAACAAAAATGAGGGGAGGATAGAAGGAAGGAAGGAAGGGGGGCGGGGTGGGGAGAAGAGAAAATGTATCCATGCACTGTGGAGGATGGACCGGGCCGGAGGCTTACGCCATCATTCAACTCCTTTAGGACTTTGTAAATGCATCGTTTCCAAACTCTGTTACATGTTTGATTCTTTGAGCTCTCTCTGGTTCGCTCCTCTGCTCTGCTCTTTGTGCCCTCTTGTCTCCTTCTCTCTTTCTCTTCACCTGACTTCTTTTACTCTCCCTTTACCTCTCTCTCACTCTTTATCTCTCTCTCTCTCTCTCTTAATTGGCCTTTGAATATTATAAAAACCTGTAAATAGTGATGTTTTTTTTTTTTAATCTGTGAAGTTGAATTTTTGTGTTACCAACTCTGCATTCAGCATTTTTGTCTTTAGAATTTATTATGTAAATTCCTATATTCAAAGTTGCCCGAATCCATTTAAAAGGAGCTTAAATGCAAATTGGAGAGCCTTTGATAACTGAAGGTATATTGGCTTTTCTGATCCACTTTTGTTTGGACCAAAACCAGTATTGTACAAAGTATTAAGTATATATTTTTCTATTGCGTGTTTAAATGGACAAGGGTGACTTTGGATGTTAAGGAAGTCAGTTTAATTTTAAAGCCATGATTATTACTGGATGAGTGATAAAATTAAAACCATGGGTAATTACCATCAATAAAATTATAAAAACAATTCATGTGTCTGTTTTGATTTTTATATAGGATGGAGAAGTGTTTAGATTTCTTTGTTAGATTCCTTGATAAAGTTCTTTTTGTCAGAGGTATCATCAACATATCTCATGTCTGAGTTACAATCACAATAATTTAGCTTATGCTGCAGTGTGAGTGTTATCATCCATGTTTTTAACCAGTTGTACTGGACCATGCAAATGTGTGCCACATGACATATGGGAGCACTGGAAATTCATGCAGCATTTTCCTGCATTATGAGTGTCAGACAGGACTGTGATTAACTGTTACCAAGTATTAAGAATTACCATGTTGAACTATCTTGGACTTAAGCAAAACATTGGTTTAATGTCCTTTAACATGTAGACCGGCTGCAGCACTGCCCGTATCATACTGAGTCAAATCCTCCCAGCACACAGCCGACATTAAACATTTGTTAGCGAGGGCGAAGAGACGTGTGTGGTGCTGTTGCAAAAGTTTTCAACCTAAAGCACCATGAGCACAGTATCAAAAAACTATAAAAGATGTTTTTTCATTTAAAATGATGGCTTGGACATGCATATAGAAGCCCATTTCCTCCATTCACAGTTTAAAAAGACATTATGAGGAAAAAATATCAAAATTACAAGATAGGAAGTTGAACTTCGTATATAAAGATAAAAATTAAAAATTTAAAAGTCATAATATGAGATGAAAAGTCAAATTATAGGATAGTAAAGCATACGTATGAGATTCATGAATTGAAATTATGAGAGAAATACAAAATCATAAGGAAAAAGTTGAACCGATTTGTTAGTCATACTTGGGGTAAAAATTTAGAATTGTAATAGAATTTTAATTATGAGAAAAAGTCAAAATTGAGAGATAAAAATACATAATTATGAGATAAAAATATTAAATTATGAGATCAAATGACAAAATTACTAAATAAAAGGAAATCCTGAAATAAAAATTCAGTTATTAAATAAAAGTGAGAACTATTAGATAAAAAGGCTGTCAGATTAAAGTAATAGTTCCAACTTTTGTGCTCATAATTGTGTCCAACTATCTCGTAATATCGATGAGGGTTTTTGTTGTTGTTGTGTTTTTTTTTATTAAAAGTTGAGTCGCCAAAACTCAAGTCACAGAAGTGGCATAAACGGGCCTCCGTACATCCCGGTACACCGTCTGACGTGTTATGTTGGAGCGTTCTGTGGTGGAATTTATGAATGAAATGTTTGTTTTCACTCCCAACAGAAACTTTAAAGAAAAACAAAAATATGTTGAGTTCAGCCTTGTAGATTTTAATGCTCTCTCCCTACGTGTCGATGTTTCTGGCTAAAATATCCGCTCATTATTTGGTCGAGGTTGAATTAATCAGAGGAACCTTAATCCGGTATGTTTGATTCTGTCCGTTTTTGTGGGCGGACTACAGCGGATCCGCTCCGGTTCTCTCTGCCGGTGTCGTCCACCAACAAACCGGTGTGGACATGCAGGACTCAGACCCAGACTCAGAAGTACCCGGTCTACAGGCCTGGTGATGACATCGTCTTCTCACTGCGTGAAGATATGTCGAGGGTAATGAACGGTTGAACCTTACTCCATTTTATTTTATCGATTAATTTGACTGGTGCTGGCTGCCCTGAGCCCTTTACAGAGTAATAGACATGATAAAGACATCTGCCAAACATAGAGTTGTGGAAGTGATTGCATTTTACATCAAGTATTAATCTCCATATTGTTGGTGAGGGTATGATGCATGGAGGGAAGGTTTCTTTTGCTGTTATTATAGGGCGTACACAGTTCTACTTCCAAATACTGAGACTAAAGTTTGAGCCAACTGCACTTGTTCAAATTTTCTCATTAAAATTTTTGAATGTATTCTTATCACTGATTTGAAAAACTACTGTTACAAATGTCCCTTTTTGTTTTTTCATGTTAAAATGTAGTTTTACATTTTTACATGCAACAAAGGATGTTTTGATATTTGAAATTACATCATTTATATCTTTATTGGTTTTTTTTCATCCTTTATCTGTGAGAATAAGGACTAGTTTTCCATTAAGTAATCATATTACAGATATAAAGCTACACTATATGGACAAAAGTATTTGGCTACACCTGTAAATTATTCATTTCAGGTGTTTCAGTCAGACCCACAGGTGTATAAAATCCCCACCTAGCCATGTAGTCTCCATTTATAAACATTTGTGATCCTAAATGGGTCTTTCTGAAGAGCTCAGTGACTTCAAGCGTGGTACTGTGACGTATGCCACCTTTGCAATAAGACGACTGGTAAAATTTCATCCCTGCCGGATGTTCCACAGTCAGCTGGCAGTGACATTAGAAAGTGGAAGAGTTTAGGAACAACAGCCATGAAGCAGATACCACGTAAAATCCCAGAGTGGATTCAACGGCTGCTAAGGAGCATTACAGTCCCTGTTGGTGTAATAGTCAGGTGGCTGAATACTTTTGTCTATATAGTGTTTCTGACATGGCAGGTTTATATAGAAAAAAAATGTATAACTCTTAGATGTACATTTTAAGTAGGAGGAAATTATTTCCTTTTTCTTAGCTTGAAAACATGCAGCCTTAAATTGTTTGTCTTCTGTAGATGCCCTCTGTTGCCTACAGCAGTATGCTGAACCTAGGCACTCGGCAAACAGAGGTCACTCACTGGCAGGCGCAGTTATCTGAGACCATCATTCAAGTGGACCTGGAAATCTTTGCCTTAGAGATGGTACAGTATATTTGATTGCTTTGAAGCAACTGTTTGTGCACCATGAAAAAACAGCAGAAAAAGCAGCTAACATCTGTTTTTACTGTATAACATCTCCACTCAGTGTACTTGTCTGCTTCTGTGCTCAGGTGAGAGACTCTGCTCAGGGTGTCCTCAGGGAGAAGCAGCACTACAGTCAGCTCCTGAGCGGGTGTGTGCCGCTCGCTGACATTATTAGTACGGCAGACCTGACACACAGCTGCATCCTCACCAGGCTGAAGAAAGAAGGGCAGCTGACCAGTGAGATCAGGGACACAGTGCAGAGGCAGCTCTGTATCCTGCAAGACAAAATAAGGTCTCCTTATCAGATTGAAACCTCTGAATGATCAGTGAAAGCTTTTCTGATATTATTCAAGCTTATTTTTTCTGAGTGTGAAGCAGTTTGAGGATGTTTTTTGTTCAAATTCAACTGGATACTTATTCATTTTACTTCTTAATTCCCAGCTGTCTAAATGGCATCCGCTCACAGCTTCTGGACGATTATTGAGACAAAGGTGAAGCCTTGAAACTCACCACCAAATGCATTCTCTATGACCTAAACACCCCGTGCTCACAGCTCCATATGAACCAATGCAACCTGCGCCATGTGAGCCATAACCAGTGGCTCTCTCACTGCAAAGACCAGAAGCTGGCAGCTGAGAACCCCATCAAAGAGTCCTGCTCTTTCAGGTGAAACCTGCGATTTACACTGGCCAATGTAAGACAGCAAAACCCATTTACCTGTTTCCATTTGGTTTCATCTCATATATAGTTTGGGGGTCATGGCTGATTGATGCTTTCTATGTTAACACCATAAACGTCTAGTTTTGTCAGTCAAATCTATTTGAAAGAAAGCCTGAATTCCAATCCCTTTGTATGCATGACTTTCTCATAAATGACTCTCCCAGATGAAAAACCATCAGGATCACTTACGCCGCAGCACAGAAGAAACTCTGAGAAAGAAGATCAATGAGCTGATCAAAATCCACGACACTATGACCTGGGAGAGGCAGCAGGTTAGTCCAAATTCAACCATAAAAAAAAAAACAACTAGATACAACTTTTTTGAGAGGTTAATATATAATCCTGTTGCTTTTAATAACTAGATTAGCGATGAGATTTCTGATCTGATGAAGGACATACAGAGAATGACGGTCCAGATCCCACACTGTGATCAGAAGCTGCATCAGGCCATGCACCACCTGGATATCCTCAACCAGAGACCAAGACTGGAGCTCTGCCTGGACCAGGTGAGAGTCTGAACGTGAATTTTCAAACACATCAAGCTAAAGCCAGAAATGATTGAATGTTATTTCATGTGAGCGGTGTTATTCAAGAGGCATGTTGTATTTAATATCCTCAGCATTGAGTCTCATATTGATTTCATTTTGAAAAACTAGAGCAAAGAAGTTGATTATAAACCCATATGGCCCATAATCCTTTGCTCCACCAGCTCAACTGGTTCCACATCTTCAATGAGACTGACCAAGCAAGCCGAACTTTCTCTTGCACTCCACCTACCTTGTTTGTATTGATGGTTATCACAGACCAGCCTTCTATTTTGATTAACATTAATTTGTGTGTTGAATTTATTATGCAGCGAGTTAAAGGCACAAAATAAAGATGTTTTTTTCCTCTGGAGATATCTAAGGAGTCTCTTGGATTAACTGTTTTAAGAAAAGACTTCAGAAAGCATGTAGAATAAATAGACATTTTGCAATCAAAATAATTTTATGCTGTTCACCATTCAAGTTTATTGTGAAAATTTACAGACTTCCTGCTTTTTGCAAAGAACAATTCAAACAAAAGCAAGCTCAACACAACTAATTCTTCAAGTGGTTACCCCAAATTCAGCAACTTATGGCTTCTCCAATCTTTAAAATTATTCAAGCCCCTTCATGGCAAGCATATTTAGTACTTAGAAGAGCTCTTTTTTGCTTCTATGACCTGCTGAAAATGGAGGAATGTTAGCCCATTCCTCATGTGCCATGGCCTCTAGTTCAGAAATATTCCTGGGTCTGCGTGCTGCAAATGACTTCTTCAAATTCCACTATGGATTTTTCTATGGTGTTCAAGTCAGGTGGCAGTGATTGCCATTGTAGAATCTTACAGGACTTCTTCTGCAACCAAGCCTTGATGGAATGTAAGGTATGCTTGGGATCACTGTCCTGTTGATGTCCAATGATGTCAAAGCTTCAGTTTCCTCACAGAGGGCATGAAATTTCCTCCTAGGATTTCCTGGTACTTCAGTGAATCTATATTGCCTTCCACACACTGCAGGTTTCAGTGTCAGAGGATGCAAAGCAACCCCAGAGCATCACCAATCCACCACCATGCTTAACTGTGGGCACAGCGTTCTTTGCAGCGTATACTTCATTCTTGTTCCTCCAGACATACCGCCGATCCATCATGCCAAAAATATTCCAGTTTTGTTTCATTGCACCACAGAACAAAACCCCAAAACTGTGGCTGTACTGTACTCATATAAGTTGCATTTTCAATTGAATTTGGGGAAACTACTTAAAGCATTGTTTTTCTGAGCTATTTCACTAGCTTTTGTTTGATTTGTTCTTTGCAAACAGCTTAAAGTCTGATTTGCAATGGGGGTTGAACAATTACGATTATAGCTGTAAAAACCCTTTATTCATCTCCTCCTCATTCAGCCTCACTTCAGCCTCACTCTGGAGAAACAAGACCTCTCAAAGATGGTCGCTGGACAACATCCAGTAGTGAAGCAATCTCTGTAAGTCACTACAGCCTCCTTTAAGAATCACATCTACTGCCTGTCTTTTATATGATCCTTACCTCTGAACCATCTTATTTCATCTTTAGAAAGAACCTCCTGCTCACAAGAAGGCACCTAAAGCATCTGGACAACAAATTGACGAAAAACGCCCAACTCCTAGAGGTGGAGCAAAAACTTAAGAGCCTGCACAAGAATTTCTATCCAAGGTTTGACAACGCCTTGGTCTTGAGCACCAGGACTGGGCTGCACAGGCCACAGCTTCTACAGAGTCCTGTAGGATGCACCAACGCTCCTACAGCCACAGGAGCTTTTCTATGAGGTGCTGCAAATTCCTTAAAGAGAAAGATAAATTAAATAGGCTTGGATAGAATGCATATGTTTTCTTTTATTCAGGCTTCTCTTTCCTCAGATACTGATAATGTCTTTGTTAGAATATACATTCAAACTGGTCATTTAGTATTTTAGACTGGGTAACAAAACACAAACATTCAAGAACGTTTGGTGTTTATTTTTTCCTTCCATCTTTTATATCTCAAAAAGATAAAGAAGTTTATATTCTATGATAAACTCTATATTATTCATTCTGTGGTTATTATTTTTGGCTGATTCATGCCTGACTTGATCCCAAAAGCTCTTAAAGGAAGAAAAAATAGTTTGTTCATTATGATGCAGTTCAAACTTGTATAATAGTTTGCTCAGGATAAGACAGAATAATACAAACTAAGGGCCTCAGTAAGAGAGGTGATCAAGAACCTGACGGTCACTCTGATAGAGCTCCAGAGATCCTGTGTGGATATGGGACAAAGCTCTAGAAGAACAACCATCACAGCAACCCTCCACTAATCTGGGCTTTATGGCAGAGGGGATAGACCGAAGACTCCTCAGTGCAAAACAAATGAAAGACCGCTTGGAGTTTGCAAAAAAGGCCCTGAAGGACTCTCAGGTTGTGAGAAACACAATTCTCTGGTCTGATGAAACCAAGATTGGTGGCCTCAATTTGTCATGTCTAGAGGAAACCAGGCACCGCTCATCAACCTTCCTAATACCATCCCAACAGTGAAGCATGGTGGTGGCAGCATCATGCTGTGGGGGCTTTTTTTCAGCAGCAGGGACTGGGAGACTGGTCAGGGTTGAGGGAAAGCTGAATGGATCAAAGTACAGATATATTCTCAATGAAAACTTGTTCCACAGCACTCAGGACCTCAGACTTAAATTTGAAAAATTTAAATTTAGGATTTTGACTTTTTATCTCATATTGTGAACTTTTAGATTCCAATTGTAAATTTCAGGTCATAATTTGAATTTTCAAGATCATGATTTCAAATTTAATCTCATATTTTTCCCTTTAAACTCGTAACTTTGACTTTAAATACCATATTTTGACTTTTTAAACTCAAATTTAGAATTTAGTCTCACATTTTGATCTTTAGATTCACAGTATTAAATTTGAAGTCATCTCAACCTTCAAACTCAAAATTTTGTTTTTTATCAAATATTTTGACCTTTTCAACTCCTAACTTTGAATTCTAGTCTGAAATTTCAACCTTTAAACTCATTATTTTTACTTTCTAACTCATAAATTTGCCTTTTGAAAACATTATTTTGACTTTGGATTTTTGTGTTTTGACCTTTTGAACTAATATTGACTGTTTTTTAAATCTCAAAATCATTTATCATCAGTTTCTTTCCCCCTTAATTAATAACCTTTGAAAATAAGGTTCAGGGTTTATGGTTAAATGTTTACCCTGTTAGGCCCTCAGGTTAGACCTAAATTCAGATTTCGGCCCCTGCTGTGATTGAGTTTGACACCCCTGTTTTATATGGTATAGCACTTACGTAAGTATGACCCTGATGTGATACGGTTGCGCACATGCGCAGTATGCTGTATGCTACTTTGGTGAAAATGGGCGATTAAAGTCAATGAACATTAATCTTCGCCAATGCACCCCAATCATTGTTTCATTTTCGAGCTTTATAGTGTAAGATGCTTCAATAGGAATGATGGGAAATTAAAACCTTTAACACAGCTTGGATTAATACGCAGTGAATCTGCACTGGTGGCTTAGGGGGCACACTCACACCAGGTAATCCATACCGTCCCTGGTCGCGTTTGAGCCTGCCTAGTGAGTGCTCCTTGGACTGGCCTCATTAGTTCAGCCATACTTAAGCTGTTTTTTGGTAACTTTATAAAATCTCTGAGACTTTCAGTATCAGTAACAACCCTGCAAAAGTGTATCAGAGCAGTAACACAGGCGTGTCACACCTTTCTGTGTCCTCTTGGCTCTTGACACCCTCCCCAGCTTGTCCTTGGGTGTCAGCTCTTTAACCAGGTCAGATTTATTGTAGCAACGGCCCCTTAGCAACGTCCCGGGATCACGGAGGCTGAGTGAAGGAATGAGAGGGTTTCTGAGTGAACCAGAACAGCGAAAAACACGTAGAAAAGTAATTAAACCTGAGACATTCATGTCCTCGTCTGTCACCGTTGACCTGAGGTGAATATGGGATGCGGCAGCTCCTCAAACACGGTGGTTCACCCGCTGACACCGGAAGAGGTGAAGAGAGACGAGGTAGGCTATGTCACTCAACCCTCCACTTTTAGCTAAAACTGTGTAGCAGTCTAAACCCGCTATATCAGCTATAAATGAACATAAGTGCGACGAAAAGTCGTTGTAGGTGTAACGCCGAATTCCGTGTATCGGTTATTTTGGTGACACCAAGAGGACCCAAAAGAAGCGTGGTCCGTACTGCCGATATTTTTTTTATTGATTTGATTCAATTTCTTCATTATTTTGGGCATTCCTCGCCATGTATTAATGCTTTTACCAGATATAATAAGTATAGTGACATATGAATATTTTTATACAGTCTATATCAAGTAAAGGCGGCAAATCTCTGTAACATTTACCCACAGTAACTCAGTAACTTTCCTGTTTTGTTTTTTTTTGTTTTTTTATTTGTAATTTTACTTTTACTTAATTATATTTTGGGAAAAGTATTATGTTTCTTACATGTTAAAATACATCAAATACACAATACATTTTTCAGTGTTAAAGTACTGCTTAAGGAGTTAAAGTTAACTCATTTATCTCTCAGTACTTGGTCTGAGCTCCTTTTTCATGATTCTCTAAATCTGTGTGACGTGGCATGGAGCCAATCAGTCTGTGGTCCTACTCGGGTGTTATGAAGCCCAGGTTGCTCTGATAGCAGCCTTAAGCTCATCTGGATTGTTGAGTCTGGTGTCATCATCCTCTTGACATTTCCCTAGAGATTCTCTATGGGGTTCAGGTCAGACCAGGTGGCTGGCCAATCAAACACAGTAATATCATGGTCAGTAAGTTCTGGTAGTCCACACTTGTAGTCCATTTCCTGGACAAGTCTGTGTGGTAGCCCTTGATCCACTGACTCCAGTCACAGTCCACTCCTTGTGAGGCTCCTCTAAGTTCCTGAGTCTGCTTTGTTAGACAGTCCTCTCAAGGCTGAGCTCATCCCTGTTGCTTATGCTCCTTTTTGTACCACACTTTTCCCTTCAGTCTACATTTCCAGTAAAGTCTCTGAGAACAGCCTGTCTTTTCACCACTAACCTTCTCCTTGTGAAGGATGACAATGATTGTACTGACTCCATCTAGCAGTCTAACCGATGATTACAGTTGTGTGTACAGAACCAGAGTAAGAGAATGAAGGCTCAGGAAGCCTTTGAGCTGGAAACCTCCACAGACATTGGGGCGGTTTGAAGCTGAGTGAGAAGTGGTTGGGATGAGTGACTTCCAAGTCTGAGGCCATGGTTCTCTGCTGGAAAACGGTGGATTGCTTCCTCCAGGTGGGAGTGAGTTTCTGCCTCAGGTGAAGGAGTTCAGGTATCTCGGGTTCTTGTTCACGACTGAGGGTAAAAGGGAGCGTGAGACTGACAGGAGAATTGATGCAGCATCAGCAGTACTGCAGATGTGCCGGACCATTGTGGTCAAGAGGGAGCTGAAAAGGCGAAGCTTTTGATTTACCAGTCGATCTACCTCCCAGCGCTCACCTATGGTAAAGAATCTGCAGCTGTCATTAAGGAGACCAGATGAGAGCGCTGTTTTAATCTACATTTATAAAATGGTTCAATACAAAGACAAACATGACCATTTTGATCAAACATTCATGGATTTCTTTGTTTAATAATGCTGTGTTTAATAATTGTGTTTAAAAAAATCTGAAATGATGTAATCTGTGTGTGTGACCTGTTGTGCTGTTCCTCAGTGACTGTATTCATGTCAACATGACAACCACATGTCTGAGATACAATAAGGCCTCAGGATATTGAAGTGTTTGCTTTCATGTTGTGTGTCTGTGCTGCCAGGATGAGACAGGAAGTAAACTGGATGGCCGTGGAGACTCCGCCGTGTCAAAGGGCACCGCCGACAGCGGGGTGGTGATGGACAACAGAGAGACATCTGACTTACCCGGAACAGTGCCAAGAAAGCTCCCTCCTGTAACGCGTGTCATAGAAAGTGAAACAGATGGAATCAAGCAAGATGGTGTGTATGTGCAGCAGGCAAACTGAACTCTGTAGAGAATATTCACATGTTCTATGTTGAATTTTATGATTTTTATGGTGTTTCACGTTTCCAGGCTTGCTGCAGGAGGAAAGCGCTGTGCAGGAGCGTCAAAACTCCAGTGAGATCCTGGAGGAGCTGCTGCTTCAGGGTATCATACCAGCAGGACAGAGCAGAGAGAGGAGCAGCGGGGCAGGGGAGGCATTCAGCATCATGGTGGGTAACTGGTGTACACTGGAAACAGCAGAGGGAAACACCACCAGACATTTCTCTAGATGTAAAATTTCCTGTGGTTTTTAGTCTCTTAAAATAGTCATTTTATAAAAAGTTTTACAACTATCTGGAAATCTATTCTCTAAGTTCTAACTTTTGTGAATACTTGTTTGAAAACATGCCACTACGGTTGGTTTTCCTCTTCACTAGGTGTTTGTAAGATGCACATATTGAAAGCGTAAGGCTGCTGTTTTTTGCAGTGTGTAGTTTGAATTAGCTTTCCACTGAAGGCATTAAAAACAATGCTTTAAAAGTGGTACACTATATGGACTCCAGTCACTTTAAAGGGGGAGAATATTTATGCAGTCACTTATTTTACGTTGCATATTTTTATTTAATTGACCTTACTCTATAGGAATCTGTTTTCACTTTGACATCAAAGAGGATTTTTTTATTTTCCAAAAAGCCAGATTATATTGGCCATGATTGATTTATAAAATCAATAAAAGTGTGAAACTTCCAAGGGGGTGAATACTTTTTATAGGCACTGTAATTTCACAGGACTTTATGTTGAGTGTAGTCTGATGAATGTTTGCTCTCTGTTGCTCCCTGCTGGGCGCTTTTGCGTGTCATGGATCAGCTCAGTGACAGTGAAGGAGTTATGCGAAGACCTCCTGCCAGGCTGGAGTCTCTGAGGGCCAAGAAGGCACAGAATCTCCCCAGCAGAGAGGAAATAGACGAGAAGATGAGGCTTGCTGATGAGAGGCGCAGGGTAAGGAGAGTTTTCTTCTGTTTTTCTGTGAGTTAGATCCTCCTATGATTATCTCTACTGTAAACTCCTCCCTTTGTTTCTTTGTCTCTAAGTTAAAAGAAGAGAAGCTCAAGACACGTTTGAGGTACAAGTCTGCACGTGTTCGTGGCCCTGCACCCGTCTCCAGCATGGGCATGGATGCAGAGCTCACACCTGTAGAGACGCTCCAATCGCCCCTCATCCCGGACACCCCGAACCCACCACCTCAAAGCCAGATCCCCCGAGAGGCAGCTGAGGGTGGGGAGTTGGTGAGAGAGGCCGCAGGTGATGGTAGGGAGAGTCAGGAGGATACCAGCAGAGCAGAGAGGAGAGACGGCAGAGTGGAAGGAGGAGGGAGGGGAGAAAGTACAGGGGCAAAAAGGCAAGGTGAGAGTGGAGATGGAGAAGAGGAGGTGGAGTTTACTCAGGTGGAGGAGCTCAAAGAGGGGGAGCTCCTCACAGCCTCAGGGGAGCTGGAGTGTGATACCAGCTTTCAGCAGGTGGAGGAGATGTTTTAATGTACACAAAGAAGAGCCACAGAGCAGCACAGGAGAGAAAAAGTAAGAGCCAAATTTATGCCTTTTGCACTGAAGAGATGCCTTTTACACTTAAAAAAAACATGTAAAGAAACCTTTACATCAGCTTTATTTTCTTTCATGTCCAGGTGTATTTAAGTTTGTAGCTCAATGGAGCATGAGTGTTTTCTTTCCTTATTTAATTCAATGAATGCTTTAATTTAAATCATTTAGACTTGTCATTACAAAAAATCAATTAAATCATATTTTTGTTTCACTTTTTACTCTGCTCACAGTCTCATTGTTCTGGCTTTGAGTACCCTTTGTACTCTTTTACATTAGATGGCGCTGTTTCAGTGGAATAAAGTTGTTGGGCTGCCTCTTGAAGTCAGAAGGAGACATCACAGGAAGAAAAGAGCCTTGAGTGTACTGTGCAAGGGAAGGTGAACTTGTTTTTGTTTAACAGTATTCCCACTTTCTCTAGTGTGTCAGGATTTCTCTGAGTGGGGTGGTCAAAAACTTACTGAAACAAGCTCATTCAATGAAGGAAATTCAAACTTTAATGCGTCTGTGAGAAGTGATTAATATGGAGCTGTTATAGTTGCAAAACTATTTTCAAATGCATACAAAGATCTGCACACAAATTTGCAAATGCATAGATAGATTTGCAAATGTGTGCACAGATCTGCAAATACACAAATCTGCAAATGTTAGCTCAGATCTGCAAATGTGTAAACAAATCGGGTTATGTACAGGTCTGCAAGTGTATGCACAAATCTGCAAATGTATGCAAAGCTTTGCAAATATGTTAAAAGATTTACATATTTGTACAAACATCCACAAATGCATGCACAGATCAGCAAATGTCCACACCAATTTCATATTCATAGACTTAGTTTTTTCTGGTTCAGAAAATTTACTCTTTTTACTTGAAGTTGTCAAAATACCCACAAGACATCAATTACAAGTGGAGTCTGCCTGTCATACACACGTGACTGTTGCAACACTTCTGTAATGTGTTTTAGAAAGTGAGATTGTGTTAGAGTGCTGGGGAAAAAAGAGCAAACTAGTTTTGGAGGAGGAGGGCGGAAAAAATGTATTTTGCATTATATGTCATGTTGATTTTATAAAATTAATAGAAGTGTCTCCTTAACCCTTAATGGCGTAGTGTCACTTGTTGGTCACTGTGTTGACCTTGATTTTCTCACTAGAAACAAAATAAAAACAGTACGGTGCAGAACTTTTAGGCATGTTTGGGCTATAAATTGGGGCTGAAATAAAGCCTGTAATGTGAGTAAGCCTGCCTGAGGGTAGCATCCAGCAGAGAGAAAGATTGACACATCCCAGGCAGTGCTCTTGATGTCCTAGTATTACCAGGGGCATGGGAAAATAATCTGTGGAGAAAATAAACTCTGTGGTTAGTAAGCATGGCCTAACAGGTAGTAGGCTTGCCACAAGCCCCTGGTTGTGCTGTGGATGTTCCAAGGGCCTGAAAACTACCAGTGGTCTCAGGATGTATCACCAGGGGTGAAAAGGCCTGGACAAAAAAAATGTGGTTAAGCTTGACCTTGGCTGCAGAGCGACACACATGTGTGTCAGCATGTTGACATCCATTCTGGCTGCCCCCTCTCCAGCCACCAAAGGTCGCTGTGATGAATCCTTAGTGCCCTACATGCCCAAAGCTTATGCCCGTGACTGTATAATAGAGAAAGAAGTCCAAAAAATACCGGGGATGTAATATTCTAGGGTTTAAAACTTGAATTTCCAAGTATTTCAGTGAGTACCTATGAAGGGTTAATGACCATTTTATAAAAAAAACAGAGGAGGTCTCTTCATTTTTGAGTAGGCCTATATAAAAAAAATCCACCTGTGGGCTGCCATTTTTGTGCAATGCATTCTGGGTAATGATATTTGTTTGCATTATTCTTTTGACATCTTTTGCAATTCACTCACCTAAATCTACATTAAAGTTCCTTCTTCCTCAGCATTATTTTTGCTAAAACTACACTCAGGTTTAAAGTTATAAAGGTTTTAAGAATTGAATGCCATAGGAAGAAGAACAGTGCAGCCTTATGACATCACTTCCCTTCCTGACATTAAGAAGACACTAGAGCTAATCTAATAAAGTCAACATGTCTTCACATGCAGGTTTCCTTTTAAGAATGTTTTCTAGAAAAGTGGAGGGATGTTGGTGTGACCTCGGTGTGGGTATTCAGCTGTTCTGGTGACCTTTAGGCTCTCTCTGTGCGACAGCTGCTACAATCAGACAAACAGGAGTTACTGTTTCAGCTGTCAGACACTGCAGCCTTCATCTTTACCAGAGTTTAAAAAACAAAATCTTTCTGGCAAGCATTCTTATAAAGGATGTTTACGGATATTTCCTGACACTTTTTCTTTACGTTCTTGTACCAGTGTTAATTTAGGCAGCTATCTTTAACTGACTCTTTACATGCCTTTTAGTTGTAGTCGACAAAATCTAAAGAAACCTTTGAAACATTTTAGTCAGAAGTCTCAGTCATGGTATGCCATAGTTTTTGTCATCAGAAATCTATTTTAAGCTAGTCTTGGTCTTGTCCTCCTCATGGACAAAAGATAGTTGGCTAACATTTGAAGTTACAGTTTTAGTTGATAAAATGAACACTGGGCTCGTACGTTTGGAGTTTATCTAGAGTTGAATAGAAACAAGGCAGAATTCAAGTTGTGGCAACAGCCTTTCTTGTAACGGCATAAGAGGATTTAGAGCAGTCAGCATGTTGCACATGAAGAGAAAATAACAATTGAATGCAACCTGACCTCATCACTATTGTTGAGCTGGGAAACTGGATCCTGCCCCCCCTTTTACACAGCTCTGCTCTGGCTTTAAAGCGTGTGGCTGCATGAATAAAACAGTGAATGAGCAGAGACACCACAGAGGGACGCTCTATCGGGTGGCATTTCTTTGTTGCCAAGAGTGCTGTGGTCACAGCCCACACTGAGATGAATTTTATACTTTTCTGATCAATAATACAGAGATTATATGAGGTTTTATCAGCAGAAGAAAGGTGTAAATTATCAGACAGTGGGTGACAAATTAGTTAAGATGGATTTATTTGTGTACCATTATTGGGAGTGATCTCAACGTTTGAAATTTTTTTTTCTCTAACATAAGAGCTGCAATGATGTTACTGTTTCAACTCACTGTGTCCCATGTGGAGGGTCCAGGTAGGCCAGGAGGAGACGGCGTTTACAGACACAATGAATGATTAACAGCTCCCTCCATCTCACATTTCTGGACATGAATGACTCTCAAAAGGACAAATGCACAGCTGTCAGTCAGCTGAGCAGAGAGTAGGCCAATCCACAGGAGGCCTGAATCATTGATGCCCACAAACTCTTGACTGAATTGATCTCTGACTTTCCCACCATAATAAGGATGTGTAGCTCCATTTTGATCATTTATAAGTCTCTTCTGTGGTAAAAATACTCACCATCTTTATGAAGTTGTTGGGGTCTTAAAAGTTTTAAAAACGATCAATCAGTTTTGCAAGAATATAAGGTCTTAGATTTTGCACTTAGTTTTAACTCCAGTACAAACCTTGTAAACAGGTACCTCTAGACCAGGGGTCATCAAGTACATTTGCTCAAGGGCCAGATTTAGTCCGGACAGAACCTCTGGGGGCCGAACTTTCACATAAACAGACATTAAATAAATATTTTGGTCGACTGAAATATTATTGTTATAGTATTTGTATTTTCTTTCAAAACGCAGGCCATTTTAGGCATTACCAGTGAGACCTGTCCCTATTATCTATAATGCAGCAGGCCATGAGTAGACAGGCCTGACAACAGAATTGGCTGAGCCCCTGAAAATCCCAGAGAAGGGGCACTCTGCTATTGTGATTAAGCACCAGTATTAACCCAATTTTGATACTTGTAAACCCTTTTTGCCCCTTTAACCCAATTTTTGCAAAATTTCAACCCCTTCTGAAACCGCTTTTCCTGCATGTTTTATCCCCTTTGTGACACTCTTATCCATTTTTGACACTTTTCTTCTATTTTTGCCATTTTTAACCCTTTTTCAATACATTTTTTCAACAATTTTTGCAACTTTAAAACCAATTTTGCCATTTTTAAACCATTTTTTAAACTTTTTACCTCTTTAACCAATTTAAACCTCTTTTCCTGCATGTTTTATCCCTTTTGTGCTTCTGTTTTATCCATTTTGGCCACTTTTTAATTCTATTTTTGCCATTTTTAAACCCTTTCTCATTGATTTTTTTGCACTAGTTTTATTTTTAACCAATATTTGATACTTTTTGCCCTATTTTTTCATCCTTCATCAATTTTTACCACATTTTTACCTCTTTTCACCAAGTTTTCTGCCAATTTTGTCCCTTTATGCCACTTATCACCCATTTTTGCTACTCTTACCCTTTTCACCACTTTATGTGGCCATTTTTGCAGCACTTCTGCCAACCTTAACCCTTTTTTTAGATCTCTACTAAATATGACAGTAAATTTCAGTAAAACAGATCAAATGTTAAGTCATTCTAAAACTATTTCAATATTAATTGTTTGTGGGATGGATTTAACAGCTGCAGACATTTAAAGCCAAGGGATACTCTTAGACAAAACAAGTGTTCTTGTTGTGAACCTGTTTCCTTTTTTCAGAAACCACAGAGATGTAGCTGATTTGTAGAAAGTGTTTTTGACTTTCTCTGCTCACAGTTTTCCAAACATACCAGATTGTAGACCATTTTTATCATTCAGAGAATACTGTACAACACTGATTCATGACCCAACAAGAGCAGACCTTTAAAAGATTTGATGCTTGGTCTGATAATGAACCCAAAGACTTTTCACCTGAGTTCCCTGTTACTCAGCTTTAGCTGTAGATCAACACTCACTCAGTATTAATATGCTCAGAACCATGAATCAAAGTGACATCACACTGAATAGAAAAGAAACTGGTTGATGCAAATAAACTGCAATGGAAACATGAATTTATTCGTTTGATTTGAACATTTATTTACAAAATTGGCAGGGAAATACCGATGCATTCTCAGTCCTCTGTTGGAGGCTTAAAGCAGCAGAGGAATGTCTTTTTAAACCACCTGCAGAATTGATAAATTACAGACTCAGACTCCTCCTGCCTTGGAGCAGGGAGGACCTGAAGAGCTGCTCTTCTGCTGGGCAGCTGATCCTTAACCTCACCCTGCACCGCACCATTGAGGACCAGAAGAGGTGGCATTAGAGGCTCTTCATGAGCACCCTCACAGGGAGATGGATGTTCGCCATCTGATGGTGATGGTGGGGATGGAACCGTGTCTGGTTCTTGGTCTTTGGCTGGCTGCTTTTCCACAGCCTCACCCCCCAGGACTAAACCAGAAAGAAGAGGTTCAGCTGGGAGGGGATCTTCAGGCTGTGGGGATGGCGTCCAAGCAGCATTGTCTGTGCTTCGGCTGGATCGCTCTTCCACAACCCCACCCCCCAGGACTGAATCCATGGCTGAGAGTTCAGCTGGAGGAGTATGACGGGTTTGTGGTGACGGCGTCTGAGCAGGAGGGTCTTCCACATCAGCATTGAAGGCTGGAGGGTGAGCAGTGGCTGTGTTTGAGGGAGTTTTTGGCTCAAACAAATCACAGACATGCTCCACTGTTACATCTGAGATCCTTTTCAGCACCTCTGCCTCGAAGCTGTTGAGCTTCATCCTCAGAGTGTCAGCAGGGTACATGTTCCTCACCTTCTCCTCGATGGAGCGGGCCATGGTGTCTCTGGCGGGCCGGGAGAAGGTGGCCTGATAGAGCATGGAGGACAATGAAGAGGTGACTCCATCCAGGACGGCTTTGGTCATGCTCACAGCCATCAGGGAGAGCTTCTGGGAGGGCATGCCACTTGAGTTGGTCTTTTTTGGCACCCAAAGCGCTTGCAGGACTTTGGGCACCACACCCAGGACAACCTCCCGTGGGCTCAGCACCTTTGTCTTTGGAGCCTCCTTTAGGTGCTTCGCCAGGACCCCGGCATGTTCAAGGGCCTGCTTGGAAATCTTCCAACTCCTGGAGGTAGAGATGTAGTCTGGGAAGTCAAGCAGTTTGTTTGCTGCCAACTCCAGGTCTCTTTTCAGCATGCTGCTGTTTATCTCCATCACCATTTTGAGGAGAGGCTCCTTAGCAAAGTCCTTCACCTTAAAATCACCGAGCTGCTCCTTCAGGGACTTCTGACTTTCCTCCACCAGCAGGTCGGTCATGTCTTCAGCAGTGACCTCAGACTAGAGCTGTTTTTTTCTGCTGAAGTTGTAGCAGCTTAGCCATGACAGCTGCCTGGACTTGGAAAGACTCAGGGTGCCAGCAGATCTGCATGGCACGATTGTAAATGGGTTTGATGAAAATAACCCTGAAGGGTTTGTAAATTCCTTTACTTCCCTGGATAAACGCCATGGGAAATTTGTTTCTGTTTGTTCACAGAAAAAATCTCACAAAAAATTCCTCAAGTTCCTCGAGTTCCAATATAGAACTCATGGCTCAGGACTCTTGTTGCCATGGCAACATAAGATAGAACAGTGGTTCTCAACTGGTTGAGTCAAGGGACCCACCATCATCTCCTCAAGGAGAATTGCCACCCAAATGTATTTGATAAAAACAAATAATAGAGTTTGGGCCTAAGACAGTGCAAAAGGTGTAACAAAACCATGAAACAGGACAAAACATGCATGTTTCATAGAGTCTCACAGACAATTTGGCATAATACTTTTCAATAACCTTTTCTTTGAGTTTCTTGGAGTGTTCTTTTGTCTCCATTGTGTAATGGTAGCCAGGAACACTGATTAAGTAGTGACACAGGTGTCGTTATACTACAGTCACTTGAGACACATTCACTGCACTCAGGTGACCCCCATTTCACTCATTGTGAGATTACTAGCACCAATTAGCTGGACCTCTGAATATATTTATGCAATCACTAATTTTACCTGATACATTTATCTTTAATTGACATTACTTTGTAAGAAGCTGTTTTTACTTTGCCATCAAGGACACTTTTCTTTTGTCAAAAAAGCCATGTTATATTTTCTATGATAATCAGGCCTTCCTGCATCAGACCCCCCATCCGGTTACACACTTTAAGAACCACTGAGTGACTTTCAATGCAGTCTTTCAGCATTACACATGTTTTATCTTGTGTTTGTCATGCAAAGTTGCATGATCATTTATGGGTTCACTTCTATATTTACACAGCAAGAAACATCCCATTAGAGCACAAGATCTCTTCTTTCAAACACCTAAACAAGTGATTAGATGAAAAAATGCATTATGAGTACATTTGTGTGATCTAGCTTTAAATTAGACCCACATCCAAAGAATATTCTCTGACAGTCAGTGTTCATATTCAGAGCATGCATGCTCATTAACATCATCTCACCCAGCACCAGGTGTTTAGGACTCAAGTTTTTGCTGCCATGGTATCAAATAAGGTGTCAATTTTGTGAGATTTTTACTAGATTTCTCTTTAAGTATTCAAAAAAAAAAAAAAAAAAAGAATCTGGGCAGTATTTCTACCTTTTGTTTTGATGTGCAAAAGTGAAGCCAAAATACCCTGTAACATATTTTTTTGGTCATGTATATGAGGACATGGTTCTGTCTGTCAGTCACCTGTTCCTCTCTCTTGTCAAGCTCTCTGAACTGCAGCTGAATTTGTCTGAGAGGTGCTGTATCAATAAAGTTTGATTGACTGATTGATGGTTAGATGCAAACACTGAAAAGTTCCACAACCTAATTATTATTATTTTTGACACTTTTCTTCCATTTTTTGCCACTTTTTACCACTTTTCATTACATTTTTTCAACATTTTTTGCAACTTTAAACCCAATTTTTGCCATTTTAAACCCAATCTTTAACCAATTTAAACCACATTTCCTGCATGTTTTATCCCTTTTGTGCTACTCTTTTATCCAATTTTGCAACTTTTTTATTCTACTTTTGCCATTTTAAACCCCTTTTCATTGCTTATTTTGCACTATTTTTTTTAATTTTTAACCAATATTTGATACTTTTTGCCCCATTTTTTCCTTCTTTACCAATTTTGACACATTTTTACCTCTTTTCACCAAATTTTCTGCCAATTTTGTCCCTTTATGCCACTTATCATCCATTTTTGCTACTCTTACCCTTTTCACCACTTTATGTGGCCATTTTTGCAGCACTTCTGCCAACCTTAACCCTTTTTTAAAATCTCTACTAACTATGACAGTAAATTTCAGTGAAAACAGATCATATGTGAAGTCATTCTAAAACTATTTCAATATTAATTGTTTGTGGGATGGATTTAACAGCTGCAGACATTTAAAGCCAAGTGATACTCTTAAAACCACAGAATCTTCTTTTCCTCCTTTTCTGAATTCAATGATCTTTTGGGGGCCAGACAGGAAGCTTTGGGTGGCCTGATCTGGCCCCCAGGCCGCCAGTTGATGATCAGTGTTCTAGACTAGGTGTGGCTACTTTTAGGCCTCAGTAGAAAAGCAGACCGTCCACTGTCTGCTGCTTTATGGTATCAAACCTGTAACACAACAAAGAAGGGAGATTTCTGGTCATCAACAAACAAAATCAACAAAAGGATGAATAAGCCCACTTTTTCCAGGGGTGGGGGCGCAAAAATCAACACAACCCAAAAGTTCCTCACAGGGAGCTTTAAGCCAAACAAATGTATGGAAACCAACCTCAGTAATTAAACTACTGCTTCATGTTGAATGGTCTAAACCAGTGGTTTATAGCTGGACATGTATCAGGACACACCAACACCTTCACTTTCCAAATTTTCAGCTGCTCAAAAAAATGAAACCTCCTGACACCTGAGCTTTTGTTGTAATGATCCTTTAGTGTCTCACACATATAAAGTCATCAGCCTCTTTGAACAGGAGTTTCTCAGAAACTGTCCCATATAAAGTACACACAAATACCCCAAAATTCCAAATTACCTACCTTTTTTAATGAAAATTCTTAAACCTAGTTTTGAAGAATCCTAAAAAGCAACCCAAAATTTCTTTAAACTTTCCAAATTTCAAAGCAAATTCCCCCTTAAATGTATAACCAAATCCCTCCAAATTTACAATAAATTCCCAAATATTCCAGTAAAAGGATGGAAACATCCAAACAAAATCTTTAAAATTCAAAGCAAATTTCCAAGCACACCCTTCAATGAAAGTCACCAAAATCCATAAACTAGTGCTGTTGAAGGATTACAAGGTATAATTGTGATTAATCTCATGATTTCTGCAGTTAATTGTGATTAATCACGCCCTATTTAAAGCATTTAAAAATTCACATTTAAAAGTGGTTTGTGTCATTTTGTTTTTATTTAAATGTCTTTAAATAAAGGTAAGAGACTTCCGGTTTAAATTTTCTAGGCAGACTGAAGATTTTAGTTTGAACTTAACCACGGAAAAAGGAACTTTTGATGGACTAAAAAGGAAATAAGTGAACAGTTAAAAGGTAAATGTTTGAAGATTCAGATGATTCTAACTTTGCCACTGAGCTGTCTGAGTTTTAAAAGTGAAATGAGACATAAAGGAGCAGTGGTGGACTTATTTTACATCACTGTGGCTGCAGGAAGACACTGACATGGCAGTTTTTGGAGCATGACAAAAGGCCTGCAGTTTTTTGAGATTTTTTTTTTAATTGTGCTCTAACTGCTGATGGTAGTTAAAGATTAATGCAATGACTCTTGACAGCCCTTTATATAACCAAATTCTCTAAATTCCCATGAAAATATCAATAAAAACTTCAGCAAATTTTCCCAAATTTCAATAAAACTGCAAAATATACAAACAATTCTCCTGAATTTCCATGAAAATCATAAAAAATTTTCTTCTTAACTTCTAACTACTTCAACGGACATTCTGGGCCATTATCTTCAAAATTCTAGCAGCAGAAATTATGACTGTGTTGTTTGAAAGCCAGAGTGTATTGTCCTCATATGTACATGCTTAGAAAGTGAATGTGAAAGTTTGAAACTTAAGTTTTGAAACTTAGAAACTTAAGTTTTGGCTCCCACCAAAAGTGAAAGTGAAAGTGAACAAAATATGATGAAATGAGGAGACAGGTCAAAACAAGCATGTTTAAAGCACATAGTTACAGGAAGGTTTACAAGCAAACATTTTTGCTCAACACAGTAAAGAATTTTTGGTTATTTCTTAAAGAATTAACCTGTCATCTTGAGAAAATCAGCCTTATATCCTAAGAAAGGAGATAAAAATGTAGAAATCTGTGGAATATGACTGAAATGTACTAAATATGTACATAATGTCTGGAAGGTCCAGTCACTGGTTGATCAGTATTCCTGGCTACCATTACACCACTAAGACAAAAGAACACTCCAAGCAACTGAACACTGAAGCACTGAACATCCCCCCAGAGTTTAGTTAAATCCATCATCAAGAAATGGAAGGAATATGGCACATGTGTAAATCTGCCTAGATCAGGCCATCCTCACAAACTGAGTGAGCAAGAAGGAGACTAGTGAGAGAGGCCACCCAGACACCTCTGACTACTCTGAAGGAGTTACAAGCTTCAGCAGCTGAGATGGGAGAGACTCTGCATACAACAACTGTTGGCCGGCATCTTCATCAGTCAAAGCTTTATGGGAGAGTGGCGAAGAGAAAGCCACTGTTGAAGAAAACTCAGATTAAATCTGGACTAAATAATAATAATCATAATAATAATAACTTTATTTATATAGCACCTTTAAAAACAAATGTTTACAAAGTGCTTTAACAGACAGCAAAAGCAAGAACTCAGGGATTTCACAAAAAAACAAAGAACAAATTAGCAATAAACTAGACAGAGAAAGTTTTGATAATCAAACAGAAAGTCAAAATATATACAGATGTCTAATTGCATAGTTAAAGGAAAAGGAAGGACATAGACGATGATGACGGCAGTTAAAACACTGAAAGATGAAAATATTAAGGAAAAGACAGTGATATTATATGACAGTAAAATCATGAACACACATATAAGAAGACACATATAAGAAGGCGACATCACATCATTAGGAATAAAACAAGAATAAGAAGATTAATAGCAGGTAAAAAGAGAGGGAAAGGAAGGAAACTTAAGTTTTGGCTCCCACCAAAAGGCATGTGGGAGACTCCGTGATCAAGTGGAAGAAAGTTCTTTGGTCTGATGAGACCAAAATGTAGCTTTTTGGCTATCAGACATGATGCCAAACACTGCACATCACTGCAAACACGCCATCCCCACAGCATAGTGGTGGCAGCATCATGCTGTGGAGATGCTTCTCAGCAGCCGGCCCTGAAAAGGTAGAAGCAGAAATGAATGCAGCAAAATATAGGAAAATCCTGGAGGACAATCTTATTCAGTCTGGATGAGAACTACAGCTTGGAAGAAGATTTATTTTCCAGTAAGACAATGAGAACAAGGCATACAGAGAAAGCTCCACAGAAATGGTTTAAAGACAACAGGGTGAATGTTCTGGAGTGGCTGAGTCAAGGCCCAGACCTCAATCCCCATGCAACCTGACAGAGCTTGAGCAGTTTTTCACTTTGGCATTAAAGAAGGCTTTTTTCTCATAAAAGAAACTTTATATTGACCATGATTGATATATAAAATCAGCAAAAGGATAAACCATCCAAGGGATTCAGTGCTTTTTATAGGCACTGTATATCTGCAAACCTATACACAGTTTAAGTAAATTTTTCATTCACGGTCTGCGTGGATTCAGAAACTTGCCTACCTCTATTTAACCCCCCACAAGTGAGCTGTCCTGACTCCACCTGTGCCTCCACTGCCGCCTAACAGCTGCTTTTTGCAGACAGCCTTTAGCTGCCAGCCTTGGGGATATTTTCTTTATCGTAACAGACGATTTATCTCCTAAAACAGAGAATATGCCATAAGTTCCACCTCTGTCCTTGTAATGCTCCTAACCTCTAATCAGAGGAGTGAGCCTTTATTGGCCCCGGATGCCAAACTTTGCGTGATTCCAGTTAAACCAGCCTGGATCTCCTCTATGAAGGAGCTCCAGTGTGTGTGTGTGTGTGTGTGTCACAGCAGCGCAGGTTTCCCAGCTGTTGGTGCGCTCGCGCCGGTGGGCGGGCACAGAGACGGGCTGAAAAAAGCTGGGTGGAGTTAGACAGCAGCGCTTTTAGGAATGGGTCCCATAGCGTTTCATTTAGACAGCAGAGTTACCCAAGAAGAGCTGGAAACACCTGATGGTCTCTGTGGGACAATCCGCTCCATATCACTCCTCTCTTCACTGTCGGAAGATCAATCTACCTCCAGGCTTCAGTTTTGTCGACTTCTATTTTTGTTTTCTCTCCTGAAAAAGTACCAGAGCCAGCTGATTCCTCTCCTCTCTCACTTCAGCCAAAGAAATACTGATAAGGAGACATTGCACTACTCTTTTTTATTGTTAATATTTATTGTATTTTGCACTAACGATGCACACCACGCAGAAGGACACGACATATACGAAGATTTTTGTCGGGGGTCTTCCCTACCACACCACGGATTCAAGTCTCAGGAAATATTTCGAGGTGTTCGGAGAGATTGAAGAAGCGGTGGTCATTACCGACAGGCAGACCGGAAAGTCGAGAGGTTATGGATTTGTAAGTATCACTTCGAAATCCTCATTTTTACGCAGAATTAGCCATTTTACGCACGAGGGAAAAGTCGTGCTCCGGCCCACCAAAAACGCCCAGATAAACACGACTTTCACTGCACTTATCATTGTTTGTGTTTTGATAAGAAAGTCCCTCCTAAACTTGTCACTGGCTTCTGTTGCAATCACCAACTTGTTGCGCTTCGGTATGCGCCCTGACACGTTGAAACGTGGGCTGACAGCTGTGGTGGGCTGAGGACGAAACCGCACCGTGATGTCAAGTTATCACACAGCAGCTTTATCGAGAAGTTTCATCATCTCAGAGCTGTTTACGAAGTTTCCCCGAACGCTTGGTTCAACATTTTACTCCCACTCGGCAAAAAAAGTGTAGATGGGGACATAAAAAAGCCACACAATCCACGATAAGCGCGTAAAATCCTGTATAACAGGTGGACTGTGGCATGAGTATCAAAGAAGACGGGCTGTTTGGATGGATAAACTTTATTAAGCCATGTTTCAGTTAACAAATCAGGCACAAAAATACAAAATTTGACATTCTTACATTGATGGATTAAATGTTGGTTTGGTTACAAACTTTTTTGGGCATGTTGGCCTCATGAAATTAAATATTATAAAGAAAATGCAATGAGAAAGGCTTAAAAGTGAGCATTTAATAGTTTTAGAGGTTATTCTGGTTAAGATGTGACTTGTATGTTCACCTTGAGGGCTGCCTTGCCCCATCTTACATGTACCAATCAATCTTTATACAAAGGTTATTTGCAATGCAAGCAGGTCTAGCCTGTTATCTACAAAGGCCCAACATAAATATGTCATTTGGCAAAGAAAAATAAATGTATTCTACATTTTATATGCAGTATAAAAAGACTATTTCTGAGACTATAACTGCTTGCATCGTCTCCCTTGATATGCTTAAAATACAGCCTGTAAAAGTGAGATCTGACTCACTGCAACATCGAATCCATTCATTCATTTTCAACTCAGCTGCAAAAGAGTGAGTTGAAGCTCTGAGCGGAGTGATAAAGTCTAGTTTGGAGAGATAAAGGAGCCGTTTGATGTGTCCGCCTTGCTCCAGTTCTACTCCTGATAGTTTCACCACTTCCACATGAGGATGATAGATGGATGCACAGCAAGAGAGAGACATTCACACATTCACAAAGTAATGTCTTCATTTATCCTTTATAGGCACTGTCTCTAATGCTTCCTCCTTGTGTCAGGTGACGATGGCGGACCGCTCGGCTGCTGACCGGGCCTGCAAGGACCCCAACCCAATCATTGACGGCAGGAAGGCTAACGTCAACCTGGCCTACTTGGGGGCCAAGCCTCGGGTTATGCAGCCAGGTAAATGAAGAGAAAATCGTCTGCTACCACCTACAGGTGTTTTATCCATCAGTCAAATAGGGGCAGATGTGAATCTTCAAAGGGCCAAAAGCATGTTTAATCAACACAGCACGCGTGTTTGCTCTCATTGTGTTTGTTAGAGAGAGAAGAGTTTAGTTGGCAAAGCAACAAACTTGAAAATCAAGTCAGTCCTTCCTAATTTCCACCTCAGGGTTTGGGTGGTTTTTCCTGAAAGCTGGAGCAAATGTAAGAGCATGTCTGTAGGTGGATACAGATAGAAAGCTTATGTACTCACATAAAGACTAAAAAGACTTTCCAGCTGTGTGAATTCATGCTTTTCTGTCTGTTCTGCAGGCTTCACTTTTGGTGTTCCCCAGATTCACCCAGCATTCATCCAAAGGCCTTATGGGTAAGTACTTAATAATCTGTGAGCACTGGTTTGTTTCTGCAAACATTAACATGCTTAAATGTATTTTCTCTCATTTTATTGTAATAAATCCCACTTTTCTCCCTAAACAATAATGCATAGCTGATAAATCCAGACACTAAGTTGTATGAAGTTTATCTTCGTCTAACAGCAAGGCAGACTGCCCCGTCTAGGTTTGCCTGTTTGTAAAAGTGTGTGTGGGTGCGTGAACGTGCCGGCGTGTGTGTGCTGAGTGGACAATGATGGAAACTTCCAGCCTGACTCAATGTTGTCTATCTTTCTCTGGTCCGACAGGCTCGCTCTCGGTTAAGCTAACTCTGTGGAATAGTTCAGCGAGCGTAATCAAAGATCAGAGAAAAGGAATAACCCGTAGACTCAAACACACAAACAAGCTCTCGAAATGGTGATTATAGATGCATGTACGTGGATTTTTATTTTTTTTTAAATAGTTTAGAGCTTTGTGTGCGGTTATGAAGTGGTGTTGTTAGCTAAACCGTGTGCTTTCTTACTTTATTCACATTTTTAAAAAAAAGCTGGATTGATTGAATTTTTGGGGTGTTTTTTTTCTTTTTGTGGAAGCGTGTTAACTTTGCCAAAGATGGGCAAAGTTTGACTTTAATCATTGATCTTTCATTGCTTTTAGCTTGTGGTTTAACAGGATGTAGTGTTTCCTGTCTTGTTGGAGTGAGTGCTGAATCTTCTGTGTGATTTTTTTAATTTCTTTCAGTCTCATTCATGACGTTAGACCTTCAAAATAACAAAGCCCATCACTGCTTGTGCATGCTCACAGCATATTCCTGCAGTTTGCAACATTAACACAACTTAGAAGTAACACATCCTGTCAAATGTTTGCACCTCTCCTGTCTTCTTAACTGTTTCAGTCTCTCTCTGTCCACACACTTCTGCAGATGTAGATGTCTCTGAGGTCTATCAGTTATAATGTGAGCCCTAACCAGAGTAGTATGAGAGTGTTGAATCGGTTCATATGGATTCGTGCTCTTATTGTGTGTCTTTGTCTGCAGTGTGACAAACAAATGTCTGGATGTCTCTCCCTCACTTTCTCTCTCATTCTCTCGGAGCGAGCTTTCGTCACATGGGCCCGTGGTGTTAAGGAAAACAAGCGCAACCATTGTGCCACACAAAGCCCCGAATGCTGACGCTGCAGTCGCATGAAACTCTGTTGTGTGTGTGTAAGTGTTGAGGGGGTGACAGCACGGTAGTGTCTCTATCTGTCATGTAAGCAGAGCAGGGGCCATTTAAACGCAGCCAGTAGGGGCCCCATAAACATGAAGGCCTCTTATATGTACATTTTCAAGTAAAATCAAGCAAAAAAGCGAGATAGATGTGTGGGTGCTAAAATGATGATAGCGTGTTTGTGCAGCTTTGACAAAGAAAAGTCATTTTTATGAGATTAAAAACAAGAAATTAGCCAGTAGTGGATGCCGAGATCTGAGGTTTTAATATTGTTAGATTATTACTTGCAATCAAATCTGAGATTATTATTCTGATAACCCTATTACACTTGGCGTCAGATCTGGTTTTGATACTCTGAGTTTTGGTGGCGGTTTAGTAGGATTTCAGTTTCATCAAATTTCAGACCTCATGCTCCTCTAATTCTTCTACATGTGACACTTAAATGTCAAATCATTCAGTCAACTAAAACTATGACTAAAAAAGTTTGTGACTACCCTCTCTTCATGAAGAAGATGATACAAACTCTATTGTATGCAATACAAATTAAAAAGATATACTTATGTGTGTAGGGCTTTTAAAACAGGGGTTTACAAAGTGCTTTGACAAATTTGCAAAATAAAGTATAAGATCACAAACGGCAAAAACCAAAACCTTGATAGCTGAAGAACTGAGGAAAGCAGACTGAACAAAATCATACCAAACACCAAAAACCCAACAAAAAACAAACAAACGAAAAAAAAAAACAATTAAGAACACATCACATGAATGAAAGCGATACTATCAATCTGAGAAAAGATCATAAGAACCCAGAATAACCTAGAAAAACCAGTGATTCAAGAACAAGACTAAAGACAGAGACCTGATTAGAAAACAATAAGAGAGGAAACACAAAGACAATAAATGTCAAAAATTAGATGGAGAGTAGGGCTGGGCAATTCATCAGAAATTAAATTTAATTCTAACATGTTTGCATTTTCAAATTGTAGAAGATTTAATATTTCTTTAACCCGAAATGTGTCAAATTACCAGTTTAATGCAGTTTTTTGCAGATGAGATGTCATGGTACACATTACGCAAGTTTTCAAGTGGAATAGAAGATTTAGAATAATTTGCAAAAAATGCTACTTTCCTTATTGTTGTAGATTTTTTCTTATAAAAAGATTAGAATGACAATTAAAAAATGATAATTCCCCTTTAATACAACAGTTCATATTGGATTGAAATGGGACAAAATTATCACTATTAGATTTTTTTTTTTCAGAATTGTTAAGCCCTAGTTTTATCTATATAATATTTTCCCAAAGATTTATTTTGGGGTGTGTTGCCTTTATTAGAGATAGGACAGTGCAGCCAGAAATAGGGATGAGAGAGTGGGGAATGACATGCAGGGAAAGAGCCACAGGCCAGACTTAAACCACTGCATGCATGCCACCAAACCACCAGGCCATCTGGGTCCCAGAATGCTCAGTCACCTTTAAGTAAATTTAGTTTTGGTCATGACAAAAATTTCTGGACAGACATTATTCAAGGTATGACGGTAATTTCTTCAGTGTATTTTAGGGTAATTAAAGTATGATTGTGCATTAATGAGAGAGTCAACATTTATAGTAGTTTATATGAAAACAAATTAGTTCAAAGAAAATAACAGTTTCAACTAAAATTCCCTTTTATTGACTAAAACTGGTCTAAAATGTTTTTGGGTTTTGTCAACTAAAACTAGACTCAAAGTAGTGATGTTTTTGGTATGATATCAGCAGAAATTAAAATTTCTTCCAGTATTTACAACCAATGTTTTGTCTATAAAAAACTGCCTTTATCAGCTCTAATATCGGATGTATGTACAAGTAAGTTAGTGGAGTTTTAGGTGGGACAGACCTACGTCAGCTGAAGTCTTTTTCTTCATTCATCATTATTCCTTATGCTTCAAAGTCTGTTTAAAGGACTGACATTTGTTCATGCTCAAACTTTTGTGTTTTAAGCCTGAAGTTTTAGGTCCGAATTACATCTAAACATTGATATTGATGTTAGTATTGGCTAAAATTATATTTCAAATATTATCATGACAGATATTGGCAAAAATCAAACATCGTGAAAATGAACAAAATGTGACCAAAGGTATTTCAATCTAAAGACTGAGACTAATTTCAAAATAGTTGCCAAAATGAACACCTGTCCTATCCCAGCATGGCAAGGGGACTATTACTGGATGCTAGTGCTAACATAATTCCCTGTATTAATCTGAGTTTTGCACAGAAAGTGAGGAAAACTTGTAATATCATTTCACAGAGTCTAAAACAAGACTTTTCCAAGGCAGTGTGTCATTAGCAACAGGAGCGCTGAATGGGCTAACCCTAACGCCAGCAAGTGCTTATTTATGGTTTTAAACGTGACCAAGTTCACTTGGGGTTCAACCAAATTAGATGTTGAAACCAGAACTAGCACTGGATAATGTCTCTGTGTAGTCTGATGAGCATTTTAATGAAAATGAAATATGAGAGGTATTTGTGAGGGCATTCAAGTCGGTATGAAGACTTTATTAAGCTGTAAAAACATGTTCAGACTAAAGATTTGTGATGTTTCAGAATGCTGTGGGCTGTGATTCAGTTTCAAGCCGCCTTCTCAGCTTTTTTTAATGTAAAATTACTGCCTGTGTACGGAGTGATGTACTGAGTGCCCTAGAGGTGATTCAGCTCATTTGATAGAGACTATTTCCATCTATTTTACAGACTACTTTTGTTATTTTCTGTTACTTTAATGGCTCTGAAATTAACCTCACAGTGATCGAACAAAATGCATAGACCTCAACACTGTAGTGACTAACATCATAATAGTCATGTTCTGTAAGTGGCCAATATCCTCCATCCATTTTTGAGGGCAGTGGGACGTAAACACAGCTTGCTTTATAGTGAAATTAAATGTTGTGATTGTCATAATTTTGCCCAGCACAATCAAACTGGTCAGAAATAGACCAAAGGGTGAGCTATGTGTAAAAATTAGAATTGGAAACAGTGAAGGAGAGGGTCCTTTAACCTTACTAAATCGATTTCTATATTAAAGTGAAGCTGACACCCTAATAGGGGAATCCAGTTCAATGCATCACTTGGCCCATTGGTTCCTGGTGGTGCTGAGATCTAAAAGAAGCAATAGTTAGGGACGACCCCATCAGAGCGTTGGTCACCCTCAGGGAGGACTAGCAATGTAAAAACCTAAACCTAGTCAGATCAGAGAATTGAGGAGCCTGAAAAATCTCTAAATTGATCAGAAACTAAAATAAGAAAAATGCAGAGCATATTTAAAACTATATGAATTCTGAATTTCATGTGCATTGATGAAACGGCAATGATTTCTAATACAAACTTGAATAAACAGTATGCTCTTGGTCTGTATTAATGGTATATTATGGTAGTTTTATGTTGAGTTGTATAAGGTAGTTAGTGATAGTAGTGGCATTGTCCTCCAGTGATTGCAGTGACTGCTGTCCCTTCAAACAGGATGGGCTTGGGGAAGCTAGGCTATACAGTGGAGCAGATGGGTACAGTTTATCTGTGTAATTTAGTGAGTTTAATGTAAAAATGAGCCAAAAAAAACAATGCTGCCTCAACTGTACACTATAACAGAATTTTTTAAAGAATGTTATCTTTCACCCGGAAAGCCTCTGTGTTTTGCACTATTTTACAATGTGAGCTTCGGGTATGGGCTACGTTCTCTTCCGCCTTAGAGTCTCTGAAAATCTGCAGGCTTCGTCAGAGGAAGCAACAACAAACACACATTGGCACATTGTTTTCATAAAGTAAACATACTGTGCCAAATGTGTTTTGTCTAGTTATATGACATTTAAATAATTAAGCCACTTATATAACCTTACCTTGATGACAAACTTCCATCAGCTTCTCTTGGAGAAAGTTGAAGATGGTCGGTAAAACACTGGTGAACTCTGGGTGGGGAGTGATGCAGGCTGCAGGCATCTGTGAGCTGCTGTCCTTAATCAGAAATGACCAGAAGAAGTGCTGATAAGTCCCAATCATGACAGCTCTCTGTGTGGGCAGGGGCTCACAGTCCACACACCGATAAGCTGTGGCGGAAGAGCACGTAGCCGAAGCTCGCTTTGCAAAATAGTTCCGAACACAAAGGCTTCCTGTGTGAAAAATAAAATGCTTCAACATTTTTCAAGATAGCCTACAATTGAGACAGCACTGTTTTTTGACTAATTTTTACCTCAAACTTGCTAAATTAAGAGGAGAAACTGTACCCATCTGCTACACTGTATAGCCTAGCTTCCCCAAGCCCATCCTGCACTACTCCCCGGGGTACCTTACACAATACAACCTCAAAAATACCAAAAGATCCCTTTAAACATAGGTTTTTTCTTTATTAGGATTAAACCAAGTCTTGTGTGTTATGTGAAGCTGGACACCAGGTTCATTTTGCCTTGGCTGTAACCAGCTCTTACGAGCACCTCACACATATTTACTAGATCATGTCACCTCAGATTGGTCTTTTACTCCCTCCCTCAGTGGATTGTAGAGCCTTTATTTAGCCTTGAACTTTAATGTCTGCTAGGTTGCATGAACACACGATTCTGACAACAATATGCAGAACAATTCTTCACATTGAACTGTAGGTACCAGCATGGTTCAGAAAACAGCCTCAGAGTTACTGTGATGTATTTGTTAGAAAGTCATCTTTGAACATGTCTCAGACAAAGTTTGCCCTCCCATAGCCCAAACATTGCTCATCCTCTCTACGTCTGTGTGTATGTAGTGTTCTAGCACATGCATGTAAATGTGCATTAGTCCACCTAACCATGCCATAGCTACAGAACTTTTGGAGGAAGCTTCATCATGCTGGGAAACCAAAATGCTGCAAGAATGTTTTTCCGCTGTATTCAAATACGAAATCTGTAAAAGAAATATTACAGTTATGATTCATGTTTCTTTAATATCAGAAACTAAACAGACAGTAGTGATAATGAAGTCAGGTCAGTGGGTCATATTCCAGTGTGAAACCTCTTCTAAGAGAACTCCAAGCTAAGTTTAGCCCACTCAGCTAACATGACTGTGTCATAGTGTTACAGTAAATCATAGGAATGGTGTAAAATTCCTTGTTAAATGTAATTTACTTATTTTTAGATAGAATGCTAATTTTAGCTGTCATGACTTAGCAAAAAAAGTACCCTTGTTTGATTGATAAATTATTTACCGGCAAACTTTAAAGACAAAAAAACTGGGACGTTGTGTAAAATGTCAGTGAAACAGAATAGTGATTTGAACATCCTTTCCAACCTATTTCCAATGAACCACAGCACAAAGACAAGGTGTTTAATGTCAAAACTTATCAACTACATAGTTTTTGCTAATACACACATTCTGAATGAAATTCCTGCAAAGTTTTTGGGGTGTGAAAAGTCTGGGAAAGTACTGCAATGATTCAAAAACAAAACAAAAAACCTGGAACACATGATAGAGTTTCCGCTAGACTTTTTTGTCTCCAGCCTAAATGACCAGCAGTCACCAAGAACTCCAGCCACTTAAAACATCTACTGGACATTTGCTTTAGATAACCACGTGACCAGTAACCTACTTTTAACAGCAATAAAACACAGAGAAAAATGAAACACATCTTTATGTCTGCACTAAAAAGAGACTGAGGACACGTTTCCGTTTTGACCGTTAACTCTTAGTTAACACATGAGCTGCTACGTAACTCAGCAGCTTACAACAGTGAAATACCATCCTTCACTGGAAACACCAACAAATTGTCCAAACAAATAACTAACTAGTGGTCCGTTAACCAGAAAACCACCTTAAAACTTGCCATTACATATGAAAAGTGGGTCTTACCATCAGTCGTCCCATATTGCTGATGATCTCAACTGTAACCGCCACTAAAAACTGTAAAATCCATTGTGATTTATTTGGAGTAGTCCTGAAAAGACAAAAGCATCCTCTCTGGATAGTTCAGTACAGCCTCCTCTTGTCATTGAATCTTCCCTGCAGTTGAAGTTACATTTGCTGCTGCTACTATAGGTTAGATTAGCCTGAAAGCCCTGAGCTATGGAGAAGTGATATGGTGCTCTCACCATTTGCCCAAACAATCCATGCCTTTCTGAATGACATAATTCTGTGTTGAATACAGTTCCACTTCGTCAGAGAATTGGTCAAGGTCAATTTACCCACTCATCAGAGTCCACCACAACTCTCTGCTCAGCCCAGGCCCGTCCTTATTCCAGCCGCTGCATTGGTATTTATACAACTCTGGTATCTGCAGTTCTTTTTGCTTCAGCTTCCTTATCATCTGAGTTGATGACTAACTCAGAATCCTTCCACACTGTTAGTTTCCCCACATAGTTTTCAGTAGCTCTAAAGTCCCCTGGAGATATGCTTTATGTCATCCATGTTGATCAGATGAATATTTACCGCCTAAATTAGCCACGGGCTGTGTTATGTAGATATACAACCCCAGCACCAAGCAGGAAGAAGGTTGTAGTGAAATTACTTTTAGTCTATATTAAAGGATTCTTGGCAAAATGGTCATCATGTCCTCTGAACTAAAGAGGAAACAGTCATCTAGAATGTTATCGACACAAAGTTCAAAACTCTGCATTTGTGATGGTGTGGGGTGTATTAGTGCCCATGGGATGGATAACTTGCACATCTGTGAAGGCATCCTTTAAAATAAGAGGCACATACAGGTTCTGGAGCAGCCCTTCCATAAAGACGTCTTTTTCAGGGACCTCTCTGTTTATTTCAGCGAGACAATGGCAAGCCACATTCTGAAGGAGTTACAACAGCATGGCTTCACGGAAAAGAGTGTTGTACTAAACTGACCTTTCTCCCATAGAAAATGTATGGAGCATTATGAAGCACAGACTACAACAACAGATATGCCTTACTATTGACTAAAGATATACATCAAGCAAGAATGGGAGAGAATTTAACCTAAACGTTTAGTGCTTCAGTCTCCAAACACTGGTGCACTGGAACTTAAAAGTGGTAATCATGCTCCTGTCCCAACTTTTTTATAATAATCATATTATAATATAATTAAATTCAGATTTTTAAGTCAGTCTGTCTGTCTATCTGTCTGTCTGTCTGTCTAAAGTAAAGTGAAACAACATTGGCCCTTTGATCATTCAGTACCTTCTGCTAAGTCACAGCAGCTAATATTAGCATTTAATTAAATCTGTTAGCAAGAAATCAAGACTTTTTCATCCAGTCCTGTAACCATCAAACATTTATGTTAACAAGAAAGAAGCTGAATGCTCATGCTAGCAGCTGTAAAATGTTAGCTAACAGGTTATAGCTTATCTGTTATCTCCAAGGGAGCTCCAAGAAGGCTTCGATAAGATAGATTTTCCTACAACTTTCATGTAATAATGAGGGAAATTAAGTTTCCTGAAAATCTTGACTTGGCAATCTGTTGACTTGGAATAACAAGCCTGGCTTTTGGTAAAAGCAAAAACATTTTAAGAGCTTATTTTTCACCCAGAAAGCCTCAAATCTTTTTTGAATTATTTTACAATTGGCTATGTGCTCCTCCGCCTCAGTCTCCCAACAGCTGTTTGTTTCAGAGGAAACAACGGGTAACTAAACTACAAAAAAACTAGTTACTTCCACTCAGTTTTCTACTCCAACCGCTGACACATTGTTTTCAAAAAGTATACATACCATGTCGACAATAGCTTGTCTAATTATCAGCCATTTTAAGAATAAAGCCACAGCTGTAACCTTACCTGGATGACAATTTTCTATTCAGCTGTTCTGGTCAGGGTCAGTTTCTCTAATTTTTCCCAGTATGTCTGTGAAACACTGGCATTCAGTTAATCAGGGCACTCTGGATGGGTAGTGATGCAGGCGCCTATAGCTGCTATCCTCTATCAGAAATGTCCTGATGTAGAGTTAAAACTAAGCCCCACTTATGACAGCAGTAGCTCTCATAGACATGGGTTTGCAGTTCACACACCAATACCAGCTGGTAACTCAGTATCTCCACTAAAGTTTCTCTCCTCTTTCTTCCCACTGAGTCTCTATCTGTAGACGTTACTCTGTGAACTCATAAAAGCATCCCCTCGTATCCACAGTAAACGGCACATTATCATGAAAAGAGTCGAAAAGCTTGTTTTGATTTTGATTTAGCTTAGCTTATTGTTGTTTCCTCTGGCAAAGCCTGCAGACCCAAACAGCTGCTCAGATACACTGAGGCGGAAAGTAGCGCCAAACTTAGAGGCTGTCTTGGTGAAAAATAAAATACTTCAAAAATTTGCGATATAGCATACAATTGAGCCAGCATTGTTTTTTAGTCCCATTTTTAAGTTAAATTTGCTAAATTACACAGAGAAACTGTACCCATCTGCTATGCTGTACAGTCTAGGTTCCCTGCCAGTAAAACCAGTGAGACTTCTTAAAGCTCACCGAGATCATCTGAGGATAATACTACCATTGCCAAGTACCTTATACAACTTAAGAAATACCCAAATATCCATTTAAGATAAAGATAAAATAAGTAAAGATATGGAGAAAATGACTGGAATTAACCCATTATCAATGGAAAAAGGAGTCAGAAAAAATCTATAAAGACAGGCCTACCTTTGCTCATCAAATCAATCTTTTAACAAACATTGTCGTTTCAGTTTCTGATCAGTCTAGATTTAATAAATTTTGTAGGCTTACTCTAACTTTTAAAAGTAAGAGTTTTGTCGCTGGCCTTCCGTCTAACCCGTGTTTCTGATTGTGTCTGTAAAAAGTTCTTCAGTAACACCAATCCTCCACTTCTAACCAGTTAGCCTCTTCAGTTTAGCCCTTCCAGGTTTCTTTCTTTTATTTTTCTCTTTTTAGTGGAGTGATTGTGCCGTGCCCTTGTTTTTGTTTCTGTAATCAGTCTAGTCAAAGTAGACATTTTTTAAACGTATTTCTTCCTTTCTGATGCCTGGCTGTTGTTCTGTTTTTCCTGTTTTTCTCCTGGTGCACTGTTTTGGGTGAGATGTGGGTTGGATTGGATCATGGAGTGCTGACAATAGGGTTGCCACGATAGATCCTGCCTTTCAGCCATTAATATTTATTGCAGCTGTTTTCTTCTCGCCCAAAACAGACTCAAAACCACATGTTGTTAAATCATCCTGATTTAATTTTATTTTCTTTGATATAACTCTCAACAGATTACTTAACAACCTTCCTTCAAACTTTCAAAGTATCTAAGGGCCTTTTTAAAACAAAAATCCAGCTATTTCTTTGCATCTTGATGCTTCAGATTCAGTTTGACTCTTATTTCATCTTTATAGCTATTTCTCAGGAGATCAAACATTCAAGTTTATTCAAGACCGCTCAAACTTTTTCACAAACTATCATAAACTTTCCTTAGCTAGCTGTTTGAATTTTCAGGCCTGGGGGGCGAAATAAGGCTATGTCATGGAGGGCAAAATGCACTCATTGTTCATAACTATTTAATCAAAACATCCCTCTGGGTGCTAACCTAGTCCCGGCTCCCCCCGCCACCCAGGCTTTTTGTCCCAGCACACAGGGGGAAATGGCCAGCAGCGTCCCTTTTTGAAAACTGTCCAGCTGTCAAAGTGGCAGTGACATTTTCACAATGCTTCTCTTGGCTCATCTCCTCTGTCCACATCCCCAACCCCCCCGCACTGTAAGCCTCCCCTCCCTCTCCTCCCCCACCTGCTCGCCCTCCAGCAGGCCACAGAACAGAACCACAGCCAAATCCCGAAGAGACGGACAAACAGGCTGCAGGTTAAATGCTAATTTATCCTGTCATCTGGCCTCTCTAAAGTTGCGTTCAAACCCACAAATATGAAAATAGTTCCTGTGTTGTTTCCCAAAGACATCATATCTTTACCTCCTTCAAATGTTATCATACTGGTGTTAATAAAGTTTAAAAGTTTATTCATTTCAGATGATCTGAGTGACCCGGAGGTTGAACACCTCTTAAGGGTCAAAGTTTTCCTCAACTTCCTGTCTTCTTTTCACAGAGATTTCTATTTTGGCAACCCTATATTATTCTAATCCCTACTAGCAGGCCTTTCCTTGGTGTTCTTGACTGGTGGATTGGACTGGGGCTGAATGGTGGGTGGTGGGCGGGCGCTTGGCCGCAGTGTGATGGAGCTGGGTTTGGGATTGAAGGTGAGACCCACTGACTTGAGTATCATACTAACCTGTCATTTGTGTGTTTGTTTCACAGCATCCCGGCCCACTACGTGTACCCTCAGGCCTTTGTTCAGCCAAGTGTGGTCATCCCTCATGTGCAACCTGCAGCTGCTGCGCCTGCCACAGCAACCTCCCCCTACATCGACTACACTGGAGCTGCCTATGCACAGTATTCAGCAGCTGCAGCTAGTGCTGCAGCAGCTGCTGCATACGAGCAGTATCCGTATGCTGCGTCCCCTGCCGCCGCAGGCTACGTGGCCACTGCAGGGTACGGCTACGCAGTCCAGCAGCCTTTAGCCACCGCAGCTCCTGGCTCAGCTGCTGCTGCAGCCGCGGCCTTCGGTCAGTACCAGCCTCAGCAGCTGCAAGCTGACCGCATGCAATAGCAGCTACTGCAACTGATGGACATGCACGGCGAGGAGGCCCGCGCCCGGCCATGGCTGTTTGATTATGAGGTGGAGCAGCAAAGGAAAAGGAAGCGGGAGTGGCTGTAAGGGCGGGCGTGTCAGCGACTCGGAGACAGAGTCGCTTTAATGATGATGATGATGGTGATGATGATGGTGGTGGTGGTAGTGATAATGATGGTGAGGTGGGAACTTTTTACAGTAACTTTCCAACTTGCTGTGCTTCAACCAAAAAGAGAAAAAGAAAAAAAGATGCAGAACAAATAACGGAAAGAGATTTACTACTATTATTATTATTGTTGTTGTTGTTTCAATAATTATTATTATCATTACTATTATCATTGTAATAGAGTACTTATTTCTAGAGAAAATGCAGGAACTAATCCCTGTGGTTGGTGTAGATGTTGAACTAAGCCTTTAAGTCCTATTGCTGTCTTAATGTTAGTTAAGGAAACTGTTCTCTTTTTCACTTTTTTGGTTATTTAATGCCCTCATAACATTTATATTTATTATGATTATTGTTACACACTGGGGGCTTTTCTTGTCTTTTTTTTGTCTTTTCAAATGCATATTTTTTGGAGTAAATATTTTTCTGATAATCAGGGAAATGGAACCGTTTCCAAAGTGTTAGCTATGATAATGTGACCTCTGTCAGGAAGTCGAGGAGTCCTAACTCATCGTTTCACACATATTTGAAGAACTACCTTTTTATCTTCCTGATGCTGAATGTCCCTTTTTTTTAACTCTGTGTCTCGACCTCTTGACCTATGCAAAGCAAGCAAATCACAAGGAGACAAAACGACAAAGAAAAAAACAAAAAAACTGAAAATGTCATCAACTCTGACTCTATTCTTGGACTAAAATGGGGACTTGGCAAACAAAACAAACGCACTGACAAAAGGAGAGAGGTTGAACACGGCTGCAGACAATGAGAAACACTAAATCAGTCGCTTTTCCACATGTTTCACTCACTCACACGTACACTGACACATGCATCCAGAGCTGCACACATAGCGGACAAAGACAAAGGCAGCACAGTCGTGTTTCTCTGTTGCTCTGGGATGGAGAGAAAGAAAATGAGGCAGAGAGAGAAAGAGGGAGAGAGCAGCTGCTGGTGGGGGTGGAACGAGCAGCTCTAGTGCCACACAGACAGATCACTCTGGAAAGAACGCATCACTTGTGCTCGTTTGTTGAGCTGTCACATTTTAATCCCCGGCCGGGCCCATTTGGGAACCAACTTCACAACCCTCCACCCAGCACAGAGCCCCAAAGCAGAGCCCCCACCCCACCAATTCAGGCCTGCAGCTGTCAGCACTTCCACCTCTGTGCTGCTGTAGTCTGGTGTCAGGTATACTCTCACAAACATGCACACTTTTACCAAAGCCACCCCAACAACTGGCCTGCCTCATGTCTGTCAAGAACACCAGGTGGGGTGGAGACGAGGGGGGGACTCTTTGACGTTATGTCGGTCTGTGTGCCTTACATTTTTACTACTATTTAAGAGAAAAAAAAAACTGAAAAAAGAAAAATTACTATTTAAGATATTTATTTTTGAGGGTTGACTATGTTGACGCTCTGACAATAGAGACTTAGTGGTGGTACTGTATTAATAATATTATGTACTCATCTCAAGGCATATGCATAGCTTATTATTATCATTATTATCATAATTATTATTATTATAATTATTATTATAATTATTATTATTATTAACATGCTCAACCAAAATGTTGATGTAGGACTTATTTAAGATACTGTTATGTGCACTGTACTTTAATTTTTTATTATCTTTTGGATTCTTTAGAACATGACATTAAATATTAGCTCAATGCCTTTATGCCTTTTTGTAGGGAAGAACTTTATTTAAATGCAGGCCTGTTTGCATGCAGATTGTACTCTGCCTCTTCTGTGTTTAGATGAGAGCAAAACACAATAATAACTTTTACAAAAAAAAAAAAAAACAAGCAAAAATGCTGCTTTCTCCACTAGAATGTATAGTTGTTGTCGAGGTTTCAGTAGCTGTGCTCCTTTTGCTTAATATTCATCAGATGGGCTATTTTACACTGTTGGGAATTTTTATACTTGAACTATTTCTTACAAGGGAAATATGAAAAATAAATGACAAAAAAACTTTTTAAGGAAGCTTTTCATTGTCACTGGATGAAGGCATGTAAAGTGTTACTATTTAAATGCAAAGGTCCTGTTGATATTGAAACCTTTACTTTCAACACCATTTACTCAAAATTGAAATAAAAGATTATATTTAAGATGTTTGGTGATATTTCTTTTTTAAAGGCTTGTTTGATTCAAACCAGTGTCACAGTGTCAGTCACAAGTTTGGTGTGCATTGCTGTATGTTTATAATAATGCGATACTGAGATAAATCCTAAACTTGAAATTACTGATTCCCAACCTGGGGTCCAGGACCCCCTTGGGTAGGCGCCAAGGATCTCAGGCTTTGTCTGCTTAGAAGTGATCAAAATCATATTTACACAGACTGACTAAATGATAAAACACTAATTAAACACTTATTAAATAGTAATTGATGGATTTTGGTATAAAAAAATGTAAGCCTATCTTCTTTGGGTTTTTATCAATGAAGTGTTTTAAATCTATGTTGATGATGTGTCCCTTCTTAGGGGGTTCAGGTCTTCTCAGATACAGAAGGGCTCTAAAGCAGGGGTGTCCAAACTTTTTGCAATGGGGGTCGCATTCAAATACATGTTGAGCTGACTGGGCAAATTTGACGCACATCACCATAAGTGTGTTGAAATTAGTAAAAGAATTCTCATTTAGCGGTGGTTTAAGATGTGCTTAGTAATTGAATATGCTTCAAGAAAAACAATAGCCACGTCAATGGCTGACAAAAGAAATAGCTAACCATTGTCAAAGACTTTGGGCCACCTGATCAGGTTTCGGGGGGCCCCGGTCAGCCGTGATTACCAACGGATCTGCCTCTAGGAAGATAAGCATGATATGCTTGTTAAATCGGACCTTGAGATGAAGCAGATAGGAGGCAAAGGAACGCTGTTACTGGCTCCTTTTGTTTCCATTCATCAGGCCATGATGACTTGAGGTATCATTATTTCACCTGTCAATACAATTTCCAATTATCCCATTATCTCAATTTAATCATGGTATTAATTTCACGGTCTTCTTTTGGCCATATTTAATTTTATTCCTAGGATTTACTGTGGGCCAATTAAAAATGGGCCACAGGCTGCATTTGGCCCCCAGGCCATAGTTTGGACACCCCTGCTCTAAAGGAGGGCTGGACTGTAGTTCAGTGAATTGGGCACTATCCCACACCATAAAACCAGACACGTTCAAAATACCCAAAATAATCGATGCAGCTGATTACGCAAAAATTCTCAAGTAGTGGAAATACATTTTTGGAGTTTTACTGAAACATAATAACTACATTTTTCTCATCCACTGTAATTTTCACTCATGTCTTTCACATATTTTCATTTTGAATGATCATGTCGCCTTAAGTAAGACAATGAATGACTAAGTAACAAAGCCTGTTAGGTGACCTTTGACCCAGTAAGCACTCTTTTCATAGCATTACTATGTAAAAGCTTTTCCCCACAGTTAGGACTCCAATGGAGTCAGCAACTTCACTCATGGTGCAAAAGGCTCTAATGCCCAAAGGTATTCTGGGAAACCTATGCAAATTAAGGGGTTATTTTCAGATATTTTGAGCACAGTGACAAAAATACTAAGAGTGATTGAGTACTGTTTTCTTAAAACTAAAAATGTGCTCTATCAACTCAGAAAAACAGTTGAAATAGCTATTTTGGATATTTGAGTTAACATAATTCATTTTTCAACAACATTTAACTTTTCATTCTTATAGAGCTTGTGTCAAAGATTGGTTTAGCCTACACGGGAACTAGATTCTGACCTTTGCTAGAACGGCAGACAAATTATTGATCTTTAAACGTCATCATCAGCTGCATTTTTTTAATTTTTGCACCTCAAGCTAGCACTGGGTTTGAATACCAGATAATTCATGACTTTTTTCACTGAGGTATGGAGCATGTTTTTGAACCACCACTGATTACAGGTGAGAGCACAATCCCTATAAATGAGAGCTGAATTATTTGTAAGGTGGCCAGAACATCAGCTTTGTAACAGCCAATAATTAACCAAAATTTGTGAGTGAAATAAACTGGAAGGGATTAAAGATATAGGATTTTTGCAATATCCTTTATGAAGATACAAAATTATTTTAGCTTTTAATGATAGCAATACTGATATTTAACTTCAGTCCTTAAAACACACAATTTAAAATTTGAGGATGAACAAGTTCTCAAATTCCAGTCCTTAAAAAGGCTTGAAAGTGTAAGGAATGATGATGAATAAAGAATAAAAACTTTACAGCTGCTATCGGCAGATTTTTACAGCCAAAATATCAATTGCAATTATCGGCAGAAATGTTGATATCTACTAATAATAATATACTGATGATGATGTTTATTCCTGAATAATGGGAATTTCTCAACTCCCAATAAATTTACATGGAAAAAAATCCTGAAATTCAAAATGAAATATCCCAGTATCCCTATACATTTCCATTGAAGTTTCCAATTTTTCTTTTATCCAAATAACCAACATTTGCCAGATTTTACACTGAAAATCTCTTATGATTTTCACTGAATCTTCCCTTCGAGATTTTTTTTTTTAAGTTTTGAGTGAAAATTGCCCAAATATCCAAACATTTCCACTGAAAAGATTCAGAGGCGGTGCACTTTTCCTGACCCTTGTGAACATTTTTGTGACAGCTCTTTTTCATTTTCTTATTCCCATCACACTAAACCAACAGAAAAGATACGACAAACATATTAAAACTCTCCCAGGACCCAGTCTATCAATGATTGATGTGTTCTCTGATCAATAATTCATTTTAGGACTGTGGTGCCGCGTCCCTGCCCTCTTTTGCTTGGCTACAGGGTGTATTTTGGTCTTTGGTGAAACATGAAACTGGCCCACTGTGGGACTGTGATCAGGACAAAGCATGAAAGCAGCAAAGCCTTATGGGTAAAATCAGCAGCTATCATTGCACATGACTCATGATGAAGCCTGACTAATTAAAGCAGCTTCTGTTGTAAAATGATGACGTACAGCTGTGTTAGAGGAGTTATTAACCTAAAGGAGTCATCAATAGTAGCTTCAATGCTTTCTTTGGCCGGTACCATGTTTAACAGTGTGTGATGTTTCTAAACGGCAGAGCAGGAAGTTCTAGTCAAGAACACAGAAATAAAAACAGCATTGAGACTAGTGTTGTTCAAAAATACCACTGGATCTGTTAAGATCAATAAAAACTTCTCTAGTAATCACCATCAACAAAGGTAGTTCAGATTAACATACTTCCAGTGAGTTTTAAGAATCATTTTTTGAATGTATTAGAAGTTTATTATAAAGTATATCACAGTATCATCAGTAGAGAAAGTAAACTTAGGGTTTCATACATTAAAAGAACAGCCTTTCTTCCAGACAGCAGTTACTGTAGCTGTATCTCCAAGCATGTGAAGAAGAAAAGTCTGGACAGTCTATGAGTATCATAAACAAAGTCATTATAAGCCATTAGCCTATAAGAGCAGAGCCAATGGTGATTTAGGAAACAGAGGATTATACCTACAAGGAACTTCAAAAGTATAACACAGCAGAAATACAACTCTGGTGTCATCAGGTTGATGACCACAACGGAGGCTGTTAACTAGTTCAAGTTTATTGGATATACTAAGTTTTTTAAAATTAACTTTAGAGGTTTAAATGTGTAGGGTATTTTTCTACTGTGAATGATGTTATTATTGAGTAAAAACTATGTACAAAGTCCACACATAAGTGTTTAGATGTATTTGATCATCTCTTAGTTTTTCAGCCTTACAACAGAAATGCAGTTAACAAGCTAACATTAAACATCACACTGTAGTACTTTTATACTTAAAAAATCTATTTCACTCAATAACACATGAAAAATAGATTTTTTATGAATAAAGACATGCTTATAGCATCATCAAAGTCTATTATGCTACAGTTGTGTCATGGGGTTTTTCATGACAATCATCACTAGTTTTCACTAATAATAAGTGGATGAAGATGGTACAGGACAGAGGAGGATTATGGCCTCTGGGGGAAAAACAACAAAAAACAAAGACAAAACACTTTTGAGCTGAGGATTTGAGGATTCTGAGCTTAAAGTAACTTTTTCTGACTTTTATCTGACTCTGATCTCAGAAAACTGACATTAATCTTTAATCTCAGAATTCTGATTTTTTTTTTTTTGAGAATTGTAAAAAAATCGCACATAAATAATTACAATAATAATAATAACAATAATCATTTCATTGGCCATAACCGTCTTCTGTACTACAGTGCTTGGGCTGTGAAAAAAAGCATATTAGTTGAGTTTTTCTTGTCAGTGTTAGGGTTGGTTGTTACTCTCTGTTCAGCTGAAAGTGAAAACACTCTGAAAGTAATTTAGAGAGCAGTTTTATCATCTCTTTGTGTATGAAAAGGAGTGTGTATTCCTAGCATAAGTCTCTTATTGCTTTACTGTATCTCATATACTGTAAAAAGCTCATTTTAGTAAAAGCCTCATCTTGTACACATACTCACATGACTACCAGTATCTTAAATTATTTTATGTATTGCATGTAAACAAGCCCATATAGATGTGCAACCTTTGCACATCTTGCAACCACACTATCAATACACACAGACTTGTCTATACTAAAAAAAATGATTTTGCCTGTGGTTAAATCTTATTTTCCAAAAATATTTTTTCAGCTTTATTCATTTTTTTGTATTTAACCTCCTGAGACCTGAGCCATTTGGAATGCATTTCTAGCTTCTCCCACTTATTTGGGACAAGTAGGATCTGATAAGTTCAACAGCTCAGCCTTATCTTTGAACAAGAATTAAGTCCAATGAACCCCCCCCCAAATCAAGACATTTCAAATGGCATCCTCTTCTCCCAACTGCAGTCAAATTCCCCAGATCAACAAATAAACTTCCTCGAAAATACGTAAAAAATTCAAAGCAAACTCTTCCCCCCCAAAAAAACTTGGAAAAAATTCTCAAAAACTGCAAATACATTTCCCAAATGTGAATAAAAATGTCTAAAAATGTAAAAAAAAAAAAAATCCCCTAAGTATAAGAAAAATCCAAATGAAAAAAAAAATCAACAGCAAAAAAAACTTCCAATGAAACACAAATATTTCCCACTATTACCATAAAAACCCTCAAAAATTTCCAAGATAAATTCCCCAAAATATCCATGAAAATTCCTGAAACTTTTAAGAGCAACAGTATTTCAAGTAAATCACTTAAAACTTCAATGGAAATTCCAAACAATTATTATTTTAAATTTTCTAATAGTTTAATTTATTACTGTCTAGTAGGAAAGTCAGATTGTAATGTCCTCTATGTGCAGGGTCTTAGGAAGTTAATGTCTAATTAACTGATTACCCGGGCCCACAGTAATTGAGGAGCCTACAGTTAAGTGTGTTTTTGTTTTTTTTTTTTCTGAGTAATTAGTGTCATTATTTATCAAAAGCAACAACATGAATGTTGCTTTTGAATGTTGTTCAACTCCTCCCTTAAAAATGTCCAAATGGTATAGTCCAGCGCTGCAAAATAATGCAAGTAAATTCAATTTAATAGTAAAAATATTGGTCATAAATGGAGAAATTGTGCTTAAAAAATACATTAAAAACGAATATATATCTGTGAAAAATAATGCAACATTTGTTGCTTGACTAGCCAGTTAAGGGGGGCCCTGTGTAATATTCTTTCTGGGGGCCCAAAATTCCTATCTACACCCCTGCGTTCGCAGCTACTTTGCCAATAAGGCTGATCTTGATCATTATTAGAAACTTTGGGGTAAATGCAGAGTGAAAACTATTTCTTTATATGTTTATGCACGTATCTCATGTCAAAAACTTAAACCTTAAGACATCTGTGCATCTATGATGCTAGCTTGTAAAATCTTAGACCTACTTGCTGTGTGAAGGCCTGACTTGAAGTTCTGAAGTTCTCTGTTCATGAAAAGGTTTGGGGGGTTGGGGATAAGATGTCCTTGCGATTTCAGACCCCTTCCCTACAGAAGAGCCCCCAGCAGACATTTCCCAAACATCCAACACCAGTTTATTTATAGCTGAAGTCCATGAGGCTGCCATGTTGCCTGCGAGCTAATAACCAGACCGCCCCAGACGAGATACTGCAGCACTGAGTCATGGTCCTGGTCTGAGCTCGCGGTGTGGCTCTCAGGTTCGTCGCGTGGCTTAATTAGGAGATCCCGGAAGAGTCGAGGAGTGACGGGGCAGGGAGGCAAGAGGGGACCAGGACAGCAGCACACAGCCACGGAGCCGTCCGGGGATATTTACAGTCCCGGTAAAACGTCTCGAAATAAAGAAATAAAACGCGGACCAGTGGAGGGAGGTAAGCTATTCCTATCAACGAGTTTCTACGGGAGTCAAGTTTAGGTCAATTTCGGGGAGGGGGTGGAGGGGATGAGGATGTCTTATGGTTGAAGAAATGCCCAGAGACTTCTCCACCTTCAACCTGTGAGCCTGAATTCTTACATTCGTAAAAATGTAAATTAGCAGAGTGAAAAACACCGTGTGTTTTCTAATTAATTAATTCTCTTTGTCGTTGATGTAACGGTGATATTGTGGCGCGAAGCTTGAAGCATCAGAATGAAGGGGCGGTGAAAGTGCTGTCAGAGAGCCAGCGCCATGTCATGTTCTGTTTGGAAGGGTGGTCATCCTGCCTGTGAGAGAGCCAAGAGCACCTGTCTGCTTATTTACGATGTTCAAACATTAGAGAAGTTCACTGGCTAAATAGTCTCACCTCAAGATCCATTTTGTGGTTTTTAGAGCTTTGTACAGGCTTAAAGGTGAACTGAAACTTTGACTAAACTTTAATTATTGACTTAAAGCTCCTGTGAAGAGTTTTTAGCTTGCCATGAAACAGACTGAAATTAAAGGGATATTTAGGTATTATTTAAGTTCAGTTGTATAAGGTACTTGGTAGTAATAGGCTCATTATCCCCCAGAAATTTCAGAGTGTGTTTCTCCTTCAAACATTATGCGCTTTTAGAAGCTAGGCTTTACAATGTAACAGATGGGTACAGTTTCTCCCATAATTTAGCAAGTTGGAGGTAAAAATAGGCCAAAGTACAGTGTTGGCTCAATTTGTATTCTATATCGAAGATTTTTTGAAGCATTTTATTTTTCATCAAGAAAGCTTCTGTGTTTGGAACTACTTTGCAATGCGAGCTTCGGCTACGTGATCTTCTACCTTCGCTTATCTGAGCACGTATCAACTCTGAATACATTTACTTTATATGGACAAAAGTATTTGGCCAAACCTGTTAATTATTGAATTCAGGTGTTTTTAATCAGACCGGTTGTATAAAACCAGGTGTATAACAGCACACGTTCATGCTCATCCTATGGCGAGAAGAAAAGCTTAAGGCAGGGAGAGCAGAGCAGGGATCAATGACCGCAGAATGACATTGAATGAAGGAGAAGCTGGGGTGGAGGACGGTCGCAAGAGCAGCTTGCAGAGAAAGCGGCAGAGCGTGTCTAGGTAAGAGCAGTTTAAACAAGGCAGCATGAGAGCGATTGCCCAAAAGCGTGCTTAGAGCATCTTAATGCTTCAGCATACCAAGCCATTTTGGACAATGCTATGCTTCCAACTGTGTGGCAACAGTTCGAGGAAGGCCCTTTTCTATTCCAACATGACTGTGACCCAGTGCACAAAGCAAGGACTATAAAGACATGGTTTGATGAGTTTGGTGTGGAAGAACTTGACTGGCCCAGACAGGGCGCTGACCTCAACCTCATCAAGCACCTTTGGTATGAACCGGAACGGAGATTGCAAGCCAGGCCTTTGCATCCGTATCATATCATCAGTATCCAACCTCATAAATACTCTACAGAATGAATGGGCACAAATTACCACAGAAACACCCCAAAATCCTCTGGAACACTCTCCGAGAAGAGTGGGGGCTGTTATAGCTGCAAAAAGGGGGCAAATCCATGTTAAAGTATTTGAGTACTAGGTCATTACAGTCCCTGTTGGTGAAATGGTCAGGCGGCTGAATACTTTTGTCCATATAGTGTATTTCCACTGCTTTTTTATAATGATTACTCACATTAAAAGATATGCACATGCATGTATTAAACCTTATTTTCCACTTTAAGACATTTAAACATCAATCCCCAAATTTTTATTGACATGACCAAGTACAAAACTGACTCATTTTGATGCCACAGCTTAAACATTTAAACATCTGTATCAGTTTGACCCTAAACACATCACAAAGAGAACATTTTCTACCTGAATTAACCATATTTTCTCATCGTTACTCTCCTCACACTACACTGTAGCCGCAGTCATTGAGACCTACAGGATATCTTACAGTAAGCTACCAGCAGAAAACGGCAGGCTAGGTCTGAATATAGCCCAAAGATCAGATACCAGGCCAGAGGGTTCAGGAGACACATGCTGCAGGTCAGGGTGAAGCCAGTCATGTCTCTCCACTGCAGGAACATGTGTGCTTTCTCAGCTGTTGGTTGGGGGTCTTTATGTGGCAGACTGCGGCACACCTGTCTGCAGGAACAGAGGGAGGAATGTTTCCATGCAAGCTTAAATAGACCGTATGGACTTTATGCAGCTTATTGATTATGTGATGTTTTTTTGTATTGCTTACTGTATGAACATGGTGGTTGTTTCCCATTCTCTTTCTGTAATGGGCTGAATTAGGGATGTTTCTGTTTTATTAACTTTAAAACAAAATTTGACATGAGTGATTGGAGGTGAAGTGCAGCAATTTGGACTTGAGGAAACACTGTAGTTGTAGTTTGATTATCTGTAGCTGCGTTTTCACTAAGCAGTCTGGTTCAGCCCAGTTTGATACTGTATGCCATTATTTGCATTTTAAATGTCGAAAGTTGGGAAATGAACCAAAAATATTGATGCATACATCCTATTTTCCGCCACCCTTCTGTTGGGCTACTAAGCCCACCAATCCGACCCTAAATAGAAGAGCTAGACTCACCGCAGTCCCTCGATTGGTCGTAAGGACTGTCACCTCTCATGCAACAGTGTAAATAATGAAAATCAAGACAGGCCATGTTTATTACTAAGCTGAAAAGATTTTCTCTCTCATTTTGTCTCAAGCATGCTGTTAAAGGTGATGTTGATATACTGCTCAGCGAATAAACCTTGTGAGGTTGAAATGACAATCAATGATGTGTCATTTGCAGATGAGTCATTTCTTTATGCAAATGACAGGAGGGCACCAGTTAGTCTTACCTGCACATATAGCGACCGCACCGCGATCCACTGGCTAATTGTGCTGCAGAGCACATCGCTCCCTCTCTAGTCAATCAGAGCATTTCTACAGCCGGTGCTCCAGTCCAGCAGCGGAGCGTCCCTGGAGCGCCGCTCCACTCTGCTTCGTTGGAGATACGCTGCAGGTCTATTTTCAGTGCCAAACCGCGTCAATACCCATCAATCAGAACGCTCCAAAAAGGAAGTGACAAGCATAGAATATCCGGTCCTTTCAAAATATAACACAATGCATGGACTCCTGATCGTAATTCATTACTATATCAACATTAAGTCTCATCCTGCAGCGAGAGCAAAGGGTCACCGAGAGGTCAGTGGGTCACAGAGCTACAACGGCGCCATTGGTGAGGAAAAGTTAACTTTTGAGGACATTTAGCCAAAGAATTTTACATAAAACTACACATCCTTTGAGCAAACATTAACCTTTCAACTTCCGAATGTACTCACTCCACGGCGGAAGTAATAATATCATGGACTTATACCGGGAAGAATGATGAATTAACCCCAGGGCTGTGGGCTATGGAATGCTTCCAGTGGGCGAGGTCGCCCACCTTCGGTCGGAGCAAACCCGTGGAGCTCCGGGGCGCGGCGCAGTTGTCCTATGAGGAAAGAGAGAGTTAGTGGGTAGAGCAGGAGCCCATATGCAGAGGCTATGGCCCTCGATGTCTGGCAGAAGTAGGAAGAGAAAACTTTCTAAGACTCTGGAAAAAAAGTAGTGAGAGATGTATCTGAAGACCCCAGAACACCTGCCAAGGCCCTAGTGAAGGACTTAGCCAAGTCAGGAATTGTAGTCTCAACGAAGACCATCACTACAGCCCTGCACAGGTATGGACCAAGAAAAAGTCCACTTCTGCAGAAAGACACCTTCAAGCCAGACTGAAGCCTGCTAAGGACAACCTGGAGAAAGATTCTGATACTGGAAGCATGTCCTTTGGTTAGATGAGACCAAACTAGAGCTATTTGGTGCTAGAGACACCGGTGATGTTTGGAGAAAGAAGGGAGAGGAGTATAACCCAAAGAACACCGCCCCTACAGTGAAACACTGCAGTGGGAGTATTATGCTGTAGGGATGATTCAGTGAGTCTGGAACTGGGAATCTGGTAGAGGTGGAAGGAATCATGAAGAAAGAAGGATGAAGATTTAGAACGCAGTCAACAGCTGAACTGGATCTGGGTCATCTCTTTGTCTTCAACAGTACAACGACCCATTAAAAGTTTTGCAAAGATAGGAATAGACAGCCACAAAAAGTCCCCCATTCAAGATACGTTTTTTCCTCCGTGGCCAAAATAACCGTATACTCACAATGTCAGGAGAGACCAGAAACACTGTGAGACACTGACAATATCAGATCAACTAACTGACCCCAGTGATGTATAGTCTACTGGTAAAAGCAGCTCCTGTCAGTGAAATGTTTTTATTTATGCAGACAGACCAAACCTTAATCCAGATATAATGTTTACACAGCATTGATGAGGTTTGGATTACTGCTGATAGGTAAACAAACCTCAAGGCCACACAATGCTGCTCAGATCATATTTTACCTCTGCCAACACTGACCAGCCGTATACATCACCATGAGGCAATGCAGGCCTGTTTCCAATATTTATTAGTCAACAGGGTGGAATTCAATCCAGAGGAGGACTGCATGTTTACGAACGTCATTGCTAGGCAACAAGAACGTCCTAATCTGACACCTGCTACCTTTATGTTCAACAAACAACCCAGCTGTGTGAGTTATAATCACTAATATTTGATCCAAAAACAACATACATATAGCCGCTATGTAGACCATATCCATGTATGTAATCAGTGTAAATGATGTCTCAATATTATGGGGCTGTGAAGAAAACACATCCTGAGGATGGGCGAGTCATCTCTCTGGAGAGACCTCTCAGATGTGCCAGATGCCTTTCATACGGGAGTCAGCATCTATTTCTGCTCTCTGGGTCACAACAGCTCTGAGGCAAGAGCTGAAGGTTGATGTTCAGGAACAAGATTTCTAAATGTTCCCCAGGAAGTACTCTCAAAGGGTTCATTTAAACACATTAAGTGAGTTTGAGTGGGGAGTAACTTTTGGTGTTTTATACCCCAAGTACATAAGTGATATAGTTTCCAACCATGTTTCTGTCTCAACAAATATTTGGCCTGTCCATGAAGACCTTACTTTTTTGGAAACATATACATACTACTGAAGGTAAAAAGCATAAGTAGGATCAATTCAAGGTTCTGATTTTTAAATACCCAAACAAAGCAGGTTCAGATTCTCATCAGCTGCTTTTGGCAGTTTAGACAACAACAAGTTTGTTCCCCTTAATAAACTCGTAATACTTAAAGAAGCAAAGCAGATCCATCCATCCGTCTTCTCCAACTTATCCCAGGTCAGGTTGTGGTGACAGCAGGTAAGTAAGTCAACCTAGACATCACTTTCCCCAACAACATTTCCCAGTTACCCATGAAGGATTCCAAGGCTCTCCTAGACCAGATGGGATATATATTGATTCTAGCAACTTCTGGATCTGTCCCTGCGTCTCCTACAAAGGTTGATGTGCCCAGAAGACCTCCTAAGGGAGGCAACCAGGAGGCATCCTGATCAGACGCCAAACCACCTCAACTTGCTCCTTGAATATGAAGGAGCAGCGGCTCTACTTTGAGATCCCTCTGGATGTCTGAGCTCCTCACCCTATCTCTAAGGCTGAACCCAGACACCCTCCTGAGGAATCTTGTTTCAACTGCTTGTATCCGCAGTCTCGTTCTATTGGTCATGACCCAGAGTCCATGACCAGGTGAGGGTTTGGGAAGTAGATTGACTGGTAAATCAAAAACTTTGCTTTACAGCTCAGCTCCCTCTTCACCACAACAGTGCAATACTGATGCTACACCAGTCCACCTGTCACCTGCCGCCTGGTCTACATTGCAGCCCACCTTCATGCACATCCCTCCATGGGCTGCTGGTCCATTTGGTCTTTTTCTCGGGTTGAGCTCAGCTGAGCCCCATGGAGAGAAGCCCAACCCCTGTTGCTGTTTTGTGTTCAGAGTTTGGGCTAGGTCTCTTATCTCCAGTGAAGGCCAGTCGTAACGTTTCAACATACCAAGACATTTTGGACAATGCTATGCTTCCAACTGTGTGGCAACAGTCTGGGGAAGGCCCTTTTCTAGTCTTACATGACTGTCCCCCAGTGCATAAAGCAAGAACTATAAAGACATGGTTTGATGAGTTTGGTGAAGAACCTTGACTGGCCCACACAGAGCCCTGACCTCAACTCCATTCAGCACCTTTGGGATGAACCGGAACAGAGATTGTGAGCTGGGCCTTCAGGTCCAACATCAGTGCCTGACCTCATAAATGCTCTACAGGATGGATGTGCATAGATTCCCACAGAAACACTCCAAAGTCTTATAGAAAGCCTTCAACTCGACTGCTTGGTCATGGGGTAGGAGTCACAAATTCCCTGCAGCATTAAATTTGTGTGTGCCCAAGAATGCAAGATCAGCATGCATGTATGTAATCACAAGAAAATTGGTTATTACAGCAATGACTATCAGTGCAAGGTTTTTTCAATTTCACAGTGGAAAACATCTGTTTAAAAATTTTAACTTCTGTTTTTTTTAATCAATCCCTAAAGAAATAATATGCTGATATTTTGAGTTTTTCAGCAGTTTTGTCCCCAGTGTTTCTTTGATTCTTTTCTGCCTATGTAATCCTCTGCCTGGCTCCACTCTTAGTATCTTCCTAATCCAGCTGTGTGATATGTTGATGAGGTTGTGACTGTTGCAGAGGGCCAGACAGCTCAAACAGAGACAGTGTTTATATAAACCCCGCTGCACTGGCTGCATTTAGTTTCAGTCTGTCGTGACATGGGCTGGCTTTTTAAAAACAGGCCACAGCAGGCTGGGAAAGCTGAAAAGTGATTCTGTAACCCAGGATTTTTCCTTCAGGGGTGAATGAAGTAAAATATCTCACTGTACCAAACACCAATCATCAGCATGGTAGAGGAAGGTCAAGGCATGGCTTCATAACCATTTCTGCTTTTGTTTCCAGGTTTGTCACCATGGAGGGTTTAATGGAGCGGCTGGAGCGAGCCGTGACTCGCCTGGAGAAGATATCTGTCACCATGCAGGCATCCAGCAGCATGACTAACGGGGACTGTGTCAACGGCATTGATGGAGGCAAGTTATGACTTAATAATACTTGATTAAGAGGACTGAAAGAGGCTGTGTTCTATTTAAAACCATTGTAAAGTGAGGGAAACAGTATTAGGTCTGCGCAAGAGCATCAAACAAGTTATGATTTCTTCATTTGTTTACAGGTGTGTCACAGTGTGTCGAGGCCTTCGACGTTTTGCTGAAAGGTCCAGGAGCAGAGTATCTAAATCACAGCCGAGCCATCGGAAATGAGGTGGAGAAACATGTGAGTTGTGTTCAAAAAAAGCTGAATTTTTTGCCCCCTAAATATCCTGACAGCATCCTAGTAATGTTTTGTGCTTGAAATCAGGAGAGCTGATGTGAGAATGTAGAAGGAAATATTCTGAAAAATCACTGTGGACAAGTCAGGAGTATTTTCTGAAATAACACGTTGACATAAGTATTCAGATTCTCTGTGAATTTATCTCGAGTTCTTCCCATATCTCTGGATCTTTGCTGCAATGTTTCTACACATTGTTTGGAGTCAACCTGTGGTAAATTAAATTGATTTGGCATGATTTGGAAAGGCACACACCTCTCTATAGAAGGCTTCACAGCTGACAATGCATAGCAAAGCAAAAACCAAGCCATGAGGTCAAAGGAACTGCCTGCAGAGCTCAGAGACAGAATTGTTGACAGGCACAGATCTGGGGAAGGCTACAAAAACATTTCTGCTGAGCTGAAGGTTCCCAAGAGCACAGTGGCCTCTAGAATTCTCAAATGGAAGAAGTTTGGCACAACCAGGACTCTTCCAAGAGCTGGTCACCCAGCCAAACTGATCAAGGCCTTAGTAATAGAGGTGACCAAGAACCTGATGGTCACTCTGACTGAGCTCCAGAGATCCTGTTTGGAGATGGGACAAAATTCCAGAAGGACAACCATCACTGCAGTCCTCCCCTGATCTGGGCTTTATGGCGAAGTGGTTAGACAGAAGACTCTCCTCAGTGTTAAACACATAAAAGCCTGCTTAGTTTTTAAAAAGCACCTGAAGGACTCTTAGACTGTGAGATTCTGGTCTGATGGAACAAATATTGAACTGTTGGGCCTCGATTCTAAACATTATGTCTGGAGGAAACCAGGCACCGCTCATCACCTGCTCAATACCATCCCAACAGTGAAACATGGTGTTGGCAGCATCATGCTGTGGGGGTGTTTCTCAGCAGCAGGGACTGGGAGATTGGTCAGGGTTGAAGGAAAGCTGAATGTAGCAAAGTAGAGAGATGTCCTCAATGAAAAAAAACCTGTTCCACAACGCTCAGGACCTCAGACTGGGCCAAAGATTCACTTTCCAACATGCCAATGACCGTAAGCATACAGCCAAAACAACACGAGTGGTTTAGGGACAACTCTGTGAATGTCCTAGAGGGGCCCAGCTAGAGACCTGACTTAAACCCTATCCAATGGGAGAGACCTGAAAATGGCTGTCCACCGACAGTCCTAATCCAACCTGGCTGAGCTTGAGCGTATTTGCAACAGGACAGTCCCCTAATCCAGGTGTGCTAAACTTGTTGTTTCATATTCACAACGACTGGTGGCTGAAATTGCTGCCAAAAGTGGTTTGACTAAGAACTGATTAAAGGGTCTGGATACTTCTTTGCTCTGATATCTATTGCCAGCTTTGAGACAACTAAAGAGAGGTGTGTGCCTTTTCAAATCATGTCCAATCAATTTGATTTAGCACAGGTGGACTCCAATCAAGGTGTAGAAACATCTCAGAAGAGATCCAGAGAAATCAGAGGAACCTGAGCTTCATTTACAGTGTTGTTGGGAAGTGTCTAAATACTTAAATCAATGTGGTATTTCATTTTTTTCTTTTAAATGCATTTGCAAAAACATTTAAGTTCTGTTACACTTTGTCAATGATGGGGTACTGAGTGTAGATCAATGAGAATAAAAAGGAGTGGTTAGTTACTTTCCACCCCTGCTTTGTCGGGTAAATGGTAAATGGCCTTAAACTTGTTTAGTCCTTCTGTCGGAAAACTCCACTCCATATACTGCAGGTCAAATCACTCTACATTCACACAGTGATGGTGGATGTACTGAGATGTCCATCGGTATTAGCTAATCCCATTCATTCACATTCACACACCACTGATGCAGCAGTTGGAGCAAGTTGGGGTTAAGCTTCTTTCCCAAGGACACATTAGCATGTGACTTAAGGAGCTGGGGATCAAACCCCTGACTTTCAGGTTGAGAGGCAACTGACTACCACTGAGCAACAGCTGCCAAGTTATCAGTACAAGGAGACAAACTGGTGCCTGGTCCAGCCTTTATACTGTCACTACAAATAAAAAAATACATACGTGTCCCTTTCTTACTACTCACTGCTGTGGAAATCTGAAGGATAGTGTAACTAGGAGGTCCAAAAGGTTTCCTGTCCTCTAAAAAGCCAAGGATGAGGGACCTTACTTTGATTTATCAAATGCTAGTGGGGACTTTTTTCCTCCTTGGTATTGACCTGCACTCCCAGCAGGGTCGAATGAGTGTTTTGTGGTGAGCCAGCTGGCAATAATAGCCATGATTTGTCCTTGGAGTCAACCCAAAACAAGATGATCTACTTTGAAACCAAGAGTGAGAGCAGGCAAAGAATTACTAAACAGTGCTTGTATTTCTTCCCCTGTACCTGAAAAGAGAAGATTTCTGTGTCTCACTGCTGTACGGGGTGAGACAGAGGTAGAGTGTTGGGGGAAAAGCAGAGGGAGTTTCTCCGTGTTTCAAGAGCTCCTTTTATGGTTAAAGCCTCCCTGGTGGTTCCCTTGGCCCGCAACCGGAGGTCTCAGGACCACGCACACATAGGACACAGCTGGCTGGGACTATCCTAAGCTATGCTTACATGCATGTGTATGTATGTGCTTTATAATACATGCTTTTTATACATAAGATGGATAAATAGATCCCCTTTGTCATGACACAACACGGTAAACAAAAGAAAGTGAAAGATGAGCAAGAGTTACATGATATATGCTCAGTTTACACACTATATGACATGCTGCTTATTAAACTCCTTTTTTATATGTTGTGCACTGTAATCCTAACCTGTCTGATTTATATTCTTTCTGACAGGCGGAGATGGTGAACAATGCCCTGCAGACTCAGAGAACTTTCCTAAAGATGGCCGCCACGCATCAGGAACCTGCACAGGTACTGAAACCACCTGATAGAGATAGAGACTGTGTAGTTGCTTTTGGTGTAATTTATCTGCCTTGGTTTATTAAAAGGCTTGATATGTGATATAAAAAATCAAATAGGTTATGTGAATATGTTGTGGAGTAATGATCCAAAAATCCTAAAAAGACAGGAGTCAAACTCTCTCTGGGTTTGTTGATCTTAGCTCTGTGTTCAAGCTCTAAAAAGTTGGCCACCCTATGACACCACTCGTCAGGCATCCAAATACTTTTGTCCATATAGTTTATCAATAGAAGCACTTTGTGAATAAGCTGGTTACACCAGACACTGGTGACCTGCATACTGGGTAAAATTTTGCAGAAGTGAATACTAGAAATAGATTACTTATAAAGTGCTTACATTAATGTAGATTTGGAGGATGAGTTTGACAGGTGATTGTGAGAACAAGGCATGTCATGTATGGAATAAGTACCTGTCTACTTGCCTGGTTGAACTAGATCGTAAACGTATCCATATAAGTATGTAACACTTGTGTATTGTGTGCCTTGAAAGCTGAGAAAAAAGTCAGACCATTCCACCTGGCACTGCTGCTATCACTGATATGACTGGCTGCTGTTTATGTCTACGGAAACTCTCTGTTTACTGCAGCAGGTGATGCTCAGAATTAACCTTATGTTACAAATTTCACCATATTTATCATCGTCTCTGTATCTCAGTCCCCTGTGTTGGTCGTGTCCTCCCCCTCCTGTGTCACCCAGCAGGCCGGGCCGTTCACAGAGGGATTACTCTGCTCTTTGACTACGAAAAACGCTAATACAACACATTCCCAACATGTTCACGTATAGAGAGAGGGGGGTGAGAGAGAGAGCTGTCTGTCTGTGAGAGAGAGAGCTGATATCATCCCATTGGCCTCTGTTTGTGTTGGGTGTGTGTCTGTGTTTGTCACAGGGTCCACAGAGCCCACCAGGAAGTGATTACTCCCTATCTGTCAGCTCATTGGCTGAGGAGCGCTGAAAAGAGCGTTCAGTGATTGTCAGAAATGCAAACAAGGAAAGAGTGAGGGTTTAAAGAAAGAGGAGAGGAGAGAAAGAGGAAAAGAAAGGAGAGGAGAGGATAGGATAGGAGAGGAAAAGAAAGGAGAGGAGAGGATAGGAAAGGAAAAGAAAGGAGAGGAGAGGAAAGGAGAGGAGAGGAAAAGAAAGGAGAGGAGAGGTTTATTTATTCTAGAAAAGAGATAAAAACAGCTTCATGAATTTCCTTTAACAAGCAAAATTTTAGAGAATATTATTATCACACTGTTCTTTTAACGTCTTTTGTCAAACACATGCAATTTTTTTTATCCCTGTTTATAAACTCAACTGGATTGAATCTTCACATTTTACTTGTCCTTCACTGCTGTGACTTTTGACTCCTTACAAACCTAACAAACACAAAACATCCAAAATTTATTTTCAAATTTAAATCTTTTAACTTCTAGAACAACAAAAGACTAAACAAAACACACATTTGTCAGCGGGCCTAGACACTAGACAGAAGTGGACACTTCCACTGAATTTAAAATTAAAGTGTTAAGATTAAAATTGAATTATCTAAGGGTGAATGGTATAAATATGCAAATAGAGCAAGGATTCTACCCTTAAATTCTTTTAATAGTTAATTCTGGAAGACTGTCATCATACATTTAATCATTGTCTTGCAAAATGGATGTACAGTTTTACTTCAGCTCTACTCAAAAGATGATCCCTGTGTTAGTGAAGAAGCATACTTTGACTTTCCAGGGAGTGCATAGCTAGAAACCCCCACATGAATAGATACATTAATGACCATGTGTATTGAATACAGTAAAATTAGTCCAAAAGCAATTTATCCATAGTAATGTGAATGTACTGTAAATATGTGGGTGCTACAAGCTTTATGCTATAAAGGAGGAGGCTGGGGTGGAGGAGATTAAGCTTTGCCAGCAGCACCAGTGTGGTACATCAGACATAACAGTGTGGTTACAGACATAACTTAACACATGTAACACAAATCTAAACACTCTGCCCAAGGGCATGATAGGAACCTGCATACACATCCACTAATATTTTAAATCCCAGTGGGCAGATGTGACCCTTCCCTAGAATCATTCTCTCTCTATGGGCTTCTGTGGAGTCAACAGAGGTGGAAAATGTACTGATTTCAAAACAGTGGTGTACTAGAAAAAAGTACAAGTACCCAAAAAAAACATTAAATTACAGTAATCTAAGTAAATGTAAATTGTTACTTTCCACCTCTGCTTTGTTGGGTAAATGGCAGAGGTGTGGACTTGGGACTTGACTTGGACTTTAGTCAGATGACTTGAAAATACTTGAGATTTTCAGTGAGTGTGTTGAGTAAAATATGCCCCCATTCAAAATATTCAACCAACGCAGTGATACTCAACCCGCGGCTCTCAAGCCACATGTGGCTCTTTAGTGACCAGTTGCGGCGCTTTTAAGGCTTACTTTTAGAAATCCTCCCAAAATCCTCTATAAATCTAAGTCCACACAAAGAAGACAGACTTTAACTCCCAAATTCAAATGAAAACTTGCATATTATTACCGTTGGATGCGCTGGACGGAGGAACGCGCGTAAAAGAGTGCAGAGAAGTCCGCTGGTGGCGCGTCTCTTCATTAAGTTAATTCATAGAGGTGTTCTGTACATATACACACACTCACCACACAGACACACACACACTCACATTAGATGAGTTAAAATGACTGTACGTCTTCAGAAGTTCATTTGTTGTTGCACCGCTTAGCACTGATTATATCCTGAATGCTATGTCAGCACTCTTATTCTGTGTGATTAAGTTCTGTCACACTGGTCTTATTTTATTTAAAAAATAAAACAATTCAAAACGCACTCATTGTATTTGTCAAATTTAATGGATTGTTACATTGTTAAAATGGCATTGTATTTGGTAAACAGTGCTTATGACTTGTAAGGACTCAAAAATTTCAAGCCTATGACTTCGGACTTGACTCGACTTGTCTTGTCTTTACTTGAGACTTGACTTGGACTTGCACGTCTTTACTTGAGACTTGACTCGAGACTTAGGATTAAAGACTTGAGACTTACTTGAGACTTGCAAAACAATGACCTTCTCCCACCTCTGGTAAATGGTAAATGGTGTTGAACTTGTTTAGTGCTTTCGTCTGACGACTCAAAGCACTTCATACACTGCAGGTCAAATCACTCTACATTCACAGAAACCCCCATATGGATAGATATAATAATGACCATATGTATTGAATACAATAGAAGTAGTTCAAAAGCAATTTATCCATAGTAGCATGAATGTGAATATGAGGGTGCAACAAGCTTTATGTTATAAAGGAGGAGGCTGGGTGGAGGAGGTAAAGCTTTGACAGCGGCAGCAGGAGTGTATCACATCAGCATTAATGCAAGCAAATTAGTCAGAAGTGTGTTACATTTAAATACAGAGCTGTGTTATATATAATGCACAGGCTCTTGGCCATAAACACAAGCCCATGACTTTTGCCTCTGACCACAATCTCCTCACAACTTCACAGCAATTAGTTTGAAAACTTCATCACACTTCCCTATCCAGATGACAGCTGACAAGAGAAGTCAGCGCATCTGATTCGTCAGCTGCTTTAAGCCATCCCCTCAGTAAGAGCCCTAAAACATCTCAGATTGACACAGTGTTAAAACTACACTGAACTACTACTAAAGACTACTTTATCAGAGACTGTTCCACAAGATTCCCTTTTTTGCATTGCTACCTTATTAGATCTTGGTACAAGGACCGTTATTTTGATAAGGATGTTAAACAAAGCACACAAGGGCAGTTTTACACACAACTGATTGGCAGGCCGGCTACAGCTGCTCCTCAAGTCCTGGATGAGAAGAGAAACAGACTGCAGCAAGGGGGTCAGCTAGGCTCTAAGCTCAGTCCTAGACTCCTCTAGACTCTGGCCTCCCTTCATCTGGATAGATGACAGCTCTAGGTCCGCCGGACTGAGTATTCGTAATATTGACCTCCATGCCAGGTAAATCAGTTAAACTGTGGTAAAAAAAAAAAATCCCTTTTTTGTAAAGAGTAGGGATTGTACTCAATGTATGTGGAAATTTTCTGATGATAATTCCAGGGTACAGGTCCATTTAGAGCTGTTAAGTACTAACTTTCCACCATTTCCCGACCTCCAAGAGACATTTGGGATCCTGTGATTGCAAACAACCCATTATTAACATTAGACCATGTTTGCTGGATAAGATTGGGACAACATTACCCATAATCCTTCTCTGCACATGCAAACTAGTTCAAATTCTCTCCTAAGAAATGTTCACAAACACATTTATTCATATCTCTCATTTATATCCATGTCAGCGCTCCAAACAGATGAGGAAGAAGAGGAAAAGTGCGTGTGACTCTGAGCAGCCATGGCCCTGATAGCTACAAACTTCTGGTCTTCCTCTGCAGCCCGGCTCTGTTTTACTCCCTGACTTTTTATGGGCATGTTCTATATTTGAGCCTGTTGTTGGTGTGTGTGTGTCAGACTGTGTGAAAGAGAGAGTGAGATAAAGTGTGAGACAAAGAGAGCCAAAGAAACTCAGTCTCTCTCTCTCTAAGTGACCTCAGGTTGGCCTGTAAACTTAACGTACAGTAGTGAGTGTGTGTGATTTTGTCCTTGTAGCTGGTTCACACACACTGCAGACCTTTAAACCCCGGTACAGCTGCTCTGCTGCTGTCGCCCTCCTCTCTCTTCCTTTGATCCGCTGCTTGTATAGGAAGTCAAGGCTCCGACGCTTTGCTATTGTAACACTGTGAGCTCATTCGCTGCCCATCAAATAATGTGAGCCGACGTTTGGAGCCTTTTGTCGGCTAGTTCTCTTTCTGTCTGCATCCACTTTACAGTCTGTAATCCCTTCCCTGAGGATACTCTGCTTATCTGACACTTAATATGAGGCTAACCCCAGAACTTGAGCAAGCTAGCTCAAAAATTAGCAACAACACTAGCAGCTTAGAAAATCACTTTTCCCTCTATACAGTTTATGCATGGACCACTGGATGTATAGAAAGATGGATGAAGAGTCTCCAACTCCTCCCATTGAAGAAAAATTAAATCAAAATATGTACACCCCGCCACCAGTATTTATTGTTATGTTGGTGATGTATTTTGGAGACAGAGTCTGCACAGTAGGAGTTCTACTGCAGTATTGTCATCCTGAAGGAGAAAAGAAAAGTTACTAAACTGCAGAGTTTTGGCTGAGGTGTATCTACCATGATATTTCAGAGAATGCCTTGAAAATGTCAAGGACAGTGCTGGGAGGAGGGAGAGATAAGACATGCCTACCTACTTCTTCATCCTGTCCCCATGAGCCGCAACTTCATACAGTTGCTGCTTTTGTAGATTTGATTATTAGCTACAATTTCATAAACATCCAAAGTAGATATACCACAAGCTGTCTAACAGTTTGACGTCTTGGCCGTTTTCAGACTGCCCGCATGAGCGCCACGTCGCATGTGGATGCATATCTTGCATGTGGAGAATTTAGAGAATAGAGGTCTCGTCCAAGGCCACCCATAAGGGGGCGCATTCTGGGGCACCACCAAACTGGGGGCCCATGGAGGTCAGCAAAATCATGATCCATTGTAAAGTTAAGCTATGATAACCATATATACTATTTACCTGAATAAAAACCACCCGTAGCAAAGCAACATATATATTTTTTTATTGATTTTTGTCCCATAATATATAGCCTTCTCAAAAATTTTACCTATCTCTAAAAATGAATTAAAAGAAGTTAAGGTGGCCAAAAATAGGAAGATAGGTGGTGAGATGGGATTAAAAAAGTAGCAGAAATGGGGTTAAAAGTGGCTCAAATTGGATAACAGAGACACAAAATTGGTGAGAAGTGGCAAAATGGGTCAAAAGTCTCAAAACAAATAGAGAAATATGGTTAAAATTAGGGGGCATGAATTTAAATGAAATTAAAATGTGGCAAAAATAGGTTTGAAGATACAAAAATAGGTAAAAGTGGAAGATTCTGGAGGAAAAGGTGGTGAAATGGGATTTAAAAGGAGGAAATATGGGTTTAAAGAGGAAAAATATGTCAAAAGGGAGAGAAATCGGTGGAAAGATAGTGAAATGGTATTTTATAATAAGCAAAATTCGTTAAAAGTAGCAAAAATGTGTTAAAAGTGGCAAAAATTGGATATATGAATCAATCAATCAATGAAAACAATGAAATTGGTTAAAATTGAACAAAAGTGAAAATATTGCCATAAGGGGACAGGAAGGCTTATAAAGTGGCACAAATAAATAATTCCAATAATAGTCTGACACACTTTTCAGCTCCAAAATTAAGTAACTCTTAGCCAGGACGCTAAAACAAATGCTACTGATCCAACACACATGCACTGATATTAAAAATAAATGAAAAATAGTCATATTTACCTTGTTGTACCTTCACATTGGTAGACTATGTTTGTAATCTGTTTCTTGATGCCCCTGATGAAGACAACATCTGTACACCCCTTTTTTTCTTCCTCTCTCACACTGCATCAGTCCAAATACACTAGACAAAAGTATTCAGCCACATGATAATAACACCAACAGGTGGAATTGGCCCCACTTTGGCAGCTATAACAGCCTCCTCTCTTCTTGGAATTAACAAGTGTGGACAAACACTTTTGTCCATCTGGTGTATGTGAACATCACTGAAGTGAAGTTCTTGCAGGACCTTAGTGATTGAAACAGTGCCACAGGTGTGATCTAACGGTTGTGTTTTATCTTTGTCTATGTTTTTCTAAAGTTGTCTTGTGATGCAATCATGTGTTGTTTTGAAGAAATGTAAAGATAACCCCATGCCACAGCTCTGCAGAGTATAAAGTGCTATCCACCACTTTTGCCTCAAAGTGTTCACGCAAAACACAACTAGACTGTTTGTCTGTGAATGATTTCTGTGTTAGTCCAAATATCTGTCTCTCTCCTCACTGTGCAGCAGGAATGAGTGAGGGGAGTCCACATTTTAATTTAAGCAAAGACTCAGAAGTAGGCTAATGACTTCAGTCAGAGGATGATGTGTGGTTGTTGTGTAGTATTACTAGTGTGTGGATTGAAAAGGTTCCTGAAATACTGAACAGTTTTACTGCTAAGGAACTTCGAGTTTTACATTTTTGCTGTAAGAATCCACAATTTTCCCAATTTCTTTTTAAAGATTAATAGACAAAAAGAATCACAAAGTTTCAAGAGGAGTTATAAAAGAAAACTGGCAGAATAGTTAGGGATTGCAGGGGAAAGAGTAACAGAAAAATCACCTCATATGTTTTACTCTTTACCGCTTATATTACCCCTTTCTACTCAGTAAATGCAGTTCATCCCTGTTTGAAATAAAACATTAGTTTTGGACAGGAGAGATGTGTTGCCTGAAGCTGCTCACTCCCAGATATTAGCTGGATTTAATGGGAAGCCAAAGGAACAGAAAAAGGAGCGTCTATCTCAGCTCTTGAAGATCATGTGCATCTGATTGAGAGAAGAATTTGTTTCTATTTCTCCTCTGCACGCAAGCATCAAAATTACAGAAGCAGCCATAAACAGATCCTCATATGCATGTTTATTTAATTTAGATTATCTGATGTTTTCTGTGCAGATATACTGGCTCGTTTTAACACATCATCAATCATCTTTCTTCAGTAATGCTCTGCAGCGAGTTCTTCATAAGGAAACAATTTTTCATAGATGATTAACAGTAAATGTTTCACATATCAGCAGTATTACCGCAGATCAGAGGGGAGATAGCTGCAACAGCGACATTGTGTTCCCTATTCGTGGTGTGTGCAGAAGCATGCTAGGTAAACTGTAAACACTGGAGGAGCGGGATGCCTTACAAGGCCTGAGGGATCTCCCCATGAACACAGGAATGCTTGCAGGAACGGAGCGATGAGGGGGAGCGAGGGGAGCTGAGAGCTGGGAGAGGAGCTTCACTGGAGCTGAGATCTGGATCCTCTGATGGAAAAAGGCTCTGGCTTATAAAATTAGTAACCGTCCTTTAGCCTAGTTTAGGAATGACTGACTTGGCAACTAAAAGAGGCTTGCTACGGGTGGGCAGGGAGACATCACAGGGGTTGTAAAATAGATAATGTAGAGATTTCTGCGAGTGAAAAACAATGCTATGGTGTTTTTTTTCAAGGATGTTTTCCAGCTGTAACCATGTTTTTTAAATTTTTAAATACATTTTGTGTGTGAAAGATGGTTAATCTTTGCATACTTATGCTGTCATAGTAACATCTCCTCTTCTTCTTCTTCTGCAGACAGAGCTGCATGACCTCCTGAAGCCAATTTCAGATCACATCCAGGAGATCCAGAACTTCAGAGAACGAAACCGTGGCAGCAGCCTCTTCAACCACCTGTCGGCTGTCAGTGAGAGCATCCCCGCCCTGGGCTGGGTGGCTGTGGTAAGGAGGAATAAAATAAAACACTTTTAAAAACTCAGTGACAAACAGAAGAACTTCGCTCAAGAGCACTGATGTAAAGCTCCTGTGAGGAGTTTTTAACAGACTTGAATTATGACTGATTTCTCTTCATAAGCTACAACAGCTAACAACACAATCAGCAGGATAAATAGGTACTTCATTGTTATTGTTTTTAATGTCTGCTGCCACGTTATAAAGAATTAAAACGTTTTCCAGCACTCTGAAAAAACAGATTTTTTAAAAAATATTTCAACAGTTAGTGTCTTCAGTCCCCTGGCTCTTACACCATTGTTAGAAGAAAAGGTGATGTAACACAGTGGTAAACATGCCTTTTTTCCAACATTTTTGGAACATGTTGCAAATTCAGAATGTGTATATTCAACTTAATATAGTTTGAACATGATTTGCATTTCACCATATTTGTTTGTTATTCAAATTTTACATGAAATCCCAACTTTTTTGGAATTGGGGATCCTTCATTCTAGGAAAACAGCGTTATACTGTTAAGTAAGTAAGCCTTTTGGAGTGCTAGTTTGAATGAAGAGACCTAAACACACAGTATGTAAAATCCTGCCACCAGGGGGCACTTAATCAAAACAGTAACGCAAAATGATGAGTACAGACCAGCACTGCCCAGCTCCACTGGTTACTGCTTATTTTGAATTGAGCTCTCTGTTTAACAAATAAATGTCACTTCATAAGATGTATTTACTTAGCAAAAAGTTATGTTTGTTTTTCTGTAAAATCCTCATGATCAGGGAGAAATGCAGTGAAAAAGTACTTCCTGGTCATGCTGGAAGTAATCCCAGAATGTACATGTGTGCTAGAGCGCATGCACAACCTCGGACTGATTCCACGGTCAGTGATACAAGGGTATCATTGACTGTGTATGGGTGGCGCCTTCATGCTGGTACTCCACACTGAGGTGAAGAAAATCATATAACTTATCATTATGTCACAGCACTGTCTGATTTGGCTCATTGTAATAACTCTCTATTTCTATGTACTCTGCATTCTGCCTTTTATATGAGAACCAACTAGAGTGGGTCACCACTAGCAATGGGCTAAGGCTGTACGTTGTACTTCTTAGGTTTTAAACGTTCCATAAGGGGGTCCAACCCAGTACTAGCAAGGTGTACCTAATAAAGTGGCCAGTGAGTGTATATATATAAATATATATATATATATCTATGAAAGGTCACTTTTAAAATCGAGATAATTTAATGCAGAAATTCTACATACAGTATCTTTACAGAAAACGAGTGACTAGCAGAGGTTGGTGACTCGTGATCTGTGTGTCTGTACTTCACAACTATCCCTGCAGGCTGAGAGCTCCACTACAGCACTGACAGCCAGCAGTAGTGCTAACTCCACATGGTGAATAAAAGATCTTATCAAAAGAGTGACACAGCTGAGCAGAAACTGGACAGTGAGCAGTTTGTTGAATAAGATGGAAATTATCACACATGGAAGAAAGACTTTTCAGATTTGTTAAGACCTTCAAATTTGGAAAAACTCACAGAAAAGAAAGTATATTATCCTAAGGACTTTGACAGGGTCCTTTGCACCCTCTGTGCTCAGGCCTTAAAAAAACTAAAAAAATGTCTACACATGAACACAACAAGATCAGCAGAGAGATAACCTGCTTTTTCCAGAAGGATGGCCAAAATCATCAAACCCCCAAATACCATACAAGAGCTTTAAAATTATGAGTGGAAGAACATCTAGGTAACCTGTAGTGAAAATAAAGTACAAATCAGACAACTTTTGTGATCAACGGTCAAATCTGGCAGCAGAAGAGAAACCATGAACAGAGCTCTCTGAGAAACACTAAAAATAGGTTTACACTGAAGTACAACATGTCTTAAAGCCAAACCCAATCCTGTTTCTTCATTGACTACTTCTAGAAAATACTTAGGATGACAACATTTTCCAAGACTCAACCCAAAGCCTTGAGTGTAATTAAACTTACCACTTAAACTACCTTAGCGCGTCTTACAGACAGATGGGTATAACTAATCATAGACCACCGTGTTTCATTGTCCGTCTATCTGTCCTCCCATCAGTCTCTGTTTCCCGTCGTCTTCTGAGTTACAGAATGATTTCATTTAGATTACGATCAAAGCTTTTCCACTTCAGTACCTAAAGAAAAACCTCGCCTGTGTCCCTGCTCTGTGTCTGTCGCTGTCAGGAGAGCGCTTTCCTCCTCAGGACTAATCACACATGTTCAAGTACAAAGTGCCACAGTCAGCTCGTCTGCTTTTACTCTCATATGAAGATAAATCATCTGATAGGGGAAAAGTCTGAGTAACAAAGTTTGGGCTTCACAGTGTTTCTGTCCTGCTGTCAGTGAGATAAATGTTTCTGATTATATTTTTAAATGTCTTTTAGAGTCAGAAGCCTGGTCCGTATGTGAAGGAGATGAATGATGCTGCCACTTTCTACACCAACAGAGTGTTGAAAGACTACAAGGACATGTAAGTACCGGCTATCTCCTTAATTAATCACATTATAATGGATGTCAGTGTCACTGCAGGGAGTTAAGAATGAAGATAACAGCTGTTTTCATCCGTTGGCTCAGTGCATCACTACGTATAATTAACTCACTTTTCCTGTGATTGATGATGAGTTAAATTCAGTTGTCTTCTCATAAGCTCAAAAAAATTAATGTTATCACCGGATAACTACACTGTTAGTTAAATAGAACTTAGATATGTTCCCTTATGGCTTCCGTAGCAATGGATGAAGACATTTATGCTTTTTTGTAATTTGTCTGGCCGCTTCTCTTCGGTGCACCTTTGGTTAACTTTGTTAGACCGTATATCTAATGCTGACTTGCTCAGGAGAGTGAGGGTGGGAAGGATCAGTTGCTGGATATAGAGGCAGCAGCTGCACTTTTACAGGCACCTGGCACACTTTCCCAGGCCTGATCCAGCTCACCCTAACCCTAACCCTATACCTGGAGAGATGAGGCATGGACCTGAAACAAGCCTGGACAATGGCCATCAGGAGGCCAGAGCAGTACAGGACCAAGGTTGATGTGGTGACATGCCACACTGGCATATGCTTCCATACCTGAACTGATAATGGTATAGGGCTACTTTACAGGGGTTGGGCTAGGCCTCTTATCTCCAGTGGAGGCCAATCTTAATGCTTCAGAATGCCAAGACATTATGGACAATGCTATGCTTCCAACTGTGGGGCAACAGTCTGGGGAAGGCCCTTTCTATTCCAACATGACTGTGCCCCAGTGCATAAAGAAGGACTATAAAGGCATGGTTTCATGGGTTCAGTGTGGAAGAACTTGACTGGCCTGCACAGAGCCCTGACCTCAACCCCATCTAGCAACTTTGGGACAAACTCGAATGGAGATTGCAAGCAAGGCCTTCTTGCCCAACATCATTGCCTGACCTCATAAATGCTCTCCAGGATGAATGGGCACAAATTCCCACAGAAACACTCCAAAATCTTGTGGAAAGCTTTCCAAGAAGAGTGGAGGCTTTAATAGCTGCAAAAGGGGGACAACTCTGTATTAAAGTACATGGATTTGAAAAAAATGTCATTACGGTCCCTGTTGGTGTAATGGTCACATGTCTGAATACTTTTGTCCATATTGTGTATATCCATTTATCCATTTGTACTGCTTTCTTACAAAATAAGTACATTTCAGTTTCTTTATTGATTTCTCATCTATCATTATCTTGAGGTAAGAGCAGGGTTTTAATAAACTCCTTATCACAGGAGAGTCGGCATTATTATATAAATATCAAGACATCGACAATTCAAGAGAAAAATAAGCAGAATTTAGTTATCACAGGAAAACAGAGCCAAACACATGGATGCATATCTTTTCAGGGCTTTCTTACCTTACAGAAATCATTAATAACAATAATTCAACTGTACATATGCAGATTGTAAGTGATTGATTTTAAAAAATGGAGCTCTGACGTTATTCACTAAAGATGCTATGATGTTTTACATAAAGTCAATAATGAACTAAGGTTGCACTTCATGAAAAATCCTAATCTACAAGGTAAAAGCCGGAATTTGAGATTTATAAGGAAAAAGAAAAATATTATTTTTGTTGATAATCGACAAACTGGACAGATTAGATATCCTGGATAGAGTAACAGAGGCATTGATGTGTTTTCTTTTGTGTTACCAAAAAAGGAAATCCAGCACTCTGACTCTTATCCACATAACATATTTAAAGAGACAATGTTTAGAACATCAGGCCTGATTCAATAAAGTGGGACAGATTGCATAACTCAAATGTACTAAAAATACTATTTTTTTCTGCCTATCATGGTCAGTCATTGCTAATTGATTTGTTAATCCTGTAGAAATTCAAATCCAAGGACCATCCAGCAGGCCAGCTGCTTTTTTAAATTTTTACTATTAAGTTATTTACAAAATGTAAATTTAACATGTTATATACCGCCAGAAAGCTCTGCTCCTCAGGATTCTGACCATGTAAACCATTCCAGAGTAAAACCACACCGGCAACCACAATGAATGCATTTGTGAGTCTACTAACAAACAAGAATAAGGGTGACACGGGCCACCATTAGACGCTCTCCTGATCATAATATCACATCAAAAATAGTCCTGCTGCATCAGAAAGAGTTCCTACAATCTAAAGCCAGTCAAATTTACAATCCAAAAACATAGTTGTAGTCATAAAGATCCATGGACTGTTGTTTTGTTGTCTCAGTCATATAGTGTATTTGCTGTAATGTTTTATTTTCTGGGCAATTATTAGGAATCTCTAGTTTGGAAAGGCCTGGACTTTTCCTCAGACTAACAGGTGTAAAATCCTCATTTTCTTTTCTATCGTTATCAACTTTGAATCTTAACTAGCTAAGGCGTCATGCTTATGTTTTGTAGATAATCCCTCCCAGCTACAGTATCTGCAGGCCTCTGTTTCACTATACGAATTCAGATTTAAATAAATATTTTGTTTGTTGTTGTATTACTCAACAGTAGCACCTTCAGGGAGTCAGAGAATCTGTGAGGAAACTTCAGTATGTTACCTCTCTTAAGACACCTGGTTTGTGCTTTTACTCCAAATGGTTTAAACACAGCATTCAATTTGATCTGGGTTTACTTTGATAGGCATTTTTGACTGATTTTACCTGGAATTCTAGGGGTGTAATCAAACATAATGTAAGCTTGTACAAAACTATTTTGAATTCAGTGTTAAACACTTATAAAGAAGTGTCAGCATTGTTTAACCTCTGTGGTTTATGATGTACGTACTGCTAACTCTGCCCCCATCTCTTATAACCATCATGTCTATGTCATCCTCTCTCCCAGTGACAGGCGTCATGTAGACTGGGTGCGGGCCTACCTATCCATCTGGACAGAAATGCAGTCCTTCATCAAACAGCACCACACCACAGGGCTGGTGTGGAGCAAGACTGTGAGTTCAGCATTGATCATCAGTCATTACACAAACCTCCATTAAAACTTCCATCCAGCTCTTCTTCTCCTCCACAAAGTGCACAACACAGAAGAAGAAACGACTCCTAGAACAACATGTTTATTATCTCAGCTTTGTTTTCCTTCAGTTTCCATTCACAGGCCCTGATATTTTTACAGCAGAGCTCAAATTAACTGCTACTTTTTGCGTACATTTCCATTTTTAGTTATGGCCCAGCCGGTTACATAAACCTCTGCAGAGAGCATGAATGAATGAATGAGCTCCCTTCCACTTGCTGCACTCGACGGGTTCCCCAGGGAGCTTACAAAACCTCTGACACTCCCACACACACTTCTGTTTATGGATGTCTGCTCGGAGACTCCAGCACTCACACTCAATAGATCCCAGAGATTATGATGGCCCGCAACCAAACCCTCTAATACATCCCTAACTCTTTCCTGTTAAGCTTGAAGGGTTTCTCTTTTTACGCTCTGACTGGATGTTAACAGAGACATTCTGGCATCAAAGACTAATAAAAGTTGTGTTAAGATGCCTTTTTACCTGTAGTAAATGTTGGGAAACATGCCAGTTGGCTTATAATTTAAGATGCAGTGTGTAATTTTTTGGCAAAAATGAAACATAATATTTATAAGTAGGCCTATCTGAATAAGAGTCAAATCATCTGATCATATAAAATTGTTTTTCTTGTATTAACTTTAAAAAAGCCTTTTATATGGAGGATTCCCTCCATGGACCCTCCATCTTGGATTTTTGCATCTAGCATGTTTCTACAGAACCACAGAATGAAAGGCACAGAGTGTGTCTAAAATCGCGTACTTCTGTTAGTGTTCTGTAAATCAATGTAGGATGTTTGCAATTACATGATCCTGACTGCTTGATCGGGGTCAGGAAGTAGGGGACAGCTGTTAGGAATGAAAGGGAACAGGGGAAAGGAAGAACTCTGGAACTCTAAATGGACCTGAATGCTGCAGTTTTCATCATGCATATACTTAGTATGATCCCTACACTTTACAAAACATGTTTAAAGTGATTTACGTGGTGGGAGGAGATCAATATCACAAATGACTCCTGCAGACCTCCTAGCGTCTAGCGTGGTCTGTCCAGATGAAGGAAGACCAGAGTCTTGAGGAGTTGAGTTCTGAGCTAAGAGGCTAGCTAAACCCCTTTCAACATTAAAAAAAAACATCATTTTGTAACAAACATGCATTTAATTAAGATGATGATGGACCGTCAACTAAATAAAACTTGTGCAGTAAGTGACCAAGTTGAGCCGAATGATCTGGATCTCTCAAAAGAGACGGCTTTCCAATCACAACATGGGCAAAATCAGAGTTTAAAGGTGCTAAACCATGACAAAACTGGACTAAACCAGTGGAAACAGACCATACATGAGCGTTGTGTGACTCCAATCATCCAGACTGTAGACCGATGTTTTTTGATTCCTGCCTGCTGCCATTTCACTGTGAGATTTTTAAACCTTTTTTTATTTTTTGCCAAAACATCTCACTACTTCATGGATGCAACAGCAGCATTAAATTTTTGTTTTATTTTTACTTTTGCACTTTTCTTGGCGTAGTCATAAACAGCTCAAACATGTTAACATTTTTCGCTTCAATAAAACAAACTTATTTTGTCTTAAAGGGTTTTTCTAGATTGAAATGGTTTGCTGTTGTTGATAACATGTAAGCTAGCTAGTGGATGCTAACATTAGCTAGAGCGCTAGCTTGCAAACAGTACAGTATACGCTATGAACAAACATAGCTTAGCCTAGCACATAATAGTTTTGGAAACAGTGAGTGTGGCTCTTTTAACATGAATACAATCATGCTTTAAAGCCTAACTTTGCTTAATTCAAATGCATAATATGTATAATTTTCACACTGAAATGTCTCCATTTGACAATGAATAAAATAAGCCACAATACAGTCTAGCCACAGACCGTGCATCTCTAAGGGCCATTCTCACAGACTGTTCGTTTGAGCCGCCGTATACCTCAGAACAGAAGTGCCATAATTTGCCAGTGTTAGTACCAGTTTTAGATTCGTTTTAAATCCAACTTTATTCATAAACAAAGTCTGGCAGTTACATTAATGAAATAACCACAATATAAACATTACAGAATAAACAGCTGTTCATAAATAAAACGGAAAAAGATCAGGGGTCTAATCTGGGATTTAATTGTATATAGACCTGTTTTAGAAGTGGTTACACAAACAGTAGCTGCGTTAGCTTTGTTAGCTTTAGCTAATGCTAAAATAGCTATTTAATTTATCTTACTAAATAAGCCATTGTAGCCAAATAAGCTTTAGCAATGTGAGCTTTAGCAAACATAGCTAAAGCTAATGTAGCTAGAGAACATAGCTACATACTTTATGTAGTTGCTTTTTTAGCTTAGCTTTTGCTACGTTTGCTACATAGCTACATTACTGACGTAGCTCATGCAACTAACAGAGCTATGTCTGCTAAGCTTACTGTGTAAAAATGTTTTTATGGAGGATGAGCTTTTTTCCTGTAATTGGACTGTTTACTCATCTTTATGAAACGTTTTGTTTTGTTTATAAGGTCGGGTTTTTAACTATTTGGTCTCCTAATCCTAAACTAAAGTTTAATCCATTTTTATCTAGAAAGGTTTAGTATGTATTTCTCTTTTGCGATATAGAGCATCTCAGATGTACAGTCTGTGTGAGTGGCTGTCTGCACCCAGACCCTTCCAAATAAGTGAAGTCCTAGGCACCTAACGCGGGTAATTTCTGTTTTTATTTTCAAAAACATCACAAATAAACTCCTACTCACTATATAAATTACACAAATTAGCTGCATTGCCTCAGCGGTGACATGTTGCCAATGTTTCCTGAATTTTAGACAATGAGCTGGCGTTTACATGTGATTTTATACTGATTCTTCTCCTGTATACCCATTTTGATAAAAAGACAAAGTCTTGGTACAAAGTTTTGGTAGTTTTCAGTGTGACTGATCAGTAAGATAACATTGCGTTGTTTTAAAACTGATATCATAATACATTAAATACTAGGTATGACTGTTGTGTTTTACTATCTAGTCTCTGAAAAAATAAATAAATTAGATCAGTTGTGGAGGATAAGCTTCTCCTTTAACCTCAGGTCATCAGCTTTAAAGCTTAGCTTAAGTTAATGTTCAGAAACTCTGCATACACGGGTGTTTTCCTGCAGAAAGGAACTTCAGATCCTGGAGCGGCTGTGTGTATCAGCTGTTGTCCCTGCTGTCGGACGACAGAGCTAAAGTGTGTATACAAGGCGAGGAGTGTGTGGCACTGACAGGTGGTCCTCAGGGTTTACTTGAATGAAGGTTTTCTTCACAGAGGAAACCCCACAAAGAGTCTGTGTACACACAGACACAGCCTGGGCCGTAACCTAAACCACAGGGCTGGTCCCCCTTCAGCACAGCCGTCATCTGCTGCTCATGTCGGGGTTTAGTGACACGCTCAGACTCTGAGATGTACGACATATGGAGAAGGCTTTACAAACTAACACACACATAAGCAACTAAAACGTAGAATTCTGCATGGGCAAAAGAGCTTATTCCGTTTTTTAAGAGGTGGAAATGCTCTGTGTCTGCAGGAATAGTCTTAATCCTCCTCAGAGCAGAGAAGCATTGCTTTGGTTTGAGAAAAACAGTTTGAAAATGTTCTTTCCAAACCAAAACTAAGGACAGACAGTGCCTGTAAAAAGTATTTACCCCCTTGGATGTTTTACTTTTTTATTGATTTGATCGAAAAAACAAAAAACTTTTAACATCAAAGTGAAAATAGAAAAGTCAATTAAATACAAATATGTAATGTCAAGTAAGTGACTGCATAAATATTCACCCCCTTCAAGTCAGTATTTAGTAGAGTCACCTTTGGCTGTAATCGCAGCACTGAGCCTGTGTGGATAGGCCTTAATCAGGCTTGCACATCTGGACTCAGCAATTTTACTCCATTTCTTCTTTGCTAAACTGCTCAAGCTCTTTCAGGTTGCACAGGGATCAGGCATGAACAGCCCTTTTTAAGTCCAGCCACTAATTCTCTATTGGACTGATGTCTGGGCTTTGACTCGGCCACTCCAGAACATTCACCTTGTTGTCTTTAAAACATTTCTGTGGAGCTTTCTCTGTATGCTTCAGGTCATTGTCTTGCTAAAAAATAAATCTTCTCCTAAGCCGAAGTTCTCCTGCAGACTGAATAAAATTGTCCTCCAGGATTTTCCTATATTTTGCTGCATTCATTTTACCCTCTACCTTTACAACCCTTCAAGGGCCAGCTACTGAGAAGCATCCCCACAGCATGATGCTGCCACCACTTTGCTTCACACTTTCTTCCACTTGACCATGGAGTCTCCCACATGCCTTTTGGTGAAATCTTGTCTAGATTTAATCTGAGTTTTCTTCAACAGTGGCTTTCTCTTCATCACTTTCCCATAAAGCTTTGACTGGTAAAGAACTTGGCCTACAGTTGTTGTATGCAAAGTCTCTCTCATCTCAGCTGCTGAAGCTTGTAACTCCTTCAGAGTAGTCATAAGTGTCTTGGTGGCCTCTCTCACTGGTCTCCTTCTTGCACCCTCACTCAGTTTGTGAGGACAGCCTGAGGACAGCAGATTTACACATGTGCCATATTCCTCCCATTTCTTGGTGATGGATTTAATTGAACTCTGGTGGATGTTTAGCGCCTTGGAAATATTTTTGTATCCATCCCCTGACTTATAATTTTCAGTACAATTTTCTCTGAGTTTCTTGGAGTGTTCTTTTGTCTTCATGGTGTAATGGTAGCCAGGAATACTGATTAACCAGTGACTGGACCTTCCAGATACAGCTGTATTTATACTACAATCACTTGAGACAAATTCACTGCATTCAGATGATCCCCATTTCATTAATTGTGAGACTATTTTCTACAATAACCGTTGGTTTAAAGATTAAATATGTAATAAAAGGGAGGCCTATGTGCTGCTTAAAGTGCAAAAAAAAAAAAAAATGTGAGACTACTAGCACAAATTGCCTGTTTAATTAGGTGAGTCACTTTGAAGGGGGTGAATATTTATGCAGTCACTTATTTTACATTACATATTTTTTTTAATTGACATCACTTTTTAGGAATCTGTTGTCACTTTCACATTTAAGAGGATTTTTTTTTTTGTCAGAAAGGCAAATTATATTGACCATGCTTGATTTCTTGAACAAATTTAACAGTAAATGGTACCTGTATGTGAGCTTATTCTGGTATTTTGAGGTAATGAATTCAGAAACACAGAGCATATTAAGTTTCTTTTTCACAAAAACCTTGTAATTCGATAGTGATACAATGAATTTAGAAAAAATATCTCATGCTAATACAGTGGGATTCTGTATGTGTTAAAATTAATTTATTTTAGTAAATTGAAAAAATGATATCATTTTTCAGATTTACTTTAGAGGAGTAGAAAATGTGTGTCAGTTTTTCTTGTATATAATTAACAATTTAATTTAGAATAAAATTCATTAAAATGATAAAAGAATTGTCTCAATATTAGTAATTTTTGTTGGCTCATGAAAATGCACAACAATGACCAAATAGCAAAAAACAAAATCTGAAAATGGACAGAAAAATCATCAACAGGCATGTTTGTGTACACCCATTCATAGAAGCAGGCGTTAACACAAAGACGCAGTCACACACACACGCCTCTAATCCGATGGTATGCGCTGAGCTGTTTAGTGTAACAGGTCCACATTGTTCAGCTATGATGCTCGCCACACATGTGCTCTGGTGTCAAAGGCCAAGTAGTCTCAGCAGGAGCATGTAAAATGACGGTTTAACCCTCTGATAGGCCGGCCTGAGCATTTGACAGCTGGACAGGTCTTCATACAGCAAATGTGTTCATTCATAAGTGAAACTGCTTTTCATTGTAGCAGAAAATTTCAGGGATGATGAGAGATGCTCGAAACATTTGTCTCACTACAATCTAACGATGCATTTCCATCAAACGCTCCAGTGCTTGTTTGCATTACTTGGCAGGTGGGGTGTTAGCCAGCAGTGTGTCTGTTTCCACCCTTTAGAAGCTGATAGGTACACATGGTTCAAACACAAGGATGCCACTCGATTATTTTGGTACCTTACCCAAACTTTTGTCAGAGCGAATAACTGTGTACCGTACCTGACCAAACTGAACCGTACTAACTGGTGGAAGCACGCCAATACTATTCAACAAATTATTTTTATTTTTTATTTAACCAAGGTACTTTATTTAAATTTAACTGCAGTATCACAACAAAAGACAGGATGATATTCTGGTAAATATGTAGCAAAGTATGCAAAATAAGACAGAATGTTTGTTTTTGTGACACGTGAATACTGGTCTGTAGGGTTAAAATATTTAACATTCTACACACATTATAAAAACATCATTAGATCCTTATGTACCTGCATGTATTGTAACTTTAAGGCTGAAAAATAGTAAAAGTTATTCCTCATTGTCAAACTATACCCTCTGAACAGAAAATGAAAGCTTTGACACCCTTTCCTCTATTGATTTAAGTCTACAGCCATTCTTATTGCCCTAAGATTTCTTGTGTAATACTCCCCCTGCTGGCAATCTAACTTCCTAAAACACTGGTCACTCTTGTGCTTTCCTTTCATGATAAATTCATCCAACATCTGACTTTTTCCTCCTCAGGGCCCCATCGCCCCTCCTTCTCTTTTTGATCCCCCCACTGCCCCCAGTGCTCCCTGCCCCCCTCCTCCTCCTCCACCCGGCCCTCCTCCTGTCTTCACTGATGATAACTCTCAGCCTCAGGTGGGCGGTACAGGTGCTCAGCACTCAGCGCTGTTCGCCCAGCTCAACCAGGGCATGGACATCACTAAAGGTGGGTTAACTCCATGGCCTGAAGATAGGCAGAATTTAATTTCACTGGAGACTGGTGAACATCTAATTTTATTCAGCTATTGTAGAATACTGTAAATGGATAGTAAACTCATCTTTTTTAAGTCAACTGTATTTACTTTTTCCCTTTAATAAAGTTTTACACATTTTCTGCTGTTGTGAGAGAAGATTAACATAGAAAATGAACAAAAAAAGGGGGAAAAAAAACCCAAAACACAGAAAAACAATAAATTATCATAGGGGGGCTAATGATTTCATCCTCATCTGTAGGTCTAAAACATGTGTCAGATGCTGATAAGACCCATAAAAACCCAAATCTGCGATCACAAGCTAAACCAGTCAAAAAAAAGTCCCAAGGAGCTGCAAAGTCACCACGAGCATCTGCCCAGAAAAGACCGCCTCTGCTGGAGCTGGAGGGGAAGAAATGGAGGGTGGTACGTGTAACGCTTCATTTGGTGATTGTTCTTAAAGAAGGATGCTGTAGTATTTCAGTTTATCATTAAAATCTTTTATCATTTCTGTTGCTGCAGGAAAACTTTGAGCAGAAACACGACCTGGTGATCGAGGAGACAGAGCTGAAACAAGTAGTCTACGTCTTCAGCTGTAACAACTCCACCGTTCAGATTAAGGGCAAAATCAACTCCATCATCATAGGTGATCAGCCTAGAACACAGATGTAAATCTGCATGTGTGATTACGTTTCTGATGATGTCCCCTTTGATTTTCAGACAACTGTAAGAAGCTGGGTTTGGTTTTTGAGAACGTCGTTGGGATTGTGGAGATTATCAACTCTAAGGGCATTCAGTTACAGGTGAGGAAACATTTACAGTAATTATATGTTAACTTTAAACCAAGGACCAACTTTAAGGAAGTTTAGGCTGGAAATATGCATTTTGAGCTGATTCACAAACATTTTAAAGCTCCTGTGACACATTTTTAACTGGTTATGAAACTTACTAAACCTGCCACACTTTTATTGTTTTGACTTAAAAAAGGAAACCAAAATCATCAGCATTAAGATTTATTATTCCTATATGGCACTGATCATCAACTGGCAGCCCGAGGGCCAAATCAGGCCCCCCAAAGCTTTCTCTCCAGCCCCCAGAAGATCATTAAATTCAGAAAAGGAGGGGGAAAAAAAGATGTTGTGGTTTTAGGAGTGTCTTTTGGCTTCAAATGTCTACAGCTGTTAAATCTATCCCAATGGGTTAAGACTGGCAGAAATGTTGCAAAAATGGCCTGAGTTGACACGAAGGGGAAAAAATGTGCAGGAAAAGAGGTTAAAATGTGGGGAAAAATGGTTAAAGAGGAAGAAAACGGCCAAAAGGTATCAAAAATGAGTTATCAGTGGCAAAAATGTTGCAAAAAAGTAATGAAAAAGTATTAAAAAGTGGCAAGATGGATACTAGAGTGCAACAAAGGGGCAAAAATGTGCAGGAAAAGAGGTTAAAATGTGGCAAAAAATTGGTAGAAAAAAGGGGCAAAAATGATTTAAAAAATGAGTTCTTAGTGACAAAAATGGTGTAAAAGAGTAATGAAAAAGGGTTAAAAAGTAGCAAGATGAATACTAGAGGGGCACAAAGGGGCAAAAATGTGCAGGAAAATTAGATTAAAAGGGTTTAGAGAAAAGAAAAACTGTTTTAAAGAGGCAAAAAGGTATCAAAAATGAGTTAAAAGTGGCAAAAATAACCTGGCAAAGTTGCAAAAATGGGTTAAAGGTTGTCAAAATGGGCAAAAGTGGCAAAAATTGTTTTAAAAGAGGCAAAAACGATCAAAAATAAGTTGAGGGGCAGAAAATGTTGCAGAAATGGCCAAATGAAGAAATGAAAGGGGTTAAAAGTGTCACAAATTAATTACTATTAGTGCTTAATCACAATTGGGGAGGGCCCATTTTTGGGGATTTTCAGGGGACAGGACAATTCTGTGGGCCGGTCTGTCTTTTTTTGGCCTGCTGCATTATAGATAATAGGGATAGATCACGCTGTAACACTTAAAAATTTCCTGCCTTTTGAAAAGAAATACAAATACTTATACAATAATATTTTAATCAGACCAAACTTTTTTAATTTTTGTGTATTTGAAAGTCCAGCCCTCAGAGTCTCTGTCGAGACTAAATCTGGCCCTTGCGCAAATGTGGTTGATGACCCCTGCTATATGGTTTTGTTTTTGTTTTTTTTAAATGATTTTAACTGCTGCCACAGGGTAGGTGTCAGAGAAAAAGCCTTTTCCACTGCAAATATTCACAGTAACTGACAAATCTGACTGCAATATAAGAGCTGGAAAGTAAAAACTACAACACATGTACAGGACAAGATCAACAAAATAAAATGCGCTTGACAGGGAGCGCCATAATTAAAACAGCTTTTCTATATAAGACCTTGAAAGGGATATTTCTGTATTTTTGAAGGTGGGATGTATAAGGTACTTGTCGATTGCGATGGTATTATCCTCCAATGATTTCAGTGAGCAAGGCCCCTTCAAACAGAGGAAGCTAGGCTAAACAGTGTAGCAGATGGGTACAGTGTCTCTGTGTAATTCAGTGAGTTTCATGGTAAAAGGGGCCAAAATACAATGCCAGCTCAATTGAATCCTATGTCGAAAAATTTGTATTGCATAGCTTCCCTACTAGTACAACCAGCGAGTCTTTTTAACGTTTACTAAAATCATATTGGATAATGCCAATACTATTGCAACCTTATAACTACCTACCTTATAACTAACTTCCAAAATACCAAAATATCCCTTTAAAATGAAGAAAATACTTTTATTACACACGAGCTTATATTTTTCAAATATGGAAATGTAATTGGAATACATTAATTTTAACGTTTTATGATAAATGTAAATGCTCACATGAGAAACCATTTGTGTTGATTTAGCACCCCCCTGTGGATAAAATAGTACCTCTTTCTTAACAAATTTTGTCCTACATCCAAAAAAAAGTTGTTTTTTTTTCAGTGGAAAAACTCATTCTTCTCTCTGTAAATAGTCACAAGTATCCCTCATCAGGAATCTTTGTCTTGCACTAGAAAATCGCTGTTTTTTTTATTGCAGTATGCTTTATAACCTAGTGACTCCTACCCTGCAGCAACAATCTGGGGTATAACTAGTAACAATAAAGGGATAATCAGTATGGCAGCTGATGGTCTTAAATGCTTTAGTGGGTCTTCAATATTAATTTCTGTCTGTTTCTTAACCACTAAACACTCCTCACAGGAGCTTTAAAGTCCAGATGGTGCATCTCTTACCTCGTGAGTTCTCTCTCTGTAGGTTTTGGGAAAAGTTCCCACCATTTCCATCAACAAGACAGAGGGCTGCCAGGTTTACCTGGGCAAAGACTCTCTCAGCTGTGACATTGTCAGCGCCAAGAGTTCAGAGATGAACATCATGGTACCACAGGGAGACGAGGATTACGTGAGTGTCTTAGAGGAGGAACATGATCATTTAGTTCTCCTGAGATTCTTGTTTCACAGTTATCCTCCTGTTTGCTCCACAGAGGGAGTTTCCAGTACCTGAGCAGTTCAAGACGGTGTGGGACGGCTCCAAACTGGTGACAGAACCAACTGAAATCGCAGGATAAATACTTCACCATCATCAACATCTTTTAAAGATCAATCCAACTCTTACATTTAATCAGGGCTATGTAAGGGATCCTAGGACAGATGAACTTATGGTCATCTTGCTGTAAATGTGTCTTCATGTGTCTAGCACTTTGAAACATTTGATTTAAACTCAACAAATGTGTCTTTGTGTTTTGTTTTCTTGTCTCTGTTCCATTGGAGTAAAGGCATTTCTGTAAAATTACCCAAGGATTAAATAAGCACCAGGCTCTAAAAAGGGCATCATGTCTGAAAGTGCATCTCCATTTTTGTGGATTACTGTTCGTATGATTAAATATTTGCTTTTTAGATGCAAAAAAGCAAAATTAGTCAACTGCAGTTGACTAAAAGGCCAAGCAGACATGGATTATTGGGAGTTGAGTGTGTATGACTTTTTACTATATTTTCTCTGTTTTAGTTTATATGACTTATATCTTTAAATGTTTAAGGTGCATAGTAGTCAGGTAGAACTGCTGGACTTAGTGAGTGAAGCTTTTGTCAAACTTCATGGTAATTGTTTGCCTAATAGTGCACGGGAAGTTTGATCGGTCAGCTCTAGTGAGGTTTATATGTAAGAAAATATGGAATCAACATGAGCTACATAATTACTACATGGCTACTAATTTCTCTGAATATTTCAGATATCCATAGGTAAACAATAAAGTACTCACAGTAAACACAGCTATCAAACCTGAGCTCTTCCTGTAGTCTCTCTATCACTCTGTACATCAATATTTTATACTAAGATGTAGCGCTTAATACCAGCACAATAGAGAAGAGACTGTGTCACTAATGCTATCAAAACTTCTCATTTACAGAAAAACTATTTTCATGTAATTGTGTACCATTTTTCAAATAAAATCAAAAGCCTCAGTTTTTTATTGGTGTTATTGCTAAATACAGTTTGTACTTTATGATTTATCTCAGCATCTAAGAGCAAATCTAGGAGACAATTTAAACCAAACTCAGCAAAATGGAAAACATCTTGAAAAGAGAGAAGTATGGAGGCCCTAAATGGACATGCATTCACACATTTACTCCTTTTCATTTATTACATTATCTCATTAGCTTGGAAAGACAAGGCTGGCTTTTAGAATTGTGACGATCGTGAAAATCAGGACTGGTACCGATGTGTAAAATAACGATTGCAAAAATGCTGATTACAAAAATTGATGCTTTATTAATTGCTTCAATTGGTGTAAGACTCCCAACAATTCATGCAATTTCTCTCATGTTGGGCCAGTTTGTCCAACAGGTGTCTTCCTCTGACTGAGTAATCTCTGAGTCAGCAGAAAGGGTCTGCATTAAACTGATGCAACACATCAAATACACATTGGTTGCTGTCATCAGTTCACAAAATTTAATTTGCTGATGGGCTGAGGTTTGTCAACAGCACTAATACCAATGCATCTGTGTATCACTACTGGTTTTGCCATGATAGTAAGTACAGGTGCATGTTGAAAAAGCTCATTTTTCCTATAATTTACTTCAGATAGTTAACTTTCCATATCTTCTAGATTCAATTCAAAGCAAAACATGTCATGTCTTTTTTTGTTTTAATCTTGAAGATTACAGTTTACAGCTCACAAAAATCTACTATCTCAAAATGTTATAATATTGTGGAAAAGCCCACTTCTCAAAGACTTCTTATCCTTCATTCTCTTACTCTGGTTCGGTACACAACCATAAACATGGGGAAGACTGCTGACTTGACTTTTGTCCATGAGACAATCACTAACACCCTCCTGAAAGGACAGGCCGTTCTCAAAGTTGACTGAAGGGAAAAGTGTGGTAAGAAAAAGAGCACAAGCAACAGGGATGAGCTCAGCTTTCAGAGGATTGTCAAACAAAACAGATTTAAGAACTTAGGGGAGCTTCGTAAGAAGTGGACTAAGACTGGAGTAAGTGGATCAAGAGCCACCACACAGACAGGTCCAGGAGATGGGCTACAAGTGTCATGTGTGACGAGCCAATCCTGAACCACGGATGTCATCAGCATCTCACCTGAGCTAAGGAAAAAAGAACTGGACTGTTGCTCAGTTGTCTAAAGTCCTGTTGAATTTTAAACTTCATATGTAAATAAAGGTCCCAGAGTCTGAAGGAAGACCAGTGAGGTCCAGTGTTTTGTTTCCACTGTCAGTGATGGTTTGGGGTGCCTTGTCATCTGCTGCTGTTCATCCACTGGTCTTTATCAAATCCAGAGTTAACGCTGTCAGCCGTCTACCAGGAGATTTTAAAGCCCTACAAGCTTCTATCTGCTGAGATACTGTTTTTCTCTTCACCTGTCTACAGTGAAGCCAAAACTAACAGAAACTGGTTTACTGACCATGGTATACTGTGTTTGATTGGCCAGCCACCTGGTCTGACCTGAACCCCACAGAGAATCTCTGGAGAAATGTCGAGGAAGATGAGAGACACCAGACTCAACAATCCAGACAAAGTGAAGGCTGCTATCAGAGCAACCTGGGCTTCATTACACCCCAGCAGTGCCACGGACTGATTGGCTCCATGACACAAGCATAGATGCAGGATTTCATTAATAAGGAGCCCTGACCAACTATTAAGGGAAAAATCAGTAGAAATTGCCAGATCGTTGAAATTTCTGGATTATAAATCCATTTTTGGACAGATGTTTGTGGTATTCTAATATTTAGATAGTGGATTTTTGGGTGCTGTAATCCATAATCATCAAGATTAAACAAAAAGGTTTGACATATTTCACTTTATATGAGATGAATCTATAATAAATATGGAAGTTTCACTTCTTAAATTAAATGACAGGAAATATTTTTTCATGATATTCTATTTTCCTGAGATGTATCTGAACAGCAGTAAAACCTGCACATTAAAAAATTACTCATCATAGGAAATGAGCATTGCAATCTCAAGATAAAGACATGAGTTAGTCAGGATCTCGTGAAAATTACTCTTTATTATGTAAAAATGTTTGGATGTGTAAACTTCAGGCTTCTTTACATAAGGATAAAACAGCCATTGAAAATATATTTTCCACTCTTAAAGTTAATCAAAAAAATAAGTAAGCAGTCAGTCTAGTTGTGTGAGACTTTATGTTTTGTTTTTTTTTTTACATTTATTTTTTTATCATGTGTTTGGGTTTTATCTTTCTGTGTACGTTATACCTGCCATGTCTGTGCTTTGAAAAAAATCCGTATGAAGGTAGAAGATTTACCTACAGCTGATTTATGAAAGTCTAAAGATGTAAAACTAATACTTTTATACAATTTTTAAAGATATAGTTTACATTCAGACTGTTCATACAGTTAGATTCCTAATAAGATCAAAAGATCCCCCTCAGTGCTTGATCACCATATTTCCCTGAGAGTCCTGAGTAAAGAGCATTTCATCTTCCTCCTCGTCCTCTTCTTCAACATATTTGAAAGTTCTTCTGTTACTCTGGTCTTTGAGTGGACTCCGGGCTTTCAGACCTCTGTGGGCTATCACTCTGAAACCCTCAGAGTCCTGCGTGAACAACATAGCCAAACTGTCATCATCAACCGGTCTGCAAGGCTGCAGTGGCAGTCGATTTTTAAGAGGAGAAACGCTCGGTTTCGTCCAGTTAAACTGACAGTCAGAGCTCTCCTCTTTATCAGTGTTTTTCAACAAGTGGGAAGGAAAGTTTTTCCGAGGTGATGCAGTTTTTGGTTTGGTTTTTTTCTGATTTGACAGTGATGCAATGTGAGAGGGAGTATATTGTTTCCTTGGGGATTTACTCGACAAAATACATCTGTTTTCTTTCTCATCCATCTGAGAGGAATTAAAGGCTTTTTGAGTCGAAGTTCTGCCCTCCATCTGAGCACCAAAGGCATCCTCACTCTGCAGACTGTTAAGGAAACTTGGCTCAGAGTCACTGATGTTGTTCTCTGCTTCATTCTTCTGGTAAGTAAGGTCCACTTCATCTTCAGTATACTGGCTAAATGAGAGTACAGGGTCCTGACTCCATGCTTGTGGACAAGGTTGACTCTCTTCTAGCAATGAGGTGTTTGAAATTAGTCTCCTCTTCCTCAGTGGTGGATTTATCTCCTCAAACTGCTTTTCAAATTCGGGGAACACGTTTTTAGAAGGTGTCAGTTTCTGTGTTGGCTCTGGACATACTGCTGCCTCGGCCTCGCTCACAGTTTCATATTGTTCATGGTCTGGACCAGACACAAAGATGTGATCTGTTTCACGGCTTCGTTTTGTCCCTGATGATACAGGTATTGAAGCAGCTATGGCGTGTGTGGATGACTTAGATGAAGAAGCAGGTAACACTGGAAGGTTTAGGACTTCAGCGGTAGACATCTTATTAAGAACTGTTGGCAGAAGGTAAACAACATTAAAAGAAATGTAAAATGTGAATGTTTATATTCATACAAGTTGTGCTGTTCAATGTAACTATTCTTTACATGCTTCTGACTATTCCAGCTGAAAAAACGTATCCTTCTGAGACCCGAACTTTTGTTTGGAATGCATTTTTAATTTCTCCCACATATTTGGGATAATTTGGACCGGATGAGTTAAAAAGCCCAAACTTGTCTTTGAACTGAAACTAACTGTAATCAAATTAAAGTCCAATATCAATACAAATTCCCTAGAATTTTGAAGAAACTACCTAAATTTTCTGTGAAAAAATTCTTAAACATATCTTAAGTTTCTCATTAAAAACACCGCAAAATTTCTTAAAATAATCAAAAATGTTTCAGTGAAACTTTATACTAAAGACTAAATTTTAGCGTCTAAGAAGATCCACTTGAATTCCTGAAAATTAAAATGTACACATAAATTCCACGTGTTTCCATGAAAAAGGATTGAAAATTCCCCCAAAGATGCCGACAAATCCCCTGAAAATCCCATCATCTTTTAGAAATATCCCAATCAAATTCCCCAAATTAAAATCCATAAATTTCCCAGTTTCTGTGAGCATACCTAAACATTTTGAAGCAAATTTTCACCAAAGAATTCAAATAAAATTCCCCAAAAACTAATACATTTCCCAAATCAATACAAAAATGACTGATTTTTAAAACAATCCCCCAAACATAAAATGACAAAATTTCCATGCAAATACTTAAAAAGTCACTGCAAAAGCACTTCCAATGAAACCTTTAAAAATACATAAACATATCCCAAATTTCCCATTAAAAATTCTTGACAATTCCATAGCAAATCATCTCAGTATTCCCAGTAAATTACTTTAACTTGAATGAAAAGTCCAGACAATTTCCTTTAAAAAGTAGGAATAGGAGAAATTTTTACCATGTTGTAGGAAAGCCAGAATGTAATGTCCTCATATGTGCAGTCGGGGTCTTAGGGGGATACATTTATTATTATCTCATGATGTGAATCCTGACAGCAACCTAGAGTTTAACTTACCTCTGCGCTGTGGTGAGAAGAAGGTTGAGATGGAGCTCTGTTTAGTCTTTGGCATTTCCAGTTTTGTCTGAGTGAAGTTCAGAGCCACAGCCAAATTATACCCCTGACCTCCAGTGAAGGGATTCAGCAATTTAGAAATGGGACGAGGTGGTCGTTTCTGGAACATAATGTTAACAGAATATAAAAATCATCAGACTTCTATGTGCAATAACAGAATAAGAGGCTCCTGATTATATAAAAGTATGGCTGTTTAACTTTTTGATATCCTTTGTTTTAAATTATAAATTATCTGTTATTTTGATCAACGATAAGAGTCAAAAATGCTGAAGCTTTGACAAAACAAAACATCTAAAGTGCAAAGAAGAGGAAAGGAAGCAAACTCCTGATTACTGTCGAACATACACATATGAACAAAAGTCACTTCACTGTATTCAAATCCATTCACTTTAATAGGAGCTGTTAGTACAGCGTCCACACTTCTTGCAAGATCCAAGATCTTGGAGTGTTTCTGTGGGAATTTGTGCCCATTCATTCTGTAGATCATTTATGAGGTCAGGCACTCATGTTGGACCAGAAAGCCCTGCTCACAATCTCATCCCAAAGGTGCTTGACGGGGTTGAGGTCAGGGGTCAGTGAGGGCCAGTCAAGTTCTTCAACCACAAACTCATCAAACCATATCGTTATAGTCCTTGCTTTGTGCATTGGGGCACAATCACATTGAAATAGAAAAGGGCCCTCCTTAAACTGTCAAAAATATCTTGGTATGCTGAAGCATTAAAATTGGCTTCACTGGAGATAAGGGGCCTAGCCCAAACCAGCAGCAGCTGCTCAGCAATGGATACTCATTCATAAAGCTCCTACCACACAGTCTTTCTATTTATTCATTGCTGCCAGTGGAAGTTGAGAATTTTTCAGCTATGGAATCAGCAGTGTTGGAGACTTTTACCTACCATGCTCCTTCGCAGTTGTTAAACCCAGTTCTGTGATTTTACGTGGTCTTTTGCTTCATGGCTGAGTTGCTGTTGATAGTACTACTCTTGAAGTCATTGAGCTCTTCAGAATAACCCATTTAATATCACACCTGTGTAAACATGTCTGACTGAAACACCTGAATCCAATAATTAACAGGTGTAGACAAATACTTTTGTCCATATAGTGTATTTATCCAATTTAGACACTGTTTACATGTTTTCTTAACATTTTTGATGACTGAAATGAAGACATTCCCAATATTGGCTGTCCTAGGACTATAATAACCTTTAAAGTTACAGTAACATCAATTTAGCCGCAATTGAAAGCTGTTATTTTACTTATAATTACCTGTTTAGCTTTCCCTTTCAGCTGCACCGTGTCTAACCAAACTCCACATTCCTCCTGAACTCTGGTCTTCAGTGCTGCTTTCGAGGTCTTCATGATGAACAGTAAAGGTCTGCAAAACATTAGATTAAGACATTAAATCAATCCTTTTTCCCGCTGATCGGCTTAGATCAACTTTTAAAGTTATTAGAAAAAGCTAGCCTAGTTAGCCAACAGCTATATCTGGGTGTAGTTGAGAAAATCAAAGCTTTATAGTGGAGTTTCCTGAAATAAAATAATACTTCCAAATTCAGCTGCGCTTTAATATTGATTATGAATTTTCGGCACCCCCTTTTTAAGTAAATAATACTTAACTATCGTTGTTTACCTATATTTTTTCTTCGGAATTTCGCCCTCGCTTCTGTTTTGTTTGAGTCTCGCGCCTCGACAGTTGGCTTCCACCGATGTTTGACTGTTAAAAAATATAAAAGTAGTTAACCATAAAACAATTTATTTACCGAAATAACGTCTTTAAAATGTGTGATATACAAATGAAACGTATAAACATCGTATCTTAGACACACATCCGCGTATTTTAAAATATATATATTTGTGATTAGGCGCCAGGGATACCTGATATTTTGACGTCCGCTGGTCCTCGCAGGAGGGTGTGTTTACATTGACGTCACAGCAGTTTGACGAAAGGGTGAGCAAAGTGTCTTTAATTTCTTTGATTAAACACTTCAAACATCACTGTAATGTTATATATCCTGATTTATATCGCAATAATAGAAACTAATCTGAAGTTAAATGCTGATAAACAACTATCTGTAAGGCCAGGTTATAATAAATCTTCCAGGAAGTGCCTACGAGCTAGCCTCGACAGCTAACTGAGGGCTAGCCTGTTCGACAACATTAAATAGTTGAGTTAATGGTTCGTCTGTTTTTAACAGTTTCAGAGCTGCTGTTCTAGAGTAATCATGTATTTATTCAAATGGATGCTCAGTGAGGCAGCATCTTAGCTCTCCACCGTTAAGCTTTAATACTGTAGCTCGCCAGTACTAAAACTGTTTGTGTGACTTGACATAATTTTAAAACGATTCTATAAAACTTAGCAATCTAATCAAAAATAAACGGCAGATTTTAGCCTCCAACGACTGACATAACAAATATCGGAAACTTTTTCGTATACATTTTAATTTGAGCAAGAAATAAACATAAAATGCACTCCTGAAAAACCAACAACAACAAAAAAACATCTTATTTTATTTCTATTGTTACAAAGAGCTTTCTATTTTTGTTTTATATGAAGGATTCACATCAGTGCTTAGAGTGGAACGATTTAGGAAAAAATCTAATTGCGATTTCCCCCAATATTACGATTCAATATACAATTATTTTTTGTCTCAACTAACACCATGTTAGATAGATTAAATTATGGCTGAACTATTTTTTTTAGAAATAAATAGTTGTGTTTATTCTGACTTAAATTTCAAAATCTGTGTGAATTGTTGTATTGAAGAGAATGATAATTTGTGTCACTATTTTTTTAAGTGTGTATATATATATATATATATATATATATTTATATATATATATATATATATATATATGTAAGCTCATTCATGCCCATGCAAGCAGGGCATGAATGAGATGGACATGACACATGAGGTTTGCAAGAAGTGCTACATGAAAACAAAATACTGTGGAAATATGACAAACATGAGGGCAAGACTAATACTAAATCAGCTAGAGTTGAAAAATGGTATTGATCCCAATATATTGTATCGCAATACTCACTGTATTGCAAATTTTTTTGAATCGCGATATCGAATTGTGACCCAAGTATCGTGATAATATCGTATCGTGGGGCCACTAGTGATTCCCACCCCTAGCTAAAATATAATTATTGTTATCCATGAATTTTCAAATGTACTCATTTACAAAAAAAACCCCTGAAAAAATAGTAAAGCACATTATTATTTCTTGAATACTATGTCAAATTATAGTTATTTACTTGCATTCCTGAACAGAAAAATGAGTTTTAGTGGTTGTAAGTGCTTGATTAATTTCTGACTTCTCAGAGAAGCCCAGTGAGCCGGCTCAAATTTGGGTATAAAAAGGTGAATTCAGTTTGAAATTCCTCATTTCTGTTCAAAATGGTAAAACGTGGAGAGCTCACTGAAAATGAAAGTGTCCGCATTAAAGCACTTCATGATGCTGGATGGTCTCTGAGACAAATATGACAGGTGGTCTAATAAACTTGTTAAGCACTGTATATCTATCTATCTATCTATCTATCTATCTATATATATATATAAGGAAGGTAGGATTTTTGGTAAACTTTTAAAAACCTGACACTTGAATGAGTGTTTGCACAATGTGTAAAGGATCTTTACTGCATACAAAAATTATACTATATTTTGATATAATATCAAATTATTTGAAATTATTTCTGTAAAAACCTCAGGTTTTGTATTTTTTATGCTACTTAATATTTGTATGATTTAACCTGAAACACACACTTCTAAACTATCATTATTCTATGCGTTTTCCTTGATAACCATAGACTCATGACACCATTTATGGACTACATCATATTGTATTCCTAGTATTGTCCAGTAAAATCACAATGGCACATTATTAACAAAAAATGCCACACTAATTCACATCACATCTGATAAACAAGTGTCTGGTAAAGAACACTAAAAAGTGCTGTATATCCCACCTGTGGGCTCATTGTTGGGGGCTTTAAAACCTTGGTTTTCAAAATAAAATGATTTATTTATTAATGGTACAGTTTATTAATATTGGGCTGAAGGATACATTTGATAATAATGTGATGGATTTCAACATTATTTATTTATTTATTTATTTTTCAGATCAAGCCCTAATATATTTACATCATGTTTCATGGGATACCGGTCACAGCAGGAGTGGGTGGAGGTAAGGCCTACATATGAGTACAGTATTTTAGTCAACATCCTTTCATCCTTTTTTTTACAGTAATGCCTACTTGGTCCCATAAATCTTATTTCTTATTATTATTGTTTACCATAGCTCCAGCAAATAAACCTGAGTTATACGAGGTAAGTGTAGCTATTATTTTCTCTTTAGCCATGACTTTCACAAATACTGTTATTTAATCTTTATAACATTTGATCTTCTCTTTTTGTGTGTGGGGGTACTGTCCATTTTTAAAGCTGCTTTATCAATGAGCAATTCTTTAAAAAATGAATTACAACCAAGCAAAAAACTCAAAACAGATTTTGTCTTTGCAGGAAGTGAAACTTTACAAAAATGCAAGAGAAAGGGAGAAGTAAGTAGATTTATATCATTTTTAATAGTCCAGTATGCACAGACAGAAACCCTCATCATTCATCATGTTGCCACAGCTCTTACCTTATTTCTTATTTCTACCTTGTTTCTATAAGGTATGACAACATGGCGGAGCTGTTTGCTGTTGTGAAAACTCTTCAGGCCTTGGAGAAGGCTTACATTAAAGACTGTGTCACACCTAATGAGTGAGTCATGCTTGAGTTAATATTTTGTGTTTAAGTGGAAAAAAAAAGTCCCATAATGACTTTGACTGTCAACTAGAATTAAGGTGGAGATCTTGTCTGTTTCAGATACACTGCTTCCTGTTCCAGACTGTTGGTTCAGTATAAGGCCGCTTTTAAACAGGTGCAGGGCTCCGATGTCGGCTCCATTGATGATTTCTGCAGGAAGTACAGAGTGAGTTCCTGTTTGCATTACAGATGATATTTCTGTTAAGAGCAGTGAGTTGCTCTTACAGGGTTTATATATATATATATATATATATATATATATATATATATATATACACACACACACACACACACACACACATTGGGTTTCACTCAGTTTTCAAAAGGCTGACAACAATTGGAACCGGTCAAAATGGAGGATTATGGCAGGATATGGGATCAGTTTTGTTTTAGCGTTTAACACCACCATTGCTGTTGTTGCCGTGGCTGTGTTTGCTGTGCTTCCTCCATCGGTCAGATTGCTTCCTGATTGGCTTAGTGGTGCACAATTAATAGAATCACAATGCGATATCAGGCCGTGCAATTACATAATCGTATGAGAGGTTGCATTTATTTTAGTATTCAGTAGGACTTGAAATGTTAACACTCCTGCAGAAAGGCCTTTAAGTGTACAATTTTGCCATTCATTTTGTTAAGTTACCCTTTTTTAATTTTTTTTTCTTAAAGCAGTACCATAAAAACCTCAGGCTCTATATTTTTATGCTACTTAATATTTGGATGTTTTGAGTTGAGAAATACACACATTATTACTAAATCATGCAGCACTGGATGGGCTTTGGTTCTGTTCCACATAATAATTCTGCTTGTACTTGTCTTTCCTCTGATTTCCCCACACAAAAGGATTTCTGTTTGTGAATACTGAACATGTTTATGATCTCTATGATCAGCTCTGATAATCTTCCAAGCACATCAGGGAGAGAATATACCCTCTAGAACCACTTCAGACTACAGGAAAATCTGGCAAGATAATCTTTAGAACCATCCGATAATCAGGCACAGGCAATCAGGCCGAAAATTGGAACTATTATCTTGTAGTATGTGCCAAGTGTACGAAGTACCTCTTACAACGCCACTTTGAAAAATAACAAACCACCCCTTTAACCTCTGGAGATGTTTATTAAAGGCCGAAAACTGATCTGAGTCGTGATCCATTGTCCTCAATTCTGACTGTTCAATAGTCTGTTGCTTTAGTCAGCTTCATTATCTTAACGTGAATCAGCCGCTGTCTACTGTGTCTGAGGCAATAATTTGCTGGGATGTCCCTGAATATGAGTAAACATGCATTATGCAGCCTACAGTGGTGGCTTATAAGTCATGTTGTTGTGATGTTAAAATGATTAAAGGCTCTTTGTTGCCATGGATGATGGATTTGTACATTGTGTCTTTTCTAGCTTGATTGCCCACTCGCCATGGAAAGGATTAAGGAGGATCGGCCAATCACCATCAAGGATGACAAGGGGAACCTGAACCGCTGCATTGCAGATATAGTCTCGGTACGTCCTCCATCATTATTAAAGTGTCAGTCTGATTCAGACTCATAAAGAACATGTGCCAGAATGAAAGTTAATGCAGTCTTTTTCAAAATGATTTAGTGAGATCAGTTCTGGCATAAGAGGCTGAAGTGGTTTCACTTAATTTGGCTCATCCTCAGCTCAGTCATAGAGGAGAGTGTGTGGGTGTTGCCAGCTGAATCGGCTTCCAGCTTCTTTCTCATCTCATAAAATCAGTCATAGAGGCAACGTCTGTTACCCCTGTTTGTGGTTCTGATAAAATTGAAAACATATTTGTTTTTGCTGATAGTGGAACTTGATCAACTCGTTAGTTTCTTCTGTCTCTTCTTCTATTTTCAGCTCTTCATCACAGTGATGGACAAGCTGAGATTGGAGATAAGGGCCATGGACGAGGTAGATATAAAAATATCAACAGCAAACATGTATAAATATAAATGACAGATGAAGGATGCTTGATTAACTTGTTTTGTCATTGGTGCAGATCCAGCCAGACCTGAGGGAACTGATGGAAACCATGAACAGAATGAGCAATATGCCTCCAGACTCAGAGGCCAAGGACAAAGTCAGCCTCTGGTTAGTGACTCTGGTCAAACCTGGTTTACTGGGGTTATATTTTACACCTCATGGGGACAGATTGCTTGATAATGAGTGGGTCAGTAGATGTAAAGATAACAGCGATTTAAAATAACCCTTGCACAAATCTGCTACCTTATTTTTAAATAATTATTCTTTCATTAATAAGGAATGGCGTGATATCTTGGAGAGCTGAAATGGTTCTTACAAATGTATTAGAATAATAATAATTAAAAAAGAAATATCACATTGACATAAGTATTCAGAATTTAGCTCAGGTTCCTTCCATTTCTCTGGATCTTTACTGAGATGTTTCTACACCTTGACTGGAGTCCACCTGTGGTAAATTAAATCAACTGGACATGATTTGGAAAGGCACACACCTCTCTATAGAAGGCCTCTCAGCTGGCAATGCATATCAGAGTAAAAACCAAACCATGAGGTCACAAAAATCTGTCTGCGAAGCTATTAGGAGCAATTGAGAAAGAAAGGCCTTAGTAAGAGAGGTTCCCAAGAACCTGATGGTCACTCTGACTGAGCTCCAGTAGGGGTGCACCGATTGATCGGCACCGATTTCCTTAATTCTGGGGGATCGGCGATCGGCTGATTCTTACATATGAAACCGATCTTATCCACTGATCTTATCTACCTCTACCTACTAAAATGTGAGAAATGAAAGACTAAAGGAACTGATATAATTTAGTAGTTCGGACAGCAATGCTCTAAACTTTTCATTTATATTTGAGAGAACTAGGCTACCTCATGTGCAATTAAAACAACAAGTTTGTATTATTTCATGGGTATTGTTCAATGTTTTTCAATAAAATAAGATTGGAACATTGAAGGTGTATGCTGTCAGTTATAAAGAAAAATCGGTATTGGCCAAAAGCGGAATCGGCAGGTCAGGCTTTTTAAAGATCGCTGATCTGCCAGAAAATTGCAATCGGTGCACTTATAGGCTCCAGAGATTCTGTGTGGAGATGGGACAAATTTCCAGAAGGACAACCATCGCTGCAGCCCTCCGCTGATCTGGGCTTTATGGCAGAGTGACTAGAGAGAAGACTGTCCTCAGTGTACAACAAATGAAAGCCCACTTGGCCTTCACATGGCGTTTTTTTTAAACTCCAAGTGGGCTTTCTGTTTGCCTCCTTGCAGGTTGAATAAATTCCTGTAAAATTATAGCTGTGGTAACACAATAACACATTTTAGTCATTCTAATAATAACATATTTACTAGGTTAAGCCCTCTTTTAATCCTTTATGAAATAACTGAACTTTTTTCTGCTGGTTTAAATTCCTCTGTAGCAACATCACATGAGGAATCAAATAATTTCAGTTGAAGTATCAAATCAAAAATGTGTGACAAATCTGGGGTTTTCTAGTTTTGGCTCAAAACTAAAGTTTATATGCATTTGTCATCAATGATTATGTGGCATACTGGGGTCACATTTAAAGTGCAAAGAAATTTACTCATTATTTGCTAAGATCATGTCATACTTTCACAGAGTCTGTTAATATTAGCACTGCTAGCATGTAAAAGAAAGCTTTATTTGTATATTACAGTAGCAAATACTGTCTTCATTTTCTTGACTATGTTGTCACAATTTTATCTTACAATCTGCGTGAAACATGCACGTGTGTCGCTACTGTAACTGGTCTTAAAATTATTAAATTCTACATCAGGTTGGATGTGCTGCTTAATCCACCATTTCAGTGTTGTCATGTCCCGCTTTAGCCCCCAGTCCCCCTCTAGTCGGTCTGTGAAAGTCTCCTGCTGTGAGGTGCATATGTGCACTTCAGTTTTTAGTGAGCTTTTGTGGTTTGCTAAATTCTGCCAGTCATAATAGTTTTGTTAGGACTGTCATTTACCTTGTTTTTGTTATTTCTCAGGTTGACCACCCTCAGCAGCATGTCAGCCTCAGACGAGTTGGATGATAATCAGGTGCGCCAGATGTTGTTTGACCTGGAGTCGGCCTACAATGCCTTCAACCGCTTTCTACACTCCTCTTAAAGCACCGATCCATCATCGACGATATCTGTCTGAAATTCTGACTCTAATATCTCTTAAGTTAAAAAACACTTTTCTTTCTCTTTGACGTTATTTGGAGAATGTTTTCTGCCTCATAACCCCAAATTCTTTCCCTCCATTGTTTCCTTTGTTCTTTATTAATGTGTATTTGTATTACTCCACTGACATTACTCCATACTGACACAGTACGTTTACATGCACAGAAAAGTCAAACTTCATGTTCTGCACATGCTTTACAGTCCCTGCAAGACTTTGTTTATGAGCATAAATGCTACCACAGCAGGTATCACGTTGTCTGCCTACAGATGTTACCATAATCCAGAGGGACTTTGCATTTGTGCCAAACATAAAGTGTAGAGTTGGTTTGAAATGTATGACATGCTCACATTAATAAATGGATTCTCTTGGTTTTCACGTATAGTGGGATAATCGCAGAAGTCCAGTTAATCAGCCTAACTGAGCTATAATTGTGGTTTGACTTATTGGTGCATGTAAACGTACTGTGCGTCTGGTACATCAGACTCCTCCTATGCTGTGAGATTCCTCGTCAACCTCTTTTCTTGTCAAACCTCAGTGACAGATCCTGTAATACTGGCTGTTTATTCTGCAACAACAGAAAAAAGTTTACCTGTAACTTTATAATATTAAAAAGGTCTAATTTTGTACTTCATTTTTGCAAAGCACCAAAAAAAGAATCTTACATTATAATTGGCAAAAGTCCACACATAGAGAAAAGGTTCAAACAGCCAAAGCCTTCGTATCTTTAAAAATTGAGGGTTTTTTCTCTAAGGTACCTGTGTTTAATCCATGACTTGTAACATGGGGTCAGATGAGCAGATTTTGCTCAACACACCATGTTTTTTAGAAGATTAATAAAACAATATTTTTTTCTTGAAAGGGTAGAAAGAATAATCGTTTCAGATAATGGGAGAAAAAGCAGCTGATGTCAAGTCACTTAAAGATGATTAGACTGCACTCTACATTAGTAATTAAACATTTGGTGGAAGGAATTATTTATGTACATCTTTATGTTAACTTGCATAATCCATGTTTCCTTTTGAAGTGAGGGTTTGGCCACATGAAGTGGGCAGAAGCGAGGTGGACACACCCCCACCATATTTTTGCTTGCTAAATATGTTTCAGCCCTCAGACACCATTAGGGAGAGCATATTTATTAAGGTTTATCATTGTAAATAATAGTTTTGATTTTTAAATAAGACCATGTAACACCTTTTAGAAATAAAGATGAAAAATATACCTCCAACTTCACTTGTGTTTGGTGTCAGTTAGGTAAAAATGTTTGCTTATTTGCTCAAGACTAAAAATATCTCTCTTTTGATGTTTTGGACAGGATAAAATCAGAGCAAATGAGAGGTGGTGAGACATAAAGGTACAAAGATCTACTTAACAATCAATCCGTTGTTTGGACTTGGTGATGTGAGGCTTGCATGTAGCTGCTCGGCCATAGAAACCCATTCATGAAGCTCCCACTGCACAGTTTTAGTGTTTACATTAATGAGTTGCATTATGATTTTAGATGGCTGAGTTGCTGCTGTTTGCAAATGCTTCTACTTTCCAATACTATCACTTCCAGTTGACTATTGAATATCCAGCAGGGATAAAATTTCACCAATGAAGACTTCATGTAAGGTGAAGATTTTATACACCTGTGGGAACGTGTCTGATTTAAACACCTAGATTCATTAATTAACAGGTGGAGACAAATACTTTTGTCCATTTGGTGTACTCTTTGTCTCAAGAAAGAAAAAGGATAAAAAAGCAAAGCTTTTAAAGGGTAGAGAAACGTCCTGTTATAAAAGAAGCACTACTCAGTGTGTTGACACTTCTTTGTGTTTCAAAACTATATTTTTAAAGCCGCTTCCATTGACGACGCAGTGTCACCCCCTACTGGCTGTGAAAAGAAGAGGAAAAGCATACAGCACCTGGTATTCCCAGGCGGTCTCCCATCCAAGTACTAACCAGGCCCGACCCTGCTTAGCTTCCGAGATCGGACGAGATCGGGCGTTTTCAGGGTGGTATGGCCGTACGCGACTATCTCGTCTACTTGGAGGCTACTTAAGGAGATAATGGCCTGTGGTAATTATCTTTGATATACTACCAGCTGATGGCAAAATGTCTTATCATCGTAAGTGCGAACTGAATCAGACAACATAAACGGTCCGTGTCCCACCGCAGTGAAGTTCGTTTTAGGTTGGATATTTGACGGATATTTACTACGGATCTGCCAGTGTCTTCTCACTCTTTATAACCAGGAATGGCCTCAGCAGGGCGGTTCAATCAACTCAGCATCCTCCCTGTCAACGTCGGGAGTTTATTTAGGGACCGTCAATAAGTTACCGGTTGAAGTTCTCAAAATGGCAGTTTTTTTTCCATGTGATATGACTGTCCTAAAATCAACCTCAAATGATAATACGGAGTTGGAACAAAACGATGATGAAAAAAATGATTTTTCCATTTTTCATCGAAAAATTTCTAGGTTAAATTCATAGCCAAATTCACTTTTTCTTCAATAGCTTCCATGTGATATGACTGACTGTCCTAAAATAGATCTCAAACAATAGCACTAACTGGGAACAATAAGACAAACCTAATTTTTTTCTCAAATTTGTCCTCAAAAATTCTTTTGGGTTAAATTTGTAGCCCAATTTTGACTTTTTCCTTGAATAATTTCCATGCCATGTGACCCATTGTCCTAAAATAATGGCACAAACTTGAAACAACAGAAAAGAGACTTTGACTCCTCTACTTTTTCATGACTAGTTTTAGGTCATGTTACCGTTAAAGTTACTTGTTACTTGTATTGATGTCCTCAGGGATGTCAATATTTCAACATTTCAAATGTTTCAATAAATACACATGAATTGTTAATCTATGCCTGTTCCTTTCAGTTGTTTGTTTTAAAATTATATAAATATTTACAGAACAGAGTAAGAGGTTGGAGTGGAATAAATGTTCATTAATCATAATCGAGATCAAAAGTTCAATTAATTGGATTTTGATTTTTGCCATCATCGCCCAGCCCTAGTTCGGGGTCTCCCTCATGTACCTTTGTTCTGCTTAAAATAAATGTAACGTCAAGGCTGCATTCAACTTGTTCCTACTCCTGGCTCGTCTTTTAATGTAGTATTTCTGACTACAAGAATTGTTTGTATGGTACTGCTGGCTGTGAAGCAAATCCCCCCTCGGAGATAATACACATCCTTGATCCCAACCAGACCACTTGGTCAAAATGCCCTCAAAGACTTTATAAAAATATAGACAGCAGAATAACTTACCTCAAGTGAAGCCATTAGAGAACTCACAATACTTTGTTACATGTATTTAACATGCTAGTTCTGAAATTTATGTAATTTAACCATTTTGAACATAAGTAACACATTAGTGTAAAAACACATTTTTTAGTTTCATTGTGATAAAAGCAAATCCTCAAAGCGCATGCACAGTTTGTTTCTCTCCAACTTGTCGGCACATAGCTGTGTACCAGCCAAAGGTAAACACACACCTGTGTCTATGTGCATGAGCAGTCAGCTGATATAACTAGTGAGATTTCAGACAGAACATTTACTGTGTGGAAAAATCTGTTTGATGTTCAATTCTGAAAAAAATGATAAGAAAAACATCAACATGAAATAAAAGTTCAAGTTTTTAATGGCAGGAATCTGGTAACATAACAATTCGATTTTATTTGTAAAGCACATTTCCTACAGTTGTAAACTCAATGTGCTTTACAGAAGATAAAAAAAACATACAAAAGCAATCAAAATTCAAGCAAATTTACCCCCCTATTTAAAGTCAGTAGGTGCTGTTTCAATCAGCTTTTTGTTACCTGTGGCATCAAGCCATGTTTCTGTAATTGATGCAGTCTGGTTAAGCAGAAATTTTGTTAACCAAATTTGGTGGCTTGTTAGATTCTGGTGAAAAATTTTGTATTCTGGTGGTTCCATTCATCTCGCTCAAAAAATGGCCCCTAAGAGGCCCCAAAACCTGGTTTTCGCTGGTATTCAGGAGCCCCGCCCACAGGTTTGAGTGACATACATGAAACTCAGTACACATACACTATATTGCCAAAAGTATTCACTCGCCTATCCAAATAATTGAAATCAGGTGTTCCAATCACTTCAATGGCCACAGTTGTGTAAAATCAAGCACCTAGGCATGCAGACTGTTTCTACAAACATTTGTGAAAGAATGGGTCGCTCTCAGGAGCTCAGTTATGTTGAGGTGCAAAGCGGGTAAAGGTCACCAACTTTCTGTAGAGTCAATCACTAGAGACCTCCAAACTTCATGTGGCCTTCAGATTAGCTCAAGAACAGTGTGTAGAGAGCTTCATGGAATGGGTTTCCATGGCTGAGCAGCTGCATCCAAGTCAAACATCACTAAGTGCACTGCAAAGCGCTGGATGCAGTGGTGTAAAGCACACCACCACTGGACTCTAGAGCAGTGGCAGTGGTTCTCTGGAGTCACAAACTGCACTCCTCCATCTAGCAATCTGATGGAGGAGTCTGGGTTTGGCGGTTGCCAGGTACTTTTCTGCATTGTGCCAAGTGTTGAGTTGGTCAAGGGGGGATTATGGTGTGGGGTTGTTTTTCGGGAGCTGGGCTTGGCCCCTTAGTTCCAGTGAAAGGAACTCTGAATGCTTCAGCATACCAAGACATTTTGGACAATGGCCATGTTCCCAACTTTGTGGGAACAGTTTGGGGATTACCCCTTCCTGTTCCAACATGACTGTGCACCAGTGCACAAAGCAAGGTCCATAAACACATGGATGAAAGAGTTTGGTGCGGATGAACTTGACTTGCACAGAGTCCTGACCTCAACCCGACAGAACACCTTTGGGATGAATTAGAGCGGAGACTGAGAGCCAAGTCTTCTCTTCCAACATCAGTGTGTGACCTCACAAATGCGCTTCCGGAAGAATGTACATAAATTCTCATAAACACACTCCTAAACCTTGTGGAAAGCCTTCCCAGAAGAGTTGAAGCTGTTATAGCGGCAAAGGGTGGGCCGACATCATATTAAACCCAATGGATTAAGAATGGGATGTCACTTAAGTTCATATGTGAGTCAAGACACGTGAGCGAATACTTTTGGCAAGGTAGGCAGTCCACCAGCTCCACCTGAATTTCAAAATAACACCACTTTTTGGACAACTCCTCTGCCAACTGGAAGTGATGCAAATGGGTCATTTCAGCATTTTTCTGTAAATTTCAATGTCAATTTCATGGTTTTGCTGTAGCGCCCCCTACTGTAAGATGCAATAACACCTTATCAAAAATAACAATTCCAATCTTTTTTCAGTTTTCTCTCTTTTTTTAACCTATCATGCTCTGACTTTGACCTGAACTCCTCAATATTTGTCCCAACATTGACATGTTTCATTAACAGATGCACCAGTGGCCATGTTGGCCATTTTGATCCTTCACCATTAGCCAGGAACTATCATACTTTAATTCCTCAATATCTGTCCCAACATTGACCACTGAGAACATTAGATTCTTTGCCATGACACAGGAAGTGGGTGTAACTCTATAATGAAACATTCGATTGCCTTCAAATTTCACAATTTAATGATTTTGCTGCAGCGCCTCCTATTGTAAGACACCAGTAGCACATCAAAAATTGAATGTCCAGGTTTTTTTCATGACAAATAGTCCTTCCCCGATCACTTTAAAATATCAGCATCCACCTTTGTCACTCTGCCACCTACTGTTGAGGGTCAGTATAACCTAATAAACAAAGTGCACCATACAAATTTTTTATACGTGATGACACTAAAAGAACAGTCTCCATGGTCTCTCTGCCATGCTGCAGCAGAATGCAAGGGTTTGCTAACACCCCACTGTTGCCACTAATGGGCGGTTGCGCCACACCCCGACCTGCGCTGGGATGCGAGGGCCCTTCAGTGCTGCTTGCAGCCCTAGTTTTAATTTGATTTTTTTAACATGAATACCATGATTGCTCACAGCCTGTCTAGATTTCACAATCCTCCTGCCACTTACTCTGACTGGAATCATGGCAGGATGGGTGGATGTCTGGGAGAGGACACAGTGGGAGTTTTACTAACCTCATTTTCTATTGATGGCACAGTGGGACAGAGAGGCATTCTGCTGAAAATGCTTGAGATTTTAAGAGCAGAAGATGGCCAACAGGGATGGTGTGTGCACAGATGTTGGTAATGACAGTAGAGAGCTGTTTGTGATGTCCCTGTACCTGGTGGGGTTTATGACACTGACAGGAGAAAGAGTTTCATGGCTGTTCTTTAACTTGGCATTTATGGCAGTTTTATCAGTTGGAGAATTTCATGAGAGTGGCAGGATGCTGGCTCCAGATGCACGGCAAAAGTTGAGAGTGGGAACTATTGACACTGGCACAAGGACCCGGGGACGTCAATACCAGTAACAAGTGACTTGTAGAAGATTCAAAGGGCTCGAATCCGGCCCGTGGCACCATTTCCTGCATGTCTCTCCCCGCTCTCCTCCCTGTTTCCGACTCTATCCACTGTTCTATCTAATAAAGGCCAAAAATAAATCTTTAAGAGGAAGTTCAAGCGTAATTGTCTGCATGGATCTTTATGTGGTTGTCCAAATACTTTTTCTGTTTGAATGATCTTCCACAGGTAACACAGGTGTACGGCTTTATACCTGTGTGAGTAAGAATGTGCTGACATATGTCTGATTTCATACAGAATCTTTTTCCACAGGTGCTGCAGCAGTAAAGCTTCTCACCTGTGTGTGTTCTCATGTGGATGATCAAATCACATTTATGTTTGAAAGATTTGTTGCACATTGTACAGGTAAGTGGTTTATTACCTGTATGGATTTTCAAGTGCTGGTCCAAAGTACATTTATGTGTGAATGATTTCTCACAGGTACCACAGGTGTATGGCTTTGTACCTGTGTGAGTAAGAATGTGCCGATTCCAATTTTTTTTCTGACTGAATCTTTTTCCACAGTCGTTGCAGGAGTAAGGCTTCTCACCTGTGTGTGTTCTCATGTGGACTGTCAAATCACATTTATGTCTATAAGATTTGTTACATTTTGTACAGGTATGTGATTTTTCACCTGTGTGGATTTTCAAGTGCTGGTCCAAATTAGATTTATATGTGAATGATTTCTCACAGGTATCACAGGTGTACGGTTTTATACCTGTGTGATTACGAATGTGCAGAGTCAAATGATATTTCAGACTGAATCTTTTTCCACAGTCGTTGCAGGAGTGAGGCTTCTCACCTGTGTGTGTTCTCATGTGAACTTTCAACTCACAATTAAGTCTAAAAGATTTGTTACATTTTGTACAGATGTGTGTTTTTTCACCTGTGTGGATTTTCAAGTGCTGGTCCAAATAAGATTTATGTGTGAATGATTTCTCACAGGTACCACAGGTGTGCGGCTTTACACCTGTGTGAGTTTGAAGATGAAGATTCAAATGTTTTTTCTGACTGAATCTTTTCTCACAGGTGCTGCAGGAGTAAGGCTTCTCACCTGTGTGTGTTCTCATGTGGACTGTCAATGACTGTTTCTGTGTGAATGATCTACCACAGGTATCACAGGTGTACGGCTTTGTACCTGTGTGAGTACGAATGTGCAGAGTCAAATTATGTTTCAGACTGAATCTTTTCCCACAGGTGCTGCAGGAGTAAGGTTTCTCACCTGTGTGTGTTCTCATGTGTTGTTTTAAATTTATTTTTTTTAAAAATCCTTTTTCACATACTTCACATGAATACAGCCTCTCACCTGTTTGTTTTTGATCTCTCTTTTGTCTTTGTTTTGATTTTACAGTTATCTCTGAGTCTTTCTGCTTGTTCTCTTTGGGATCTTGATTCCCAGCAACATGAGAGTTGTGAGAAAGGAGCTGGTGTTCATCTTGTCCATCTGCTTCTCTGTGCTCACTTTCCTCCTTAGTAGGAGTCATTATCAACATGTCAGTCTCCTCCTGTTTGAGCTGCTCTCCCTCCTGCTCCTCTTTAATCTGTGGAGGCTCTGGCTCCTCCTGGTCCAGACTGCACTTCCTCTCCTGGTGACAGAGCTGCTGCTCTGCCTCCTCCTCCTTACACACATGTTGCTGTGGGACGTCTGGAGATACAAAAACAAAAAAAAAAGTCAGGGGGAGGAAACATGTCATTAATGCCAGTGTACAACTGTTTGCTCAAGCAAAATATTTTATACCTATTCAATACCACATGATATCAATGACACATTCTATGTTATTTTAAAGACTGATAATGAAAATAGGACAAAGTTCACATGTGAGTACACATGCTGCTGTTTGTTCCATAGAGAATCACTGCAACCTTATATTAGGTCAAGATTTTGGTATGAGAACTTGGGTTTTACACTGGCTCAGTTATCCTGGATTGTCTAACAAAAGGCTTGAAAATTGATTCATTCTTCTGTGAGGATCAATAGACCTCCTGCCATCATTGACTTACATTCATCATCAGCTGCGACTCCCCATCTTGCATATGGCAGTCGGATGGCGCAACCTCCACAATGAAAGCCAGCAGTCCAGGCGGCCTCTATGTATTGATATCTATGACATTGTCTATTTAAGCTGTATCCCATGTCAGAAGTAGTTTCTGATCCGCCATCTTAAAGACCATCCCACGAACCTTAGCTGGTCTGAAGGCCGAAGACTGAGGACTGAGATTTGAAGACCGATGAGCAGAGAGACATGAGAGCAGGCTTCCTGGAACTTTTTAATCAAAGACAAGCCCTCTTACTGGATGTCACTCTCTGACTGCTACTCAGCGGACATCAATGCAACTTCACAACACCAGCAGAGATAAATAATAGAGGAGGAATGGAGTTTATAATGGTCGACAAATTAACTCCAAACAGAATATACAGGTGCATCTCAAAAAAATAGAATATCATGAAAAAGTTCATTATTTTTAGTCACTCTTTTCTGAAAGTGAAACCCATATATTATATAGACTTGTTACACATAGAGTGAAACATCTAAAGCCTTGATTTCTTGAAATTTTGATGATTACGGCTTACAGATAATGAAAACCCAAAATTCAGTGTCTCAGAAAATTAGATTACATAAGATCAATAAAAAATGATAATTTAAACAGAAATGTCAGGCCTCTGAAAAGTATGTTCATTTCTATGCACTCAATATTTGGTTGGGCCTCCTTTTGCATGAATTACTGCATCAATGCGGCGTGGCATGGAGCCAATAAGCCTGTGGCACTGCTCAGGTGTAATGGAAGCCCAGGTTGCTTTAATAGCGGCCTTCAGGTCATCTGCATTGTTGGGTCTGGTGTCTCTCATCTTCCTCTTGACAATACCCTATAGATTCTCTATGGTGTTCAGGTCATATTTCAAATTTAAAATCAGAGAGACAGCTATAAAACGTAGCAAAGAAATTAAAAAGACAAAAAATGCCAAGGAAAAAGAATTAATGGAAAATTTACAAGCTTTGATTAATATAGAACACCCCTCTGACAATGAAAAACTGAAACTAAACCAACTACAGAATGAGATCTATGGATTATATATAGAAGCAGCAAAAGGCACATTCATTCGTTCCAGAGCTAGATGGTTGGAAAATGGTGAGAAAAACACAAGGTATTTTTTTTTTGTCCTAGAAAAGGGTCTGCAAAAAAAAAAAAAAAAAAAAAATCACAATTAAAAATTGCTAGCAGCATATTCCCTAATCCTAAAGAAATAGCTGAACATGTATGCTCCTTATACAAAGAATTATATAAATCTCAGTTTAATCTGGAAAAATGATGTATATCTAAACAATCTCAGAACAGTTTAAAGCTAATTGTGAGAAACCCATTGAGAACTATGAATTCTTGTCTACTTTAAAACATGAAAATCAGAAAGTCCCCTGGTATTGACGGTTTATCCACTGAATTTTATATGCATTTTCGAGAAATAATTGAAACCCCTCTCAGATAAATGTATAACGAGTGGATTTAAAAAAAAGAAATGACAGCTACAATGAAACAAGGATTAATTACCTTAATTACCAAACCTAACAAAGATCCTCTCTTAATTGAAAACTGACGTCCAATAACACTTTTAAACTTGGATTACAAATTATTTGCACTTGTGTTTGCCAAACGTCTAAAATCACACCTTGATGAGATTATAAATGAAACACAAAGTGGATTCATGGCCCACAGCAATTATGTAAGATTGGTCCTAGAGTTACTTGACTACTCTGAGTTTGTGGAGTCGCAGGCACTCATCGTTTTCCAAGACTTTTATAAAGCTTTTGATACTGTGGAACACACGACTTGTTTGGTTTTGGTAAGAACTTTATCTCGACTGTACAAATGGATAAGAGAATGTATAAAAAAAACCTCATTCTATCTGGTATCTATACCAAATCACATTTTCAATATATTTGGAAGCCTTCGTTTTCTAATTTCTTGCAACTTCTTTCTATCTAAACTCCCCTTAAAACTATCAAAATGTTACCAGCAAGCGCTCCTTGCATGGAAATTATGTTACACCCACAATTTTTCCCCACACAAAACTGTTATTTGGAATAATAAAGACATAACTGTAAATAAAAAATCAATCTTTAAGTAAAATTGGACTGAGAAAGGTATTTTATATGCTAGAGATCTCTTTGATAGTAATGGTCTGTTATTCACTTATGAACAATTTCTTCATGTAAAATCCTTTCCTATTACCAGTAAAGAATTTAACTTTGTCTTTAAACTATTCCTACAGGTTTATCACACTTAATGAAAAGTCATTTGCAATTTCAACATGTTCAAAGACTGGAACTTGCTCTGACATTAATTAAACATCATTTTGATTAAATTCAAAATGTAATAACAAACATATACGCAGTTTATTTTGTGAAATGAGAACAATTACCCCAAAAGGAAAAGCTTTCTGGAACAATATTTTTGAAAATTTTGACTAGCAAAAGGCATGGTTACTACCTTACAAATTCTGCATTACCAACAAAATTATAGAATTGCATGTTAAAATTTTGCACAACATATATCCCACAAATATCTATTTTTCCAAATTTACACATACAGATAACAAATGTACCTTTTGTGATGATGATATTGAATCTGTAACACATCTATTTTACTTTTGTACACATTCTAGTAATTTCTGGAACCTATTGATGGAATATTTATTGAGTTAAACTAAAGTTAACATCGTAATTGATTGTAAAAACGTCATAATGTTTTACAAACATGACAAATGTAAAATTGAATTCACTGTATCCATATCATTTCTTTATGGGAAATTTCTTATTCACAAATGCAGATTAAGGAAATTTACCCCTACTTTTCCTGGTTTCCTCAATGATTTGAAACAGTATGTAAAGATTTTATAATGTATAAACAGTAAAAAAGGTAACAAACGGTTGACATCTTAAATAAGATTTGTGGAAGTGACGAACTGTACCTGGACTTAATGAAGTTCTACAGTCTTTATTTATGCTTTTATAATGTAATTGTTCCAAATCTTACTTTTATTAATGCCAATTTATCTTTACACCCTGATCTACTTTATTTCTTTTTATGTTTGTATTTGTATCTGAGCACCTGTCTGTTTGTTTGTAAAAATTGTTCAATAAAATTTCTAAAACAAACAAAACAACAACAACAACAACAACAACAAAAAACAAACCAAGAAAAAGGGGCAGTCGGATTCCCTAATCACCGCTGTTCTCCTTTCCTATCCTCTTCCTCCCTCCTTTCCTTGACCCTATGATGTTTTTCACCGGGGATAAGGAAAAGTGGAGGAAAGGACTTGAGAGGTAATTTCTGGATTTTTCGGAAGGACCCAGCCATGAACTATTTTTGATTTCGGTTGTTTCGCGTCCTTTACCGTAATGTCTTTCTACATGTGCACCACAAACAGTTTCAGACGCTGGCTTGACCACAGTTTTGAACATCTGGCGGTTGGTCCCATTCCCTTTCACCAGAAAATGTAAGCTAACCTTAGCCCATCACAACTCAATATAGAAAAATCAGTTATTTGTTTGTTTGTTTAACAGATGAGACCCATGTCTCGTCTTAATAACAGCATCTCTGAGCATAAATACAAAGCTAAAATCGTATCTCCTCACCTGTTCTGTGTAAGGGGATGTGAGGTTTCCAAACGATATCCATCATTCTGCTCTGACGGTCGATCTCTGCCTCGTTCTCGACGGCAGCTCTTGTAGCATCGTCATATATTTCCTCAGCTGCAGCAGCTGGCCGCTCCTTAACATCTCCAAACTTCTCCCCTGCAAACATTTTTGTTCTTTACTCAGCTGTAAGGTTCCTCTGTGTTTTACAAAGACTATTTGGCGCTTGCCCTGCTTCTTCCTCTTCTTTTACATTTCCTGCAGACTAGAAACCACCAGGGCGTACTGCTGCCCTCCACAGGAGAACAACAGACTGGAGTACCAGTTTGGCTTCATTTGACCTGCAGTTTTAGCAATAGCCTGACATCTGATTGATATTTGAACAGGTATTTTACTACAACTATGCTCACTTTTTTAAAACTACTGAAAATACCATGCAATTATTTTTTAAAATGTATACTGTCTCCACAAAACACCTTGCGGATTCGATGAAATCTGCTCATTGGCTGGGCTGTATGACACCAGTGGCGGAGTAAAGAAACATATGTTTGTGTATGCATGCAGGTATGTATGTTCTATTTATATATGTATGCATAGTTTTGTGTATGGTTGAATGTATGATAAACAGACTGTCAAGATTATGTGACTTCATTTTGCTGGGTGTGTTTTTTTCTATGTTCGAGATAAATAAGTAAAATGAAAAAATTGAAATTAAAGTGATTAAGCTGCATTTGAATTACTGAATTAAGACTTTTTATTTCACATACCTCAATGTAATGTGGTCTCATGTGGTGTGAATGTAACTAACATAAGGTTCTAGTAGTTTGCTCTAGCCTAAATAAACAAACAAACAAAAAAAAACAGGTCCTTGGGATAACTTTTTCAGATCTCTAAAGATTTTCCCATTAACCAACAAATGCACAGATCATGAGAAATGAATTTGGTGGATTTTCATTCAGGCTATTCAATGATATTCATGGGTGTAGGTTAAACAGTTAAAAGCTATTCTGTCTGGATTCCCCGGTAGATCCCTGTTAACCTGGAACACAGCCTCCTGTACAGGGGCTTGTGGGATCAAACACAGGACCAATCAAAAACAGACTGTGAGCCAAAAAATGGCTTACACAATGGCACAAATGAAAATGTCACCATCTGAACCCTAAAATAGTTGGACACACTTTTCAGCTCCAAAATGAGGTGACTTTTAGTTAGGATGCCATTGTAATGGTTGGTTTCTGGTTTTAGGTGGCCTTAAGCAGCATTAGCAGAAGCTCCAGGATAGCATGTTAGCTCAGACAAGAGGAAAATAGGGGGATTTCCACATGGCCCTTTATTTCATAAACTGAACATAGACCAGACAAAGCCAGGTCTCCACTGCGCTATGTTCACTAGTCATACATGAGCAGTAAAATATGGACATAACCTTCACCAACTCATCACGTAGTCTTGGGAGTCTTCTTTACTGTCGTGCTTACATGGAGGAACGATGAAACAGTACCATGAAAAACAAAGTACACTTATCTGACATTAAAGGTAAAGAAAAATAGTGCAAAATCCCTTTATGCTTTTAGTTTAGCTCAGAAAGTTTAATGAAGATTCAGCTTTTACATGAATAAACTGAAAAACTGCTCTGTATCTTAACCTGTGGCAAAACCACATAAGCAAGATATGACAAAACGTGTCTATAGAAGAAGGTGTGGCAAAGTAGGGTAAGGGGCAATAACAGATTTTAGTGAATAAAGCCAGACAACGCCACCTAGAGACGTTCACCCAAGGAACTGTATGAATGAATGAATGAATGAATGAATGAATGAGTGCTTTATTTTGAACATGTGCGAGTAATACAAGAAAGTAAACAGAAAAAACAAACAAACAAACAAAACCAATGAGAATAGTCAAAACAACAAAAATAATATGAACCCAACATGTCCGAAAAGGAGTAGGATGCTTATTAAAGCTTATTTAAACCTACCCCGTCTTCCCTACTCAATTAGCAATCACAGTCAGTTTCCCCAAACATACCTATTTACATAATACATATTTACAAAACAAAAAATAGAAAATAAATAGAATAAATAAACAAATACATAAATCATTTATGAAAACACCCAATTGTTAAAGCCCTTCTTCCTTCCTGTACCTCATGAAAACCATGTGTTTGTACCACTTTTTAAACTGGATCATGCTATGCCATTGCTTGAGCTCCACCCCCAATCTGTCCCACAACCTCATTCCACAAACAGAAACACAAAAACTTTTTAATGTTGTACGTGCCCCCTGATGTTTTAAATTGAACTCCCCCTCAAGTTCTAAACATAAAAGGCAACAACAGGTTCAGAACACTACAGGCAAACAGAGATGTGGTAATGTTGTGGTAGCGACTACACTGTTGCTGTAGTGATTATACTGTTGCTGTAGCGATTATACTGTTTAGGTAGCAATTATACAGTTGTGGTAGGGATTATACTGTTGCAGTATGGATTATACTGTTGTGGTAGTTATTATACTGTTGGGGTGGCGATTATACTGTTGTGGTAGTTATACTGTTGCGGTAGTGATTATACTGCTGTGGTATAGATTATACTGTTGTGGTAGTTATTATACTGTTAGGGTAGCAATTATACTGTTGCTGTAGCGATTATACTGTTGAGGTAGCAATTATACAGTTGTGGTAGAGATTATACTGTTGCAGTAGCGATTATACCGTTGCTTTAGTGATTATACTGTTGTGGTAGGGATTTTGCTGTTGCGGTAGTGATTATACTGTTGCAGAAGTGATTATACTGATGCAGTAGTGATTATGCTGTTGAGGTAGCGACCATATTTTCTCCATTGAAATTACATATTATTGTGCTAAATTTTAACTCATAACATTATTTATGTTTGAAATTCAATGTAAAAAATCTGACGCCAAGGATACTTGCCTCCAGAAAATTATTTACATTAAATTGTTGACCAAGATTTTATTTTAAGCACATTGATTATTTGTTGAACACATTAATAACCCCTTCATAATGAAAACTATCAGTGAGTTGACCTGTCCTCTAGTGCCGTCATCAGGCCAAACCTTTAAATTAGAATTAATGCATCTTGACACTTCAACTTCATACATCTGCATACAAATCTTCTCAAATTTACTGACATTAATGATCACAAGAGTACAAACCCTATACAATCAATCAATCTTTATTTGTATAGCACTTTTCATTCAAAATAATGTAGCACAAAGTGCTTTACACACAAAAAGAATACGAAAGAAAGAATACCCGACAAAACCCCATCCCTGTCTTCTCATCCCCACCCCGCAATCCAAACACAATAGTGGCAAGTAATAAAGTGCATTGAGAAGTCAGAAAACGAGAAAAGAGCCATACAAGCTCAAATCCATTTACCAAGTCCATTTTATATCATGAGCAATGGATTCAGTAAAAGCAGGAACACTGAGGAAAAGCTATCTTAAAATTCAAAATGAGGAAACTGGAGATTAGGTCAAAATGTAAAAACAAAGTAACATAAAATTAAATTTAAGAAATAATAAATTAAAATGAAATTAAAACAGAACATAAAGATACTAAAATAAGAGCACCAAAATAGCTCAATAAAACTGTATACAAGAAGTCTAATACACACAAAGAGAATATGGTAGATTATAAGAGGAGGATAAAATACCAAAAGACAATCCTGACATTAAAACTAGAGAGAGATTAATGCTCAAACACTCAAAGTTAATGATATAAAGTTTAGTTAAAGGTCAGACTAAAAAGGTAGGTCTTGAGTTTGCTTTTAAAAACATTAACACTTGGTGCAGCCCTCAGGTCTTCAGGTAGGCTGTTCATATTGGTTTTGGTGATATGACCTTTCCCGTAGTGTCACCATCAGGTCAAACTTTCAGTTTTAGTGTATCTTGAAAATCTTTGATCTAAATCTTTTCTTATTCGAGGTGCACATTCATGACTCACATAATGAACCATATTGATTGATGTTGCTAACTGTAAACTCCAGCAAAAGTGAGCAAGCCAAGGTAGGCTTCCAAGTCAACTACATCCAAGTCTTTCCAAGAGTCCCCATAAACATGAACAATTGTTTAATCAATGGTGTTATGAAGAGCTCTAACGATGACTTGATGTCTTCAACATGGCTGATGCATATCTGGTGGGGCCTGGAGGCATTTTGATAATATTAGTAGTGCCAAGTCTACCCTGCTGTTGAAGTGGGGAAAGGGATCGTAGTATCTTTCCATTTTTGGAAGGGATTGTGTCTGCTGGGGGTCGAGAGACAACAGGAGGGTCAACACTCTCATTCTCATCAGATAAGAATGTCTCAAAATCAGGGTCCTCCTCAATGCAATCCTTTGTCTCAGACACATTCTCAAAGAAGTCCATCTAATCCCTTCATCAACAAGGGAGACATGCTGCTAAGAGTGTGACCCACCAGACACACAGCCATGTTGAAGACTTCAAGTCATTATTCAAGCTCTTCATATAACCATCAATTGAAAATATTGTACTTGAGATGATAATTTTTGAGGGGAGGCATGTGTAGTTGGAAAGACTTGGATGGGATCAACTCGCAAGCCTACATTGGCTTCCTCATTTTGGCAGGAGTTCACGAGTAAAAGATGTTTCCACATGCCCACACCACGAGAAGTATCGATGTTGATTTATGACGCTGACAGGAGAAAAAGGTTCATGGCCGCTCTTTAACCTGGCATTTATGGCAGTTTTATCAGTTGGAGAATTTTCAGTCGAGTGACAGCGCTGGCTCCACATGCATGGCAAAAGTTGAGAGTGGGGAACTAGTGACACTGGCACGATATCAAAGGTACAGCTTCTCAGCAGTGTCAGTTCTTCTCTCGTGAACCATCAAGTCAGCACCAATTCAGAGAGACCTGCCACATGTTCAGGAAGTTTAATCATTATTGTCTGCATGGATCTTAACGTGGTTGTCCAAAGACTTTTTCTGTTTGGATGATCTTCCACAGGTACCACAGGTGTATGGCTTTACACCTATGTGAGTAAGAATGTGCTGATTCAAATTACATTTCTGTGTGAATGATCTTCCACAGGTACCACAGGTGTGCGACTTTATACCTGTGTGAGTATGAATGTGCTTTTTAAAATGTGATTTCTCATGGAACTTTTTCCCACAGGTGCTGCAGGAGTAAGGCTTCTCACCTGTGTGTGTTCTCATGTGGCCTGTTAATGAAAGTTTCAGTGAGAATGATCTTCCACAGGTACCACAGGTGTATGGCTTTTTACCAGCATGAGTAAGAATGTGACGGTTCAAATCTGATTTATGACTAAATCTTGTTCCACAGGTGCTGCAGGAGTGAGGCCTTTCACCTGTGTGTGTTCTCAAATGGACTGTCAATGAATGTTTTTGTCTGAAAGACTTGTTGCACATTGTGCAGGTGTGTGGTTTTTCACCTGAGTGGATTTTTAATTGCCGATTCAAATAAGATTTCTGTGTGAATGATGTCCCACAGGTACCACAGGTGTACGGCTTTGTACCTATGTGAGTAAGAATGTGCTTATTTAAATCTGATTTCGCACAGAATCTTTCTCCACAGGTGCTGCAGGAATAAGGCTTCTCATCTGTGTCAGTAAGAATGTGCAGATTCAAAGTTGATTTCTGTCTGAATCTTTTCCCACAGATGCTGCAAGAGTAAGGCTTTTCACCTGTGTGTATTATCATGTGTTGTTTTAGACTCTGTTTTTATTTATATCCTTTTCCACATACTTCACATGAATACAGCCTCTCACCTGTGTGTTTTCTGTCTCTTTTTTCTTTGTTTTGATTCTACAGTTATCTCTGAGTCTTTCTGCTTGTTCTCATTGGGATCTTGATTCTCAGCAACATTAGGGTTGTGAGAAAGGAGCTGGTGTTCATCTTGTCCATCTGCTTCTCTGTGCTCACTTTCCTCCTTAGTAGGAGTCATTATCAACGAGTCAGCTTTTTGTTCCATAGAGAATCACTGCAACCTTATACTAGGTCAAGATTTTGGTATGAGAACCTGGGTTTTACACTGGATCGGTTATCCTGGATCATCAAACAAGAGGCCTGAAAATTGATTCATTGTTCTGTGAGGATCAATAGACCTCCTGCCATCATTGACTTACATTCATCATCAACTGCGACTCCTCCTCTTGCATATGGTGGTCATGTGGCACAACCTCCACAATGAAAGCCAGCAGTCCAGGCGGCCTCTATGTATTGATATCTATGACATTGTCTATTTTAGCCATATCCCATGTCGGTTATTTATCATTCCTTGGTCGAACCAGAAGTAGTTTCTAATCGGCCATCTTAAGGACCGTTCCAAAGACTCTTAGCTGGTCTGAAGACCGAAGACCAGGACTGAGATTTGAGGACCGATGAGCAGAGACACATGAGAGCAGGCTTCCCGGAACTCTTTGTAATCAAAGACACGCCCTCTTACTGGATGTCACTCTCTGATTGGACGCTGCTACACAGTGGACATCAACACAACTTTACAAAACCAGCAGCATGAGTCTCTTGTGGGAAAGACTAAGACTCAAGGAAAAAACTCAAGCCAGAGACCCAAGCCATAGGGTCCATTTGAATAGTCCATTTTAGGAAGGTTCCTAACTGAGTGAAATGACCCGGAAGTATTTTAGTGTCGGCCATGATAAACGCTGTTCAAATTCTCTTACAGATAAGGAAAGGAGCTAATAATTGGCTAATAATTGGCAAGTGACTCCCTTCCCATTGCCAGCAGACCCGGGTCTGTTCACCAGCAGACGAGCTGCGTGGCTGTTTTTTTTCCCCTCTGGTGCATCAAGCTGATGTCATCACGTTAATCACATCATCATTAGCGTGCCGAAACACAGCTAACATTCACTCAACATTTTAGCTATGTTGTTGTAGTTGTGTCTCGCACACTGTGACCTGGCGACCTGGTACCGTCCCCAACGTTAAGAACCACTTCCCTAATCACCGCTCCCTTCCTATCCTTTTACAGACGGTGTAAAAAGTTCGAGGAGGGCTCAGCTGCGTCATTAGCTCTAGACGCGCCCTCAAACGGGTAGCTCGGTTGTGGTGGAAAAGCAAACCCCCTGCTACGCTGGGCTGCCATGCCGAGTCAAGCCGAGCCATGCCATAGAAAAGTCCCATTACTCCCACCTTTTCTTGACCCTGCGACGTTTTTCACCAGGGTTAATGAAAAGTGGATAGGAAAGGACTTAGGAGGTAACTTTGTGACTTTTCGAATTATAGTAAGATAAGTGGGATTCAACCCTTGATTTCAGTTGTTTCACATCCTTTACCGTAATGTCTTTCTACATGAACACCACAAGAAGTTGTGGAGGCTGGCTTGTCCACAGTTTTTTGGCCACAGTTGGTTTCATTCCCTTTCAACAGAATATATAAGCTAACCTTGGCCCATAACTCAATTTCAAAATATCAGTTATTTTTTGTTTATTCAAAATATGAGCCCCATGTCTCGTCTTAATAACAGCATCTCTGAGCACAAATACAAAGCTAAAATTGTATCTCCTCACCTGTTCTGTGTAAGGGGATGTGAGGTTTCCAAACGTTATCCATCATTCTGCGCTGACGGTCGATCTCTGCCTCGTTCTCCACGGCAGCTCTTGTAGCATCGTCACATATTTCCTCAGCTGCAGCAGTTGGCTGCTCGTTGCCATCTCTAAACTTCTTCACTGAAAACATTCTTGTTCTTTACTCAGTTGTTAAGTTATTCAGTGTTTTCCAAAGTCTGTCAAAGGAGTGGCGCTTGCCCTGCTTCTTCCTCTTCCTTCCTCTTAAATTTCAGCAGCAGCAGCAGCTTCCTCTGCTGATAGAAAAAAAAGTGGTGGAAAACATCTCTGCGTAAGCTCAGTTTTATGGGGTCTAGCATGTCTTGGACCTAGGTTTAACTACTTTTTCAGTTCCAAATAGGGAACATTATATTTTGTTAAGAGCTCAGTGCCACAGCAGTGTGTTTGATGCATGGCTGTCTGAAGCAAGAAATGTGTATTTGATCTGCTGTTTAATGATTCATAATAAACCTCTCCTTCCCTCATAAATATCAGAGCTCAGTAAAATAATTTAGCTGTTATTATATAAACTATTAAAATATTTACACTCTGTCATTTAAAGATGATCATTAACTTGTGACCACCTCTACATCCCTTATGGACCTCTGATAGTCGGTGTACTCCATTTAGAGCAGTGGTTCTCAACCCTCTCAGCCCGTAACCCCCAAAATATAGGTGCTACAGACTGGGGACCCCCACTGTACATGATTTGGTTTAACAGCCAAAAACATGCAAGAATAGTCATGTGGAGACAAGGCCATCCATAAGGAGGAATAAGGGGGAGCTTTCTGGGACCCAGCCAAACTGGGGGAGCATGGAGGTCAACAAAATCATGGTCCATTGTGAAGTTAAGCTGTAAAAACCATATATAATATTTGACCTGAATAATAATAACTCTTATCAAAGAAACAAATATCTTTATTTATTCATATGTGCAGTAAATAGCCTTAAAATAAAAATAATAACCTGTATTTAAAATAGGTGAAAAATTGCTTAAATTAGTTAATTAGAGCAAAAATGGTGGAAAAGGTATTGAAATTGGATTTTAAAAGAACATAAATGGGTTAACAGTGGCAAAAATTAGATAAAAGTGGCAAAAATAACCAACAATTGATTAAATTGGCAAAAATGGGCACAAAAAGTAGTTAAAGTGGATTAAAAAGTTGCTGAAATGGCTCTAAAGTTCAAAGCATTTGGGGAAATTAGGTGGACTGGGATGAAAATTTATATAAACTGGCAAAAAAGGTTAGCTGTAGTTAAAGTAGGCAATAAGGGGTGCAAAAAGTGGTTAATAGTGGCAATAATGAGGCAACAATAGGCAGAAAGTGGCAAGAATTGGTTTAGAAGTGACAAAAACAGGCAGAGAAAAGTGGTGGAAAGCGTTTAAAATTGGCACAAATGGGTTTTAAGTGGCAAAAATGTGCTGAAATTGGCAAAATTGGAGCTAAAAAGTGATGAAAAAGGGTTAAAATTTGGTCAAATTTATGTAAAGTGGCAACAATGTGATTTGAAAATATTCTTTGTTTTTTAAGGCATCTAGTGACCTCCTCTCAGTGTCTCGCGACCCCCAACGGGGTCACGACCCAAAGGTTGAGAACCACTGATTTAGAGAACCACTCAGTCTTCGAAATTTTGTTATTTTTTACATTATATTTTTTAATTTGATTGGCACTACTTTGAAAAGGAATGTTTTGACATTGTCATCAAAGGGGTTTTTATTGTAATTTTTTGTCAGCAGAAGGCAAATGTATATGTTTGACCGTGACTGATTTATAAAATCAATAAAGGGGTGAAAACTTTTATAGGCGTTGTATGTCCCTCAGTGATATCCATAGCTATGAGTTGATTATGCTGCGGTTCCTTTAAGAAGCAGGCAGCGGAGTACTCGTTGTCAGGACGACAAGTAATGACAAAAGTGTTCGACAGTTGGTGCGCATGCAGCACGGAGGAAGGAAGTACCCAAACAAAGTGGACTAGTGCGGATAGACGACCACCTCTGGAGTAAAAAGACAACAGTTGAAGAGCAGTTTTATATCAGAGCTCGTTTCAGTCACTACGTGGAGTTAAAATGAGGTTTTTGCACCGTTGCTGACTGAACAGCGAACAACGCGACGTCTGACTGCAGGAGCAGATCCATGGTCTCATGTGGGTTGCTAGGGCCCATCCGTTCATCACTGTTAGTATGAAAATTATGTCCTGCAGCAGCTCTCATCTAACCGTGTAACGTTTGTTTCTAGGACCAGACATCTAGAAATAACCAGCAAAGATGATTCTTACTGCTTGAAGACCAACTATTTTTGAAAAAATGAGCCAAAAATATGAATCAACGAACGTGTCAGAGGTGGAGGAACACATCTCTGTCAAGTATGAAATCAAGAAAAGGCTTGGGAAAGGGGTGAGTGTATTTTCTTAATTTTAGTGTACTTAATTTAACTTGACACCACTTTCATTTAAAAACGCTTTGTGTTTAAATGCTGCTTACAGACTCAGTTTGACCCTTCTTTCCTGTAACCTGCACTCACCACTCCGTAAGACCTGATCTGAGCCTCAGCCTTAAGAGAAATTCCAGAAATAACACGGACTTAAAGTCCTCAGTGAATACCAGTGTTGTAAGCAGGAGGTTTATTTGCTTTGGCAGGGGTTTTTTGCAGATCAGCTGATGTGTGAGGACACTTGTACTCTCTGGAGTCCAAACCTCTTTATTTTTCCTCCACTGCTTTTCCACCTGAAAAACCACCTGCTTTCTTTCCATAGACTGTCCACAGAGACTCTGCTTGGTCAGGTGGTTACCAACACGTAGACACATCAGATTGGATAACTAGACATACCTGAGGCTGGCAGTGACTCAGATTACACAGCTGTTCAGCCTGTTTACACCTGAATGCTGTGGCCCTGATGTATAGGGGCATCTAGAAAACATAGAATATCAGGAAAATGTTATTTTTTTTCCTGAAGAAGTGAAACTTCCATGTATTCTAGCATCATCTCATACAAAGTGAAACATTTCATGACTTTTTCCTGTTTAAATCCTGAAAATTACAGTTTACAGCCCATGAAAAGAAAAAATCCACTATCGTTAAATATTAGAATATCACCAACATCAGTCCAAAATTGATTTATAATCCAGAAATGTTGACCTTTCATTAAATTCTGCTCATTTATCACTCAGTACTAGATTGAAACTCCTGTTTTCATGAATCATTGAATCTATGTGGTGTGGCATGGAGCCAGTCAGTCTGTGGTTTTGGTTGGGTGTTATGAAGCCCAGGTTGCTCTGATAGCAGCCTTCAGCTCAACTGGATTGTGGAGTCTGGTGTCTCTCATCTTTCTCTTGACATTTCTTCAGAGATTCTCTATGGGGATCAGGGCAGACCAGGTGGCTGGCCAGTCAAACACAGTAGTAGCATGGTCAGTAAACCAGTTTCTGGTAGTTTTGGCTTCACTGTGGGCAGGTGAAAAGGAGATCAGTATCTCCATTAAGTTTCTCAGCAGATGGAAGCATTAAATGTAAATGCTCTAAAATCTCCTGATAGATGGCTGACAGCATTGACTTTGGACTTAATAAAGACCAGTGGACCAACAGCAGCAGATGACATGGCACCCCAAACCATCACTGACTGTGGAGACTGAAAAGGCTGAACTTCAAGACCCAAAATGTTCTGGGCCTCTCTGATCTTCCTCTGGACTCTGGGACCTTTGTTAACAAATTAAATTCAAAATTTTGTTTAATCTGACTACAGGACTTTGGACCCCTGAGACCACTGTCCAAGTTCTCCTTCTCCTTAGCCCAAGTGAGATGCTGTTGATGTCTGTGGTTCAGGATTGGCTCCACACTAAGAACATGACACTTGTAGTCCATTTCCTGGACCTGCCTGTGTGGTGGCCCTTGATCTACTGACTCCAGCCTCAGTCCATTCCTTATGAAGCTCCACTAAGTTTTTGAATCTGCTGTGACAATCCTCTGAAGGCTGAGCTCATCCCTGTTGTTCTTCTTTTCTACCACACTTTTCCACAATATTGTAATTTTCTGAAATAGTGTTTTTTTTTTGTGAGCTGTAAGCCGTAATCATAAAGATTAAAACAAAGTCTTGGAATATTTCACTTTTTATAAGAAGAATCTGGAATATGTATATGGAAGTTTAACTCTCTGAAGTAAAACACAGAAAAAAATCACTTTTGCTTGATATTCTAATTTCCTGAGATGCACCTGTACATGCAAAACATAAGATCATATATAGAATAAATCTGGATAGAAGCAATATGATTAAGAGAAAGATAAAAGATGAGAAAATATCACAGATTATACAAGCACCATGATGATATTTCACAACCCATACTGCCTTAAGAAGCATTACTTTTAATCTGATCAGTCTGGACAACCTTTTAAAGTGGTTCAGTTTTCATCTGAGGACTCTGTGTCGTCTGCCAGATGGTGTGAGCTCATACTCAGAGTGGCAGATATGAGACAGGTTAGACACCTGTGCTTACCTGAGAACAGACTACTCTCTAAGGGAGAGGTTTAAAGTCCTCTTTATAACCTTCATGGTGGTCTGTATGAGACCTGTAGAGCTGCAGAAGGTATTTCTGGCACAACCTTGCCAACTCCCAAAGTGCATGGAGTGTTGGTGGAGCTTTTACGTTTCCTTCAAGTCTGAGCGAGACTAACGAACTTAGATTTCAACTGATCATAGAGATTACCACACACTGTAAACCCTGATAGCTATCCAGACAAATTCAGTTTTACTTGATAATCAAGTCAATGTGCTTATTACCTAACCTGGCACACCAGATGGATGTGTTTCACACATCCATCTGGAAAACCACTCATACACAGTGTTTGGGAAAGGGCAGAGCCTTAGAAAAAACTTGGAGGGTGAGTGGATGAACGTTCTATCTATCACATCTTTACGGGCCAATCAGAGCAACAAAATGTGTGACGTAGCCGCCAGCAAGCTGTGCCCCTATCAAAGGAGTAAATGCCATAAGAGCTGCATAAGGTGAATCATGGCAACTGTAGACATGTCAGTACACAACTTTTGTCGTTTTTGAAAAAAAAAAAAAACAGCTCAATGCTGTTATTTGTTCTTCTTATAACAAAGAAATGTCGTCAAGTTCTGATAAAACTGGTGCTTTAGCAGCATCCACGCTAATGTCTTCCGCCATAATTGCACCGGCCTCTTGTTGCTGCTCGTTTATGTCATGATTCTGCCGCACCCAAAAGTGCTGCCCCTCGTCGCTGATTGGTCCTGTCACTTTCTTAATCTACAGTGTTTTTCCAGAACGCCTTTGGGCATTAGACACTTTTGCACTTTTTTGAGGTTACTGACTTAGTCAGACAGGTCCCACCTGTGGGGAGTAAACACAATACACAATGATTGGTTTAATGAAAATGTTGACAAAGGACTTCCTTTTTTGAAGGCAATCTGTTTACATGATTTTTTTTTTTTTTTTTAAGGAAGGTTTAGCCTACTAATTGGATTTTACAGTGTATCACGGTGACATTACATTCTCAGTGATGTTCTCCAAACAGGCTTATAAAACAAAACCATGATCTTTAGATCAACACCAAACACCCTGAGTCTAAACAAAAAAAAATTGCTGTAAAATGACCATCATGGGTTTCCCAGTTTAAAAGGTTATAAGTGGAAGTGAACTGCTTTGTGTGAATCTGATCCTCCAGTGACAGTCTTATTGTTTCTGTCTTTATAATAACAGTGTGCTCTGATGTCAAACTGTTGGTATCTTTATGCTTCACTTGAACCAATGTTCTCTCCCTTCACTGTGATCAGAGCTGTAGTTAGCTATGAGAACACAGAGGTCATGGTCTGTTTGTTTACTGTGATCAAAATGGTAACTTATAAAGACTTTTAATGAAACAGAGAGATGTTTCCTGAACTCTTTGTCCTGAAATGGGACATTTGTAAGTCCATGAAAAGTTGTGAATTACATTTGAAGATGAACACAAACTCCTCCATCACCATAGGTTTAGAATCTGTTGTTATGAATGAATATTTGGATATAAGACTTTGTGTAAAACATTTCTCTTTTCTCTGGAAATTCAGATTGAACCTCAGTTTTTCTTTGTTTTTGTTAATTTTTCATAACTTATTTAGGTGCAGAATGTAAGTTGCCACAAATGTAGTAGAGGTTGTCCATTTTTAGTTTACCAGTACTCTGTATTCCTCTCAGGCTTATGGCATCGTATGGAAAGCTGTTGACAGGCAGACAGGTGAGATCGTGGCTGTGAAGAAGATCTTCGACGCCTTCAGGAACAGGACAGATGCTCAGGTATTTTCTTGATTAATCAAAACCTGTTTGTTTTATTTATATCTACGATTCTAGCTGCTTTAGACTTTTTATTACCAGACCTTTTTGGCATACAAAAGCATGCACCATTAAAATGTCAGGTCATAGCTAGATGAAGTGAAAGAAAAGGTTGACTAGTTTAAAGAAGTTGTTCTGAACTGGTGGGACTGGACTAAAGAGCTGGTTATGGATTTTTTTTGTGGCTTTTAAATATGTGCCTGATTTGAAATTTAAGGCCACAGAAAGTCTTATAAAGTCTGTTTTGTTTTTTTGTTTTTTTGTTGTTTTTTTTTACCAGTGAGAGGTCTTGAAATTTTAGGGGGCACTTTGACTAAGCCATGTCCCTATCCAGTCTTAGTTTCTGAGCCATCCTTGTATGATTCATCTTCCCATTACAAAATGTTGCATACATTTTCTCTAGAATCCAAAAAAAAGATTTTTTAGAAAGAGATGGAATGAAGATGTGGCAGAACAACAACATGGAAATATCCTTCAAAATGAAAGCACATCATAAACTTTTGCCACATTTTTTTTTTTTTTGCTAGGCCCATGTCCACAACCCACTTATAATAGCTTTGAGACCAACTTTTTGGTCCCTGCACACCAGTTGAGGACCAAGGGTTCAGACAGTGCTTTATTGCAAATAAATGATCAGCCTGGGGCATTTGGATATCAAGTTACTGCACTTTAGTACTTCTGTCCATACTATGCTTTACTGTAGGGACGACCTGGTATCAGGACTCACTTGCTAACCTCACAACAGGCAAATTAGCCATGAGCTACAAGGCTAGCGGTGCCTCTTTAACTGCTTTTCTCCCTCATGTTGTCAGAAAAAGGCTCCTGTTTGAGAGATGGCTTCCTTCTTTTTCCATTCTTGTAGTTTAAAAGACACAAAAAGGCAAAATGGTACCAAAAGAGGAGCTCTATTATTTCCGAACTTTCAGATCTCCAAAAGAGCTGCAATTCCCATCATTCCTGGAGGAGGACCCCAAACCTTTCTCTGATTTTTCGAACTCATTGTGATTAAATAAACTCTGTACAGTTGTGAATCACAAGTCCAGTTCTCTAACATCTGGCCTGCCAGGTTGCCCATTTAAAAATCCTTGCAGTCCACCCTTATAACAGGTCTTCCCTGACAAAGAGCATTATTCTGCTTTTTAATAGCTAAACTGTTGAGAATCAACTCAGAAAACCTGCAAAAATATGTTATGATGAATGTCAACATAGTGTTTATTGATTGGATTTAGACATTAATGTGCCCAGAATGATCAAATTTGGCTGTTAATGACCCAAAAAAATATTTTGCCCAGTAGGATTTGACATTTTACACAGCTCATTGAATAAGAAAATTCAGCCCTGGTCAGATGTCTTGAGAAATCTCATACCTTCGATTTTTGATCATTAACTGTGCTAAAAAAAAAAGTATTGTTTTTCAGTTCAGGTCTTAAAAGTCTTGAATTTAATTTTTGAAAGTGTATAGGAAATCTAAATGAAGCAGAGGATTATGGGTGCACACTTTGCTGCTTCATTTTGGATTGTAAATATTAATACTAATATTAATATAATACAAAATCGATTTTTTTTTTCTCTTTTTGCAGCGGACATTCAGAGAAATCATGTTCCTCCAGGTAAGAATTTTAACCTTATTGAACGTCAGCATGTTTTGTCAATATTTTTTAAATAAATTCCTGGACTGAAATTCAGAATGTCTGCCTCACAATCTGGGCCTCTTTATATTTTTTTTTCAGTGTTTCTTTCTATAGGTATTAAACAACATATTAGGGCTTCTTGACAGTTTAACATTTAAGACTCTATACATCAGTGGCACAATAAGAAGACGAGTATGACTTTTTAAAAATAATTTAAATAAAGGACATTTGGTGTGCAGACATTAATAATTAGCCAAGATCTGACTCACTTTGCCTTGAATCCTTGTATAACAACCCCCCTCCCCTCCCCATCACTATCTGCTGACCTACATTTATGTGTCCTTCAGTCAGGCCACTGCCCCTCAATCAGCTGCTGTCATCTCACAGTGAAACTGTAATCACAGGGTTTAAAGCCACTGTTATGTAACCTGTGTTTACCTTATATTTACACAACACCTGCCAGCTGTTTCAGGTCAAACATTGAGCTGTCTGTGTTTTTTTTTTGTTTGTTTGTTTCTCTGACTAAAAGTGTCTGGTGTGCTCTGTGCAGGAGTTTGGAGATCACCCCAACATCGTCAAACTTCTAGATGTGGTCAGGGCTCAAAATGATAAAGACATTTACCTCATCTTTGAATACATGGGTGAGTGATTCAAGCTACGGCATGGTCCACAACAATATTTAAGAAAGAATCTGTTTTGATGCACGAACACAGGAAAGAGTGTAGGCTAGTGTTGGTTTCAGTTGTGTGACTTGGCTAAGACAAGGCCCTGGTGCATGTGTGTGTGTGTAAACGGCTCCTCCTCCCCTTGGTTGGCTGCAGTCTTTCTGCTGAGTCCACAGTTTGGCCTCCTCCTCAGGAGTCCAGTTCATGACTCTGCAGCGGCATCCCAGACCTCAACTGTTTCTCTCTTCTACTTCATATGTCTAACACTGCTCATTTTGTATTGTTGTGTTTTATTATTAACCAGCACCACGTTTAATCTGCTGTGTAAACGTCCTAGTTCATTATGATCCTGATAATGCAACATTCTTATCATTAATATATCAGATTGAATTTATTCCAGCTAAATGCATTTTTCAACAATGACTCTGGAAAAAGAGTGACCTCACAAGCCCTCTTGGTTTGTTCTCAGATCTGTGTTCACATTGATGGGACAGTGATTCTTTTATGTTTGACTCATAGACTCAAACATGCTTCATAAATGTTTTTTTATTTATATGAAATTTCCCCACCTTCATGAGACAGATGGTCCTCGCTATCAGGAAAGCTGTTTGTTGGGGCACAGTTATTAGACGTTAGTTTAGTTAGTTTAGGTTTGAGAGTCTGGTTCAAAAATGTGAGACCTAATGAATTTAAAGTTGAATTTTATACCTTTAAGTAAAAATGAAGAGGATTTTTAGTCCAAGGGTTAGGGTTAGTGCGTGCTAGTTTAACTGTCTTATTATTGTGTTTTTGCAGATACTGACCTGCATGCTGTGATAAAGAAAGGCAGTCTACTAAAGGACATTCATAAACGTTATGTGATGTATCAGCTCCTCAAAGCCATCAAATACCTGCATTCAGGAAATGTCATCCACAGGGACCAAAAGGTACGATAAAAATGTTTAGCTTTTGAAATGACTTATTGTATGGAAGGTAATAAAACAAGTATTCTAACATATTGCATTAAGAAAATTCACTTTTTTGCAACTTAAAGAGTTCCAGATAATATTTCCCTGTTTTATTTTCAGTCCAAAGTCAGGAATATGACTTTGGTTTTTGACTTCAAAGATGCACTTTAACCCTCCGGTTTTAGTCTGGACAGTTTTGTCCAATTAATCATTTTTACCTTTGACTTTCCAGTTTTATTGTCATCTTGGCTGTGTTATTGTACTGACTGCAAGGATTTGTTGTAAGATTTTTTTTTCTCTATAATCTTTGGATTTCAGTGTGAATTTTTAAAACTGTACCATGATACACTGTATAAAAATTGACTTCCATTTAAGTCCATCAAGGAGAAAATTGTCCACTTTGAAACATTTATAAAGATGTAAGGTATCAATCTTTTATTTCAGCATTTTGATTTAAACCTTTGATAACCTACAGTCTTAATCAAAACTATTACTATGATACTCCAAAATTAACCATGGTTTTACGATATACATGATTATGGTCTGTTTTGGCTGTAAGGTTAAAAATGTGGTAATAATGGGACTAAATGGGTGATCCAGGGGTTTATGAGGACTAACTAGGGTTGTAGATTTTTAATCAGACTGCACAAAAAAACTAAATTTGCAACAAAATCTGTTCTGGTGCTTATTTTTGACATACCAAGGACTGTGATTACAGAATATCCTCTAGCCCCTCATCATATATTGCAAAGAAAAAATAATTTTTGTGCGCTTTTTATATGAAACAGTGACACCATTTGTTCACATCGTCATGTAAGAGTTCTCTCTGAGAACAGGGACTTAGGAACTGAGGAAACTATCTTTTGATTCAAAATGAGGAATTCTTGGAGTTTAGGTTAAAATGTCAAAATAAAATGAAATTAAATTAAAAAAGAAAAGGAATAAAATATGCTAAAGTAAACAGTTACACCAAAGGATAACTGAGTAAAATATGCTAAAATAAGAATATAAGATAAATAAGAAGGGAAAAGACCATTAAGAGTTTTAAAAACCAATGAAAGAGTCTTAAAGTCTATTCTAAAACATCCAAGTTTGCCCATCCAGAGACCTTAAAATCAGTGTAATGTGTACTCTCTTTCTGGTCTTTGTCAGCAGTTGTGCAGCTGAATTTTGGACTAGCTGCAGATGTGAAATATTCTTTTTTAGGGGGACCGGACAGAAGAGCATTACAATAATCAGTTCTGTAAGTTATAAAAGCATGAATTAATGTCTCTGCACTGGCTTGAGAGAGAAACAGTCACACTCAGGTGATGTTTCTGTAAATGATAAAACACTTTTGTGATATCTTTGATATGTTTCTCAAAATTGAAAATAAAACCTAGATTTTTAACCTGCTGACTGGAATTATGGAGTTTGCTGACCAGTTTTTCTCTCATAGCCCTTGTATCAATGACTACAACCTGAGTTTTGTCCTGGTCGAGCTGTAAAAAGTTCTCTTCCATCCATGATTCGTTATCTAAAATACAATTTAAAAGGGAATCAGTTGGCCCATTGTCATCAGGTGACATGACAATGTAGGGTTGAGTGTCATCAGAATTGATGCCATGTCTCCCGATGACATTCCTTAGAGGTAACACGTAAAGTTTACAAAGTGTGGGGTCTAAAATTGGGCCTTGGGGGACAACACATTTCATTTCATAAGATGTAGGTGAGCAATCTCCAAGATTCTCATGAAATTTTCTGTCGAATTATGATTCCCTTTAAACTTTAGTTATGATTCTCTAATTGTATGCTTGTCCATAATCCTTACAGGAAGTCAGTACAATAAATGAAATAAATCAAACTCCTTAGCTCTTTGTTAGAAAAATGACTGTGAATTGATTATCAAAGTAGTTGCTGGATTTATTTTAGATCAACCAATCAACTTATTTTTCCAGAAATACAGCTTGTATTATGAGATTTTGGAAACCTTTGCCTTATGTTTGTCAACATATCTGCATAAATATTGCTTCTACCTGTGTTTATTTGTATCAGCCTTCTATACTGCTCCCCCTTACCCTCCTTGTTTAGTTTCTGTTTTCTTTCAATTTTTCCAACCACTCTGTAGGGAAGTGAAAATACAGCAGTAATTGTCTGTGTAATCAGTGTTTCCTTTGTCTGTGCTTTTCACAGCCTTCCAACGTGCTGCTGGACACCGAATGTGTAATTAAACTGTGTGATTTTGGCTTGGCCAGATCACTAAACCAGATCCAGGAGGACAGTGGGAATCCAGCACTGACAGAGTATGTGGCGACGCGGTGGTACAGAGCTCCTGAGATTCTGTTAGGATCTGCAAGGTATCAGCTGTGATGAGTCTTCTGTCAGTGCTGCAAACGTTCACTCCAGGAAATGTTCTCTCTAAATATGGCTGAGTAGATTTGGGTGAACCACACTGTTAAAGGAGTTTATTTTGTACACAGGTACACTAAAGGTGTGGACATGTGGAGCCTCGGTTGTATCCTGGGAGAGATGCTGCTTGGAAAAGCCCTGTTCCCTGGAACATCCACCATCAACCAAATAGAGAAGATCATGAGTGCCATACCACACCCCAGCCCAGAGGGTAATTAGAATACACATGCTGAGCTTTGAAGATAATAAACTTTAGATTTGGATAAACTTTTTTGCTTTGAATTCATTAAATTTGATGTAATTTTCAGATGTTCTTGCAATCAAGTCTGAATATGGATCATCTGTCATCCAGAGAATGTTACTGAAGTAAGATTTTCTAATGTTTAAATCAAAGATACAGAGAAGTTATGTTGTTATTCATCTGTGTATGTTTACAATAAACAATAACGCACCAGCTACAATTCAACTAATATTTTTCACTTTATTTTACATGTAACAAAGTGTGCAGAGTTAATAACTGAATTTTTTTAAAGTTTGGTAGCCACAATGACAGTTTCTCCCTCTTAACAAAGAGACTTTTATCCTAACCAACAGGGATGAATCAAAGTGACAAAAATCAAGGGACGACAGTTAAAACAATGTATATTTTATCTATTGCCCTGCCCCTAATCCCTGTGATGTTTTTTTTTTGATTAAATTGCAACTCCACCTTTATAACTTTTAAAGATCAGTTTGTGTTTCTTAGTTCTAAAGCAAAGTGAAGCCTTCAAGTTTAAAAATAAAAACCTTTAGTCAGAGTTATAATTGGAAAAATTAGATCTTACCAGTCAGCCAGTAACTCTAATGCAGTGGTTTTCAACCTTTTTATCTCAAGGAACTTCTAACAAAAAGCCAAAAGCTCAAAGTAAATTAAAACTAGCCTATATAATTCATGCTGTTGTTGCCTCAGTTGTTGAATAGTTTAACGTATGATTGTACAAATTCCCAGGGCACACTGAGACTTTCCTTAAGGCACACCGGTGTACCTTGCCACACCATTTGAGAACCACTAGGTCAGCCCACCTGCTCTACTGGTGCCTTCAAATGGAGTCATATTCACAACACAACTCTATAGTTTACAAGGCAGCATATGATTAAACCTCAGTATGAAGTATGAGTGCATTGTGGGTATTGTAGGCTTCACATTTCAACAATTATGAAAATATCTCTGGCTCTGCCACTCTGATTTTTATCCCTTTGTTTGAAGACCATCCACTGACAGTGCAACATAATGATAGCAATCATTGCTAACTGAAACTGTTTCAGTTCAGCAATTTTATGCGGATGTCTGGTGTGCATCGCTCTCTTGAGTTTATGCCACAGCATCTCAATCGATTTGAGGTCAGGACTCTGACTGGGCCACTCCAGAAGTCATATTTTCTTCTGTTGAAGCCATCCTGTTGCTGATTTACTTCTATGCTTTGGGTCGTTGTCCTGTTGCATCACCCATCCTCTGTTGAGCTTCAGTTGGTGGACAGATTGTCTTAAGTTTTCCTGTAAAACGTCTTGATAAAATTGGGAATTCATTTTTCCGTTAATGACAGCAATCCATCCAGGCCCCGAGGCAGCAAAGCAGCCCCAACCATGATGGCCCCTCCACCATATTTCACATTTGGGATGAGGTTTTGATGTTGGTGTGCTGTGCCTTTTTTCTCCACACATAGCATTGTGTGTTCCTTCCAAACAACTCAATTTTCTGTGTCTGTGGCTTTAAATGGTAATTAGCTGTCTGACTCCACCCCTGACCACACCCCTCTCAGGAAATGGATGCAGTACTCCTGGTACTACAGACACTTGTATCCAAAGGTTAGCACTTGACTGTGATTTGAACCATCAACCTCCCAGACCGTAGCCAGCAGGATAACCCATTGAGCTATCCAGCATCTCAGCTGGTAGTTGAGAGGATCAGTAGAGGAGGGTGGAACTTTCCTCCAAGTGGAGGAGGGCCAAACCAACCTGGGGGTGGGTGCTTATGGTCCTGGTGAGGTCACCAGGAGCTAAATCTGAGAACAGCTTGTTTCAGCACACATTTTCTGAAAGGTCAAGAAAGAGAGGGGGAGAGGGAATGGATTTTTCTGGTATTTGAGGGGATTGTGGACAGGCCAGGGGCACATATTTGTGTTAGAAAAGCCTGAAAAAGTGATTTTTGCATAATATGTCTCCTTTAAAAGAAACCAAGCTGAAAACAGGGTTTGAATAGTCCCAGTTTACAGAAATGTCTCTTCCAAGCACAGTTAATAATGTTAATGTGACAATTCTAGGCTTAAATCACAACTATTTTCGTACTGATCAGTCCCAGTAAGAAGATTTTTTTGTTAGACTCCCAGCTGCAGGACTCATGCAAGGAAAATGGCTTCACATGGTCTGACTTTTTTTCCATGAAATTGAAATACTCAAAAATTGTAAGTTTTGTTTTATGTAAATTTAAAACAAAAATGTCTAGGGTTTTCTCATAAATAAACAAATATATTTTTTATATTTTTTAGAGTGGCCCTTATACACCATAATAAAAATGTATAGTTTGTTCAAAGATCTTTGGGCTCAAACCTTTTATGTAAGCTGGCCCATTGTGTTAGGATTTTGTCAGTGAAAACAATTAAAAAAATTTTCATGGTGGGTCCTGGGGGACTTTTCTTAGATGCAAGTAAGGGGTCCCCAAGGACAAAAGGCTGGGAACCACTGTAAAGTAAGGCTCTACCATCCTTTTCAGACCACAAGTGCCTTTGGAAGATCTTCTTCAGCCGTCTGTGCCTGCTGATGCTCTCGATCTGTTGAAAGGTTTGCTGGTTTTCAACCCAGACAAGCGTCTGACTGCGGAACAAGCCCTCCAACACCCATACGTAGCCAGGTATTAATATGTACATAAACTACACGTTAACTCACAGCAGAACAAAAGTAGAGTTGTTTTATTAATTTCTGCTCATTTCTTCTGTATGCATTGTAAAGAAACAGTATTTGTTCTATCATTTGCTGTTAAATTGCTTTAGTTTTTTCAAAAGTTATTCCTCTGTCCTTGAAGGTTTCATAATCCAGCCAAGGAGCCAGCTCTTAACTTCGATGTAGTTCTGCCTGTGGATGATGATGTACAACTGTCTGTTGTTCAGTACCGCAACAAACTGTATGAGGTACAGCAGGAGTCACAAGTTTACAGGAAAAATTAATTCAACTTTATACAGCAGCGCTCAAACCTAATTTCTCCTCTTTACTTGCAGATGATGCTGGAGAGAAGGACCAATCAGGGCATGCTGAAGCTAGTTAAGCCAAAAGATGGAAGCTGTGTCAGTAATGAGGAGAAGACATGTGTGAAGGAGAGAACAGAGCGGGGTCCAGAAGAGCCAAACGGTTGTGGACATAAGGACGAAAAGACTGTTGAGATGAACCTCCTTCCCTCACAGACAGGTGTTGCCAAACCTGGGCCTGTGCATGCACTGATCCCACCTGCTGTGGAGAAGACGAGTCCTTTATCTAACTCTGACCTGGGAAAAGTCACATATAACCCCATCACACACGCTCCAAGTATGTCTGGATTTATAAATGATGGTGCTTTTAAGGGCTTGGTATCACTACTACTTTAGTCCTGAACAGAATTCTCAGTGTTTGCATATTTCTTACATTTTTTATTAGAAAGCTTCTCATTCAGAATTAAAAAGTTTCTTGTTCCAAGCCTTTTTAGTTGCCTATTATAAACATTCAACAATAAGATTCTTTCTATGTCTTTGAGTATGGTTTCAAAGAGTGTTGCTCATATCATATGATAGAAACTTTGCACAAATACCAAAATCCAATACTAATCCCCGTTAACAGCATTGTATATCTTAGATGGTTACCTGAAAAGTATATCTACACATTTGCTTGTGCATAAAATTGTGAGGATTTTTCTTTCTTCCTGCAGATGGGTTTGTTCGTAATCCATCTGGTCCTCCTCATAACTACAATGCCTCTGCAGCCAACAGGAGAGCAGCAGACCTGAACACTAATGGCAATGCAACCTTATTACCAACAGAGGGCGCCAACAGTAACACTGTGAGCTACAACTCTGGGTCCACTCATTCAGTTTGGCTTTCTCTCCCTGAGACGTAACCTTCTGCTTGTATTTTTTTGCCTGGTTGCATTCTTTCTCTCTTCCTTAAAATCTCTCTGTGGCTCATACAGTGTTCTGTCTTTCTCCAGTCCATGGACCAGATCCTCCAGCGTGGTCGCTCAGCCCCTGTGGCCCACAATCGTTCCTTCTCCTTGACCCTAAACCAAACCCAGAACAACCCACTGGTTCGCAAGGAAGACCCATCCCTGTCCGCTGGGCTTTCTGTCACATCTGCTCGCCTGGTCAGTTCTGCATCTCAGGGCATGAAAAAAAAAGAAAAATTAATACCATGTTGATTAAATACTGACTGACACACATAATCTAGTAGCTTTAATGAGATTCAAAAGGGATGGCTCTTGATGCGTTTCTAAATAACTTTTCCCTCTATGCAGAACCAGCGTTCAAACACTCAGACACGACCGCCACCGAGGTTCAGCAAGAAAGTATTTCAGAGTAACTGTAATGTTGCTGCTGCCGGCGACCCTCGCGCCAAACTGGGCAGCTACTCTCAGGCTTACGGTACCATCAACAAGACAGACTTGGACAATCTGCTCCGAAGCCGTCCTTACAACCAGTAGCTGTTGTGAAGTCAGGGAGTACTTAACAGCAGGGTGGCATGTGTGTTTGAACTCATTACTGAGGAGGATGCTGCACATGTGGGAAACAGGAAGAAGATGGTTACACCTTTGTGTATTCTGTGAGGATTGTACACTGTGTCTGTGTGTTTGTAAAAATCAATATCAAACTTTACCAAATGTACTCTCAGAGTTAAACATGTAGCTTATGACCATATGAGCTTTAAGGATTGAACTCCAAGCCAGTTGGTCTCAGAATACCTGTAAAATATGCAAATAGTTTAAAATGATTGTATGCAACAGTTATTTCCTTACATGTAAACCCAGCAGCAATAAGCCTTTTTGTTTCTGTTGTGTGATGGAAAAGATGAGTGTTTCTTGGACCCAATTTGTTTAAAATTTAACAGACATTGTTAAAAGTGGCAGCAAGTCACCATAAAGCTTAGAAATAAACTTTGTTAAACATGTTCAAATCCTCTGCATTTGTATATAATTCAAATCCCACCTTAATTACCTCAGTGTTCTGTGTAATAAAACAGCTCTGGCTGGTACTAATTTAAAGGAGACATATTATGCAAAAATCACTTTTCAGGCTTTTCTAACACAAATATGTGCCCCTGGCCTGTCCACAATCCCCTCAAATACCAGAAAAATCCATTCCCTCTCCCCCTCTCTTTCTTGACCTTTCAGAAAATGTGTGCTGAAGCAAGCTGTTCTCAGATTTAGCTCCTGGTGACCTCACCAGGAGTGTAAGCACCCACTCCCAGGTTTGGTTGGCCCTCCCCCACTTGGAGGAAGTTCCGCCCTCCTCTACTGATCCTCTCAACTACCAGCTGAGATGCTGGATAGCTCAATGGGTTATCCTGCTGGCTACAGTCTGGGAGGTCGATGGTTCAAATCACAGTCAAGTGCTAACCTTTGGATAAAAGTGTCTGTAGTACCAGGAGTACTGCATCCATTTCCTGAGAGGGGTGTGGTCAGGGGCGGAGTCAGACAGCTAATTACCATTTAAAGCCACAGACACAGAAATGGCTCGTTCTGAGAAAGGCTGAAAAAGAGGGGGTTTTAAACGTACAAAAATCCTATACTGGAGTGTTTTTTCAGCAACAAACTTCACAGGCATGTTTTGGGGGCCTCTGAGACCAATTTAAGCTTATCGTAAAAGGGTATAATATGTATCCTTTAAATGTTTAAACACAAGCAACATTTTACCATGTTATCAAGATTGGGCAGAGCTGCTGTGACATAGGGAGTCTAGTCAAACCCATGTTAGCTCGGATTGAGAAGAGATTAATGAGGAAGGAGAAAAGAAAAAAAGAAAAAATCATTACAAAAATCATTTATAGCTTTTATGCAAAGTTGAATGACCTCTGGGCACTGAAAAGGTATTAGAATTAACCCACATATGTGTCTACTGGCCGGAAGAGACAAACTTTACCATTAAGAAAAGGAAGGCAATTGCGTGGAGCCCAGATTAGTCATAAACTTATCCCTTTCTTCTGCTCCAGCCGGCATTCTGGCCATTTAGAATTTTAAGGGGTGGCACACTCCTTAAAATTATGAAGTATTAAGCTATCTTGGTGGCATCAAATCCAGCTGTAATTGAAAAAAATGCAATATTTTCTATTTCTTTTTTAAACTGTCTTATTTTACAAAATCTTCTATGATAAATATTGTATGAATTTATGGTCAAATACATATGGGGATATTTTTAGAGGTTTTGCTTGATTAAACATGACCAAATAAGAAAAAAATCAAACATGGACAAAGGTTATAATAGTTTGGGAGATTTTATTTGGTTTTTATTTTTATTAAGTTCCTATTTTTGTTTAAAATCTCGGTTCCAATTTGATCAGTTTTTACTGCTGGTTTGTTAGTTTAGTTTCTATTTTGCAAGTTGCTTTCTTTTAGTTTAGTTTTTATTAGTTTTAGTGTTAGTTTTACTTTTTTCAGCAATAACAGATACTTGTCAGAGACAAGAACCAAAAGATTCAGAAAAAGTTAACATCATAGAATATTTAAGGAGACATTCACACAGACTACTCTTCACTTTTCAGTTCTTTTATTCAAATTTGATGTTTGAATACAATTCAAGACCTAAAATTAACCATTGTGGAAAGTCTTCTTCAATTAAATCAGGCCACTTTACTCTCCAGCCTTGGTCATACATATGCTGCTGTTAAAGACTAATACTAAGGAGATTTGGACCCTTATTTTAGTTAATTTTGTAAGCACAGAAAACAGTTTGTTCATTTTCTTTTTGTAAAGCCTCATTTTTATGTAGTTTCAGTAAACTGATATGATTTTTAAATTTTAGTGATATTCAGGTAGTTTTGGTTAACTATAATAACCTTGACATTGACCATTTTTTTAATTTGAGTAAATTATCATTTTTTATTGAAATAAACATGGAAATGTAGTATTACATAGGTCTGATGTCATATGGTTACAAGATGTCTATTTAGAGACTCCAAGACATTTTGAAAACCACTTGGATATTTATTTACAAAGCATTGCTAAACAGTCATTTTTGGTTGGTTTTGCATTGTTACAAGTAAAACTTTTTTTTGATGAATAATTTAAAGAGAACATTGGATGTGAAAAGCCCCTTGCCCTTGTTTACCTAGGGCCCTAAAATTGGTAAATCCACCACAGCAGACAGGCATCTCAGATTTAGATTCTTAATGTCACATTTTAACAGTTTTGTCATGTTCATAGTATATTAATATTTTAAATTACTACACGGGTCCTTATGAACAGAGCAGTTTCTTGCTACACTATATTGCCAAAAGTATTCATTCACCCATTCAAATAATTGAAATCAGGTGATCCAATCACTTCCATGGCCACAGGTGTATAAAATCAAGCACCTAGGCATGCAGACTGTTTATACAAACATTTGTGAAAGAATGGGTTGCTCTCAGGAGTTCAGTGGATTCCAGCATGGTACTGTGATAGGATGCCACCTGTGCAACAAGTGCAGTCGTGAAATTTCCTCGCTCCTAAATATTCACCAGTCAACTCTCAGTGGTATTATAACAAATTGGAAGCAATTGGGAATGACAGCAACTCAGCCACAACATGGTAGGCCACGTAAAATGATGGAGCGGGGTCAGCGGATGCTGAGGTGCATAGTGCGCAGAGGTCGCCAACTTTCTGCAGAGTCAATCTCTACAGACCTCTAAACTTCATATGGCCTTAAGATTAGCTGAAGAACAGTGTGTAGAGAGCTTCATGAAATGGGTTTTCATGGCCAAGCAGCTGCATCCAAGCCATACATCACCAAGTGCAATACAAAGCGTCAGATGCAAGGATGAATTAGAGCAAAGACTGAGAGCCAGGCCTTCTCGTCCAACATCAGTGTGTGACCTCACAAATGCACTTCTGGAAGAATTTTTTTTATATATATAACCTTTATTTAACCAGATAAAAACCCATTGAGATCAGGATCTCTTTCACAAGGGTGACCTGGCCAAGAGGTCAACAGCACATGTCATAAAAACAGTTACAAAGAAGTGACAGTATAGATTAAAACATACAATTTTAGAGGTGCAATAGTTTTTTCAATAAGAAGTGCGGGAGCTATGACAACAACAAACAACAATTTAAGATTTAAAAACACAGGCACTGTTCAATGGTCTCACGCTGTCTGTCCCTCAGGTTAGAGCGGAAGGCTCCAAGTGGAATAACTTCAGAAAGTTTCAGTTCAGTCTGCAGAGTATTCCACGTAGAAGGGGCAGTAAAGCTGAAAGCTATTTACCAAATTCAATATATAATAATATACATTCAAGATATACATACATATAATAAAAAAATAGCCCAGCCAGCAGAACTTCTCATTGGAGCAAATCTGGTCCCAGACCCAAAATGAGTTTGACACCCCTGATCTAATGGATTACGAATATCTCCATCATAGTTTGGCAAGTGAGGGGCCCCACAAAGCTAGAAACGGCCCTGCTAATGAGTGATGAGGGGGGCCGCATGTGGTCTACTGATTATCCTAAATGCTGCAAGAGGTCTGAAGTTACATAAGAAGGCCTGCATTTATCAGCTTTACTTGTGCTCCGCATGAAGCAGAACTTTCCAGATCATTCAAGATGTAAGTAAAACTGGTCCAGTGCGTTATCTCTGTTTCTCAGACCCCTGTCAACGCTGTGGAAAATACTGCGTCATGATGGCAGGGGCTTTTTTAGTGTAACTACTGGTGATTCCCTGTTCCCAACTAGCACGTGACGACGTCGTGTGGTGACGTCAGCTGCTCTCGACCCAGTTGTTCAGTCTGAGTGCGGAGCCCGGAGGAGGAGGAGGGAGAGTTTATATCGGAGGCTACCCTGAAATAAACACAGTCAAGGTAAGACTAATAAAATAGAATATTTAAAGCGTGTTTGTGAGTTTAATTAGAATGAATTAACCTCTTATTTCTATTAAATGTGCGGTCAGAGAGTGCATTCTGGGTTTGGCTAACCGCGGTCCGCATCTTCTCCGTCGCCAACTGTCACCAATCGTCAGCAGAGACAGACAGCGGGAACTAAACTAATGGCATTGGCAGAAAAACCTAAACATGTGGCTGTAATTACTCATTAAGAAAATAGTTCTGTACTCAAACCAGCCTGAATCCTTCCATTGTAAACGTGGGGGCGCGGCGTGTGGTGCTGTCCAAGATGACGCTTTTATCTAACGGTTCATCATGGCGGATATTTGTAGCCTCACGGTAATATCGAACGTTTATCTGATAATACGTCTGCAATGGCGGCCTTCGTAGCTCGGGGAGAATTAATTTGAGTTTGCTGTTAAAGAAAGTCGCAGTGTCGCATTTGTCTGCGTTTTTGAGGCCTACAAGGAGGAGCGCTCGCTGCAGGTGCGGTATGAAAAACGAGGCTCACTGTTTATGTTGCATCAACGATTCTGTCATTAAAATATATATTTTCTGTCAGAACAAATTACTTCCAAAGAGCCATCTCTCCTGTTTGTACAGTTTCAAGTTATACATTGTGTGGAAATGATCGTTTTGGTCCTGTTAATTGTGACTAGATTTTTTCATTAGGGATAGAAAGTAACTAATTTTATTGACTTAAATTGTAGCTTCTTTTTATACTTTTACTTTTTTTTTTAGTACATTTTAAAATCAGAAATATTAACTTTTTCTCATGGGGTATTGTGCTTAATGACATTATGACAAGCATCAAGTACTGGGTAAAAAACACACTAATAGTTAAAACGAGGAGGTTCTATGTTTCTGTCAGTGTTGTTATTGTCAATAAAGAAACATCATATTTAACTGGACAGCTACCCAGTACTTAGAGTTAACTTTAAGTAAATACTTTATACTTGTACTTGAGTAGATTTACAGTGCCTATAATATTCACCTCTCCCTTAAAGTCAGTATTTAGTAGAGGACCTTTGGCAACAATCACAGCACTGACTGTGTGGATAGGTCTCAATCAGGCGTGCACAGGGATCAGCTCTTCAGTCCAGCCTCAAATTCTCTGTTAGATTGAGGTCTGGGCTTAGACTTGGTGGCTCCAGAACTTTCTCCTTGTTGTCATTTAACCATTTCTGTGTAGCTTCCGTGGTATGCTGGAAATTAAATCTCCCAAGTCATAGTTCTCCTGCAGACTGGATAAGATTGTCCTCCAGGATTTTCCTGTATTTTGCCATATCTTCACATACTACCTTCCACGGCCACCTTGCCTCACAGTGGGGATGGTGTGTTTGTGGCGATGTGCAATGTTTGCCACCAAACATAGGAATAAAAGGGTCTGATTTTCTTCCACAAAATTGGAGATATTGGACTATATACTTTCAAAAATGATAAGTTTTGTTTTACATAAATTTTTGACTTTTGAGTACAAAAGACTGAGTGTTACTCTCATAAACTCTCATAAATTAACAGATCCTCAATACATCATTGTGATAATGGATAGTTTATACGAAGATCTTTTGGCTTGAACCTATGAAGTAAGTAGGCCTATTATTCTAGTATTTTGTCAATGAAAACAAAACTTTTTTTTCCCTAATTGGTCCTGGGGGGCTAAGAAACAAAGGTTGGGAGCCAGTAGGCTAAAGCATGATATACTTTTTAAAAGTCCTTTACAACAGTGCAAGAGAAGACTTTAATCTTTGGGGGAAAAAGATAAATAAATAAAATAAAGGCAGGCACTTAATCTTATATAATAATAATGAAGTTTAAAAAATAGTATATTAGTTCTAGCCCTAAGTGTTTCTTACTCTACATGTTTAGGATAACTAAAATGTAAACAACCATTAATACTTCATGATGTATTTAAACACACAATGTGGTTTATTTTTCATACTATTTGAAGGGGGAGCTGCATGGTGGCACAGGGTTTAGTGCTGTTGCCTCACAGCAAGGCCAGAGTCTGTGCAGAGTTTGCATGTTGTCCCTGTGCATATGTGGGAGCTCCAGCTTCCTGTACCCTGCCTCTCGCCCAATGAGAGCTGAGATAGTGGGATTGGTGGATTATTTGAAGAGGAAATGTTCTCTTGGTATGTCTTTAACCTCGAATAGTCCTGGGTTGAAATCCTATGCTACTTATGTAACTTGGAGTTTTTCAGATTTTCTTTTGATTCAGACATTTGTAGTGGATAGTTGGTCAGAGTATTGTGATGGAGAGTTTCAACATACCAGTTGATTAATTGGCTAACATACAATGTGCTGTTAAATTGGTAATGAAAACACTTTTATTATATAAAAAAGCTAGTTAATACAAATATAATAAATTTCTAAAAATTCATTATAACAGTGCTGGATAAATACCAAGTGTGGTTGATTACAACACTTGAATATTTTATCATTTTTATTGGAGCAACAATAATAATGCTGTGTTATCCCTAACCTTTTTACATCTTTCCATGTAGTCCAGATAGTTGTTGAAGTTGCTGGTCAAGCTATAAGTTCAAAGTCTGACTGTCTAACACTGACTGAAGCTTCAGGAGTTTGTCTGTGTTCATCAGCTCGGAGAAACAGCTGCTCTGTTCTCTACTCACAGCTTGTCGCCAGAATATGCATAATGCCATGGAGAGCCAACATGTTTTCCCAGCACTGTACAGTTTTAAGTTGAGCAAAGGATTTTTTGAAGGCTGAAGTGATGCAAAGTCTAATAAGTAATGTTAATGGATATTTTTACTATTTGTGCCAACACAAGCTGTCAAACACATTAATACTTAGTCCAGGAATACTACATTTCTTATGAAGCCATGGAAATGATTTCCTCAATTCACAAAAGAGCCTTTCCAGTAGTGTTCCTAATCCTTTTTGGAGCTGACATGGATTGTAAAAGAGGGTTATTAAACATTTCAGAGTAGTTGGTTTTGTCCACACCTCAGTTCCGTTTGGTGAGATTTGGATTTTCATGGATCAGTGTGCTTATGAAAGCCAGAAATAGGTGGCAAAGCTGAGCTATTATGCCAACACTGCCTACTAAAATGGGCAAATGCGCTCACATTGTATTGACCATATAGTTGCTTTCCACTCTAAGCTAGTGATAAATAATTTACTTTGGTGCAGCAGTATATAGCTGTCAGTAGTTTCTTTACCTATCTAACAATATGCTTTCTGTTTGTTTAAACAGATATTTCTAATTTTATTATGTTTTTTGTTTGTAAAATAAGGTGTTCCTTTTATTTATGATAGCATCTAATAGACTAGAGTCTTACCTAAAAGCATTCATACAGCAGGGAATCACAAAGAGAGAAACTTTAATGGTTTTTATTGAAGCATACATACGTGTGCTACTGTAAAGGGAAATGATAATGTCTGCATTAGCAGTGTGTTGCTATAATGCCTACTTATTTTGCTAAAGTGCAGTCGTCTGTCACAAGGGCAAGTGTCTGCAGGTTTGACAGAGCCAGATCTGCTGCTGACAAGGCGTGTCATAGGGACGATACTGAGCCAGACTGCTGCATCGGCTGGCAACGCCACAGTGTAGGATTTATCTAGGAAGTGGTTCAAGTCACTGTTGTGTAAAAGGAATCAGGATGTTTTAGTGTGTGTTAAGAGCTAGGAAATATGAAAAAATGTCAGCTAGTTTTGTGGTTGGATAATATGGAAACAGGCATGTGAAATTTTTACCCCATACAGGTTGTAAAAACAAAACAGAGTTAGCACATAGTTAATCACTGTTCATGTGACCATCAATCCAAGTTTTAAAAAAATATTTCATGGTAAAAAAAAATGGGTTGGATGCTGGTATGACTTTTTGGGGAGTTTGTTCAGAAGTTTTTGAGCTAATATCTAAATGTAGTGGTGTTTGCATTATTTTATCATCCTTAGTCAATCCATAAGTCTTTATTTGTGTAGCGTCATTTCAAAACAAATGTCATCTCAGCACACTTTACAAAGAGGTCAAAACCACACTCTCTGTTGTATTATTTACAAAGATCAAACTTTAATCCACATTGAGCTCAGAACCAAGAAAAATTCAGCAAATTTACAGGGGCAAGGAGACCTTGGTAAGGCCCAGACTCATGTTGAACAGCCATCTGCTGAAGCTGTGAGAGGGAAGGAAAGGAGAGGCTGGAAGAGCAACTACATAAAATAAGATAAATGAATGGCTTCCCTGGCTAAATAGCTACGTCTTAATTCCTTCTATCACAGATCACAACTACAGCCCTACCCCTCATTTTGTTCCCAACATACACATAAGCCTGTACACATAACATGCTAATCTCTGTATAAGCACCCTTTTTCATGTGTCTGCTCCTCTTTTGTCATCGAGTTTCCTGGTGTTGCTCAGGCATGCAAGTAGCATGTTGTTTATGGGTTTGTCGAGGTATTGTGCTAGCCTAATTGTGTTAACATGGCTCCATTGCCAACCCTCTGAATCCCTCCCTTTAACCTAATTCCCCTAGTGATAGCTATCAGCCAAACCCAGAGATAGTGGCACTGAATATATCCACAGCATCCGGGGCATCTCTCCTAAGAGGATTTGATCACTCCACGTAGTGCTTGAAAACACAAACATGGAGTCCAGATGAGATATACTGTTTTCACTTTCACTTCTCTGACATGAAAATAGGGCTGAACGATACTGGAGCAAACTGGAATTGTGATATCTTTTCTTCTGGGTTGGAAATTGCAATATGAAAAATACAGGAGGTAGTTTCAAATTTATGCAATGAGTTTATGTTGGGTTGAATAAGGGCAGTTCATATTTGAATTATTCAATCATATTTAAATGATTTCATACTTAAGTCTGTCTTTTATCATAGACCTGCATGCTATTAGAGAAAAAGTGATGTACAATGATGTAAAAGACAGCTTCAACAGGATATTACTGCAACAAGTGGTAAGAGAGCATGGCTGTTACATGAAGTCCTTTAACAGGAAAAAGTACACCTTCTGAGTAAAAACAAAAACCCAGCATGTGTAATAAGCAAGTGTAAGCGATGCTTATAATGCAATAATGCTAAAATTGCACTTAATTGTATAGCCTGCCCTTCATGAAAGTGACACTATTGTTTTTGAGTTTGTGAAACAAATGGATAGCAGAGGGGACATTTTTGATGCTTTTCTTAAAGTGCCTTGATCTTTCTTTTGAAAGTGTATTCAGTTATATTTGATTCATTTAGACCCTCTTAGTGGCTGCAGATGCATAAGCATCAAAGTATTTGACACCTCCACTTGTCACAAATAACCAACTAGAAAAGCACTTGGAGAGGGCAGACCTCCACATTAGCCCTAACTCCCAATAGTACAGAATTCTTTATAAAATTCCTGCATCCAGATGGTTATTCGGATCACTCCCAAAATCTAATTAGTTCTTCCTTATGCCATTTCTGACATTTCCTGAAAATTTCATCAAAATCCGTCCATAACTTTTTGAGTGATGTTGCTAACAAACAATCAAACTAACTAACTAACTAACCAACAAACCCTGCCGATCACATAACCTCCTTGGCGGAGGTAATGAAAAGGCAGTCTCTCTCAATTTAGCTCATGTGAATTAATGCAGCCATCATCAGAGCTCTGGTATTTAAGCTGACTGATGTGTTACAGGGGAGGCAATTCATCATCATACAGGGATACCAAAAGTCCAGTTTTGAATGGGATGTCTAAATATGAAAAAAAGATGATTATCAGTCATTGTTTATTAAAATTCTGCTTTATCATACTTGGATGATATAATGACAGCACATTTTCACTCTATAAATAACTGTGGTCCAACTCAAAAGTGATGGAGTAAGATGTTACCCTGAATTACCTAAGAAGGTATGGATACTGTTACCAGTATCGAGTATCGCTGCTAATACCAAGCCTAAGTACTCGTACTCATCAAACACTGCAAATACTGTACTTGGTGTCATGTTGTTAGCCTCTCATTATGTGAGTATGTGCATGGAGCTATGTCGGAGGTTTTTTAAAATTTTCACTTAAATGAGGCTGACCAAAGAGGAGGGGAATAAGAACTACACACTGACAATTTGTCAAAAGGAGAGATGAGTAACATCTGAAGGAAAATAAAACAAACTTCCAAAGTAATTCAAAAAAAGTTGTAGAATTAAAATTATGGAAGCACAATGTTGTTTTTTTGCCAATATCCGATATGCAAATATTTACAAAATAATTTTAGCCGCTACCAATAATTAATTGCAATTCAGGCCTATAACTTCAGTCCTTAAAATACACAATTCAAAGTTTTAAGATAGAACAAATTAACAAATGATGGCAATGATGACTGAATGATAAAGACTTCAGCTAAAGTAGATCTTGTTGGCCCAGACTAAACTCCAATGCCTATTTTATTTGTTCGGCCAATATTTACAGCCAACATTAGCAGATTTTTATTGCCTAAATATCAGTTGGAAATATTGGAAGAAATATTCATATCTGCCTATAAATAATTCACTTTATAAGCTAATATCTACCGATGCCATGCCAACAGTGTCATCCATTTCTAAGTACTCCTATTTGTATTGAAAGTAGTGAGTACTTAAATGTAAGTACTGGTACTTGTACTGGTAAATTGTAGAATAGTTCTGCCCTTCCCCAATGACAAACTTGTACTACAATCTTGAAAATAGTTATGGGTAGTCAGTGTGTTCCTGTTTGACTATTCCAGCTTTATGTGTTTAATAAGCTGCTGCAAATACTGATCAGTACCCATGACAAGTCACTCCATAGTTTTCTTGTCATTAAAGAGGTGTATATTCAGCATAAAATTGTCTTCTGTTGTGTGTTTTCCCTTAGTCTTGAAGATGTGGACTTTGGTCAGACAAAACCCACTTTGATGAAATCACCTTTGGCTTTACAAAGGCATGATTGGCATTTTCCCCCACTTAATGAATGTGAATAATTGTTAGTTGCAGACCTGTAGAACTGTTTAGACTTCTTTTATTCATGTGATTAATTTCCACATGATTTCAGCCTCATATCCGTGACCTAACCTGAATGAAAATAATCCCAAGTCACAAACATACATTCTGTGACTAGACATTGGACAGGGAGTGGATCACATGCCTTGACAGTGAGTGCTGCTGATTAGTTGTGGTGTCTTGAGTTATTCACTTATCTGTAGGTTATGTCAGTCAGCTGTTGTGGGTGAAGTGAACCGACATACAGTGATACAGAACTAAAGGGTGTGGTGTGGTGCACCTTGAACTGTACTCCCACCTTATAGAAGCATTATTGTCCAGAAAGCTGTGAGTGATTAAGATCTTTATAGACCATCTGCGTGAAGCAGAGCTGGCCTTGTCATGTTTGTTTACGCTCTTTACTGTCTTTTGGTGATGGTCTGACAGAGATCATGAGGGCTCACAGAAGTGTGGATGTCTTTTCTTGTGCTTAACAGAGCATTGTTGCATAATGCTTGCTGTCAATTCAGACAAGCCTAGAGAAACAACAAACGTAACTTCTATCTAATCTGCCAATGAAATGAATTTTTTTTTTGTTGCCATAATTCACATTGATTTTGGGTTGTGTGTAATTCTTATGAAATAGCATAAGAGCTATGAGTGTGCCTGCTTGTTTGTTATGAATGCACATGATTTTGTATACAGCAGCAGTAGATTAGACAGAACAGGCCAATGCAAACTGTAAAACCATTAAGCGGTCCACTCAGGCTTTTCTTTTGATGTCAGCAATCAGGGGGATTGATTTTGGCTTCTGTCCCAGCAGAAGATTTCCTCTGGTCACTGCAGACTTTTAAATGAAATGTGCACAGCACATTTGAAATCACTTATCAACGTGACCTCTAAGAGGTTTCAGTTGCTATTGTTGTGCAGTTCTGTGGTGCATGGAAGCTTGATTAGTGTTTAGATTGCAATGTGAATGCCACAAAAACTAGTTGATCAGGGTTTTGCAAGGTTCTTGCAGAGAGCAGGAGCACTGTAATGACCTGCAGGTCAGACCTCCTTCAAAGCATAGCAAATTAATGACATTTGGTTACCGTGGTACCCCCTGCATCCATGGAAACACAATGTATACCAAGGTGGACAAGGTTTGCCATCCTATATCTCCACCATCATCCATCCCTGCCTTTCTCTCTGGACATAATGCCATTAAGCCAGTCACAGATTTATGAAGTTATTACCATAGCTGGCTAATACAAATTTCAACAGAAAAAGAGGATTGCCCTTAACCACTGGTTGAACTTCCTTTTTAAGTTTCAGAGTGACAAGGCACTATAAGAATTATTTCCTTCCTTTAAAGATCTAACTCAGTCACAAAACCACAAGCTAGTGGTGTTTTTGTCTCTGCCACCAGTTTTTTTTTTCTGTGAAGGCCTGTCAGTGTAAAACACATGTATAAAAACCAAACAGTATTTATAATGCAAAAGAGTATTAATCTGTAACTTTTTGATAGTCGATGCATTGTGAAGGCCATCTTTCTGAAAAGAAAAATATTTTTAACGCATTAAAACTGTTATGGTTACTTTTAATGCTAAAGATGTTCTGCAAAGAAATTCTCTCAGTAGTTGTGAAATTTCACATTAGATTAATAGAAAATGTAATTAAGTGACATACTAAGTGACAGTCTAATGACTTGTAGAAATATTCTTATGATAACTTAATCATTAATGAAATTTGATCATCAAAGGAGATTGTTTAATTTTGTGTTATAACATTTGAAGGAAACTGGACTGTATTATAACCACTGCATTAAAGAAGGATATTAAAATATTTCTCTCTTCTGTCAGGATAAATTGAGGCTATTGAAGTAACTTGGGACAATGTTTGGTTGCAGATCTCTAGAGCCTGTGTGCTCTTCACCTTAGTGTTACAACAGTTTTCGTCACTGAAGAACTTGCAGTGACTGCTCTGCCACTAAACTTCCTTTTTAGTCTGAACACACAACCCCCTCAAACTGCTGGTTTAAGTCTGCCCCTTTTTCCAAGAGCCATTAGCTTAGACATTTCTGCATCACTAGAACTATCAATAACATAAAGTAGATACATTAGAAAATTAGATTATCTGTTACAGAGTAAATAAGGTCATAACTGGATGCATGAACAACTAAAGGTACAATTGAATAGTAAAGTGGTTTGTGTGTAAAAAGGACATGTTCTGTTGCTCTGCTCCCAAAATCTGTCCTTTCCTCTTGCTGAATGTTTAATTGCCCATCACCTTTTTAATCAGGCAGATGCAGCTTTTGTATCCTTGCCAGTTTGGCATAGACAGTGTGCTGTCAGTAGGAACATCTGCTTTCTTCTGAGACTTTGTAGATGTTATATAAATGTTCAAACTGTACTGATGATCAAAATGCAGACATAACATTTACATTTTTATCTTTGCCTCTTTTTTCCTGTGAAGTGTGGCTCTTTAAAACAAACCTCTCATAAATCTTCTCCTATCATTATAGATTCTTCTATCAGCTCAGTGACCCTCCACCCACACCATGTCCCAGGATAAAAGTGGATACCCTGGTATGGGTGAGACCAACCCACTTCATAACAACGTCTACGGACCCCCCCAGCCAGGTTTTGGTATGCCTCCTCCTAACTACAGCCAAGCTCCAGGGGGGCCATACCCACCAGCAGCCGGCTACGGACAGCCAGGCTTCCCCCAGGCAGGCCCAGGTTTTGCCCCAGGTCCCTACCCTCAGATGCCCTATCCACAGGGGCCCTACCCACAGGGACCCTACCCTCAGGGGCCTTACCAGCAGCCAGGCTTTGCTGGGGACCCCATGGGTGAGTGTTAAACCTGAAGATTTGAGTTTTAATGACGAGACTTTTACTTGGTCACAGAGGTGATAGACCATCACAGATAGCAGCCCTGTGTTACTGTTAAAATGAGCAGATTAAATTATATGACACTGCTCATGCTGCATTTTGATTACTTTTCAAAAGAATCAATGAATTTAGCTTATGTTATTATTATTTATCATTGTTCCAAAACTTGTACTATTCAGGTATGTAAAGCTGTAAAACCTTTACATATTAATTTATAGCGTTTTCATATTTCTCTTTAGATGGATTTACTCACTAAAGGCTTTTGAACACTACAGTAACTGTTTTAACATGGTTTCTCAGGGAGAAATCGCATTATTGTTCCACTTTAGAGTCAGCTTAACACAGATGAATGGGCAATCAATGAAATAATCAATAGTAATCAAAGTGTGCTGAAAAGGCCACAGATGATGGTCAATTATCTTGGCCTGGTTTGACCAGTTTTTTTTGTTTGTATTTTTAACTGAATTCTCTTAATGTCTTTTTTCATCAGCTCCTGCAGGCAGCCCTGGCTACCATGGCGACGGGCCTCCATCTTACTATGACAATGACGAGTTCACCAACTCTGGTTTTGAGGACAAGAACATACGACAAGCCTTCATCAGAAAAGTTGGTTCTTGAGTTTTTTAGATATTTGAAATATGTTTATGTAATATACGAATAAACACTTATAACAACTCAATGTAAAATACTTTTTTCTTTCCCCCCAGGTCTTCATGGTTCTAACGGTGCAGCTGCTCGTCACTTTCTCTTTCGTTGCTGTCTTCACCTTCGTCGATGATGCCAAACTGTTCGTGCGGCGTAATCCCTGGACGTACTACGTGTCCTATGCAATCTTCTTCGTTGCTCTGATTGTCCTCAGCTGCTGTGGAGACTTTCGCCGCAAGCATCCCTGGAACCTCGTTGCTCTGGTAAGAGGGTCATAAGAAGTTAAACTTTCAATTGAGAGCCTGGTAGTTTTATGAATTACGAGACTTGTGGCTTTTATATGAGCATTGTGTTAAAGCCTTTGCACATTAAGGATGACACAAAAAATGGCAGGAAAATGGGAATGCTTTTCTTTGCACATCATTAGCAGTGCGAATAAATTCTGCACATTTAAAAAAAAATTGGCGCTACAAAAGTTTGCAGTGTGTTTTACACTATTGTCTGGTAAACTGAGATACATTAGAGCAGGAAATAGAATTAGGTTTCTGCCTCACACTCCTCCAGTCCGTACGTAAAGGCACCAATATGCTCAGCCAGGTCAGTGCCCTTTTTTTCCACGGTCATTCACTGCGCTGCTCTGTCTTTCAGCTTGGAGGCGTGACCAACTTTTCATTCGTTCTATAAGTTAAATAATATGAACAATAATAATACAAAGGCACACTCTAGCTTTGCTGTAGGGGGAGTTGGCTCCCCTGTTTGTGTTATGGACAGGTCAGAGGGGTAATTTCAGGGAGCTGATTGGCCCAGAGCAGTGATTAACTGTATGTCTGAGGTCAGAGGAGAAGTTGGTGTTAAATTTATCACTGGAGTAAAGCCCCATTAGTTTGTAAACAGTTTCAGCTGTGACCATAGGCTGTTTACGTTCACATGGACATGTAAGGCTGTCTGCTGCCTGTCTGAGACTGGGCTACAAAATGAAAACATAAATACCTTAGCACTGACAAATATCTTTATGGAAATGAGACATACATCATGTGGTGTTGTAGAGGAGGGCATTTTAGCTCCCCTGTCTGCCTTAAAACTCTTCTACCATAGGTAACGGCCAGTGTCTTGATTGGTCAGATATGTGCTTGTCAGGAGTGAACCTTTGAAAAAAATATTAGCCGCAATTTTGCACGCTAAAATTACATTGTTGGTGTGAAAGCTTTTATTGACCTGCTACATGATTATATAAAAATATTTTCATATTAATTATTCGCATGAAAAAAGTGCCTCTGGTGTGCAAGTTTCTTAACCATTTTATATACCGTAAAATCCAGATTATAAATCGCCCCAGTGAATAAACTACAGTCTGTTTTTGATATCTCCCATAGGGAAACAGATTTGAACCATCCTCCTGACTGATAATATCCCTTGTGTTAGACAAAGTCCACAACAGTCAGTTTCTGTGCAGCTGTGTCGCTTATTTAATGCCATCTGTTTTCACTGTATGGAGTTTGCACAACTACCAGCTATGCTACAGTAGTTGAGCCAAGCCAGCGCTTCACAAGGTTTATTTTCTTAACCTAATACTGCCTGTTTTGCTTTAAATGACCTAGCAGGGGGGAAAGCAGTTAACAAGTGGAGCCAACCTCCACTGGTGTGGTCTGTGTTGTTTTTTATTACAGCATGTTCTAAAGAGTGAAGTGGCTGCTTGCAATACACAATGAATAGGGATGAATTTTCAGTGGCGCTAGGTCTTGTGCGGTGTGTGTTGATAGCATCTGCATGCACTTGCATTAATGGCATCACATGTCTAAGCACTTTAAACTAGTATACAAGTTTCCCCGATAAATGAGCTGCAGACAACTTTTTAGATGAAAAATAGCAGGTATTAAAAGTGCAGCTTATACACCAGATTTTAAAAAATCACCAGTTGACTTTGTCAGATTAAAAACTTAAATGTAGTAATTTTTCCTTAGATGGGTCCGTATCTGTTCTTTACTGGTGTTATTTACCAGTTTAAGGGGTTTGATGGTTGATTGTTGACCTTACTATAGATTCTGACTCTCCTCACATTCACTCCTGTCACTTTAGCCTGCCAAGTCATCCAATCAACTATAAGTAGCTTTGAATGTTGCTTGATTAACCGTCAGACAAAACATATCCAGACTTTTTAGATTCCAGAGAATGAAAGAAGTAACGAGGAGACAGTTGTGACTGATTTAAGAGGAAGTGTCAACCTTAGTGATAGAATTTAGCCCTATAAAATTTCATGTAATGTTTCAAAACATTAACTTGCAACAAAAATTGTATTTACTGGTCTTGACTTGAGATTGTCTAATGAGACCAATGATGGATCGTGTGTATTAGACATGCAGCGTTGATTGACATTCCTATTTAAAGGCTTTGAATCATAACGTACAGCATGTGACAGATTTGTCACATGTGATGCTAATTTGTGTTTCTGTGTCTGCAGTCCATCCTGACCCTGAGCCTCTCCTACATGGTGGGCATGATCGCCAGCTTCTATGACACAGAGACCGTCATCATGGCTGTGGGCATTACTGCAGTGGTTTGCTTTACCGTCGTCCTCTTCTCACTACAGGTCAGCACACACAAACAGCAGCTCTAATAAATATTTTTAAATCTTTCCAAGCAAACAGGCGGACATTTCCCCTCTGGGCCTTGTGTTATTGCACTTGTTTTTGAAGTGAAAATATCCCTAGACTGTTTTTGTCAATAGAAAAGGTCCAACCTAGAAAGTCTTCCCCTTCACACTACACACTTCTTACAGCAAAATAATATCTGAGAGTTATGATTCAATGAAAAGACCTTAAAGCAGTAGGTCACAGCTTGTATTTTCTAACACGTACATGCATTATTCCCTTTCTTTCCCACAGAGCAAATATGATTTCACTTCCTGTCGGGGTGTGCTGTTTGTGTGCCTGATTGTGCTGTTGCTCTTCTCCATACTGTGCATCTTCATTCGCCACAGGATCCTGCACATCGTCTATGCCTCCCTGGGGGCCCTGCTCTTCACCTGCGTAAGTTTCACACTCACTTGCTGTTCTCTAGAAGTGGGAGCCTTTTCCCTTCACATTCAGTTATCAATGCTGTCATGCTGAAAATATCATGTTTAGTGTAATGATTTGTGGGTTAATGATGTCTGTACACACTTACTAGACCCTTGTAATCATTGGCTTAGTGGCAAAACTCTAATCTTGATCGTAAGGGATGAATAAGGATTTTCCTGTGGAGAATTTTTGTTCTCAACAATGGCAAAATAAACTCTAGAAATACTGAATCCTTGCATACATTTTTTATAGCTAGAGAGTGTGCCTACACATCTCTCATTACCCACTGGAGCACTCTGTGAATAATGTTAAACTCTATCTTAACACCTTACCATGTAGCTGTAATATTTGTAATTATTTTGCTGCCTAAAGGAGATTAAAATATCAGTCTGAACATTTATGGTCTAAGTTTAAGAAAATATCTGGAAATGTATAGATAATTCTAAAGTTTATCATGTAAGTGAACAGTGCATTCAAAAATTATTCAGACCCCCTTACTTTTTAACTTTTGTTATGCTGCAGCCTGATGCTACAGTAGAAAAAAAAACTCTCCTTTTTCATATTAATCTACACCCAGTACCCCCATCATGTTAAAGTAAAACATATTTTAAATTTTTTTTCAAATGTATGAAAAAGAAAAAATTGAAATATCACATTGACATACCAAGCCATAAGGTCAAAGCAACTGCCTTCAGAGCTCAGAGAGAGTTGTTGACAGGCACTGATCTGGAGAAGGCTACAAAAAAATTTCTGCTGCACTGAAGGTTCCCAAGAGCACAGTGGCCTCCAGAATTCTCAAATGGAAGAAGTTTGGCACAACCAGGACTCTTCCAAGAGCTGGCTGCCCGGCCAAACTGAGCAATCAGGGAAGAAGGGCCTTAGTAGGAGAGACCAAGAACCTGATGGTCACTCTGACTTAGCTCAAGAGATTCTGTGTGGAGATGGGACAAAGTTCCAGAAGGAAGGGTCTTGGTTGTGTCAAACTTCTTACAGTGTAGAGTTATGGAGACCACTGTGCTCTTGGGAACCTTCAGTGCAGCAGAAATATTTTTCTAGCCTTCCCCAGATCTGTGCCTGTCAAAAATCTTGTCTCTGAGCTCTGCAGGCAGCTCCTTTTACCTCATGGCTTGGTTTTTGCTCTCCTATGCACCGTCAGCTGTAAGGCCTTCTATAGAGAGGTGTGTGCCTTTCCAAATCATTTCCAATCAGTCTAATTTACCAGAGGTAGACTCCAACCAAGCTGTAGAAACATCTCAGCAAAGGTTGAAAAAATGGAGGGAAACTGAGCTAATTTTAAGTGTTTTGGCAAATGGTCAGAATACTTATGCCAGTGTGATATTTCAGTTTTTAATACATGTACAAACATTTCTAAAATTCTGTTTTCACGTTGTCATGATGAGGTACTGAGTGTTCAGTTTAAAAAAAACGAGAGAAAGAAATATTCCACTTTGTAATGATGAATTTAGAATTTATGGAGTTTCACTGCTTGGATTAAATCACAGGAAAAAAGGAGTAAAAAGGTTTTCAACTGGAGCATCGGATTGTAATATAACAAAACTGAAAAAAGTGAAGGGGGGTCTGAATACTTCCTGAATGACCTGTATCTGTCATTAATTTCTTGTATGTGGTTTAGAGATCTCTTTAAATAACTAACTGACCTTTTACATTCTTCTTTATAGTTCTTGGCTGTAGACACTCAGCTGCTCCTGGGTAACAAGAAGTTGGCCCTGAGTCCAGAGGAATACATTTTTGCCGCCCTCAACCTCTACACTGATATCATCAACATTTTCCTCTACATCCTCTCTATCGTTGGACGCTCCCGTGAATAAAGCTCCACCTTTGAATGAACAGGAGGGAGATACAGAAGCCTCCCTGTGTCATAAGATTCTGCTAAGAACCCTATTTCTTTTCCTTTAACCTTTTTTTCCACAAAATTGATTTTTTTAAACGTGTTGTGAAGAAGATGCAGTATGTCATAGAAGCAGCTAAGAGGGTCACTGTTTATTGAACACAAATCTTTGCCGGTAGTGACAAAGCATTAAAGTGTCTTTTCCTCAGTTTAGACCACTCTGGTTGCTGTAACTGTCCTCTGCTTCTAACACATTATGTGTACATTACCCACCCTCTAACTTCCAGTTTGGCTCAGCACATGCAGTATTAAACACGTTACCCTGTGGGTGCTTGGCACTCTGCCTTGTCTTGCTGCAAAGATAAGAAAAGCTGCAAAGAACAGAAAAAGAGCAGAGAAGGTGTCAGCAGCGCTTGATATTGATGTAAACCAGCTTTGCCTGAAGAGAAGAAGTTAGTGCTAGAAATACACACCACCTTCAATCTGTGTATTTTCCCCTACTTAACCACCCTTTCAGCCTGCTGGTGTAAACTAACTGCATGGCAACTTTTGGAAACACAACTAAAGATGTGTTAAAGTTATTTACAACTACCAGAGGAATACCTCGAGCTTGCTTGTCACAGCTGTAAATAGTTAGGTGTATTACTGTATATGATGCCAATACCCCTGCCCCTGAGAGGCATGCTGGGGTGATTTATATGGATGTGTTGCTATTTGGGAGAAATATGCTCTGATATCAGAACTTTGCTTACCCAGTACAGTAACCATGATCTTTTAATGGCAAAAGAATGAACTTAAATGTTGGATGTATAAGACACATGAAGCTATATATATTCTTACAGAATATCTTTTCAGAAGACAGGAAAATTTTCTTGAATTTTTTATTTGACTCTGTTACCTCCTCTCTTATTTTACTGTCCTCACTAAAATCAAGGCATCTGGTAATTAATGTGAAGTGACAATTTAGTGTAGTCTTTCCCCTCTTTACCACTAATGTGAAATATTAAAGTACTGGAATTTTTAACCACTATCATGTAAGCTACGCTGAGTTTTAACTGCTGACACTCCAGACTTGAAGGAAAGTGTACGTATAACTTATCTATTTATTGAGACTGATGTAGATAAAAGGTTGTTTTTAAGTTGCACAGAGCCAGTGTTGAAATAAATGTTGACCTGTGTGGAAAAAATGTACAAAAACTAAATTTATCATGTTAATCTTAACTTACTGGGTGCACTCCAACTCAACTTAGTAATACATAAACTCAAATCCAAAACACATGAAAACTAAATTGTATGATACATTGAACACGAACCTTAATTTTGTAACCTCTTATTTGATTTTTCACCTTTTGCATGAACCTCTCCATTTTTTTTGCATGTGCTGATAATGCACTCAGGAGAGACAGTGTTGTTCGGCAGCCCTGTTAGACTTTTTTTAACTCTCGTGTATGTATCTAACTTAATGTGTATGTGTATATAGAACTCCGTAGTGGTTTGATGTGTATAGACAATGTAATTTTGGGGCTTTGAAGGTCTGTATGCACTGTACATTTGCATTAAATCAAAGTAGAAATGCATTCCTCTACACTGCTGTTTGCTTTTCATTAAAACTGAAGTAATGTAAAGGTTTCACTTCTTGTGTTCATCTATGATTCAGTTTTTTGACAAGAAACCAAACACTAGATAAAGAATGTGCAACTAATAACTGAAATGCCTGACCATAAGTCAACATATATTATTTAATCTAACCAAAGATATATTGGCCAAAACACAAAATGCACACTAGAAATCTGTTAACATAGCTTCAACATTATGGGTGATCAGCCTTAGCATAAAATAATCAAATATCTTATTAAATGTTATATGTTATGACCTACATAATCCTTGTCCTGTCTTAATTAAACCTGGAAGCAATTAATTCAAGCCTTTGTTTTATATTAAGAAAAAGTCATTTTTTTAGACTGAAAATTGATCATGAATTTTGTTAAAGTTAGATTTCAAACTTTTAAGATTTAATATTTTGTCCCAAGTCAAAAGCATTTTTAAAATGATATTTCATGATATCTTTTCCTATAAAAGAGATTAAAAAAAAAGTTGAAATTATGAAAAAGTCAATTATGTAATAAAAAAAGTCAAAACTATGAGATACTAAGTCATAATTTTGAGATTAAAAGTCATGGGGAAAAACATAATGTCATAAAATATGTATTGTGGCTGAATGAATGCAGGTGTGTGTGTGTGTGTGTGCATGCTTGTGTGTAGATGATTGATTCTGAAGTTGATTGTCGTTGTTTACCTGCCCAGGGACTACAGATGGAAATTAGCTAACACACTCAATCTGGTACAAAGCATCTTATCTCTTCTTGAAATTAATGTACTTTTGTATATTGTCCCTGACACAAATAAACTAAATTATGAGAAATAGTTTTTCATAATTTTACTCATAATAATGAATTTTTATCTCATAATTTTGATCAAGGATTTTTATTTTTTAAATTGCCTTACATTTGGGCTTCCATATTATCCAGCATCAAATAATAGTCTCCGTTCTCATATAAAAAAATAATAATAATTAATTAAGCCAAAGACGGGTTTTATTAATGAATGATACATTAACAAAACTGGTGCTCATACCAAATTTTACATTAGTAATCAAAGGAAGGCTTTGTAAAAGTAAGGTTAGCATCATGATTAGCATACAAACGTTAACTCCTGGGGTGCATGCGCACTTTAGACGTGTCCTTAGCGCCAAACGTAATGCTCTCTGACCGTTGGCGCAGAAGAAGAAGTGGATTACAGACGTTTTCTACCTGGACGGTAAAAAGAGGTTCCTCTGACAGGATAAACATGAGCGATTCGGCAGGTTAGATGGCATTTATTAGGGTAGAACGACGAGTAACCACTAAGGGGAAACTTATACTGATATAAAAAGAAAACTAGAGGAACTGTGCGAGGCTAAAATTAAGTTATCTACAGAGACTGGACCATTCAGTATGTTAGTAGCTAGCAATGTTTTGATTAGCATCTGTTGGCGGAAAGGACAATGTAGTAACTAAGAAGACAAACTTTGCGTACATTTATTTGAAACTAGCCAAAAGCACTAATATGGCAGTAATTAAAATGAATTACAGTCATAATTGTATTTTAATTTTCATTAAGAAAATAAACTAGTATAAATAACCTATAGAAACTAAGACAAATTGAACAGGTTTCAGCCAAAAGGCTTGCAAGTAACCTGTAGCTGTTAAATATAAATCCATATTTATGATGTAAACTTTGATGATAATGCCAGTATGAAATACCATGGTTTTGAGGGGCACAGTTAACTGGAGGCTGTTTCCTGTATGCTGTAATGCTAATCAAAGGTAAGACTGACATTTTCCCCTTTTCTATCTGATTTTATAACAATAGGATTCAACATTGATGACTTGATTAAAGCTACACAAGAGATAGAAGGTAAACCTGAAACGTCAAAGAACAAATTAAACCACATTTAAAACCCTCAGAAAGGTTAACACATGCATTTATCTATTCATTCTGCTGTCAGGTGGAGAAACAGAGAAGCTCGAAGTTGAACAGTTGCCTGGGAAATTAAGGAGGCTGCAGCAAGGTATCAGCTAACCTGGAACTGGTTTTATTTGCAAATGAAGAACAAAGTGGTGCAACACATGTATTAATATGTACCGTAGAGTTTACAAGTTAGAATATAAGGTCAATATGTTAAAATGTACAAACTGTAAGGCTTACATTCACATCATATGAATGCAATAAACAGTAAGCAGCCATAAGTAAAAAAGACATAGAGTACAAAATAGATAACAAATATATACCAAAGTACATAAAATAAGTAAACAAAAAGTGAGAAAATTAAGATAGACATTCAAAGACATTTCATTTGTGAGGTAATTTGCATGATGTTTGCTGTAGTTATTTTGTATTATTTGTTTTTATAATGTGCAAATGAATTAAGAAAACTTTTACACATTAAACAGTTTAAGGGATGGGTGGACTTTTTAAGAATTTAGACTTGTGGATGAAAATATTTGCCATGATGAAAAAAACATTAAACATAAAGTCCATTTTTTAATCTTTCACTGAGACACCAAAAATAATACTTTTATAACCTCAATGAGTTCTTGTATTGGTTTTGCTATACAACCATTCTATGCACTGTTTCCAGAATAACTGGGTGAGAGTATAAGATACAGAAGACAAATCATAACCTTTAAAATAAATTAGAAGGGTAGAAATTATTCATTATTTTTACAGAATTTCCCTTTTTTTTTTTTTTTTTTGTGGGACTGGATATTTAAAGAACTTCATGCTCAGATTTGACTTTTGGTCAAAAATTTTAGAAATGTTATTTGGAGAGAACTGTATTGGATATGAATACTTAGTTAAAACAGACCTTATGATTTCATGTGAGCTTTTTTTTTTTTATACAAGAAAATGATTTCTGTCTAAAGTTCAGGGGACATGCAACAGGGATTGAGTTCAAGAATATAGTTTTTCCAATATCAGGAATTCATTGGGGATTGCATTGACAGAGTGAAATTCTCTTGGGTTAAGAACAAAATCATATTTTTAACAAATATCACTTTAATACATTCCCATTTGTATCAGTAATATCATTATACACTAATATTCCTTATCCCTCCTGTCCTTATAGAACCTATTGTTCCAAAAATGACTTTTGGAACCTATTGGTCCAAAAGTCATTTTTGGAACAATAGGTTCTATAAAAATGACTTTTATGAGATGTGAAATTGTGCCTGTAACATAATTTTCAGGATAGCAAAACGTGTTGATTGAAGATAAAGACTATTTAGGGTCAGGGGAGCTAACAGCGACTTCCTCCAATCTAATAGATATTTCTCTTTTGGTAGCATATAATAACACATATCCATTTCCTGTGCATTAGTTTTTTAAACTGTAAAATTCAATTGATTTGGTAAAATGTGACAAACTTTTTTCAGATTTTTTCAAAAGTTTTGTGATTAATATGGCAAATAAGAAAGCTTGGATTGATTACAACGCTTTGGTATATGTATATATGAGTACACGTTTTTTATTTTTATGTTCTATTTAAATTTGTGTACCAGTTACCTGAGTTACATTCAAATTTCCTGTCAATGTTAGAGAAGTCACTGTCTTGCCTTTCCTTGTCCGTTTTTGTTCCTTCTCCTCACGCATGCGCACTGTTGGGCTATGAACTTCTGCGATTCCGTCGGTTGGTGTCTTATTTAGCTAACGTGGAAGAAAGTAATTATTTTCTAATATCACTGCTGACATTAATGCCTCCCGTTCGTTGGTAAGTTCAAGCCTGGATTCATACTAGAAATATAGTTAAAGAACGTTTCAATATTTCATTCACTATCTGGAGATGAACGTAGTCTTTGTATGAGACACTTCCGCTTCCGCTAGCAAGTCTCGTTGTTTTTTACTTTTAACTAAGTTTTAAGCAGTCACATGCTACGTGAAGCATGTGTGTGGCTTCCTTATCACATAAGCTAATTTAACGATGTGAAAAAGTTTAAATGCGTGGAGCAGAGAGCAATCGAGAGCTTCGTGATTGTGCACCAATGAAAGGGCTGGATATGCCAGCTGTATGCTAATAAGCTCCCGTTATCTTCTTTTATAGCTAATATAAGTAAATCCTTAATAAATTTACACGGTATAAGCGCATATTAAACATTAAAATGTTTAACAGGCCGTATATGACGCTGGTTTACCTTGGGTGTTTGAAACCGTGAGTCAGGAAGCCATCTGCGCTGTTCATAGCAGTTCCTTCAACTTTGAAGGGTTATCGTCAGTGAGGTACATCCTTACCTGTTACTCCATCCGTGGAGTATCAGAAAATGATGAATGGAGCTTAATGAGATATGATTAGTATCTCCTCCATGTAGGGAACAGCAACACCCTGCATGGCCATTCTGATTTCAATTGTGGATAAACAAGGTAGTTGTTGGGGGAAGTACTGAGGGTCCTTACACTTAAGCGGAATATACCTTTAGAAGATATTAAAGTGTTTTTATTTTTGTTCAAGGTTAATCCTATGACTTTGTCACAGCAGTTTCAAAAGCTAAGGTATAATCTACTGTAAATTACAGGTGTAATTACTGCAATTTAGTGAGTTTTTTTTGGGGGGGGGGTTAGTACCTTTTGAGTACATTTTGAATTCAGAAGTTTTACTTCTACTTACAGAAGTTTTAACCAGAGTAACTGTACTTTACTTTTCATAAATAGAGAAGATAGGATTTTCTGCAAACTATTCTGAAAAAAGACAATTTAATGCTTGCATAATTTGTAGAGAATATCACCTCTGCTGCAATAAAACTTAAATTAAACAAGTATTTTGACACATTTCAGATTAGAAAAACATTAGACAATTTGTGATTTCAAAATGACAGTAAGACATACTACAATTTAAGCTTAATTTTGATTATCTACCCAGCCTTAGTAGTTAGCCACTCAGGACTTAAAGTAAACTTTAAAGTAAATACCTTTGATTCTTACTTTTGTAGGTTTATAGACCAGGACTTATACTTCTACTTTAGTGAGATTTAAACATAGTGACTCTACTTTTATTTAAGTACAGTAGTTCTTTGTCTTTCCAAATGACATTTGCTGGAATATTTTTGTCTTATTCAAGGCAAAAGAGTTGTGGAAGATGAAGTTACAGAGCTGAAATCAGTCATGGAATCTTTGCAGAAAGAACTGGAAACATGTAAGCTACAGTCATTTGTGAACCACATAGAAAATACTTATTGTACCAGCTGGATCTACCTGTTAATGAACTAGAAATAACATATTTTTATGATGTACATGTTAGTCACATGGTATTGAATATGCACTGTTATTATTGTGAATCTGTGTATTTTGTGTATGAATTGTTGTCTCTACAGTGCAGGCTGAAGCTTACCAGCTGGAAGGAATCCATAAAGAAAAAGAGGGTAGGCACAATCTATCAAGTAATTTTTATGTAATAAATATTCTTAGTCCAACAACTTCACTTTGATTGCAATGCCAAGAGCTTGTGTTTGACAACTTGGACTTGACACCATTACAGTTATCACAGTGTAAATATTAAAAAAACAAATAAGGTAATAAGAATAACTACTCTGATGTTTTTTCTACAGAGTTGTGCACGAAGCTGCAGTTCCAGTGTGACAAGTCTGAGCAGGACTCTGCCAGGTGACTGTATACTAACCACATAAGAATATTCTTGCACATCCTTGGAAATAAGGAGTGTTCTTACATACTTTGCTGTTGCCTTATTGAACTCTGTTGAATTTGTCTTATTCCACACTTTGAAATCCCAGCAGTATGTTTGGGATATATAACACTAGGTGGCAGCATAACCTCTTTTTCTCTTTACAGCCAGAGTCAACCATTAATCGAAAGAGGATACACCTGCACACTTACTCCATGGTGTAAAAGTTTGAAAACAACCATGTTTTGATGTAGTTTGACTCTAAATAAGGTTAGAGAATTTTTTCTAGTTTTTAGATTATTAAATGTTGGTATGCAGTAAGTGTGCTTCTTTTTCATTTTTTAAAATACTTAATTTGTTGCTGGTGTAAAAACAAGGTATAAATGTTGTGACTGCTAATATGACACCATTGTGAAATGTTAGCATTTTTCATTTCAGCCCTTTCAAATTGTGTTGTTTAGTTAATTTACATACTGTATTTTACCAGTAGCCCTTCCCCATAAGCAGGCCTGCATTTAGACAGCGAATTACTCTATATGTATTACACTGCTTTTAAAGGTAGACTGGTTTTGTTTCCTGTCACAGGGTTGCTAATGGGATGGTTTTTGATTATATTCAGTTTTACACAAAACAGATTTATTTAGAAGCTGGCTGACTGGAATAAGACTCAAATACAAACGAGTAAATCTTTGGGTTAATCACGGGACACACCACTGTTGAATTTCCCCTTGTGGGACTAATAAAGGAATATCTTATCTTAATTCATAGTCTCGGTTTTAAAGGTGTACAAATTTAAACCCTAACAGTCTCCTGAACAGGAAAATCATGTTATAAGGTTATGTTTATATTTAAAAGCATGTTATTACTTGTACTGAGAGTGAAATGTTTGCGATGCAGGCAGTTGGAACAGAACAAGAAAAGTGATGAACTGCTGGAGGAGCACAGGTGCGAAATCCAGGAGATCAAGCTGAAACAACGAAAGCAGCGGTATCTATTAAGTGCACAGATTTATTACATTCAAAGAGAGACTCACACAACCCTCACTTTAATCAACATTTTCTGAAGTCCAGCTCTTTTTTGCAGCATGAAGTTTGTAAACCAACTCCTGATACTGACAGACCAGCACAAGAATCTGTTCTCTGTCTTTGTAAGTTTGTTCAATTTCAGCATTGGTTTGATTTTTTACGCATTTTCCCAAATCTTTGAAATAGCATTCTGAGAATGTGATTTTTTGTTGTTTAAAAATATACATGATATTTTCCCATCTAATTTTTAACCCAGTCTCCAGTCAGACTCCCAGCTGAAATAGAGAGCTCTGAGAATTCAAGAAGTCAGCTACTCTTAGCCGGTAAGTCTTACATGCAGGGTTTCTGCAGATCCTCAAAAGTCTGAAATTGGACTTTTGGAATTTAAGGCCATAGAAAGTCTTATTTTGTGGTAGGTTATTAATTTTAGATGGCTCTTTGTCTAAGACATATCTTTATCAAACCATTGTTTTCTGGCCAACTTTAAATTATTTGAATAATTATTTTTTACTTACATGTTTGTCCACTTTGCAGTTCTCAGGCCAGCCAAGTTGCCCATTTAAAATAAGGGCCCCTTATTTTGAAAGGTCGTCATTGACAAAAACGTTTTTCTCCTTTTAAATAATGAAAATATTTTAGATGAGGTTAGCACACCTGAAAATATGTATGAAAGGTATCATATTCTGGTGTATTGATAGAATAGAGGTATTAAATGTGCCAGAAGTCATCAAATGTGGGTGTTTATGACCCAGAAATGTTTGGTCCTATACTATTTGATATTTCAAACAGGTTGTTAAAACAGAAAATTAACCTTGAAATCTCACTTACCTTTCATTCTTGATCATTTGCTGGACAAAAAAAATTCAATGTTTTTTTTTTTTTCATTTCAGGTCTTAAAAATGTCTTGAATAGTTTTAGATCTGATTGCAAAAAGTGTGTATTACCCCTGTGTATGTTTAAATATACTTGAGTGGAGGCTTGTCGATTAGCTCTGAATGTGACGAGCGGCATACGGTAGATGATGGATGGATGAAATGCTGTCCTCCAACATTTTTGATCTCATTTGATCCGTTGATCCTTTCAGAACAAATGAAGTTGGCTCAGCTGCACAGCCTGGAAGAGGAGCTAGAGGAGGGCAAGAAACAGAAGCAGCCTGGGACTGCATCTGCAGAGACTGAGGACGAGCAAAAGGCAGCTTTGTAGGTAGTTTCAAAGAAGTGAAATGACTGTTCTGTCTGCTCAAAACTTAAAAGTTAAATTCTTAAATGTCTGCTTTATTCTGTTAGTCCAAAAGTCAAACTTTGGTTCACTGCAAAACTTTCTACCTTTGACTTTCAAGTGAAATGTTTGCCCACATTACTGTACTAATACTTTATATATCTATTCAGTCTGCACTAATATATTTACAGTTCTGTGTTCTTTATGATTTCACTGTAATCTACTGATACACCTTCATTAATTTAAACATGGGCTTGGTTCCACAGTCTGGATTGTTTTCTGGTATATATGCCAAAACACATGTGTTTGATTTATGCTTCAAGTTCTGTTACTGCTGAATGTTTTTTCCTTTCTCTTTTTCAGACCAATGTTGGGCATTTAAAGTTATTTATTAATGTTGTGATATAGCTGTCAGATGGATTGTGTAATGATTACATATAAATGGAAAACCAAACACAACAGTGTACTTAGTGTTAATATTTACACACAAACATTCAAGTTTCAAAGACGTTTAATAAATGGCTTGAAAATTTCCAAACAAGGTAATACTATCTCAGGTTCTGAAAACCACACACTTCCCCTAATCAATGCCAATTGGTTTATACAGCCAGGACCACATATTTACAAATTATTTAAAAATAAACACATCAAAAGTAAGGTGATGGTGACCATAATCCTATCTGTTAGGAGTAGCACTTTTTACAGAACTATTTACATTATCCCATGAGAGAACTGCAACCCTGATGTGTCTGCATAGCAAAAGACCACCCAATCTTGATGATTTAGTAAAACAACACATGAAATTATTTTGCGCTCAGCTGAGCTGTCAAGCAGCCTGAGAACTGTACAATATAACTAAACCTTTGGTTTAGCGGTGTTTAGACCAAACAAAGGAGTTTGAAGTCCTGTGCAGGGCGTAGCTCAAAGAGTTAGATGACTTGTGTAAGCAGGCAGTACCTCGCTAAGTGTGTCAGTTCTTTTCCTTTTCTTTTACAGGTGACGACTAGCTAAATAGCCATAAGGGAACATTTTAAAATGGCTTATTTTTTTCAAAGTAATGTCATGTCGGCTGTGTACAGTTTAACTCAAACTATTTTGCTTGCACATCAAAGTCCTCTCCTCTAACCATGAACACTGGCAGGCGTCTCTCTCTAACTGGTTATTTCACCTCCTTAACCCTGTTTAGTAGGACCACACCTAAATGGAAAGGTACATATCGCTTACCTTAGGGGGCAAAGTTCACTAAAGGCTCTTTGATTGAATCCTTACTTATCCTACTTCAGCTTTAGTAAGCACACTATGCATTATTTATTTTTGCTCACTTACTTTTTCCAATATGTCACATACTTGTCCTTAAATTTTCAACCTTCACTTCTTTAAAGTCTGCTCCTCTTTATATCAACATATTTTCCCTTTCCTGTTTGCTAGTGGTCCTTCTTACACTGGCGAAGACTTTTCCAATCATCAGCACATGTAGAATCCACTGGGACAGTCTCCATTCAGTATTAAACAAATTCTACCTGACGCTTTCAAAGTCTTACAACAGTGGCAGTACACATGTGCATTCATATTCCCTCAGGACCAATATGTACTTTCTTCCTCTTATTCTCTTCAGCTCCTACAGTCATGTTCATACAAGACGAGTGATTGGTAATCTGCCCTACCTCTCTGTTTGGTGAAACACTAGCCCATGCAGCCAGTGTGCAAGTAGAGTCAATCTTCTTTCTCTCAGTCACCATAAAAGGTAAAAGTAGTGCCAATGCTTGGCAAAAGGGCACATTCCAAACTCAATGGCCTGAGTTTGTTTTCAGTGTTTTTATATATTCTTTTCAAGTTTTATTGCTTTGTACAAAAGTCCAGGAGAGGCTGAGGTGTTGAGCCACAGAGGTACTTCGATAGTATTGTTGGCACATTTGGGCAAGTGGTCTCTTTGATCATCTTTTATAAATAGTTTCCGTATAAAAGGTTGCTCCTCCATCTCTCGTTATCCAAGGTTATTCCCCATCTGTTAACAGAACAGAAGGGATAATGAATGCAACATGAACTCATCCTTATCTTTACAGTCAATAATCCAAAGCTTCAGGGGACAGTCTTCTCTACAGCTCTACTTACAAAAACAGAGGTAGACCCAAATGCAGAGGGTCTTTTATGCAAATAGAAGATTCACAAAAATGATATATAACACGGATGGAATCTTAATTAGCACCATACTAAGAACATGAACAGGGTTTTCCACATGTCCTGGAAAACCTGGAAACTAGTTGACCTATCAGGAAATACTTAATGGTTTTCAAAGACAGAACAGGATTTTCCAGGACATTAAAACATTCTACTTTCATTTCACGGTTCCCCAAAACAGATGACGGTCTTCTTAAAGGGCTAAATTATGTTTAGAATAGCTTCAAATATTTATGATAGTTTAGGCCAGTTTAGCTCAGTTGGTAGTGCAGGTGCTCGTATACTGAGGCTAAAGTCCTCAATGAAATGGTCACAAGATCAATTCCTAGTCCCTGTACATGTCTACTCCTATTCTTTCTCGCCATGTTTCCTGTCTCTCTTTGGCTGTCCTATCAAATCAAGGCAAAAGCCCCAAAAATAATCTTGAATAAACATTGATGGTAGTTTATGAGCAGTAGTTTTAAGACAGGGCTACATGCTGTACAGTCCAAAGTCACATTATAAAGTAGCACCTACAGGCTGGATGACATTAAGATAATACTACAACTGTAGTGGAAAAACTTAAAATTCTGCAGCGTTTCAAATGTAAAAATATGATTTACAATTAACTGAATTTTTCATTTTTATTAGATGTATAGATGTTTCTTGTTTTACACAGTTGGATGTTAAATTTGTTAAGTTTGGTTGCTGAAATTGACATGCTAGCTGGCTTTTGCATGTAAATATGAAAGATTTGTGATTCGATCAGATTGCTGATCTTCAGAGGTAGATAAGTACCAGACTATTGTACTCAAGTAAAAACAAAGTTACTCTGAAAACTTAAATAAAGTTTAAGTACTGCTCTATAAATCTACTCAAGTAAAACTAAGTATTTAATTTTACTATTTCTGAGAAACAACTAAGGCTGGATGATTTGGGAAAACAATCTAATTGCATTTGCAATCTGACATGCAATTATTTTTTAAGTTCCACATCTTGTGTATTTTCCATCAAACACAAGCAATACATTTTGCTACATTATAGCCAATACAATATCATACAATGTTAGCCAGATTAAACATAAACTGTTCTTTCCTGTAGGCTGAGCCTTTATGCTATTTAAAAAAATATCCAGCTCTTATTATTTGGCCTCATATTGCTGATGCAATGTGAATTATTGTACAGAAGAAATGATCATTTTTGTCATTGTCATTTTTAAATAAAATAAGAAAAGAATTATTTTAAAAAAAAAACTATTTTAGAAAAAAATGATGCTTCAGTGTTTGCATGACATGTAGAGCATAATCACTGCCTTTGCAACAAAAAAAATTCTTTGATATTTCAGGTCAAAGAAATTTGCAATCTGATAATTGCAGTTGGACACGTCAGGGTTTAATCTAAATTTCAATTAATTGCCTAGTATTACTAGCTTCTGAGGAATTATACAGTTCCTTTTTGGTAATAACAACATGAGAATATGAATCTCCAATCAGGTTGTAAAGGTAAAGTCACACCTTTATAATGAAGTAAAATCCAACAGCTGTTTTGGGATATCATGAGGAATCATTCTGTTTTTGTGCTACTGTGTAATCAAAAGAGGTGGAAAAAGTACAAGAGTACTGTACTCAAGTAAAAGTACTGTTACTCTGGTTAGACCTTACTGACATAAAAGTATTGACCTCGAAATGTACTCAGAAAAGTACAAGTACATGGAAAAAAACTCAATTATAGTAATTTGAGTAAATTACTTTCCACCTCTGCTGGTCTCAAATGTGTGTTGGCCATCTTAAGTAGAATTTAATCATGATGGGACGTACCGTTTGAAAGTTTCTGAGTGAGTCAGACACCAGTTTAACGCTGACAAACAGCAAGCCTTATCTGCTCAAATGCAGTGCTGCACTTTGATGGTAAAATTGATCATCGTATGACAGGAAAGTAAAGTTAAAGTATGCTCTGGTAAACTGGCAAGTTTCTGTCGCCTATACTCCCAGAATACTTGATTCTAACTTGAGGATCTACCTTTTTAGCCATCATACTGTGACATTCAGTTTTACTGCTGTTGTTATTTTAATAATGTAGTTTAACTGTCAAATTAGAGTTGCAGTAAAAAGATGAGAAAGATGTTCACTATTTCACTCTGAAGCTCAAGACTGTGGCAATATAAAAATATTTATTGGTTCTCTGAACTTTTTGTTAATATTTTCTATTTTATAGACAGAAGTATTTTTCGTTTGATTCATTGCTGGAACATTCTGTAAAACTCAACTACAATAATTGAAAGCTGCATCCCTAATAAAGATTGACCTTGTCTCTACATCTATGATCGACTCTCTACATCCATGGTTATTAGTTTTCATGCTATCTAGTAATTAATGTCCATGCAGTAATGGATATCAGAGAGGAAAGGGTTTGTGGTAATAAATAACAGTACTTGCAGTAATCAAATTAAGTGCCATACATCTGCTAGGGATATGTAAATTATTCTTTGAGTCCTCTTAATTTAAAAGCATTTAAATGTTCATGGATATGGCCACTTTTGAATCAGACTTCCGAAGAAAGGGACATATTAGTGTATGGGCACGATGCGCTCTTGTCATACCAGCTACATTGTCATTGAAAATGTTCTGGAAAGTCCTGGAAAAAGTGGGGATTCTTAGGAATATTTCTAGGTCTGTTTAGACCACCTATAGAAAATGATTATGCACAGTAAATAACTGTCACATCCATTGTAAAGACATGTCCATATTTAAACTGACTTCATAAATTTGTACCAAATAAATCAGTATTTCTGCATTTGGTCATATATCTCTACCATCTACGCTGCAGGCATCATCCTTGCAGTGATAGACTACCTCAAAGCGGCTGTAGACCTTCTTCTCCTTCCTCAGACTCTCTATCCTCTTCAGTAATCCTTCCCGCTCCGAGACGTTGCCTGGCGGTCGCAGAAACCGATTCCTTTTCAAGGAGTTTTGCCTCTCAAGCCCCTTATCCCCACTGTCACTTTCTTTTTCCCCCCCTGTTTCTTCCCGCTTCTTCTGGCTGTTGGCGGAAATCTGCTCAAGAATGACTTTGGTGTCATCTCTTAGGTTGCTACTAAAAATCACAGAGCTGCCCTGGGCCTGGTATCTGGTTGGGCCTGTTGTGGTTGTAGTTGTTGTCTTATGATTGGAGGAAGTTTGATCAGTATTTGTAGGCACTGTACTTTTTCCTGATGAGCTTGGCTTTTTACTTGAATCATCAGTGATCTCTTTGACTGGGTTCATGCCCTTATCATCTCCTGTAGATTTCTTGTCTTTGTCCTTTGGCCCCAGGAATCCTTTTAGCCTCTGCGTCTGCTTCTTTAAGAAGTCAAGTGTCTTGCCCTCACCTTTCACCTCCCCAAGTGTATTGATGGATGTATTTGATCCCATAACTTTATGCAATGACTCGTCACGTGGCAGAGTGGATGAACTTTGAGAGCGGCTCTTTTTTAGTTCACTCTTCTCTGCATCGGTAGCATCTGTTGTCAGTATCTCTTCACCACAAGAGATTCGACGAGGATTCAGTGCCTTGAGCTTCAGTGGGTCCCTCTTAAAGATCTTTGGTGAAGGAAGGGGCTTTAGGGACTTAAATATATCCTTCTTTTGACCCTCTGATGCAGTCTCCTCTTTTTGAGTTTGGCTTGTCTCTGAAGTTTTCTGGGGGCTCACATAAGGCTTGGCAGTGATTATTGGTGGTTTTCCAGAACTAATCGAAGGTTTGCGAGTGAGCTCGGCCAGTTTTGCTGAGATGTCTGGCCTTTTTGGTTCAGATTCTGCTGCAGTAACAGAGACCGTTGGGATTGTTAGAGGTGTTTCTGTAATCATGGGAGGTTTGTCAGAAAGGTCTGGCTTTTTCTCGGCAGGTTCTGTAACTTTAAGTGATGACTCCGTCCCCATTTTTGAGGCTTTTCTCTTAGCAGCAAGGTCTTGGAAATACTGCAGTCGACTAGCTGGGTCATTCATGTTCAAAGTTGTTGTTGTTACTTCAGATTTCTCGACAGCTGGAGCTGGCTTCACCTCTTCCTTAAGTTTTTGAGGTTCTGGTTTTGCTTGAATTTCATCTTTAAGTCTGGTATCCTTTTCCACTGGCAGTGGTTTTTTATCCTCTTGTTCTTTCTCTTTCTCCATCTCCTTTTGCTTTTCCTTTTCCTTATCTTTTTCCTCGATCTTCTTTCTCCATTCAAAAGGCTCACGGGACAACGATCTTCTCTTCTCTAGGATCTGGGCCACAATGGAAGAGGTGCGCAATGTGTCTAACTCCTCCTCTGTCTCTGTTGCTGGTTTTAAGCCCAGGCTGCCACTGTGCATTTCTGCCTTGGACGATGAGAATATGAGTGAAGAACGCAGACGAGAACTACGTTGGAGGAGTGGGTTAATTCGTGTGCGAAATGATTCGTGTTTGGACAAGAGGAGCTCTGGACCCTCTTTCATCTCAACATCAACACCAACTTCCCTTGTTGCACCCCTATCTGCCTCCCTCTCTCTGTCTTTTGCAGCCTCCCTTTCCTTTTTCTCCAGTGTAAAAGGTTTAGAGTCACCGATTGATGTTGGTGCAGAGTCTTTGCTCTCAGGTAGCATGGGCTTTCCAAAGCGTGGTCTTTGGATTTCTGGTCTGGGTTTGGAGGTAACATTCAGTTGCTCCTTTGTTCCAAAGCGAGTTGAACTTTCTGTGTCAGTTGGCTGCTGAGATAGTTGAGGATCTTCAAATGCATCAGGCCCAAGAGGCTGAGGTAGACCCTCTTCTCCACCATCCTCATAAGAGCTTAGGTAGGAATGGATTCTCCAGTTCCTCAAGCCATGCCGAGCTTCTGCATCTTGTTCATGCTCTTGATCAGACTGTTTGGGAAAATGTCTTTTCTCTGGTGGATGAGGCTGTGTGGGGGAGCTCTGACAGGCATATGCCTGACCTATTGTTGGCCTCTTATGACCGGACTCTCCTCCATACCTCCCAGCTAATGGAGGTGCATGATGCCCCTCAGGTCCTCTCAAATCCTCAGATGAAAAATATTCTCTGCCTGGTGGAGGCTCCTGATCAGAGCGAAAACTTGATTCTGAATATTGATCGATAGAGAGATGTGGAGGGCGACCTCGAAGTCTGTCGTAGTGTCCTTGGCCTGAACCCGGCCCAGGCCCCTCGCTGTAGAAATGGCTGCTTTTGACCTGCTCCCTGAAACAAGATAAAAAGTTCTTATTTTCTTATCAACTTAAAAAAAAAAACAACACATAAAGATGTACTGTGAAACATGTTTAGAATATAAATTTAAGGTTTAACTACCTGTGGAAGTCCGTCTCATCCAGGTTATTCATGACTCTGTGCTTCATGTACTGCCTTGAAGAAATATAATTCTCCTGTGTTCCCTCGGCATAGCTGTGCCTCTTAAAGGCACTGGTATTCAGCTCCATCTGCCTGGACACGATTGACCTTCCCTGCTCCAGATACGACTGCTGCAGACGAAACTGTTGCTGTGAATACTTCCCGATTGTAATTCCAGCCCCAGGTTCCACAGTGTGACGAAATGGGTCGTTCCTCCGAAAAGTAAGTGCAAGGTTACGATCTGAGTCTCCAAAGGGGAAGCCGGAGGTAATCTCAGGCTGCCTGCGGTAACTAATGGGGTTAAGCAAAGACTGGGTCCTCTTCAAACCATACTGGGCGCCAAAGTAACTATTGGTGCTGCTAGTGTCGGAGAGTGCAAGAGCTCCATCAGACGGGTCAATGACTAGAGGCTCTGACTGAGCAAAGAGAATACGAAACTCTTCATCAAAAGTGGCAACCAGCTCCCCAAGGAAGAGGTGGGCAATACAACGGTGGATCTTCTCATAAGACCACATGAAACTATAAAAAACAGAATAACGAAAGCATTGAGAATACTTTAATTTTAATAGTGGATATAAGGATGTTTCATTACTATGGA